>NC_090322.1:60130488-60770514 GCF_040869045.1 Eurosta solidaginis | reverse complement strand
CTATATGGTGCAGAAGCATGGATCATGAGAACAGATGAAGCGGCTCTAGGACTGTTCGAGAGAAAAGTTCTTCGAAAGATTTAAAGGCATCTACGCGTTGGCGATGATGAGTACCGAAGAAGATTTAACGATGAGCTGTACGAGCTCTACTCAGACATCAACATAGTGCAACGAATTGAAACGCAGAGGCTGCGCTGGCTAGGCCATGTTATGCGAATGAAAGATTACGCTCCAGTCAAGAAATTGTTTCTATCGGAACTCGCCTATGGATGCAGAGGTAGAGGGTGGCCCCCACTCCGCTGGAAGGACCAGGTGAAACCCTTGGTGTGACCAATTGGCGCCGGTTGGCAGATAAAAGAAGCTACTGGCGCGCCTTGTTGGCAATTTATTCAAATTGAGAAAAGTTGTATCTCTGCAAGTGAAATGTAAACATTTACGAAACGGCCAAAGGGGAACCAAGGCGAATCCATACCAGGTGGTGGCAAAGCGAATTCAACCAGTTCGCCGTGCAGAAGAATGTCAAGTCAAACGAAAATTTTAATGGATTTCAATTAACTTACATATTAAAGTACAAGGCGTTGTATGGAAACTAATCAAGAAGAAGCAATCAGCTGTTGGGATAACAACACCTGGTACTGAATTCGCCTTGCAGGGGAATTGAGAAAAAAAAATACATTTGTTCGGGGCGAAAAATTTTGTGCTGGATTCTTCAAATAAATTTTTTTTATATTATTTGAACACATCCATTTTTTTCAGAATATCATAATTTGCAGGTACATTCCGCTACAAACACTACACCACAAATTCAAAATGATAATTAGGCTAAGGTTTGCTTTGCCATCACCTTGTATTCGCCCTGTCACAAGGTATTCGATTCGCCGTATTTGATAAGTTTCAATCAAATTATATATTGGAAGCCATGGAAAAACTAAGTGCTTAAAATTTTACATGAATGCGACACTCTTGTCCAAATAATTTTGGTATTTAAGTTAAAAAATAAATTTTACCAACATTCTCGACTGCTTAACCACATCAACAAAGCCACTATAAATTGCCAACTGTTAAAATCGACAACGATAGCAGGTGGGTTTATTTTGTCGAGTTTTGGGGTTGACAAAAGCTAATGAATAGCAGAATTGTAAAAATTTTGATGTTAAGCTAATTTATCGTTGCCAAATGTTGTTAAAAAGTTAGTTGTTGTTGTTGTTATCGATGTGATGGTCCTTTCCCGGATACAGATCCGGTACGCTCCGGTAAGGTGCTAGCCCGACCATCTCGGGAACGATTTATATGGCCACATTAAACCTTCAGGCCACACCTCCCTCCCCACCCCCATGTTCCATGAGGAGCTTGGGGTCGCCAGAGCCTCGTCTGTTAGTGAAACGGGATTCGACGCTCGAAGGTGAGGTTGACAATTGGGTTGGGAAAAGCTATATATTGCGCTGTGGGCCTACTCTGTATTGCGATGCGAAAGAAAAAATACGCGAAATCGCAAAATCGGTACTCTGTATCTTGACATTCGCATGTATATTTTGACTTTCGCATTCACATTTTGCCCATTCGCAATTTTTCTCCCTTTTCGCATTGCCGGCACTCTGTAAAGCGAAAGCGAATGTCAAACAGCATTCATTTTCGCATTTTTCTTGCTACAAGTAATAGGCATTCGCATTGTTCAAATATGTAAGTATTAATTGATGATTTTATAAATTGATATCTTTATATTCATTTAAAAATATATAGGACAACTCAAAAAACAAAACAAACACAAAAGCAACAATTTGTAATCTTAGTGGACTTAAAATACATAAATAAATAAACCACTTTTTTATAAAGCATTTCTATTGGAAATCATGTCATTTTTTATTTGTTCTCTGATACAACTAGCAATATTTCCCATTCTATGATTTTCCACGTTTTCTGTATTTATCACGTTCACTTCTTCCAGTTCAATTTCTGAACTGGGAGGATTTCTTCATTTAAATCAATCCTTTCTTCATTTCCATAATGCTACAGAATCCTTTTTTTAATTTGTTCAACAAAAATTAATCATTTGCCGAATTTGTAATCGCCTTGTTTCTTTTGTTCTCTTTCTTTGAGTTTGGTCAGTGATGCATACTCAAGCAAAAAATTAGTGAAAAATAAAAAAGCGACATTGTTAGCGATGCGATAGCGCTACAGAGTTCCAATTACCTTTCGCATCGCACTGCCTTTCGCATCGCAATACAGAGTAGGCCCCCTGGCAACCTGAAAAGGTTGCGCTACACAACCGCTTGAATCTGGTATTTTAGTCGCCTCTTATGGCAGGCATACCTTCCGCGAGTATAGTCTAACCCCCTAACCCGCTGGGGGAGTAAAAGTTAGTGAATAGCGCTGATGAACTATTGTACATACTCCCCTTTTTCTTCATTTGCTTTGCCCCTATACCATCGTCGCTGTGTCACCTGGTTGTGACGTTAAGAGTTGCAAAGATCGATTGTAAAAAAAAGTTCTAAATTATAGGTAATAAAAACAACAGCAAGCACGAGGTTCTATGATCTTATATAAAAAAATCTCTACGTGGTCTTTCTCTTTTTCACAGCTTAGGTCTATTTTTATATGTGTATGTATGTATGTTAAATAATTTTTATTCGGAAAATATGAAAATTGTTGTTTCATTTATTTTGGTCCCAACATTTCGGCCGGTTTGACCCATTCCTCGAATTGTTCGGCCGTTAGGTATCCCAGGTTGATGGCTTCCTCTTTTAAAGTTGTGCCATTCTTGTGGGCAGTCTTTGCAATTTTGGCAGCTTTATCGTAACCAATGTGTGGGTTTAATGCTGTGACTAACATCAATGACTCAGCCATAATCTTTCCGATACGGTCACGATTCGCTTGTATGCCATTAACACAATTGGAAGTAAATGTGCGGGAGCCATCAGCTGTTAAGTAATTTAAATAAAAAAAAGAGTATAAGTACATGCATACATACTACTATGAAAATATGTGTTTCATTTAACTTACATAGTAAACGAATAGATCGCAGCACATTCGATACAATTAATGGTTTGAAAACATTCAACTCGAAGTGGCCATTGGAGCCACCGACAGTTACCGCCACATGATTGCCCATCACTTGTGCTGCCAACATGGTAAGTGATTCACATTGTGTTGGATTCACTTTTCCCGGCATAATCGAACTGCCAGGTTCGTTTTCTGGCAACATAAGCTCACCTAAACCGCAACGTGGTCCAGAACCAAGAAAACGTATATCGTTACCAATTTTCATCAAACTAACCGCAATCGTATTCAAAACACCATGCACCTCCACCATAGCATCGCGTGCTGCCAACGCTTCAAATTTATTTGGTGCCGATACAAATGGCAATTTTGTAAGTTCGGCAATACGCTTAGCACATTTCTCTGCAAATCCTATACGTGTATTTAGACCAGTACCAACAGCAGTGCCGCCCAATGCGAGCTCATAAACGCGCGGTAAAACAGCATCGATACGATCAAGCGCATAAGCCGCTTGTTGTGCATATGCGCTAAACTCTTGGCCCAATGTTAGTGGCACAGCGTCCATTGTGTGCGTGCGTCCAATTTTAATAATATCATTAAATTCATTGGATTTAGCTTTAAGAGCATCATGTAGTATTTTTATCGCTGGTTTTAAATTGTTATTTAATTCTAAGGCGACCGAAATATGTATGGCTGTGGGGAAGGTGTCATTCGAGCTCTGCGATTTATTCACGTGATCATTGGGATGTACGGGAGTTTTTGATCCCAATTCGCCACCCAACAGTTCAATGGCACGGTTGCTAATCACCTATAAAATAAACACCATACACGTATTTTATTTGATAAATCAATCAAAAAAAAGATAAAAGCGCAAATAATCCCTACGTGAAAAGTGAAACTTGATGCATGACGCAATAAAACCAGACAGGTGAAGTCGGTAGCACAACAAAAAAAAAAAAAACTTGACGGCCCTCATAATCCGGTCATAAATTTTAAAGAAGTACGGAGGCATAATTAGTGGTACTATTTTGCTACATTATACTTTAGTAATGTAATGTGCGGAAACAAGCCAACCTCGATATATCTCCACATTAGGAGCGGGGACATGAAAGGAAAGAGAAAAAAGAAGAAATTGGAAAACAAAGTTGGAGGGAAGTCGGAAAAGTAAAGAAAACAAAAGGAAGATGGAGAGCAAGAATAAGGGTAATGGTTTGAGACAAAGTAGTAACATGAGGTTAATAGGAAGATTATGAATGAGGATAACATTAAGAGTAAAAGTGAGAGTTAGACTTGGATAAGAGCAAGAGCGAAAGAGTAAGATGAAAAGTGGAAATATTTACGCAAGAATGAAAGGGATGGAAATTGAATGGACCGATTAAGGTAAACTAGAAAATGCAAAGGGCAGAGGAAATAAGACAGGAAAAGGGTTCGACAGAGGAGAGGTAGGTGGATAGATAGAGAAAATTAAAACAATATCTGTCGCATTTGACCATACGACTGGGAGTTTACAGGGTTAGCCAAAGCTGTTTAAAATAAAGTTCTGATAAGCCAAAGTTTTTTTTTCCATCAGGTAAATCTATAAGATCCGATTTGTCGAAGCATCTTTGCTGTAAAACCACGGCCGCTAAATATTTTTACACCAGCCAACTCTTTCTGCTCCATTAGCAAACCTCGACGCTTGGTTTACACAGATAAATGTTGGGTCTTGGGACCGTATACCGTCCAGAGTTTTCGTATAAGTATCTGATAGACAACTTCATGACATTGTTCCAGATCGTCAACCATCTCATTGACGTCAGCAGTATACATCCATATTCCTTAGCTGTGTACAATGTGATACTCTGCAGATCCAGCCATTTAGTTGCGTTGACTTAAACTTCTCTATTTCCTCTCAGGAAAAACAAACAAATCCTACCACAAAAGGAAATACAGGGCCCGTATCGTGTGTTACGATTCGTATCGGAATCCATTCTTCACTCAATTTATAAATATGAAACTGCCAAACTATTTATAAAAGTTATGATAAATTACAAATCCAACTAGTATGCGAAGTCTGTAGTTTACATATCGCTCATTTGCTGCAACGTCGTCATAACTCAAAAAACACAATTTTCCAGGAGAGCCATTCAAAAATTTTAACTGCCCTATGTTGCGAATATAAAGCATATTTTCATTTTTATAACACGCACTAAATTTTTAATTGATCAGGAAGATTTTTTATACAACATAGATCATGATATTGGGTACGTTTATATGTTATTAACTCAAGTCATGTTTTTTGAGTTATGACGACGTTGCAGCAAATGAGCGATATGTGGTTATTCGTCATGATTCAATTGAGTCAAAACTTGACTTCGATAGGAATCGTAACACACGATACGGGCCCAGACCGCAGTTATTTGAAAAAATTTGTCAAAAATGTATGACTTTAACCCCTGATGTCAATTTAACTCTGAGTTAAAAAGTTAACTTGTAATTCTGCAAGTGGGTCTTATATGCTGAAAGAAGTTAGAAATATAGTGAGATAAATTACAATTTGAAAACCTAATAAGAAGTGAACTGGATTTCATAAATTGTGTGGAACGCATTTCCATACCATACACTGTAAAATGTTTCCACTAAGCTCACTAAAACTATCTTACCACAGCTAAGGACATACTCAGCTGCACTACACTCCGGTGCAAAAGATTCTTTGCATGTATTCTTATGGAGCAATTCATACTTAGCGGCAGCAGAATGGCGCGGCGTGTGGCCATGAGCGGCAACGTTGTTCAAATTGGCAAACCTGCCGCGGGTATTTTCTAAGCACCCTAGCCCGCTGGGGTCCTTGTGAGTAACCTTTAGGCTTGGCGACCATATAGGGGCCGCGCAGCATGCAATCGGCCGGTCAATTGTTTTGTCTTTACGTCAAGTGGCGTCGTCAGAAGATTTGAGGATTTTATTAAGGTTCTGGATTTTAGGTAAAATTGCGGTTGCATGCTCGCCAAAATGTAGATCCCGATCGAATGTCACACGCAGTATTTTTGGGTATAAGATAGTCGGTAGCGTAATGCCATCGACGTGGATGACCGATATGGTTGACATTTACCGTGTCCATGTTCAGACCAATTCTAAATATTCTCGCGGAATTTTGTTCTCGCAGATTTTTTTATTCTCGCGGAAAAATTCCTCCAATTCTTTTCTCCTAGGGAGAAGAATAATTGGGGAATAGGAATTTCGAATTTTCGAAGTCAGCTGTTTTGTCAATTGAAATTTCGTTGCGCATTTCTTATTTTATTTAAAAAATTGTAAAGTTTAATCATTGTTGCCAATTTGTTTGAAATTAAGAAATAAGGTATAAACAATGCACGTTATTGCATTTCATGTCGTATTCACTGAAATGAGTAATGAATTGGTGCCACAGCAACATCAACAGAGGAGCATAAGAAGAAAACCGGCGAGATAACACAAATACGCCGGAGTTGCCTGCATTCATTCTGCAAAGCAATTTTCTGGCGGCCAAGTCGAGTTGAGTTCGCCTTTCGCCATATGCTAAGATCTATTTAAGCCTTCTTAAAAAATCCTTGCGCAATGTCTGGATGGCTGCATCAAATATGCGAAGAGCTCTTCCGTTGCTTATGATATACTTTTCGACTTAAAATAAAGAATATTGTGGTTGTATTAACAGTGAGAATATTGTGGTAGAACGTAAATACATATTTTAGCACAAATTTGTACAAATAAGTGTTTTTTCTTAAAATAACCAATTTCCTTTAACTATTTTGATGCATTCCCTTTAATTTAACTAGTGAAAAAACTCCTATGAAATGGCAGAGAAATCTCCCTCTACCTCACATTCATAATACCTACTTTTCTCCCATAACCGGTTTCCGCTTTTTCGAACATTGTTCAGAATAGGAGGAAAGGGAGAAGTGAAAAAACTCACAAGGAATTTTTATTTAGAATACGAAGAATGGGAGAAGGGAAAAAACTCGCACGGAATTTTCGTTTAGAATAGGGCTGGTTATAAATAAGGATGACAGCAAGTACCTCGTCTTGTCCTCATTTACCACAACACCAACTTTTTTACTTCTTTATCTTATCCAGTTTTTTATGTGTAATGTTATTTAGAAGCACCAAGGGGCAGATATAAACTTTCAGGTAAACATGTGTGATTGAAGCTTAGGTGAATTATTAAATTTTAGATAAAAAGCAAATAATCACCCTGGTGACTATTACCACAACATGCGGTTCAGATGTTTCACCTCAACAAGTATTTTCAAATACTCACCTCATTCACATTCATATTAGTTTGTGTGCCTGAACCTGTCTGCCAGATGACCAAGGGAAAATGAGCTTCATACAATGCACCTGATATAACATCGTCAGCAGCTTTGGAAATGGCATCGCTAATCTTAGCATCGAGGCCGAATTCCTTGTTAACCTCTGCGGCAGCTTTTTTCAAGATTCCCATCGCTTGAATAACCGGTTGCTTAAGTGATACAAATTTGTGTTAAACGCTTTTAAATGAGGAAGCACATAAATTGTTGATAATTAGATTTTAATTACGAAATCATACCGGCATACGTTCAGATGAACCACCAATGGGAAAATTTATTTTGGAACGCATTGTTTGGGCGCCATAATACTTGTCAGCGGGAACTTTTAGTTCGCCAAATGTGTCTGATTCTACGCGATAAGCTTCTGATGCCTGAAATAAATACATAAATGAAAATTGACACATATTAAACAATTAATGTAAAGCAAAATGTATTTGTATATACCATAGCTGGGGGTAGTGCACTAAATTTTGATTGCATTAAACATTCATAACCATTACTTTATATTAGAAAAATTTTAGTGAGCACTATATTACTATAGTGATAAAGCTGCCTTTTACCACTACGACCAAAAAAAAATGGATTGCAGTAATTTTATTTTTTCACTACCACTGAAAAAACAATAAATATCATTATTGAAGTTTTCTATACTCTATATATATATATATATATACTATATATATTCTATATAACTCGTCACGTAAAAACATTATTTTCGGATTATGACATACGTGAACGTACTACTTCGTTCGTAATTTTGAATCTCAACATCCGTGACGAGTGACTGAACGTATGCGTTACGTTGCACCTTCATTCGAACAAAAACTGGCGATCGTATACACACAAATTTCATTGAAAATGTAGGAAAATTGTTAAAATAGATGAATAAATGAAATATTATAACAAATTTCAAACTCTTATTATTAACAAATGTCGAATTCAAACAAGCTTAATCCGCTTTGGTATCGGCTTGCTTCAAATTTAACTTCTCCAGAAAGTAACTAAACGCTTCTTAAGTTAAGCGAAATCTCTTCAAGAAACTGCAATAATTTTTTGTTACAAAGAAATAATAGATAAATGATATATTTACCCTTTGTTCGATAAGTCCAAAGGGCTACTGCGCTCTCTTAACCGCCTTCGGACTACCTTTTCATCGTCTTCGCTATTACTCGAGCTCAAGCAAAACAATAAAGTTGGATCCATCGCAGGTATTTACTTTATTTTTTATATTTTTGGCAACCAATTTGACAGTTCAAAATATATTTTGAGCTAAAAATACCATCCAACCTAATGTGGATAGTAAAATTTATTGTGAATTGAAAATAAATTACATTCCGTTTACCATCGTATTGTAACGAAAATTAGCAACACTAAGGGATACTATCATCTCTAAGCCAATACTAAGCAGTGACTTGTATGTACATCAATAAATCAATCATTATGTCTATACATATGTCCATACAAGCAGCGGATAGCAATGCACAAACACATGCATATATCTGAGATACTCCCAAAAGTAGGCGATAATTTGTGCAAGTATCACTCACATATACACGCGCATATGAGAAGGTATAAAGGTAGTTATAGCTGGTAACTAACTAGTAAATTCTAGAAATAGAACCGTCTAGAAATATACCAACGAGGAAATCAAACTGTATAAAAACAGCAACAGTTGAGGCACGAAAATCAGATTGATTTAAGCAAGCTATCAGTTGCGAAGTATAGGTGTTATTGTTAAGTACTTTCAAGTAGTCTAATAAAGACCATTCTTGCATTATTCAATATTGGAGTTATTTATTCAACAGTTTAGTGATTCGAACGTTAGCAGAAGATTTGGAATAAGCGGAATTTCACTAAATTCGTTACAGTATGTTTTAATCGCATTTTGTTTATACGTTTGACGTATCACGCAATTTTCTTTCGTATGGTTGCCGATCCGTGATCGTATGTTACGATTCGTCCCCTGGACATATTTTCACTACGTACCATGTTATACGATCACGTATCGAAAAGCAATTTCACTCAAACGATAAATATGAATCTGCCAAAAGAGTCGTAAAAATGATAATAAGTTATGAATCTGATGAGTACCATTTCACATATTTCCCTCAACCGATTAACCATTTCAGAACTATTGCGATTTAAAAAATTTATTTCGATTACGGATCGAACACGATAACGGTCCAGCTTTTAAATTTTAGTGAAACATTTTTCAGCTTCACCACCACCATAGCTGAGTGAGGCTAATACTTTTTGCATTACCAATCAACTGTGAGTGAAGGCTGGTGTGTTAATGCGCTACCCCCATCTATGGTATATACAAACATACGTAACACATGTACATATTTTTATATGTGTCTTAAACTATAAAATTCTTATTTTTCTCTCTTACCATCCTGGTACCGTTCTATATCTCAGCAAAGTTGTTTTACTACTAAATGTTCAGTCGCTGTGGCAGTAAAGTTTAACAGAAATTATATTGAGCAGTGTATGTACAAATGTTTGTAGATAAGCAAAGGAAAAAATAGAATTTCGCAGTTTACTCAATATATTATCTTTTGTTCTTGGTGCTTGTATCACTGAGAGGCCGAAGGAATTGTAATCGCAAGTTTTTTCAAATAGATCTATTGTTGAAAGCTTAATTCCAACATAGGGGACTGTATTACAGTAGCGCTATAAATACGAGGGCTGATCAAAAAAAATTTGCGTCAAGTGAAACTTCTCTTTGTGAAAGTCGTATTGTTATTACATAATTTACTTATTCGTCTTATATGTATAGCCGGGGCACCTAAATATAGAACTGGCCGATAAAAAAAGATGTTTAAGCCATATTTGTTAAACCTAGTTTACATATAACGAGAACACCTTAATTTTGGCATTTAACTCCTCCTGATCGGTAATTATTAAACTAGATTTCCCACATAAATTTTTCGTTTGATTATCGGTAATTATGAACAAATTTTAAATATGCCGATTTTTCCCCTAGATTCAGATCCATCTCTAGGGTGCAAATTCTAAATGGAAGCACGAAATAAAAGATAATGCGCGGTATCCACATCACACAAAAGCGTTTAGGAAAAATTTTGCCATTTTCAGCCGAACAATTTTGACATTTTCTTTACCTCTCTGTTTTCAATGAGGAGGCGTCACATCTCTGTAAGACACTAAAGTCAGAGTTAGCAATGCATTCGAAGAAAATGGCGCTTATTCATGCTCAATATAAAATAGGTCCTAAAGATACCTGGTTCGAATTCGAGCTCAAGGCTTATAGCTTTAATTTTTATGATAATTATCCTTTTTTATTGATCATTATCTGGAATGCCAATGGCCTTTCCAAGCATTTACTTGAAATAAAGGCATTATTCCAGACCCACAATATAGACAAACTTCTCATATCTGAGACCCACTTCACTGATAAAAGCTACTTTGAAGTCCCCAAATATAAGTTTTATAACACAAAACACCCAGATAACAAAGCACATGCTGGATCAGGTATCCTAATAAGGAGCATATTAAGCATTGTAATACAAACTTGTACCGCACGAATGCTATCCAAGCCACTAATGTTACTGTCGAAGACTCGAATGGCCCAATTACGCTCTCAGCTCTCTATATCCCACCCAGACACGCTATCACTGCGGAAGAGTATGAACATTTCTTTAAAACTCTTGGAAATCGATTCTTATAAATAAAAAAAAATAAATGTAAGGTGCGATAACCTCCGAAGAGATCTAAGGCCGAGCTTCTCCTCCAATTTGCGTCGTGCTCCTCTTGATTTTCACTACAAATTGGCCGAACGGGACCTACATGTTTTATGCCGACTCCGAACGGCATCTGCAAGGCAGATGATTTTTCACTGAGAGCTTTTCATGGCAGAAATACACCCAGAGCGCTTGCCAAACACTGCCGAGGGGCGACCCCGCTTAGAAAAATTTTCTTCTAATTTAAAAACCTTATTTCTAAAATTTTGATGTTGCTTTGCCCGGGAGTTGAACCCAGGGCATACGGTGTGATAGGCGGAGCACGCTACCATCACACCACGGTGGCCGCCCATACGAATGGAGAATAACGAATGGGCAAAAAGTGATGTTGAGAAAGCAAACACTTTCGCACGCCACCTAAAACTAGTATTCACCCCGCATGATATTGAACCCCCACTAAGAATAACTAAGGAAGTGGAAATCACCTTAGGTCATCCATATCAAATGGACCCACCCATAAAAAAATTCTCAATATCGGAGGTAAAAACCGTAATTGCAAAACTCAAGCCAAAAAAAGCTCCGGGCTACGGCCTTATCAATGGCACTATTCTAAATAATTTACCCCACGAAGGCATACAATTCTTGACACAATTGTTTAATGCAGTACTAAAAACTCAATTCATACCCCCACAGTGGAAAGTTTCGCAGATGAAAATGATTCTGAAACCCGGAAAGCCAGTTAATACAGTTGCATCTTACAGACCTATTAGTCTACTGCCTATCGTTTCAAAAGTCATGGAAGTTCTCTTCCTTAAAAGACTCTTGCCCATAACAGAATTGCGTAAAATCATACCCAATCACCAGTTTGGCTTCAGAAGATGGCACGGAACAATTGAGCAGGTTCACAGACTCACCGAACAAATATACGATGCTTTTGAGAAGAAAAAATACTGCACAGCTGCTTTTCTAGATATTTCACAAGCTTTTGATCGCGTATGGCATGACGGACTTCTCTATAAGGCAAAATACACCCTCGCTATAAACTACTTCTTATTTATACAATCATATTGTTATGGTCCATTTGGGAGGGTCACCTTTGGAACGCACCTAGCGGCTAGTGATAGCAAACAAAAAGGTGCCATGGAAATTTTTAACGAAATGAACACTAGATGTCGCCACCGCCGCGGGAAGCCATTTTTCCAAAAGAAAGGAAACGCGCTGTTTCCGGGAAAAAGAAAGAAATCGAGAATTGACAGCGCCAGCGAGCAGAAAAAATCGCGTCAAAGAAAAATTAATTATTCCTCAAATTTACCTAAAATTCCAGGATAAAAAGCGCGTTGGCAAACGCGTTGTCTATTAGTTGTGGAAAAAATAGCATCAAACTAGAGCAGCAGAAAAAGCAAAAAAACAATTGAAGAAGCAGCACTTGAAAGCAGATCGTTTTCCCTTTTGCGTTGCTCTTGATGTTGCGTTTTCCGCAAGCGTTGAAGAAATTGTAATTTGCAAGTGTTTGAATAATAAACCATTGCAAAATATATTAAGTTAGCCCAATAACAACGACGTGCTTGTAATTGCTTTAATTTTTGGACAAAAGTGTAAACCCGATTATAATAACGGTACTAGACTTGCAAAGTGCTGATTTGGGAGCACGATTAAATGAAAGGGGGGAGAGCGACGGTATTCACTCGTTTCATCTCTTTGCTGCCAATCAATCCGTTAGAGCCTCCATCCCTTTTAAAGCCTCGTACACAAGCACCACCACGGTAAAACAATCGTTCATATATTAATATTTATACAAAGTGTTATTCTGCACGAGGAGACAACTTCCGCGATTTCTGCGCCTACTGAAGATCTTACTTTCGTCGTAAGCTCGTTTAGGTGTTAATACCAATACGACCTTACTTCAATGCAATCATCATCATAATTTTAAGCAGCGAATGGTCGTGGTAGCAATAATCTTCGTAGGCAACAACAAGGCCAACCACCACATCAACAACGTAGCAATCCATTGAATTACCAAGCGGGAGGTAATGCCAACGGTGCGTATGCTCCTAAACAACCTAAATATCAACAGCGCGAGTGGCTCTGAAACACCAGCTACAACCACACCAGCAGGGCCGCCTCATATAGGCCTGTTGCAACATCCACATTAGTAACAACAATCAGCGGGGCCGCCTCATATAGGCCTGCTGCAACATCCACATTGGTAACAACAACCAGCGGGGCCGCCCCGTATAGGCCTGCTGCAACATCAACTTTATAACAACACCAGCAGGGGCGACAGGCATAGGCCTGCTGCAACAGTACCGGTAACGACAACTTACTAGCAACGACAACAGGAACCACATCTAATGGGTGAGTCCGTTCCAATACACATCTTTGGAGAGAAAATAAGTACATACGTGCTTATATACTTGCACTAGGTATAGTTATATATATGTAGGGGCATATACGTACTTATAAATACATAAGCAATAACAAATACATACCTGCATATATACCTGTATCTAACACAAGTATATTTGTGTATAATCTTGGGCGCCATCTGTTATGGTTTACGCATTTACTAAGGGGACAGCAAGGTTGGCAAGGAACCAACCCAGCCGACATGACTAGCCACAGTGCACACAAGATCATGTCGACTGCCTTCCTTGCTGCTACCTTAGTAAATGCGTAAACCATAACAATATCTAAAAGATCGTTATTTCTTCGTTAAACAAGGTGTGGAGCAGACTTCCCTTTATGAGTGCTTAGCAGGCGTCCCGCAATGCAGTGTAATGGGCCCAATACTTTATCTACTTTACACGTATGACCTCCCAATAGCAGAAGGCGTCACTATAGGCACGTTTGCCGATGATACTGAGGTGTTGGCCGTTGATCCTAACCCTAGCGTGGCTTCACTCAAGCTCCAAGGAAGTTTAAATAAAATTACCCTTGGCTGAAGGAATGTGGGATCAAATCCAACGAATCAAAATCCGTTCAAGTGACGTTTACTACCAGACGTAACACTTGCCCACCCGTTAAACTCAACGATATTAATATACCACAAAGCGACGAAACAAAGTACCTTGGTATGCACCTTGACAGAAAATTAACTTGGAGGACCCACATATTCAACAAAAGAAAAGCCCTTGTTATCAAACTAAGAAATCTGTACTGGCTTATGAACTGAAATTCACAATTATCAGTTGATAACAAAGTCCTGCTTTACTCAGCCATCATAAAACCCATTTGGACATATGGAATACAACTGTGGGGAACTGCAGCAAACTCAAACATAGAAATTCTCCAAAGATTCCAATCGAAAATCCTTAGAATGATTGTAAACGCACCCTACTATGTGACTAACAACCGGCTACACTGGGATCTAAAGGTTCCAACAATAGCTGAAGAAATTAAAAACATGCTATTTCATACAACACGAGGCTTCTAACTCACCACAACCCATTCATTCTAGCCCTGTCAGCAAGACCAACTAATTTCACGCGCCTGAAAAGAAAGTCAATCACAGATCTTCAACACTGATGAATTCTTAAAAAAATAGTTGCACTACTGAGAGCAATCCATCCATGCCCATCAAATTTATTATGTTTAATTAATTATGAATTACTTTTAAAAAACCAAACATTTTTACTAATGTACAGGCAGATGCCTTTAACCACTCAGCCATATGAATGCCCCGCTACTCGCTTTGCAATTGGTCTCTAAGTATTGCTTTTTTGCTTATATGCTTTTTAATCCTAATTGTGCGTTAAGAGCTTAGTAACATTGGATTTTTATAGTGGTGCTATTACGCCATCTATTGCAAATGACTGTTCGATATTTGTTTACTGTGAATTACTTTTTGATATTTCCATGTGCTCTTGGCTTGATTAACAATTGTTTTGGCTTTTATAAGCCACTTGATAATGGATTCCTGGTTCGAATTCGAGCTCAAGGCCTATGGCAATAATTTGTATGATGTTGTTGTTGTAGCAGTGCTTCGCCCCATCCAATAGGTGCGACCGATCACAAATTGTCATCAATATCCTCTAACGGGAGTCCAAGGAAACTTGATGTTTCAACAGGGGTGGACCATAATGAGAGGGGTCTTAGAGGCGTTGGTGTCATGTGGGGACACATTGCAAGCAGGGCATACATTTTGTATGTCGGGTTGATTCTGAATAGGTAAGAGTTTAACCTGTTACAGTATTCAGATCGAAGTTGAGCGAGAGTTACTCGCGTCTCCCTAGGGAGAGTGCGTTCCTCTTCTGATAGTTTTGGGTATTGTTCTTTGAGTACAGCATTCACCGAGTTCACTGAGGACGTGCTTGTGTTTTTCAGCTTAATACGGCTGTGTTCTCAGATGTCATATTTCCTCATAATGCTTACGGAATTGACTCATTAAGCCTCTGGGCGGTGTAGGCTTATCAATCAGATGTCTGTTGAGATTCCCAGGTTTCTGGGTATTCAACAGGAACTGTTTGGTTAGCATTTCATTTCTCTCCCTAATGGGGAGTATTCTCGTCTCATTATGTAGATGGTGTTCTGGGGACATAAGAAAACCCGTGGCGGTTCTGAGGGCGGTATTTTGGCAGGCCTGTAACTTCTTCCAGTGAGTAGTCTTTAGGCTTGGCGACCATATCGGGGACGCGTAGCATGCAATCGGCTGGCCAATTGCTTTGTAAGTGGTAATAAGCGTTTCTTTATCTTTACCCCAAGTATTGCCAGCAAGAGATTTGAGGATTTTATTGTATGTATGAATGTAGATCCTGATGAAACGTCACACCCAAGGTTTTGGGGTGTAAGACAGTCTGTAGCGTAGTGTCATTGACGTGGATGTTCAAAATGGTCGACATTTGGGACGTCCATGCTGTAAATAAGGTCGCCAATGATTTAGTCGGTGATAATGTCAAAGCTCGTCGATCTGTGGGCCTGGGCCTGTGGCCATTATTGTGCAGTCGTCGGCGTAGGAAACGATAGTGACTACTTCTGGTGGCTAAGGTAGCTTTGATATGTAGAAGTTAAACAAAAGTGGGGATAGGACACCACCCTGTGGCATCCCTTGTTTAATACTTATTGGTTTTGATGTTTCGTTTCTAAATTGCACAGATGCCTGCCGACCCCCCAGATAATTTGCAATCCACCATTTAAGACTTGGGGGAAGGGTATATCCTTCCAGGTCTTGCAGTAACGTGCCATGGTTGACCGTATCAAAAGCTTTTGATAGGTCTGACTCAACGAGTACTGTTCTATGGTGGGGATTTTGATTTAAACCGCAATTTATCTGGGTGCTAATGGCGTTTAGCGCGGTGGTGGTGCTATGGAGTTTTCTAAAGCCATGCTGATGACAGGCTAGCTGCAAATTTTCTTTGAAGTAGGGGGCAAAATGGCTTCGAGCGTCTTGGCTACTGGCGATAGGAGAGATATCGGGCGATATGATCCTCCTGGTTGCCCAGGCTTTAGTAACGGGACCACCTTGGCCATTTTCCATATTTCGGGAATGACAAAGGTGGAAAGAGACAGGTTGAAGACCTGCGCTAAATATTTGAAACCCTCTTCCCTAGGTTTTTAAGCATCGGCATGGCTATGCCGTCTGGGCCCACTGCTTTGGATGGTTTAGCATGACCGATGGCATCCTCAACCTCTTTGGCAGTGATGGTAATTGGAGACGCGCTGAATTTATGTTTATCTGCGTGTCTGTTGGCCCTCCGCCTATCTTTGTCGACCGTAGAATGCATTATATATTGTAGGCAGAAAGCGCTCCCGCATTTTTTCGTATCCGACAGCACTTAATCGGCGATGGAAATTTTGTCATTGTGCTTAGACGGATTCGATTGGGACTTTACGGTGGACCAAAGCTTACCTACACCGGCAGAGAGGTTACAACTACTTAGATGCTCCTCCCATTTCGCCCGCTTGTGTTCATCCACAAGCAATCTGATGCGTTGGTTTACATCCCTTATTTGGGGGTCGCCGGGATCGAGCTGTCTTATAAGGTCACGTTCTCTTACTAGATTTGCGGCTTCCACCGGAAAATGAGCCGATGCGGACCAGTGACCTTGCGGAAAGCACGTTCCCCTTGGCGAGCATCAGTCGGGATAGGGAGAGAAGCAAAGCGACTGTCTGAAAAGAATTTGTACTCATCCCACTTGCCTTTTTTAAAGTTTATGAAAGTACGTTTTTCGGTGACGATGAAGTCGGCGGTGCGCTTAAGCGAAATAAGTATAGGCAGGTGGTCAGATGCCAATGTTACCATCGGCTGTCAGTTGATGCAGTTTACGAGTCCTGCGGTCACGATTGATAAATCTGGCGAACTGTGACAGCTTCCTACTATACGAGTGGGGGCGTCTTCGTTTATTGTGTAGAACGTCGTTTCTTCTATTTGATCCGCCAACATCTCACCCCTGCTGTCCGCCTGCAAGTTTGAATGCCATAGGTTATGATGGGCATTGAAATCGCCTAAGATAATGCGATTATCGCGAGTGAGTAGTGCTCTGATATTAGGGCGGTATCCACTGGGGCAACAGGTGGCAGGAGGGATGTAGATGTTGATGATTTCTAGGATTACATCGCCTGACCGGACAGATAAGTCGTGGCGTTATAAGACACTGTCCCTGCGACCGATGTCGGGATTAAATATATTATATTGTACTGAGTGTTGCATGATAAACGCGAGACCGCCTCCATTTCCGCTCTCGCTATCTTTTTTGTGGATATTATACCCAGAACAGGTCTGCAGAGCAGATCTTGCTGTGAGTTTAGTCTCTTGAATCGCAGCGATGCGGATGTTATGCCGTTTCATGAAGGCTGAAGCCTGGGCCACAAAAGCTTTCTAAAAGTTACGTCGGGTTTTGGGATCTAGCCCAGAGCAACCTGTCCGATGAAACCATCCCTTGCACGTGACACACTGACAAGAGTATGGCCGTCCTAAAAAGATTATTTTTCGGCAAACGCAGCAAAACCATTTCTCACGACAGGTGTCAGAAGGACGCCGATTGGGTTCGATACCTTCCCGGCGCAGGAGAGTATGGCGCAGTCCCGCCGCAAGGATTTGCTGGGAGGATGACAATTTGTGGGAGGGACGCAACAAATTAAATGGGATTACAGTGAAACGACAGCCCTTGGTCGGGAAAAATCCCGAGTCGCTCAGGTACATAGAACCGGCTGCCTTATTGTATGATAACTATTTTTGTTTTAATGTTTAATTTTTTTTGACTTTTTTCCGACTTTGATTTTTAAGGTTTTTTTCATGATCTACTAAAAAAATTTTCATTTGATTGTAAAATTTTCTTGTAGCGTTTTTAGCGGACATTTTTGGGTCGGAAAGGGTATACATATGAACATTTTTTTAGTTGTTGTTGTTGTTGTTGTTGTAGCGATAATGTTGCTCCCCGAAGGCTTTGGGGAGTGTTATCGATTTGATGGTCCTTTGCCGGATACAGATCCGGTACGCTCCGGTAACACAGCTCCATTAAGGTGCTAGCCCGACCATCTTGGGAACGATTTATGTGGCCACATTAAACCTTCAGGCCATTCCCTCCCTCCCCACCCCCAAGTTCCACGAGCTTGGGTCGCCAGAGCTTCGTCTGTTAGTGAAACAGGATTCGCCGCCGATAGGTGAGGTTGACAATTGGGTTTGAAGAAGCTATATATTGCGCTGGCAACATGAAGGGTTGCGCTACACAGCCCCTTGAATCTGGTATTTTCTTCTTTCTTACGACAGGCATACCTATCGCGGGTATATTCTGATCCCCTGACCCGCTGGGGTCATTTTTTTTTTTTTTTAGTAGGTCTGCGTAGTGGAACTTTTTTTCCTGAGCCGAAATCCTGTTGAAAAATCGATGGCGCGATATCGGTTAACTTTCGTCCATACAAATCGACCCACTCTAATGTACATATATAGATAACGGCTAGAGGTGTGAAACCCTGCATAATTTATTCAGTGCAAGGTTGTGCAAACTGGTTTTCACTCATAAAAATGTTCTATATACATATATTTGCCCAATTGTGGCTGAACTACAACTGTTCATTTTACGACATACAAATACACATACATACATACATATATTATTTTGTATATGCATAAATAACTGTTTTTAAAAAATAATTGCAAGGAACGCCAAACAAAAATTAGTTAAGATTTTTTTTTGTATGCCATAATGAGTGATTTTAATCGAGCTTATAGAGGTATTTTCATTTTAAAAGTGATAATTTGTGGTATGGATAATTTAATTTTAATTATTTTATATTTTTCTATAACAGATCCAAAATCACCATTGCAGCCTCTAACGCCACTTTCTGTTAACCATAACTTTAGTTTTAATATAGGGGGTGATGGTGGCTTAAAGCCTTGGATTGATCAATTTGATATTAAACGTGGTAAACGTCAATTAAAATCATTTTTTAGCCCTCAACCACAACCGCAACAAAAACAACAACCTTGCGGCACTCCTAACATATGCGTTATTCGTTCCCCTGCAGCGTCAGGATGTCAATTTGGAGCCGAAAACGCTTCTCGTTTGCCTATTACATCGCCAATGCCTATTAAAAAAAACGGTTTGTTTTCGTTTAAAAGTCCGCAAATTGTTGTTCCACGGGGCCAGCATTCATCAAACGTCGAACCGAGCCAAAAATTGGTAGAAGTGTTGAAAAGAGTTGGTATGCTAAAGTATTGGAGTTTATTTAAACTAAATGGTATAAATTTTGACACATTCCAAAGGCTCACATGCCGAGATTTTGAAGAATTGGGTATAGATAAACCTAAACATCTGAATCTATTACTTCAAGGTGTGGAATTGGCACGTTCAATGTAGATTTGTTCGTACAGTTTTGTGAGATTTGGCAAATATTTCTTTCTGGATTTGTTAATGGAACCGGAAAAACATCCTATAAGTGTAATATTATATAAACAGAGTTTAACCTTGTATTTATAATTGAAATGTACTAAAAAAGCTAAAAAAACTTAACTTTTGTTTGTTTATGTTTGGTTTGGTCCCTTCAAACATGCTAAGTGCGCTCAGAATAAGGAATGACTTCAAACCATGTCAGGAATGTGAAACTCAGAAATATGATCATATAGAAGTCAGTGCCCATATACCTATTACGATCCGTGATTGATACTTAGTTTTCGAATCGCAATTGCTCTAAAATGGTGGCACGGACTAACGACACATGTGAACTAGCGACAAATAATACTCGGTAGATCCATAACTTATTACAATTTTTAGAAATATGTAGTTTGAGTGAAAACCATTACCAGGGTCCAGAAAACCATCAAAATAAGAGTGTATTTGTTCCGATAAATATTTATTTCAAAAAATACTTATCGTTTTAAAAACTAAGGAGCATTGACAAACATTTTTTTTTCACAATCTACTCCTCCCAAGGTGAATCTATACAAGGTGCTGGCAAAGTGAATTCAAAGCCAATTCGCAGTGCGAAGGAATGTCAGGTCAAAAGAAAATTAGCATTGACTTCCTTTAACTGACATCTTGTAGTGAATCGCCCCTACAATCATGGTTCAACTATATACAGGTTGGCTCATCTGTAAAGCAACAAAATATGTCTGTTCAAAATGTCAAAATCTGTGTTTGGTGTTGGTGCGAATGGTATGGAATGGAAACATAAAACTTAGCAGTTTTTGTATGTGTAAGTAAAATGTTGCCAATGGTTTGGTTTCATTTTGAGTTTGCCATCTACTTTTGACAATCCCTTCGACCATGCAATGACATAAATAAAATCAGCTGATGAGATGAGCCAACCTGTACATAATTGAACCATGCCTACAATATAGCACAGGAGAATATCAGATACCCTAAAGTATTATTATTTGTTTTTCGAATTTCAAAAAAGTCACAGATATTTCAATTAATATGAAAAAAGCTTTCAAAATAACTTAACCCAATAAATATTTTTTTAAGTCATCCGAAATTATTTTTATAAATGTTTACTTTATTCGAGTCTTCAAAAATAATTATTTAGGAATTTTTTTGTCAAAAGCCTTGATATAATAATTTGCGACGATGAAATTCGTTTTACAGACTTCAAATTTTTTGTTTTTCCATTTATGTTACAAATAAGTCTTGCATATAATTAGGTACCGAGTTGGAATATGACTTGTGGTATGCTGTAACAGGATTTCTGTAATCCTATGGACTGAACGAGTTCGTTGAATATTTTTAGAGTTAATTTGTGTCTTGTGTGGAACCGAAGCCAATGCTGGAGATCAAGATGGATAGGTTGAAGTTGAATTTGTTACCTAGATATTGTCGAGCGTTGCCACAACCATTTAAAAAAAAATTGTTAATATTTATTTTAGGTCTACCTAAAAGATTGGTTCTCTATAATCTTAGCATTTCATCTTTACAAATTACAGAGATATCTCCATATATGTGCCTCCAATACACCTTATTGTACTTTTATATTGAAAGTGGGCGTGGTTGTTTTCGAATCCATAGGAACGATCGCGAAGAGGTATGGCACCCACCACACCTTGCAATACATTATATTTCAACACAACATCAACCGCAGTGCCAGAACCTCAAAAAACCAAGGCATAATATTCGGTCCGGTGATGTTGCCCTAGAAATAATTGGAATCTATATTTCCCCTGCCACCTGCTGTCCTAGAGGCTTACCTAGTGGCGAAAGCCGTCTTGTTCTTGGCCATCCGACAGGCAGGAAGCTAGCACAGCAAATAGACGATACGAATTTCTGCACGTTAAATAGCAAATTTCTCACCTACCCGTGGCGAATCCTGTTTCTTTAGCAGCCGAGGCTCTGGCGACCACAAATTCCTCATGGAACTATGGAGTGCGGGGCAGGATAGCCTAGAAGGTTCAATGTAGTCATATTAAATCGTGCCCGAGATGGTCGGGCTTGTACCTTAATGGTGCTTGATACCGGATTTATATCATCCGACAAAGCACCATCAACATCGATAACACTCCCCAAAACCTTCAGGGAATGTCGTTATCGCTACAACAACAATTACAACAAAAGGTAACTATCACAGCTCGCCAGACATTTCTATCGTCAGCGCAGGGCTCTTAACTGCGTCGAATGGCTGTCGGTGCTTACATTAGCATCTGACCACCTGCCCATACTCCTTTCAATACAGCGACCTGCTAATTTTATCACCTCTGAAAAGCAGACTTTTCTTAATTTCAAAAAAGCTAACTGGGAGCTAACCGTTTCCGAGATGGTCGGGCTACTGGGTTTATATCCGACAAAGGACCATCAACATCGATAACACTACCCAAAACCTTCGGAAAGTGTCTTTATTGATAATACGATAGCAACAACCGCGCTAAACACTCAGATAAATTACGGGCTAAATTAGGAAAACCCCATCACAGGACGGCTCTCGTGGCTTTTGACACAGTCAACCACGGCATGCTACTCCAAGACAAAGAAGGCTTACTCCTTCTAAAAAGATGGACTTCATATAATTTGAATGGTCGGCAAGCGTCTGTTTAATTTAGCAACGAAACCTCAAATACTAGGAGAATTAAACAGGGGTACCACAGAAGGGTGTCCTATCCCCGCTTCTGTTCAATTTCTACATATCAAACCTCCCTTCCAGAAGGGGTTACAATCATTTCCTATACCGCAGCATTTTGACAGGTCTGTGGCCTTATCCAGTATGAGATTTAAGACCAGGCGACCAAACGGGTGACGCGTAGCTCATGAGCGGCCGACCAATTGATTTGTACGTGCTTATCAACGTTTCCTTATCTTTTCCCCAGGTGCTGTCGGCAAGTGACTTGAGGATTTTGTTGCGACTTTGTACTTTATATACAATTTCGGGGCATGGGCCTTGGAGGTTAGAGTATTATCAAACGCTACCCCAAAGATCATTGGGTGACTGACAGTCGGTAGTGTGACACCATCGACATGAACGTCCAATATTTGCGACATCTGTTCCTTCCTCGTCGTAAACAGAGTGGCCGTGGATTTTGTCGGTGATAATGCCAGGTTGCGCGAGGTGAGGAAACTGGAAAGGTTGGGAAGATAGCTGTTTAATTTAGAAACTAATTGATCAGTTAAAAGGCCAGGTCCTGTTGCCATAATCGTGCAGTCGTCGGCATAGGAAATGATTGTAAAAAAATCTTCGAATCGCTTGCCGGTAGCACCTGGGGGAAAGATAAAGAAACGTTACTGGTTTGGCCCTAAGCCAAATCCGATTACCGTTTTTGCAAGGACACGCCCAGTGGGCCCCGTTATTAATATACAATATCCGACCCTTGCAGAAGAAAGAAACACACTAACAAAGGAGACACCAGTCACCCTGGCCCAACTTCGTTCTGGATACTGTAACAGGTTAAACTCTTACTTGTATGGAATTAACCCCGACATAGGTAATGAATGTTCTGCATGCGCCGTGTTCCCACATTACACCAACTATCTTTTCAATTGTAATGTGGAACCCATACCTCTAACACCAATCTCCCTATGGTCCGCCCCTGTTGAAACTGCCAGTTTCCTTGGACTCCCGATAGAGTACTTTGATGACAATATGTGAGTGTTCGTACCACCCCCAGCGGGTTAGGGGGTCAGAATATACCCGCGGCAAGTATGACTGTCGTAAGAGGCGACTAAAATACTAAATTGGTTCAAGGAGTTGTGTAGCACAACCCTTACAAGGGGTTGCCAGCGCAATATGTGGCTTCCCCAACCCAATTGTCAACCTCTCTTACCCGTGGCGAATCTCGTTTCTTTAACAGTTTTAGGAGGTTGGAGGGCGGGATGGCCCAGAAGATTTCATGTGGTTATACTAAATCGGTCCCGAGATGGCCGGGCTTGGTACCTTGGTGCTTGTTACCGGAACGTACCGGATCTGCTTCCGGCAAAGGACCATTAACATCGAAAACACTCCCCCAAGGCCTTCGGGGAGTGTCCTTACCGCTACAACAACAACAACACCCACCATCTTTTCAATTGTATTTTCTAATTGCCCCTGAATATCATCTATATCGTAAAGCAAAAGAGCTCATCATAAAGGAGCACGAAGAAATGCTGAACAGCCAATTTATGCTAAATTGCCACAAACCGGGACACCCTAGCAAACAGCTGTTTGATCTCACAAATCACACACAGAAGATTGCGCATTTAAACAAAATATCAGCTGTTTTTTATGGGCAATTCATACGTCATTTTCTTTTAGCTCTTGTTTTTCTCAATCTTTCTTTCAATCGCTCAAGCAGTCAACTGTGAGGTAGATGTGCAGAACGAAGCAATTTTTAACTCGTGAATGCGCAATCTGGGTAGGTGATTTGTGGTTTGATCTAACCCCGCCTGTTGTTGTTGTTGTATTAACGATAACGACACTCCCTGAAGGCTGTGGGGAGTGTTATCGATGTTGATGGTCCTTTGCCGGATATAGATCCGGTACGTTCCGGTAACAAAGCACCATTAAGGTAGTAGCCCGACCATCTCGGGAACGATTTATATGACCACATTAAACCTTCTAGGCCATACAGCCCTCTCCACCCCCTAGTTCCATGAGGAACTTGGCGTCGCCAGAGCCTCGACTGTTAATGAAAGAGGAGAAAATAATAAGCGGTGTAAAATAGGCGCATAATTTAAAGTCTCTTTATAACTAGATAAAGTTGTTGAAAATTGTGAAAAATATATAATATAACGCAAAAAGGTGACTTTAGCAAGTGGACAGTGGAGTTTAGCAGTTTCATTTAACCGAAAGCTGTGAATCGCATTTTATAAATACATATTTTGTCGTTCATGTTGACAGTAAAATGGAAAAAAAATGCGAAAAGTGCAAAAGCACAATACGCGGAGAAGTAACGAAAATTAAATGTGGAGGTGTTGTGTTTGTGGTAAATATTACCATTTAACAACAAAATGTTCTGATTTGGACCAATACAGCGTTAATATGCTTGAAGAATTTGAGATGCTGAGGTTTATGTTCACAGATTGTGTGCAATACGTGCAGAATGTGGATGACATCCTAAAAGACATGCAATTGGTGGTAAAGCATAATGGTCAACATCTAGCTGAGTATAGATATGAGTTTGATAACGCGCTAAAAAAATGAACGTGAAATAAAACAAGTGCTGAAAGCGGTTGAAATTGCATTCAGTGAAAGAATTCAGGCAGCTCAGGAGTCATGTGAAAGAAGTGTACAGGAAGTAAACAAAATACGCGAAATAGCAGAAGGCCTCAAGCGCAGCAGCGATCAGGTATGCGATGAGTTGAAAAGCAGTAAAGATGACAATAAAAAAATGATAGAAGCAATTAGTAAGGAGAATAAAAAAATGTGTACAGAACTAAAGAGAAACGTCAATGTTTGGAGCGAAGCAATCATATGCAGCAGCAATAAAAGGTGGAAATCCAAGAAAAGAAGCGTTGCCAGAAATCCGAAAAGAAGTCCCTTTAATAGTTAAGCCAAATACTAAGCAAGATAGCGAAAAGTGACCTAAATTCGAAAGTCGACCCTAAGGAGCTACAAGTTACAAATATAGTAGCAAGACAAAGCGGAGTTGTAATTGTGGAGAGTGCAAATACTCAAGAAAGGGAGAAAATATAAAATGCTATCGAAAACAATATCGGAAATAATTACGAGGTGAAAATTCCTACAAAATTGAAGCCGAAAATTATGGTGACTGGCATAAACTTCAAATATGATGATGAGGAACTTACCCAGAGACTCAAACTGCAAAATAATTGTCTTGCCGTAGCAAATTTTAAAATCGTGAAGCAATCCGAAGTAAAGAAAAAAGATAAAACTTACTATAACGCAGTAGTGGAAACCGAGGCTGATGTCTTTGCGTCTATACCAGCCGGATAAACGCTCAATGTAAGATGGGAACGTTGTAAAGTCTATGATGCAGTGCAAGTATTGTGTTGCTTCAAATTCAAAGGCTTTACTCATAAAGCAAGCGAGTGTAAAGGAAAAAAAGTATGCACAAAATGCTTAGGAGAACACAAGTATGCTTTATGCAATAAACAAATGCATTAATTGTATCAGAGCAAATAAAGAATTAAATTTGGGACTAGATGAAAATCATGATTCTCTGGATAGAATGTGTCCTGTTTATCAACAAAAACAAAAGCTAACGGCGAAGAAGAGGAAGATTGGATACTAGCAACCAACGAAGGCAATTGTAAACACTAAGTCAAAAACTCACACAAATTTCGATAACAAAGTACACAACTTGGATCGTATACATCTTAATATTAATAGTATTACAGCAAATAAACTAGAATTTGAACATCTTATTGAAATAAATAAACCAAGCATTGTGCTGTGCGCGGAAACATGTACAACAGATCTAATCATGGATTCTGGACTAAATGTTCCGACCTATAATCTCATCCGGTGCGACTCCCACAGTAGACATACTGGTGGTGTTTTAATATCTGTCCACGAATCAGTACAATTTAGCATTGTGTGCAATAAATCCATCAATATGAATGTGTGGTGCGTTATCATAAAAAGCAAGAAATGTGCCTTAAAATGGCAAATAGGTGTACTATATCACTCACCAAGTAGCAATGATGTCGACTTTATTTTATATCTCAACGACATCATCACTGAATATGTAAAGGAATCATAAAATAATATAATGACGGGGGATGTCAACATAAATGTGAATGTATCGTCAACATACTCAAATCAGCTACCAAGTTTATTTTCGCAAATGGCTATGTTGCAGAGGATTACTTTCAATACGAGAATAACTGAGTATCCAGCTACAAAAATTGATTTACTGTTTAGTAATAACGACCAAGTACTGCATCTCCGTTAGAATAATGATGAGATCCGGCATCAGCCTACGCAGTACTCTCTAAGTACTCTCTAAGTAGTCTAATAAAGACCATTTTTCAATACATAATATTGGAGTTATTTATTCAACAGTTTAGCGATTCGAACGTTAGCAGAAGGTTTGGAATAAGCGGAATTTCAATAAATTCGTTACAATTGTTGTCAGAAGAGGAATTGTTGAAAAAATTCCGAAGATTTCGAATACAACTTGGACATGGCAAAGTTAAGTGAATTAAGGATCCAGCAACTGAAAAAGGAGTTGGAGAACCGTGGATTGACTACAACCGGCAATAAGATCGAACTTACAGCACGGCTGCGAGAGGTAATAGAGTTGGAAGGAATTAATGTGGACGATGATGTCTTTCATCCTGATGGGGACGAGACAACAACAAAAATTGAAGAGAAAAACGAAACATCGCAGACAGTTACGAGCACAGACTTGAACATGATTTTGGCTGCAATACCTGCTCAAACATCGACATTGTCATCTCAACTGGAAGAACAAATATAACATCTCAACTGCAGAATAGAAGACATATATGGCATCCCAACTGGAATTGCAGGAGGCACGCATTACATCAAAGATTGAAGCACAAGAAACGCGTATTTCAGAAATGTCGGCACAGATTACATCAAAGATGGAAACACAACTGAAAGAACAAGAGGCACTCATAACAGTATAACTCGAAGCGCAAGAGGTGCGTATATCATCAAAACTCGAAGCGCGTATGGACGAAAAAATCAGTTTGAGGAAAAAATCGAGGCCGAGGTGGATGCTTTGAGAGGTCGTACACAGGAGTTGCAACTAAATCGCCCAGCAGTTTCAGCGAGTAATCCAAAGGTAAAGACACCATCCTTTGACGGTTCTGTTCCTTTCCAGGTCTTTAAACTACAGTTTGAGAAAACAGCAGCAGTGAACAACTGGAATGCGGAAGATAAAGTTGCTGCACTGTTCGTGGCATTGAAAGGGACTGCAGCTGAAATCTTACAGACTATTACAGAGTACGAACGGAACATTATGAAGCATTGATGGGCGCACTAGAGAGGCGATACGGAACCGAGCATAGGAGACAGATATACCAAATGGAGTTACCGAACCGCTTCCAGAGGCCTGGTGAAACATTGCAAGAGTTTGCGTCGGATGTTGGAAGGCTGGCACATTTAGCGAATGCGGAAAGGGTAAAAATCCATGGAATACGGCTTATTGAAACTAAGCGATCGACATACGCAAACCCAAAGCCAACATTCACAGGAACGGTATCACATGCTCTTATTCAGAAAACAGCATCGCTTCTGTGTAAGTCAGCTTTCAAAGCATGCCGAGTGGAGGTAGAAAGACCAGACTGGGTGAACACAATATTTCATTTTTTTTTTTTCAGTTAAATAAATTTAAAAAAATGTTGTCTTTAGCTTTAACATCAAAGTACGTGTATTTAAAATATGATATGAAAAAGGTTACATTAAAAACTCAAGCGCATGCGTGGGCTTTTCTTTGCCATTTCATCTAAAACTTCATCAACGGTAACAATTTGATCACGGTGGATGCTTAGTGATGCACAGCCATTCCGTCGATTTTCACTCATCGTGTTTCTCAAATAGTTTTTAATCAGCCTAAGAGTTGAAAAAGATCCCTCGTTCGTTGCCGTTGTTACTGGAAGCGTACACAAGATTTTCAACATGTGAACATTAGGAAAAGCTACAGAATCGCATTCCTGTAATATTAATCATAGATAAATTGATAAAAAAAAACCGAAGTACCTCCTTCAGGAATAATTAGAATTCATGCTTTTTAAGCTTATGCATGAGATGTAACGTATACGTATATAAAATTCAAAAGAAAGAAACTGATCGAATAGAAAAAAAATTGTATTTAAAAAAATCATATCTACACAGAAAAAACACTAATGTGTTTTTTACATTTTTAAATGTGAAAAACACATTATTTTTTCATTTATCAAATAATTTGAAATGTGTTTTTGACATGAAAAAAATGTATATATTACATTATAATAATGTGTTTTCCACATGGAAAATAATGTCAAATTTGCAATATATTTCAAAATAGGAAATGTGTACTTCGAAAAAATGCTGTAAATTTAGTATTATTCAATTGTAGAGAATAAAATCAAAGCACGAGAATTAGTATCGTTTAGTTCGGCAAACAAACAGAACCGTAAGCAATGTTTATATGTATGTTTATATGTAGCTTGTCGCCGTGATGTAGCAGAAGAATCATGCAAATATTTAGACGCATGGAGTTTTCATATTTGACTTTTCATTCCGATGAATGTAATCGCGGTTGAGGCAAACGACCAAACGCCTGAATTGATTATATTCAGGCATGCAATAAGTTGGTTGATTTTAAATCAATGTCGATTATGTTCGTTTAAGCAAGTTGGATCATTGAACACGATCATGTTGCCGAATGTAATCGAACGTTGTTGTGTTCGATTTTTGCTGTTCTCTGATATGTATGTAGATGGTCGTTAGGCAAATTTACAAGGAAACTTTTTTATTAAATTATAGTAAAAGTTAACATGTACATTTGCATATTTAATAAATTGCAGAATTATTATGAAACAGAATATGATTAAAATATAAGTGTTCACTTCGTACATACATTACAATTATAAAGAAATTTATTAACATAGACATAAAAATATCAAATATTTGAATTGTAACGACCTAAAAAATCAAATGGTCCTGAGGCAACGGTCGCTGGCGAATTTGGTGGTTAATCAAATATTTAAAATATTTTTTTTTTTTAATATTTTTTTATTTATTTGATGTTTAAAATTTTTATTAATCAAAAATTTTCATTTTGATATCACCAAAATTTTCATTTTAAAAAACTAATTCGATAACAAAATATTCAAAATGTAAAGTATAAAATACAAAGTTAATAATTTAATAATATATAATAAATATTATATTTACTCTCCCTCCAAGAAAATTGAAAACAAATAAATAATTAATTAAAATTAAATGTAACTTTTTTTTCTTTTTTGTTGTTTAATGTATTTGTATTTAAATTAGTGTTAATAAGTATGTTTGCTGGTTTAAGTAAATCAATTGAAATATTTTTAATAGTATTTTTGTATTGAATTGTAAATGTTTTATGTTTCTTAGAGTGATTCTAAATTAGATTTACGAAGAACTTTAACACAAACGTACTCACAATTTTCTAATTTTTTAGGAACGAAAAAGTTTTCTTTGTTATGATAAAAAACTTTAGAACGAACAAGCGAAAAATATTCTTTTATTTTTTGAAGAGCGTCATTAGAAAAATTATGTTCTTTATTACTATTTAAAACAATTAATTCACCAGGTATTCTAAGTGTTTGGCCATAAACAATTTCAGCAGATGAACATTTTAAATCTTCTTTAATAGAAGTTCGTAAACCAAGTAGAATGAACGGTAAAATGTCAGACCAATGAACCGAGTCGTTTGATGCTATAATTGCTGCTTTTAAAGTTCTATGAAATTTCTCTATCATCCATTTGCTTGGGGATGGTAAGGAGATGTATGAATTTTATGAGAACCTAAATTTTTAGTTAATTCAGTAAACAAATTTTAAGTGAATTGTGAACCTTGATCTACTGTAATATTTAATGGTATACCAAATCGTGGTATATAATTCTGAATAAAAGTTTTTACTATAGTATTTGTTAAAATGTCTTTAAGTGGATAAGCTTCAGGCCAACGTGAAAATCTATCAATAATTGTTAAAATATAACAATTTTCATTTGAAACTGGAAGAGGTCCAACAATATCCATATAAATATGTTCAAAACGACCTGATGGTATTTGAATTTTTTAAATAGGAAATTTAGTATGTCTTGAAATTTTGGATTTTTGACAATTGATACAAGACGAAGTCCAATCGTTAATTTCTTTACGCATGTTAGGCCAATAATATTTATTTTGAATTAATTTTCTAGTTGTTCTTATAATTGGATGAGATAATGAGTGAATTTTGTCAAATATAATTCTTCTCATAGAATGTGGAACATAAGGTCTTAAAAGTTGTAGAGAAACATCAACCATATATTTAAATTAATAACTGGAATATGAATTTCTTTTAAATTATTTTTAGAATTTTGATCAGAAATGGTTTTTTGTAAAAATGTATCAGTTTGTTTTTCTTTATGTAAAGTTTCTAAATTTATATCTTGAGTTGAAATGCATTTACTTCTGGAATACGGGAAAGTGTGTCGGCAACTATGTTGTCTTTTCCACGTATATATTGAATATCATTTGTAAATTGAGCAATATATTTAAGATGACGTAGTTGACGAGGAGATCTATCCACTTTAGAATTTAGAACACGAGTTAAAGGTTTATGATCAGTATTGTCACGGATATTAGCATCACTAAATTATCCCATCACTAAGGCGATGCTAAGGCCACGCCAAGCAGTATTTACGTTAATAATTAAATCAAGTATACACATATATAAGGCAGCCCAGAGAGATGTCACACACAGATGCATTTACTTATATGCCTATGTGCGCAAACTACAAACATTCACATCAATAATTCAATCTTTATGTATCTACATAAACGAATAAATAATTGCGTCTACACATATGTACGTATACGAGCAGCGGAGCGGCAATGCACAAACACGTGCATATATCTTATCTGAGTTGTCACAAGAGAGAGCAATAATTTGTGCACGTAGTTGTGGCTGGCGATTTTGTAGCCGAAACAACTAGTAAGTTCTGGAAATCGAAGAGCCTAGAAGTATGCAGCGTAAACTATAAAAGCGGGGCAAGCGAGTAAGAAGTAATTCAGTTTGATTTGAGTTGTCAAGCAGTTCGATTAGGACGATATCTAGCGAGCAATAGCAGTATTATTTTGAAAGTCTGTTTCATTTAAGATATCAGTTTGGTTATTAAGCCAGCTAATTGCAAAGTATAAGTGTTATTGTGAAGTACTTTAATAAAGGCCATTTTTCCATTATTCAATATTGGAGTTATTTATTCAACAGTTTAGTGATACGAACTTAGCAAAAAGGCAAATAAGAGGATTTGCAAGTAAATTCGTTACAATTGGTGTCAGAAGAGGAATTGTTGAATAAATTCCAAAGGACAACAAGGACATGGCAAAGTTCAGTGAATTGAAGATCCAGCAACTAAAGAAGGAGTTGGAGACCCGTGGATTGAATACAAGCGGCGTTAAACTTGAACTTCAGGCACGGCTACGAGAGGCAATGGAAGCAGAAGGAATTGATGTGGAAGAGCATGTCTTTCATCTTGATGGCGAGGAGACAACAAAAATTGAAGAGAAAAACGAAACATTGCAAACGGTTACCAGCACAGACTTGAACGTGATATTGGCTGCAATATCTGCACAAACGTCGACAGTAACATCGAAAATTGAAGCACAAGAAACGCGAATGTCAGAAATGTCGACACAGATTACATCCAAGATGGAAACGCAATTGGAAGAACAGAAGACATATATGGCATCCCAACTGGAATCGCAGGAGACACGCATAACATCAAAGATGGAAGAACAGAAGACATATATGGCATCCCAACTGGAATCGCAGGAGACACGCATAACATCAAAGATGGAAGAACAAGAAGAACGCTTATCATTACAGGTGGCACAAATGTCTTCACAGTTAGAAGCACAGGAGCAAGGGTAACATCAAAGCTGGAAGCGCAGGATGCAAAAATCGCTCAATTTCAGGCAGAAGTCGATGATTTGAAGGGTCGTATGGAGCAGTTACAATTAAATCGTCCAGCAGTTTCAGCGAGTAATCCAAAGGTAAAAACACCATCCTTTGACGGTTCTGTTCCTTTCCAGGTCTTTAAGCTACAGTTTGAGAAGACCTCAGCAGTGAACAACTGGAATGTGGAAGATAAAGTTGCCGCGCTCTTCGTAGCATTGAAAGGACCAGCTGCCGAAATCTTACAGACTATTCCAGAGTACGAACGGAACAGTTATGACGCATTGATGGCTGCTGTAGAACGGCGATACGGAAGCGAACACAGGAAACAGATATTTCAAATAGAATTGCAAAACCGCTACCAAAAAGCTAACGAGACTTTGCAGGAGTTTGCTTCTGACATTGAAAGATTGGCTCATCTTGCAAATGCGGATGCAGCCGTGGAATACACGGAAAGAGTGAAGATTCAGAGCTTTATAAATGGCATACGGGACGTCAAAACGAAGCGAGCCACATACGCGAACCCAAAGCAAACATTTTCTGAAACGGTATCCCATGCATTGACTCAGGAAACGGCGTCATTATTGAGTAAACCAGCATACAAAGCTCATCGTGTGGAAGTAGAAAGGCCAGAGTGGGTAGATACAATTTTGGAAGCTCTGAAGGGATCACAACAGAAAAATGCCGGAGTTATGAAATGTTTCAAGTGCGGTAACCCAGGTCACATTGCACGTCATTGCAGTAGCAATTCCAATAGTTCCAACAATGTGGGTGGCCGTAAACGCAGAGCTGAAGGAGACGAGCAAATCTCCAAATCCACTCAATCGTTAAACTAAAGCGAGTCAGCAGCAAGGGGCGACAGCTGACTCCCTCAATTGAATGCCCCATAATCTCTATCTCACAAATTGGAAGAAGGTCGAGCAATCTTACTGTCGGAGGACATGTGGATGGAAAGGAACGTTTACTGACTGTAGATACGGGTGCATCTCATTCCATCATTCGAGCGGATTTAGTCAACAAGAAGATAAGACCATTGCATGGAGCAATATTGCGTACAGCCACTGGAGAAGACACCCAGGTAATTGGAGAAGTAGAATGTGAAGTAGCAATTGGGAACATCACGGTACTACACAATTTTATAGTGGCAGGTATTGTTGATGAAATCATAATTGGAGTGAACTTCTTAATCAACCAAGGCATCAAAATCGATATGCAAAGCAAGACGATGCGATATAAGAACATGGATGTGCCACTTAATTTCGGCTACGAGAGAGGCTACAGCAGTAAACGAGTGCTGGTGGAAGAGAGTCAGCGAATACCACCAAAATCCGAAGCAGTCATCTGGGCAAAGGTTGATGGAGATTGTGGGACAAACAAATTGTGGGTTGTCGAAGCAGCAAACAAATCAGCACTGAACATACTTGTAGGAAAAACCCTGGCTATGACAAAACAAGATGGACGTGTTCCAGTAAGAGTACTCAATGAGTTCAATTCACCACTTAAACTGACTAAAGGAGCTATTTTGGGAAGATGCCAAGAGGCTGAAGTAGTTATTAACTGTGAACAGCTCCAGGAACACGTTTCAGCTAGTAATACTAATCTTTCAAATGAGATCACGGCATGGACGCAGGGACTAGAGGAAGCATATCAGAGTAAGGCAAAACAACTGCTCCTAAAGTACGCGAACATATTTGACCAGGATGGTTCTAAACCAGGCCGCACCAACGTTGTGAAACATCAAATTGACACTGGAGATGCGAGGCCGATCCGTCAAGCTCCACGTAGTGTTCCACTGGCGAAGCGGCAAGTTGTGAGTCAAATTATACAAGAAATGAGCGACAGCGGCGTCATCGAACCATCAGCTAGTCCCTGGAGCTCACCGGTAGTACTTGTAAAGAAGAAGGATGGAAAAATGAGGTTTTGCGTGGACTACCGGAAGTTGAATGACGTTACGAAAAAGGATAGCTACCCATTGCCAAGAATTGACGACACTCTGGACTCGCTCTCTGGTACGAAATGGTTTTCCACACTGGACTTGAAAAGCGGCTACTGCCAAGTGGAGGTAAAGGAGGAAGACAAAGAGAAAACAGCCTTCAGCGTCGGAGATGGTCTTTGGCAATTTACAGTAATGCCCTTTGGACTATGTAATGCACCAGCTACTTTCGAGAGACTCATGGATCAGGTATTGAAAGGACTACATTGGAAAACATGCTTGGTGTACCTGGACGACATCATCGTATTGGGCAAGAATTTCGATGAACATCTTAAGAACTTGGAGGAAGTTTTCCAAAGAATAGCTGGCGCTGGTCTGAAGTTAAGTCCCAAAAAGTGTGCGCTGTTTAAAAAGGAAGTAAATTATTTGGGTCACAAGGTAACGACAGAGGGCATCTGCACTGCGAACGAAAAGATAGAGGCTGTAAAGGATTGGCCAAGACCCCAGAACCTACATGAATTAAGAAGTTTCCTTTGGCTGTGCACATATTACCGCCGATTTGTACAAAATTTTTCCAGCGTAGCCCATAGCCTCCATGAGCTTACAAAAAAAAATAAAGCTTTTGAATGGAAGAAGGAGTAAGAAGTGGCTTTCCAAACATTGAAGGAGCGTTTGTGCACTGCCCCAATGTTAGCATATCCGATTCCAGGAGCAACATTTATTCTAGATACAGATGCGAGTGGATATGCTATAGGAGGCGTTTTATCACAACTGGTCGATGGACAGGAGAAGGTAGTTGCATATTACAGCCGTTCGATTGGAAAACCAGAGAGGAACTACTGCGTTACGCGGAGAGAGCTGTTGGCATTGGTAGAGTGCGTTAAACATTTTCACAAATACCTCTACGGCCAGCGATTCCGTGTCAGGACAGATCACGCAGCTTTAAAATGGCTACTGCAGTTCCGTAATCCGGAAGGACAATTGGCACGGTGGATCGAGCGACTACAAAGCTATGACTTTTCCATTGAGCATCGAAAAGGTAGTACCCATGGAAATGCCGATGCAATGTCACGAAGACCATGTAGTTTGGAATGCAAGCACTGTTCAAAAGCCGAGGCTAAAGAAGACATTATAGATGTCCGGCTAATGACTATAACATGTACAGATGAATGGGACAAGGAACAGCTAAGAAAGTGCCAGCTAGAAGATGCAGATCTGGCACGTGTTATGCAAGGGCTCGAACGAAATGAAAGACCAAACAGAGAAGAGATGTCAGCAGAGAGTCCCATTGCGAAGTCATATTGGGCACAGTGGAACAGTTTGGAATTGATATCCGGTTGCCTTCATCGAGTATGGGAGAGTGAGGATGGTAAATACAAGAATAAACTGATAGTTGTTCCCAGAAAGAGGATTCCTGATGTACTCAGCGAGCTGCATAATGGTCCAAGCGGAGGTCATCTTGGAATCACGAAGACGCTCGAGAAGATTAAACAGAGATTCTATTGGGTTGGTTGCCGTCAGTCGGTCACTGAGTGGATTGCGAACTGCGAGGTTTGCAGCAGAGCGAAAGGGCCCAGAACACGAAGTCATGGCCTGATGAAGCAATATAACTCAGGTGCGCCATTTGAAAGGATCGCTATGGATGTCGCCGGTCCATTTCCTACTAGCAACGGCGGAAACAAATATGTACTGGTAGTTATGGATTATTTCAGCAAATGGCCAGAGGTATACCCAATCCCAAATCAAGAAGCGGAAACGGTAGCAGAAGTTTTTATAAACAATTGGGTTGCAAGGTATGGTGTACCAATGGAGTTACATTCTGACCAAGGCAGGAATTTCGAATCAGCTGTGTTCCAGGAAATGTGTAAGTCATTGGGCATTCGAAAAACACGGACAACTGCATTGCATCCTCAATCCGATGGTATGGTGGAACGTTTCAATAGAACATTGGAGGAGCATTTAAGTAAAGTAGTAGACAAGTACCATAAGGAGTGGGATACACACATATCATTATTCTTGATGGCTTACCGATCGGCAGTGCATCAGACAACGGGCCAAACTCCCGCAAAGGTAATTTTTGGCAATGACCTTAGACTGCCAGCTGATTTGAAGTCAAGAAATCCACTGGTGTCTTGGAAGAAGATGGAGGGCAGTGTGACGAATATTAGCTTCACTAACCTGAAACTAGCATCACTAAGCAGATACCAAGCAGCCACTCGTATGTACGTAAACAGATCAATCATCATTTACACACATACATACAAGGCAACGGAGAGATACCCAGCGGACCAAGTTCGATTATTTTGCGAGACTTTCGCAAAATGCTCAGAAGTGAGCTCATATTTCATTTCATTTATTAAAAGAAATATATATTAGTACAATAAGATCATGTATGATCTTTTATAGTACAACAGACATTAAATGACAGGATAATAATAAAACATTCAAGTTTTAAATTTAACACATTAACCTAACATATTTAAGGTATATAAAATAATATATGATGGAAACCAAAACAGATTCATAACAGAATATGCTCACTACAATTCATAAAGGAAAAAAAAAGAAAAGTTTAACGTTAGCAAATATTCGCTCACAACGCTTACGAACGCTTACGAAAAACAATTAGGAAAATAAAAACGAACTTAGTATTAAAATCGGTTATATCTAAATATACAGTAAGCCATTTTCGGAAACAGAATTGCTAGTTGGGTACCAGAATACTTAAGATAATAATAATAATAATTGACTAGAAGATATGTAGGTAAACTCAGTTTCAAATCAAGACATTCATTGACGAAAGAACGAATATATAACATTCTTAAAGTTGCTTTTACTTAAGCTATTGCGAATTGAGTTCGGGATGGAGTTCCATATGCTGATAGCATTGACAAAGAATAGCCTTGCAGAGTTCAAATAGTTGTAGTTTGGTAAAATTATGTCACATATGCGAGCAGACTGCGAAAGAGTCAACTTGTTATATAAGTAACTGGGCACTTTATCTGCCATAATACGATAAAGGAAAATGCAGTTCCTCGCTCTAAGGTAATCAGAGACCTCACAACCCAACAAACGAGTCCTCCATTCAGATACATGGTCAAATCTTGCTAAGCCAAAAACATATCGCGTTACATGATTGAAGGCTACATCAATTTTGTGTGCAGACTTGGAATCTAGTTTGCTGTATACACATTCCGCATAACAAATACTTGGCAATATTAATTGTATAGCCAGCTTTCTTCTTATTTCTAGCGGGGTAAAGGCCGCCGATACTCTTAAGTTTCGTAGGGTATAGTAAACTTTACTGATGACAGAATTAACGTGATCAACACAGGACAGATTAGAATTTATGACGAAGCCCAGATTCGTCGCTTTAGAAACATATTTCAGACAGTTAACATTAATGTAAAGATTTGGTAGATCCTGAAAGTTAATATGCTTTTTTGAAATGGGAAGTACATACGATTTAGTTAAGAGCAAGTAGATGCCCAATGGGATAAGGATGACAGGTCACTGTTAAACTTGGCACAAAGTTCAGAGGCTTGCCCCTGCATCGCTGACATATAGATCTGGATATCATCTGCGTAGGCATGTATCTGCGCATGCTGGCAGGAGCTGAAGATGTCATTTATAAATAGACAAAATAATAGCGGTCCCAATATAGAACCTTGGGGTACACCAGCGAGCAATGGTCTAATGTCAGATATTTCCGATCCAACCTTAACACGCTGCGCTCTACCCCCCAAGTAGCTCATCATTAATTTTACCGCAGAGTCACTAAATCCCAAGTAGGCTTTCAGCTTCATACATAGCAAACTATGGTTAACTGATTCAAATGCCTTTGAAAATCGAGCATACACAACAATGTTAATTGATTTTTGTCATAGGATAGACGTATGTCATCCAGAATTTTTATAACAGCTGTGGCGCAGCTGTGGTTAGATCTAAACCCCGACTGCATCGGTGAAAGCAATTTGTATACAGTTATATGCGAGTGGATTTGTTCAGATAACAGGGACTCAAGGGTCTTCGATAGAGCGGGAAGGATGCTTATGGGACGAAAATCAGACGGACTACTAGCACTTCTATTTTTAGCTACCGGAAGAATGATTGCAAGCTTCCATGCATCAGGGAAGCACGAAGTTGTAATACAATGGTTGATGATATGTGTTAGGGTTGGCAAAATATGAGGAAGAATTATTTTTAGAAATTTTAGCGGGATTCCATCAGCACCAATCGCGTTTGAGCGGATCTTACAAACACATCTTGCAACATCAATCTCCGAGACGGCACGAAATTCAAATTGCTGAACCGATGCAGGTGGATAGGGTATGTGCTGGGAAATGTTGGCGCTGGGTGAGGAAGTACGATTTACAAATACATCATTGAGCTCATCAGGGTTAAGGGAACAATTTGAATTATATTTAGCATGCACACGAAGGTTTCTTAAATTACGCCAGAGGACATTATTTGGCAGCTCGGAATTTAACATTTTACCAAAATACTTGCGTTTTTCAGGTTTGATAACGGCAGTAGTTTCATTTCGAACATTCCTATAGGTATGCCAGTTCAAATCTATCCGATTCTTTTTCCACACTGCATAGGCCTTGTTGCGTTTTTTAATCATAGTACGAACAATTGTGTTGAACCATGGGCACGAGGACGATTTTCTTTGAAAACAACGCATTGGTACATGGGCATAGTAAAGAGTGAGTACCGTTTCATTTAAAAATTTGAGTTTATCGTTCACATTAGATAAACTCCAGCAATCGGCCCAATAAACACGAGATATGTCAGCAGTCAAGCTGTTAAGGTTAAGCGAGCGATAGTCAGGGAAGCTATATGTAACAGGAAATGAATTATGCTGGCCAAAGTCAAAATCAAACGAACAAAAAATTAAATCATGGTGAGAGATAAATGATATTTGGTCAAATTTTAAAACGGAGGACGGATCGGTGACAAAGAAATAATCAAGCAGACTAGGACAACAGTTATTCGCGAACCTTGTTGGTACTGGTGAGTTAACTAAAGAAAGACCAACACCAGACACATCGTCCAACAGACCGGAACTATACATGTCACGACATAACATATTAACATTAAAGTCACCACACACAACGATATTATCAAAGTCAACTGTGAAAGCAGATAGCATGCTACAAAAATCATTTACACTAGAACACCTATTAGGATTATACACGCATGACACAAGGATTTTTGACGCAGAACTAGACACTTCAATAAGTACAAACTCAGTTGTACTCTCAACAGAATGGGAAACTATGCGAGTCTTCAGATGAGATTTGCAGTACACCGCCACTCCTCCACCCTTTCTATTAAGTCTATCATTTCGATATAATTTATAGCCCTCTATTTCAAAGTGTGCGTCTCTTAAGTCATGTCTAAACCAGGTCTCAGATACGCAAATAACATTCACAGGCGACCGCTCAAAGGTTCTCCTAACCAGATCCATTTTCTCATAATTAAGACTTCGTGCATTAAATGTACAACATTAAATCCTTTTTGTCTACTGCACATGATATTTAAAAGTGCAAGACTACTTTCACCAATGCTATTCATTCCACTGTTTAGAACCATTTATATAGCGTAAGTTAAAAGCAACCCCAAGATAATTACAAATAAACCGAAGTAAAGATACCATACAGTGACTGAGTTTAACTACACTTACAATATATATATATACAAAACAGAAACGACAACATACCATTACTATATTAAATACAACTCTAGCGAAACTGCTGCAAATCATCAACACTCCTTATTTTTAGTGGTGGGCTGTTTGTTGACCTGTCCGCTCTTACAAGTACCATACCTCTCATAGTAAATACCGATACTAGGCTTCCTTTACGTCGCAGCTTAATGGCCTCTTGCAGTAAAAGTCTATTCTCCCTAGTGAGGCTCTCGTATATATGAAAGGACCCCTCAATGCCGATTGGACGCAAAGGAGTCACAGATTTGATTTTCTTGCGATGTTCTTTAAAGGCTCGCAGGGTACGATTGCGGTCAAGAGGAGAGTGAAATTTTATTATGACTGCACTGTTCAGTGTAGTACTTGACGCCTTAGTGCGGAAAATATCCCTGATCTGCGGAGCCATAAACTCAATTGAGAGGCAGACCTGGTTGAAAATACTTTTTAAGTTTTCACCCTCACCGAACGGAATTCCGAAAACAACGGCATCCGCCGCAATATCAGGCGCAGAACTCCTCTCTAATACATCCTCCAAATGGCCTTTCATTAACGCAAGATCCTCCTCTGTTTTCTGCGCATTAGCTTCCAATACAGCAATCCGGGCAGACGAGTCAGCGACCGTAGCAGCAAGCGAAGTTATATCCGCCTCAATACGTTTGGTAGACAAAAGACAAAAGAAGATAGAAACTTTATTTTTTTCGCAAAAAACCCGTAAACAAGCTCATATGCGAACAAAGAGAGATAGAAAATTTATTTACCGCATATCACTCGCATAATGTTTGCATGAATACTCGCAAGCAAGCAGAGAACGATGCTCATTTTTGTGCTGCAAAATACTTTCTTATGAGCTTTGCAACATGTGTTTTGTAACAAAAACCGAAATGCAGACAAAATAACGGTTCATAATTTCGTATGTAGCGTTATTTCTTCTATCGATGTGCAGCGCAAATAAGAAACAAAACAATTGTTTAGTTGTGTGATATCCGCGAAAGTGAATAGTTGAGTGCTGTGTTTGAAAAATTATTTAATATTTGTTAAATGCAAATAATTACTGTGGAAAGTAAGTATAAACGTAATTTGATTTATTTCTGTTTTATTTAATAATTCAATTGGCGTCAAATAGTGACGGATGAACTAGCAAAAACGTGTTCCTGGCGTGGAACCGACACAACATTAGCCATACGCCGTAAGTATAATTTTTACAACTTCCAATACAGAAAGTGTCAATATTAATTTATTTTATTAGTTATTATATTATTAATTTTGTTATTATTTATATTCGTAAAAGAGTTCTAAACTTGTAGCCTACTTTTTCTATTTCAATGTATATTTTACATAAACCAAATAGTTCAATTAATTATTTATTTTACTTTATTAAATTCTGTTTGTTTACTTTTATATTTACAGATGCGTTCAAGCAGAAGTTCGCGCTAGAAGATAAGATTTTGATAGTTACGCAAAACTCTTTCCAGTACGCTGCAGAACGCACAATTAGAACAGCCAAATCGGAGTCAAAAAAAGTTAGAACGTAGTAATTTTATACATTAAAATAATATTAATATTGGATTTTTTTAATTGAATTACTTTCATTTATTAAATTATTTTTCTTAAACACTCTTAATAATAAAAAGTGAAATATAATAAATAAACTGTGTTTAATGTACACATATTTATATTGCTATATAAACTACGAACTATTTTTTATAAAAAAGGAAATTAATAAAAAGCTAAAATAAAATACTATTTTTTTGAGTAGGGGAACACAACGGGAAACTGTACAACTGAAAAATTCGCACATCCTATTTGTTGTGATGATTTTACAATATCCTTTTTGATACTTATTTAATGTTGTTTCCGACCGGGGAAAAATATTTTTTCAGTATCTATTTTGAGTTGAAAATGTATCAAATGAAATATTTTATCCGACTACGCAGAAGTATCAAAAAAAAAAACCTAAAAAAATATTGCTGGAGACTCGCTAGCTTTATTTGTTGCAACTCTCGTAAACAATACTTTCGCTGCCACAAACTGAACGACATATGAATCATATTGCTTCCGTTTTCAGATGCGTTTGCGAGAGTTTTATCCGGTTAAACATCGTAAAATGCTCAAATGGGGTATCATTTGTGAGCATTTGGTCCGCTGGGTACTCACAAACCCATGTAATCATCAGCCAAAGTAGTACTCACATATACACACGCATATGGCTACAAACTACAAATATATATATGTATATATATGGCTGGTAACTACGCATGAAGTCACGAAATTACTAGACCTTAGGAGAAATGGGTGAACGAGGAAACCGAGAGTATAAAAGCAGCGCAAGCTGAGGCAAGTCTAATTAGTTTGATTTAAGCACGCTATTGGTTGTGAAGTATAAGTGTCATTGTGAAGTACTCTCAAAGTAGTCTAATAAAGACCATTTTGCAATACATAATATTGGAGTTATTTATTCAGCAGTTTAGCGATTCGAACGTTAGCAGAAGGTTTGGAAAAAGCGGAATTGCATTAAAATCGTTACAATATATTGCTCTCGCATTTGAAAAAATAAAACTTATTTCATTTTACAGCTTCGGAATCATGTTTTCTGTCCCATCGCAATTCAGGTATTAGCCCGAATCGTTTCAGTGAGACACCCGCTGCACGAAGCCCTGTTGTTGTTTTAGGGAGTGTCCCGAATGTTTTAGGGAGTGTTATCGATGATGATGGTCCTTAGTAACAAGCCCCATATGACCTCATTAAACCTTCACCCAAGGCCTTCGGGGAGTGTCCTTGTCGCTACAACAACGCGTGAACAACAACAACGGCTTGGAACTTTTTATATGCAAATAACGGCATTCATAAAGCGGCGGTAAACCAAAAATATGACATACATACATATATAACACCTTATGCGTTCATAACTCATCTCACCATTTTGAAAGTTTGAAGGTAAGATTTATAAAAGCCTCGTGAATTAGACAATATTTAGATAATCAATACTTTTAAGATTTTCACTAGAGCTTATGGCAACGAAACAGAAAATAACTTTGTAAGTACAATGCACACCACAGACGGGCGATTATATATATGTACATTTCGCGCATTTAGTTCAGTAGTGTCATAAATCAAAACACACAACCCACTCAGCATATAGGTGATTAAATTTTGATTTTCCCTACATTTCAATGCAATTTTATTACTCTTTCTGACTAAATAATGAGTTATCATACAAGTGAACAAAAGGAATAATCAAATATGAATACTTTTGATGATCAAAAACTGAATATAGATTTCCAATCACATTTTGGAATCATATTTGAATCAAACTTGTTTAGTTTAGGTGATCAAAAATTTTAATCATTTTTTATTCAGCTTTCTGAATCTTTTCTGACAATCTCTGTTGACTGAATAATGAATTTTATACTGGTTAAAATTTTACTTTTGATTGAAGGTCTTATTTTTTCGCATACACACATTTTTTCAATCATGAAGTTCACAAAAAATATGTTAAAATTTTATTCTTCAAGACAAGAAATAATGTATATACTCGTCATCGACTAGCTTTCATAGAGAACGGTTGTATTTTCAATAGATCTCTCTGTTAATTCATTTTCGCAGTGCAGTTATACACCAACAACTACAGTTGGATATATACACATTTTTCTTTATAATTTTTTGTTTTTTTTTTTTTTTGCAAACAAACCACGTGCCTTGCTAATAGTAAAAAATTTAATATTATCTTACCATGCCTACTAGAGCAGCAATGCAGGGGATAATAGGTTCGCAGCCCTATCCTCTAGCCGAAAACGCAAAAAAAACCACCAATAATCCGTGACGAGTTCCCTGAGCTACGTACACCCAGAATGACAGTATCGAATCCGAAATTCGTTGTTGTTGCTTCAGCAAATGAACAAAAACCACTATCGAAGTACTCATGTTTCGCTGTTCAGAGATCTCTGAACGTAATCAGCAAGGATATTGAGCAAATTTCCGAACTTAGAGACGGTAACCTCCTTCTTCTGGTCAAAGACAAAGCTACAGCAGAAAAGTTTATCGCCGCCAAACAACTTCCGGCTATATGCGAAATTAATTGCAAATATCATGACAACCTCAACTTCGTAAAAGGAACGATATTCGCGCCATTCCTAAAGTCACTACCAGAAGACGAAATAGTTAAAGAGCTAGCATCTGAGGAAGTAGTGAACGTTTTCAAGTTCACTAGAGTGATAGAAAATAAAACCACTCCAAGCGGTGTTATCCTACTTACTTTCGATGCATTCAAACTACCAGAAACCATTAATATATCTTGGTATAAGGTCAAGGTAAGAGCGTATTTCCCAAACCCCATGCATTGCAAATCGTGCTAGCTTTTAGGCCACACAATGAAGCACTGCACGAACGCACCATTATGTCAAATATGTGCCAATTGCAGAGAAGAACATCCATCTAACTTCAACAAATGCCCAAAATTTTTGCAGCAAAAAGAGATCCTTAAAATAAAAACACGACGTAAATGTACGTTTAAACAGGCAAGCGAGTTTCACTCTGCTCAATTTCCCGCTGCTTCGTCTCCATTCTCCTTAGCTGGTATCTTATCCGGCAATAAAACTACCAACACCGCTTCAGTAACCAATTTAAATATAACCATCAACTTAACTACCAATCAAAAAGAACATATTCCTACAAGCAATAATACCCCCCACCTGAGCGATCAGGCGCTATCACTAAGTTCACCCAACTTTCTGAAAACCTTAAAGTCTACCAATAAAACACCAAAAACTTTAAGTAACACTATTGTTACTAAACCAAGCAATCAAATTCCAACAACCTCAAATATTTCTAAACCAGTTGACTATACGTCAAACTCGGCGATGCTATCGCCAATTACGCGCTTAACCCATGAGCTGCTAACCAGCAATCGGTACTTCACCTCGCCAACTCGCGCGGACTCGGATTCGGATCCCGCAGTTGAGCGATCTGAAGATGTAACGTTGAGCAATCAGTTACCTCATGCTGACTTTTAATATACTCCAGTGGAGCAGCCACGGACTATATAATAACATCAACGAATTAAAATTACTATTAAGATTTATCTCCCTCCATTGTTTCCTTACAGGAAACACACATCCTATTCAACAAATCTGCACCTATTTCAAATTCTTTACATAGCTACTTCCACAACCTTCCACATAATACTACGTCAAAACAAGGTCGAAATAAGAAAACCAAACATTGTACTATGCGCAGAAACATGCACAACTGATCTTATAATGGATACCGAATTAAACATTCCGACATACAAATGTATTCGTTGCGATTCCCATAGTAGACATACGGGTGGTGTTTTGATGTATGTTCATGAAAATTTAGAGTTTAGTATAGTCTGCAATATAGCCATTAACATGAATATATGGTGCATCATTATAAAAATCAAAAAATGTGCGTTAAAATGGCAAATTGGTGTACTTTATCACTCACCGAGTAGCAGTGACGCCGACTTTATTACGTTTTTAGATGAAATCCTGACTGAAAATCTCAAGGAATCAGACAATAATATCATAATTGGAGATTTTAACATCAATATGAATGTATCGTCAACATACTCGAAACACCTATTAAGTTTATTCGCACAAAGGGCAATGATTCAAAGAATTAATTTCAATACGAGAACAACAGAGAACTCGTCTACCAAAATTGACTTGCTCTTTAGTAATAATGATCAAGTTAGGTCGGAAAATATAGTTGAATATAGAATTTCGGATCATGAAACAATTAATTTCAAAGTGCCAACAACAAAGTTTTGCAAAATGAGAAGCTACTCTACTTTTACCTCATGGGAATACTATAGTTCCGAAAACCTTTTAAATAAGCTAAGAACATGCGATTTTAGCTTTATGCGCAATGCGGGAGTAGAAAATAAAACTACAGCCCTGAACAATATTCTTACTGAAGTAATGCAAGCACTGACATATGTGAAGAGAACAAAAATACAACTGAGAAATAAGTGGTATGACCGTGAGCTTACAGCTCTCCATAAAAGAAAACTTGAGCTATATAATATTGCCACAGAAACAGGATACTGGGATGAATACAATGTATTAAAGAAAATATACAAAAGTACGATTATGTATAAAAAGAAGATGTATATGGAAGGCAGAGTTCACAGCAATAACGGAAACATGAAGAGGATGTGGAAGTGTCGCCCCAGCGGGTTAGGGGATCAGAATATACCCGCGGTAGATATGCCTGTCGTAAGAGGCGAATAAAATACCAGATTCAAGGGGTTGTGTAACGCAACCCTTCAGGTTGCCAGCGCAATATATAGCTTCTCCGAACCCAATTGTCAACCTCACCTATCCGCGGCGAATCCTGTTTCACTAACAGAAGAGGCTCTGGCGACCACAAGATCCTCATGGAACTTGGGGGTGGGGAGGGGGGAATGGCCTGAAGGTTTAATGTGGCCACATAAATCGTTCCCGAGATGGTCGGGCTAGCACCTTAATGGTGCTGTGGTACCGGAGCGTACCGGATCTTTATCCGGCAAAGGACCATCACATCGATAACACTCCCCAAAGCCTTCGGGGAGCAACCTTATCGCTACAACAACAACAACAACAACATGTGGAAGTGTCTGAAAGACCTCGCAGAGCTTACAGATAACAAAAAAGATATCACTAAGATAGTAATACATGGCGAATGCCTCGATAATGAGTATCATATAGCTAATGCCCTAAACAATTTTTTTGTACAGAGCATAGTCGAAATTAGTGATAGTATCGAAGAAATGCTGTCACGTACACGAACATTTTTGGCCCCTGGTTGAACCCTGGCTAGCTCAGTATACAACGGGCAGTGGTTTTCAACCCTCCAACCAGGAGCTGGACGGACACATATTTATTCTCTTCTTCATTCACCTTCTTACCCCACACACTCCTCAACCACAGGAAGCCCGCCCTACCTTGGACCGCTCGCTTCATCCAATCCTACTCTAGCGGTCGCCCTCTTGCCATGCTCCATCCCCTCCACTTACCTCTTCGTCATACCATCTTCACTACCCCAACAAATAAATTAACTCATCATTATACCAGTATACATGACATCAAAATATATTACAAATAAAAATCTTGCAAGAAAACATACCAAAATTATTGCTTATCGTATGTTTATACTCTTCAAAGCGCCCTGCCTATAAGCAGACAACAAAGGTAGAAATAATTCTCACAAAAAAATAGTAGAAACCTAACTATAAGAGCTCTGATAGATGGCTGTGTATCTATATACATACATATATGCATAAGCATCGATGGCAAACAAAAAAGAATATGCGATTGGGTTAAACAAGTCTCAATATATGGGCAAAATCGCTTTGCATATGCACAAAAACTGCAATACTAACACCAGTATACATATAATACTAACCATCCATATCTTAACGACTAATTTTTATCATTTTGACCCCGCAACAAAAATTAACTTAAATTTGAACTACCCTATTGAGGGATTTACTGGCAATAACACCCGCACGCACAAATTTTATATGCTTAATATGTCCCGCAATCCAATTGCTCTTACATCAAGTATCGTCACAAGACCTTTGCTTGTACTTTATAGACCACAATAGGGTATGCCAAACAAACTGGATTAACCCAAAAAAATAAAAATTACTGATTATTCAAAATTTACGTTTCAAAATAGGATATTTGCGTGTGCGCGTGTGCTCACATGTATAAAAAAATATTAAAAGGTTTACAACAAAGAAAATGCTCAAATAACACATTCGCTATATATATACATATAATTTTGAATTTAATTGTTTCGCGCCACTTTATCTTCATAGAAAATGTATTGTTGGGGAATGGAAAAACTTCATTAGAGGTTCCTGGGTACAACAGCGTATGTCCACGATTACGCCTTCACAAAAATTAACGAGATTGTTCGGGCCACCTGCCGACTATATATTACAAAATTTCCGCAATCTATCCTTAGGATGTAGGCAGAAAAAACCCAATTGTAGGCCTATGTATGCATGCGATAAGTGGGAACTATGGAATTTTATTTCCTTTTTTTTGGTTGCCGTTTTCAAACAAAATCGCATGTATGTATATCGCCACGTATATATATATGTATTAATCACAAACAAAACTTAGAAGCTATCACTTACGGCGAGTTGTACCTTTAAGCCTCCCGCGCTGAATTTTCTCGGCACACTACAACGGATATTATTTACAAAAAACTGCTTAAAACCTTATTTTCACGTAACTTACATCTCGCCGTTTGGATGTGTTGCACAAAGAGCCAAAAATTCCTGTTTCTAGCTTGCACGACTCTAGGCAACCCGGGGCACCATGTATCGTCACTTCCTGCAACGCACTGGACTTTAATTAAATTTATAAACCCCCGAATATTCTATCCCTAGACAGATATCCACATATATCCAAGTACATACATACATATATGTCTATACAGACACCTGTATGCACGCTTGCACATATGCACATATCCATTCACCATCCTATATAAAAACTACTCTCACCTTTTTTCCTGTCTTCGGCACTAAAATCCACTTAACTTCCTTGCAGCAACTCCATTTGGGCACTTTACCCATGTAATAAAAAACTAGCACTTTACTTTTTTTACAACTTTAAAATTTTTCACACCACTTTCTTGTCTTTAAATAACTAGCGCGGGGCAGTCGTATGCCGTGACGATAACTTTTGGTACTATACCGTAAGCATCTTTCGTCTGCCCTTTTATGTCTTTTCCTTTTAACGTTAATCCTCTATCCTTCATTCTCCGCTAATCGTTAGCGGGTTACTACCGAGCAACTCTTTGTTGTTATACTCCCCCTTATACCAACAATTTATACAAAAAATATTCGTCCGACAACACTTCAAAAGCTCTACCTTCGTTGAGTTTACTAGTTGCCATCGTTTTGACATTCGCAACGAGTAAATTCACGACCGTACCAATTATGAGCTTTACCAAGTAGCGCAACTACCAGCTGATCGCTCACACTTTGCACACACCCCCAAACCTCACTAATGTCCTTATTATGGAAATCTTAGGGAACTTGAAGCTAAATTATTAAACGGACATAATATGTTATAATTTTGTAATATATATCTCTAGGACACCTTAACTGCAGTAACTGAAAGAAAATCTTTGCTTTGATTTCTTGCAAAAAAAAATAAATGTTAATAATAATTATAATTAGAAGTTACCGCGTAACTAGCGCCATGATGGCCTTTCTTATGCCCAGATACCACCACTGTTTGACCTGCAAATGCTGAAGCTGTGTCGCGCTTCCTGACGAGCGGTCTCTATTAAGCTGGTAAGAATTCCCAACGAAAACATTATGTCAGCCCAACGCGGGGAACACCCACACCTCGATCGCAATAGAACCATTTCTTTTCACTAACATTGAGTTAGATGATATAATGAATATCACAAAAGCTTTTAAAAATAAATATGGCGGAGAAAAACTTTTATCTGAGGGTGTCTTCAAGGATTCCATGATGTACATTGGTAACTTTTACAAAGACATAATAAATGAGTCCCTAAATAATGGCATTGTTCCAAACTGCTGGAAAGTTTCAACAATAGTACCTGTGGAAAAAGTAAAAAATACAGTGAAACCGGAGGAGCTTCGGCCAATCAATACATTACCCTCAGATGAGAAAATTATGGAAATGGTGGTGAATAATCAATTGGTGGCATACCTTTAAAAGCACAAAGTTATTATACCAGAACAGTCTGGATTCAGGAAGAGCCATTCTTGTGAAACAGCACTTAACATGGTTATTGCAGAATGGAAAGAAGATATATCAGATAAAAAGTTGCGGTGTCTGTCTTCTTAGACTTGAAACAGGCCTTTGAAACAGTTGATAGACGGGAATTGTTGAATGTTTTGTTCAAAACTGGTGTCAGAGGTAAGACTTTGGAATGGTTCCGAAGTTATCTCAGTGACAGAAAGCAAAGGACGGTAATTGGAAACGCAGTCTCATCGGTTGTGGATGTAGATATCGGATTGCCACAAGGTTCAGTACTTGCACCGATACTATTTACATTGTACATAAATGATATAAAAAAATGCTTAAAATATTGCAATATACGTCTATTTGCGGATGATGCACTGCTCACCATCAGTGAGAAATATGCCGACTGTGCAATGCAGAAAGCACAGGAAGATCTTGACTCTCTATACAACTGGTTGTGCCTTAAAAAATTGAAGTTAAATATAGATAAGACTAAGTTCATGGTATTTTGCAAAAACCAGAACATCATACGTAATAACGATTTAAACAATATAACTCTGAAGATAAAAAACAACTTAATTCAAAGAGTAAATGAAATGAAATACTTAGGAGTTTTAATTGATGAAAACCTGAATTTTGGAGAACATATAAATTATCTTGAAAGAAAAATTGCGCAGAAAATAGGATTCATGTATATAACATGTAAAAATATTAGTCAACGTCATAAAATAATGGTGTATCGTTCAATTATTGAGCCGCACTTTATATACTGTCCTACAATTCTGCTGATAGCGAGTGATATGCAAATTAAAAGACTACAAATACAACAAAACAAGGCAATGCGATTTTTATTAAAATGTCCCCCAAGAACATCAAAAACTATCATGCTGAATCGGTTAAACTGGCTTAGTATAAAACAGTCAATAAGTTACTTCACTTTGAAATTTATACATCATGTAAGATTAGGAATGCTACCGAGTTACCTGAGCAATAAAATATTATATAATCACGAGATCCATAGTTATGGAACTAGATACTGCAATAATATAAGACTGCCTAGAGTAAGAACAGAGTTCGCAAAGAAGACTTTAGAATACACAGAGTACAAAATGTACAATGAACTACCTACTGAGATAAAAGATTGTGAAAATATTAATAAGTTTAAAGTGAAATTATTTTTATATTGTAAAATACTTAATATTTAATGAAACAAATGTTTACTTAACATCAACTAGGTCTTAAAGACTGTAATAAATAAATATAATAATAATAATATATATGTGTCATGGTCAAAAAAGGAGTATCGCACAAGTTGCTGAATATACAATCTCCGATTGCCGTCATTGCCATTGAAGTTAATATCGGTTTTAAATTTACAATTGTATCTACATACATTCCACCACAACAACCTTTTGACTTCAAGAATCTGATGGACATAACTGCCAGTATTTCGACAGATATACTGCAAGCAGGAGACATTAATTCGTGGAGCCCATTTTAGGGATCCAATTCAGTTAACCCAAGAGGAAGAATTTTCGAGGATTTGATCCTCTTAAACAACTATATCGTCCTAAACGACCTGTCCCCAACTCACTTTACAACTCATCAAACTTTTACTCATGTAGATGTGTGTATGTGCTCGGCGGGTTTAGCCCTAAGCTTTCATGCTCGACATCCTCACAACTTCATGAAAGCGACCACTTTTATTTATACACAAAATTGACCACTGCTTCATCTAACCCAGGTACGCCTAAACCGAAGTTTATAGTAGAGAGAGCGCACTGGCCTCTATTTCACCAGTTGACAAATGAGTTTTCAACAAAATTTCCGCAATCCCCTAACATCAATAAAGAAACTAGCAATTTAACAAAACTTATTCGGGAGGCAGCACATCGTGCCATACCCCATACACAATACAAACGCCACAAAAGCATCGTACCATACTGGTCTAAACTACTTGCAACACTTAGGGACAAAAAAAAATAGTTGTGGAATAATTTCAAAAAACACCGGTCTACCCCCAATCTGTTGGAATATAAAAAAGCAAAAGCCTATTTCAAAAAGAAGCTAAAGGAAGCAAAACGTGAGAGTCTGGAAACCCTAACTAGCTCTATAACCCCAGATTGCACCCCAGAAAAATCTTGTCCAATTGTGAGGACCCCAAAACCGAGGGTTTTGTACCCTCACAACATATACCTATTTTTCCATTTTTCTTACATACATGTTATACAAGAATTGAATCTAACTCTGAATTTAACATTTATACATTTTTATGACATGAATTATATCTTTATGAATTACACGTCAAAACACATACATGCGTTTGCATATTGAATTATTATTTACTAAATTGAAGGACAAACCAGACTTGCGCACTTTTGCACGCAAGCAAAATATTTACATTTTTCGCCCACATAAATTTCAAATATAGGTCACCCTAACATACACTCAAACATTTGGAAGGAAAGTGGAAATGCACAAAACATAAAATTGTGCCGGTCAACCAACCCTTTGCGCATCCAATGCACTCAGCTACAAATACAACATACATAATAATTTGGATAAACGAAGACCAACAGTAAAAGTCGCCAAACTAAGCGCCGCTACTAGTTGGGACTTTTCTCTACATACTTACGTACAAGCATACGACACACCAACGCACGCCCTAAGCAGAAGCCGAAAGCATCAAACGAGGCCAACGCACCATCAAAACCAAGTGACAGCGAACATACGCATAAACACAAATGATCGAATTCGATAGGTAAAGCAAAGACTGGAAAACACGGCAGGCATACAACAAGCGTACGTACGAGATTTGGTACATTGTTCGCTATGTATATTAGGGCTCCCGAAAATTGGGATATGAAATGCCGGGATAGCGGATTGTCATACATGATCGAAAATATGCATATATGTATATATACAGAGGTACAACCATACGTATGATAATGGAAAGAGGGAAAACGCATGTTAGCATGTAAACGTATGTATGCACTAATAGAATACAGCGAAAGTAGCGTTAAACTAGAATTCGATTTTTGCATTCCCACCTGTTATAATTGTTAAAATTGTTATTGTAAAATTACTGACTGCCTGCGCGCAGTCCCACATAATTTTATAACGGAGGAATCATTACAAATGAATTGTTTTTAGGAAATAACGGAGGAATCATTACCAATGAATTGTTTTTAGGAAATAACCGTCCGCCGGCGCACAAAATCATATATAAGGGCGGCAAATTAGCTTGTAAGATCAGAAGCTAGGAGATAGGCATACGAGTCAGTGGGCTTCTACCACTGATCAGCACGACCTGAAGGTTTCTACTTCATTTCGTGATTATTTTATATTCAGTAGGTTTCTACTCCAACTGACGGAGAGCTTAGCAGAGGGGTTCTACCTCCGCTACTCTTATTTAGATAGAGACAGAGAGTAGGAGTAGCCATTAAGGACATCGATCTTTTTTGAATAAATATTATAACGTTTTCCGAAACCCCTTTGCTTACTTATTTCAAGCGGAATAGGTTTCCCACCAAATATAGGAACCCTGGACGGACTGGGCATACCTCAGCAGGAATAAGTCCGTCACATATGACGCCCGAGCAGGCTTAAGAAAGATCAAGGAAATCGTCAAGGCTTTACATAAAGGATATTCAAAGGAAGGTAACAAGGATATACGGAAAGCAAAACAACGAAGGCTAAGCACAGAAACTAACAAGGAAAGGATACACAAATAAGAAAATGGTAAAGGTACCATGGGTGTATTATCTCACCCGAAAGGAGCTGGTAAGTTACCACTCGGAGTTCGAGCTGGATGATACAGGAACGGTAGACGAACTAAGGAAGCGATTGGCGGCGTTCGTACAGGCAGAAAAGGACAACGAGAAATGGCGTGATCGGTCTACAGAACTAGCTCTACAACATGCAAGGACGACATCTAATCTAAACAAACCACAGGCAAGTAGTCGGTTGACATCTCCAAGCGCTACGAGAACGGACGACGGGAATACAACCGGCGCACCCATCCAACACGGGGTCCCACAACCACCACTATATACGATGCAACAACCAGGCACATACGCAACCACTATGGATCGGGTAAGAAAATAGGGCTTGAAATACGACGGGGGCAAGGATCCTCTAGGGTTCATACAACGCGTGGAAGAACTGACAGAAGGATACGAAATAAACGTCAACTCGATACCAAGAGCATTGCCGGAGCTACTCAAAGACAAAGCGTTGGTTTGGTACCGAAATAACAACCGGTGTTGGAAAGAGTGGGACTCATTCAAGAAAGACTTCCTAAAATTTTTCCTCAGCTCCATATATTTTGAACAGTTGGACGACGAGATACGGGCACGCATGCAAAGACCAAGAGAGAAGTTCAAGGATTATGTGCTAGCACTACAAGGGCTGATGCGACATGCCGCCTACACCGAAGACAAAAAGCTAAACCGCATATACAGGAACTCCCGCAGAGAAATCCAGCTGTATGTTAAAAGAGGCGAGATCAGCAGCCTGGAAGAATTGATGAGTTTGGTAGAAGATTATGAAAATATTACCCCTGGCAGAGATCCGATGCGACCAACGGCAAGACCATTTGTACCAAGGCGCCCAGAAGAACGTTTCCAATATATACAGGCGGAGGAGCGGGAACAACAGACAAAGAAACAACCATCCCAGAAATCAGACCCGGCACTAAGATACATCGATACAAGCACGGCGTGGAGACGATGTGGAGGAGGCGGCCATGTCGCATACGGTTGCCGTAGCCCTCGCATCGAATTCTGCTGGACATGCGGAAAATTAGGCACACTCACACGAAACTGTTGTAGACGAACGCAGGGAAACGGCCAGAGAACTCTTTGGCACCGAGGAGTGGGGTCTCCCCAAACGCAACCTCGGGAAAACTAAACACGTTAAGACATACAAAGGGCCGGATCTTGGCGAATATTACGGTGAATGGCGAAGAGGTAGTAGCAGCAATCGACACAGGGGCGACGCGAAGCTTTGTGAGTGGAACATTGGCAAGAAGGCTGAAAACAGGTATATTCAAGGCAATAGAAACACGAGTGATACTGGGAGATGGCAAACCGAAGACGATCATAGAAGCGGTAGATGTAGAAGTGGGAATGAGTAACCAAGTGCTGCAAAATGAAATACTAATCCTACCAGAACTAGTCGACGAAGTGGTGCTTGGAACGGATTACCTGGCGAAGATGAACATGGAGATGAAATGCGGAGAACAAACGCTAACCTTGAACACAGACAATCAGAAGGAGGATGCGGTCACTTGTACAACAATGGTCGAAAGTAGAAATGGAAGTAGTCACAAAGATAACAGCCTAAAAGTTGCGAGCACAGACGAGTCGGTGAGTAAATTTCTCAACAAAGAATTACAGATGTTCCAGGAGATGTCAGGTGTATCCAACGTGTCCACGCACAAGATAGTGATGAGAGACGACCGTCCCATAAAACAAAGGTATTACCCGAAGACTCCCCAGATTCAAGAGATTATTAATAAGGAAATCGATGAGCTTATCGAGAAAGGTTGCATCGAACCTTCTAGAAGTCCGCACAGCGCACCAATAGTTTTGGCAAGGAAGAAAAATGGTAAGTGGAGACTATGTGTAGATTACCGCCAACTAAACGCAAGGTCAGTACCAGACGCATACCCGTTACCCCGTATCCAACACATCCTGGACAGAGTGAGAAGTGCTCGGTTTATCAGCAGCCTCGATTTAAAAAACGGATATTGGCAAATCCCCATGGAAGAAAACAGCAAACAATACACCGCATTCACTGTAGCCGGACGTGGACTATATCAATGGAAAGTAATGCCGTTCGGTCTACACTCAGCCCCAGCAACTTTGCAGAGAGCATTCTATCACGTTATAGGACCAGAGTTGGAACCTTACGCATTCGCATATCTAGATGACATCATCATTACGAGCAAAACATTGGAAGAACACATAAGGCACCTGACGGAAGTATTTCAACGGCTACGAAGAGCAAACCTTAAGATAAACCCGGAAAAATGTGATTTTTTTAAGAAAAGTATCTAGGTCATGTCGTTAGCGAGGAAGGCATTCACACGGACCCGGACAAGATAGCAGCCATCAAAGAGTTGACACCGCCAAACAATTTACGCGAACTACGAAGATTCCTAGGAGTGGTATCGTGGTACTGGAGATTCGTCTCAGACTTTTCACAAGTTTCACACCCATTGACGTCAATGCTAAAGAAAGAAGGAAGTGGAAGTGGTCGGAAGAGCAGCAGTCGGCATTCGAAGCATTAAAAGCCGCACTCACCCAAGCACCTGTACTAGCTTGCCCAGATTTTTCGAAGAAGTTTTGCCTACAGACGGATGCAAGGGATTTTGGCCTCGGAGCAGTGCTCACCCAAGGATCAGACAGCGAAGAACGAGTGATTGCTTATGCGAGTCGCCGACTTAACAAGGCAGAAACAAATTATTCCCCGACAGAGAAAGAATGTTTGGCAATAGTGTGGGCGATAAGGAAGATGAGACCTTACCTAGAGGGATACCGTGAACGTTAATCACAGACCACCTAGCTCTAAAATGGTTAAACGCAATACAGTCCGATGGGACGGATTGCTAGATGGGCACTAGAACTACAACAATACTCATTCGACGTACAGTACCGGAAAGGAAAGCTAAACGTGGTGGCAGATACACTTTCGAGACAGCCGATGGACGAGCAACTAACTACGTTGACAGTAGAGCAAGGCAAAGACGAGTGCAAGTGGCTAAAAGCGAAGATTACAGAGGTAAGAAAGGCTCCGGAGAAATTCCCAGACTATGTGATCGAGGACGGAAAGCTCTACAGGAGAATAGAGAGTCAAGTTGATGGTGAAGACGCAGTACCGTGAAAGCTATGTGTACCGACCTCACAGAGACGCAGAGTGCTGCCGGAAATTCATGACACACCAAGCGCAGGACACATGGGCATTCGAAAATCTATTGCACGAGCGCGACACGATATTACTGGCCCGGAATGCTCAGAGACGTAAGGAAGTACGTACAGCAATGTCATGGATGTCAGGTATACAAACCTAGTCAACAACAGGCCGCGGGTAAGATGTTAACTAAAATTCCAGAAGAACCGTGGGCAACAGTGTGTGCAGACTTTGTTGGTCCAATGCCACGCTCAAAACATGGTAATACAATGGCATTAGTTTTCGTTGACAGATTTTCAAAATGGGTGGAGATAATGGCAATTAAAAAGGCAACAACAGAGAGCGTAACACGAGGATTTAGAGAGAGAATTTTGGCACGAATTGGCATTCCAAAGGTATTAATCACAGACAACGGAGCGCAGTTCGTGAGCAAACGTTTTAAGAAGTATTTGGAGGAGCTTGGCGTACAACACCAGCTGACAGCACCATACACAACGCAGGAGAATCCGACAGAAAGAGCGAACCGCAACATCAAGAGGATGATAGCACAGTTTTCAGAGAATGAGCAGAGAACATGGGACGAGCTGATACCAGAGATAACACTCGCATTAAACACAAGCGTATTTGAATCGACCGGGTACAGTCCAGCATATGTAGTACAAGGCAGAGAACCAAGGATTCCCAATAGCCTTTACGACGAGCATACATTCGGTACAGGTGAGTAGCTAATCCAGCCGAGAAATCAATGAAGATGAAGGAGATATTCGAGATGGTACGTCGGAAGCAAGAGCGAGCATCAGCAGAGCAAGCAAAGCATTATAATTTAAGAAGAAGGCAATGGCGACCGGCTATAGGCGACCTAGTGCTGGTGAAGGAGCATCAGCTGTCAAAAGCGGTGGATAAATTTGCAGCCAAACTAGCGGCCAGGTACAGTGGACCCCACCGGGTAACGAACTTTGTATCACCAGTGATCGTAGAGCTAGACAAAGTTTTCAGGGGAAGGAGGAGGACAGCCCACTTAAGTGAGCTGAAAGCATACCACGCAACCGACGCCGCCGACAACGATGAATCCAGAAAGCAAAGGCATGAACAGAAGAGCGCTAGTGAAGATCAAATCCCGTCAACATCGTCCAATCGAACAACAAACAATATCTCCGAGGTACAACAACAGAGAGAGAATAGCGAGGTAGCCATCTGTGGTACGCTCACACGAGTCAGCGAAGAGACCGAGAGACAACACGAAGAGGACCAAAGTACGAGCCAACAGGTGGTAGCATACAGAAACGGTCAAGTGCAAAGCATTACGGAGAATCAGGTACGATCATTTCAAAAAAATCAGGTACAGGTCGCTCGAGGAACTCAGGCACAGAGCGCCAGAGAACCGATACATGGAACAAGATTACACCTAGGGAGGCAGTTCGCTATAGCGGCCCTAAATGAACATACACCCAGAGACAACTCCGGAATAACGGACTATTACGTGAGATTCTACTGCAACTCGAATCAAATCGGTAGTAACGTAGACGCCCAACCGCAACAGTATCAAATCATACACGAGGAAATTTCATTTCAAGAAGTACCCTAACTTCGGACCAACCACTAAAGCCCGGTAAACTCTAACAACAATTACATAATCACATAAATGTACTTCTTAACTAGGCTCAAGATATACCAGGTTTTTACAAAAAAAAAAAAAAATTCCACCATATACGGTGGGAACACCCTAAGGAAAACCCACCAGTTTTTTATTTACAGTATAGACTGGAATCACACACCACCGATGGGAAAGGAAGCAAAACGCCAACAACGAACGACAACAGCGAAATATTAAGCCGTATGGCCAGCGAGGTCAACGGCAGCCTCAACAAACACAACGACGACAGCGAAATATTAAGCCGTTTGGCCAGCGAGGTCAACGGCAGCCTCAACGACAACAACAGCGACATATTGAGCCTGATGGCCAGCGACGGCAGTGATGACGAAGGCAGCATGGGCGACCAATTCGGCGTACGGGTCATGCGCACCGGCATGGTGACCGTAAGCTTCGCTGCGGTAGGTGAGGGGGGAGAGTGAGGACCCCAAAACCGAGGGTTTTGTACCCTCACAACATATACCTATTTTTCCATTTTTCTTACATACATGTTATACAAGAATTGAATCTAACTCTGAATTTAATATTTATATATTTTTATGACATGAATTATATCTTTATGAATTACACGTCAAAGCACATACATGCGGTTGCATATTGAATTATTATTTACTAAATTGAAGGACAAACCAGACTTGCGCACTGTTGCACGCAAGCAAAATATTTACATTTTGCGCCCACATAAATTTCAAATATATGTAGGTTACCCTAACATACACTCAAACATTTTGAAGGAAAGTGGAAATGCACAAAACATAAAATTGTGCCGGTCAACCAACCCTTTGCGCATCCAATGCACTCAGCTACAAATACAACATACATAATAATTTGGATAAACGAAGACCAACAGTAAAAGTCGCCAAACCAAGCGCCGCTACTAGTTGGGACTTTTCTCTACATACTTACGTACAAGCATACGACACACCAACGCACGCCCTAAGCAGAAGCCGAAAGCATCAAACGAGGCCAACGCACCATCAAAACCAAGTGACAGCGAACATACGCATAAACACAAATGATCGAATTCGATAGGTAAAGCAAAGACTGGAAAACACGGCAGGCATACAACAAGCGTACGTACGAGATTTGGTACATTGTTCGCTATGTATATTAGGGCTCCCGAAAATTGGGATATGAAATGCCGGGATAGCCGATTGTCATACATGATCGAAAATATGCATATATGTATATATACAGAGGTACAACCATATGTATGATAATGGAAAGAGGGAAAACGCATGTTAGCATGTTAGAATTCGATTTTTGCATTCCCACCTGTTATAATTGTTAAAATTGTTATTGTAAAATTACTGACTGCCTGCGCGCAGTCCCACATAATTTTATAACGGAGGAATCATTACCAATGAATTGTTTTTAGGAAATAACCGTCCGCCGGCGTACAAAATCATATATAAGGGCGGCAAATTAGCTTGTAAGATCAGAAGCTAGGAGATAGGCATACGAGTCAGTGGGCTTCTACCACTGATCAACACGACCTGAAGGTTTCTACTTCATTTCGTGATTATTTTATATTCAGAAGGAGGTTTCTACTCTAACTGACGGAAAGCTTAGCAGAGGGGTTCTACCTCCGCTACTCTTATTTAGACAGAGAGTAGGAGTAGCCATTAAGGACATCGGTCTTTTTTGAATAAATATTATAACGTTTTCCGAAACCCCTTTGTTATTTATTTCAAGCGGAATAGGTTCCCCACCAAATATAGGAACCCTGGACGGACTGGGCATACCTCAGCAGGAATAAGTCCGTCACACAACATTAAGAGGCTTTCGGGCACAAACACCCCATCATCGGTAAAAGTAATTGACACAACTGATGGCCCCATATACTCTTCGGTAGACATTGCAAATCACTTTGGTTTTACTTGGTCCAATTATGCAAAAGATTGCAACTTTCATCAAGACCTCATTCTTAAAAAAAATCAAACTCTGTCCGAAGAATACTCTATTAAGTCGGTTTCCCCGAGAGCCAAAAAAATAGAGTCCCCCATTACCCTCTTCGAGCTGGAAGCAACCCTTAGCTCAATAACAGGAAAACCTCCAGGGCGGGACCCTATTTCATACCCTTTACTTCAATACTTGCCAACCAAAGTCAAGACCAGGGTCATCGAGTTATACAACCATATATTCAATCAAGGAAATCTACCGCATGCGTGGAAGAACGCATCAGTTCTCCCCATTGCAAAAGCGAATCAATCCCCGACATCCATAGCTGGTTACAGACCAATATCTCTTTTGCCATGCTTAAGTAAGACATTGGAAAAAATCGTTGCTAAACGCATCGTGCGGTTCGCAGCGTCTAATAACCTATTCGACTCACACCAAGTAGCATTTAAAGAAAACCAGGGAACTTTGGACGCCCTGCTTATATTTGAAAATTTCGCCACTTCGGTCGTTTCAACAAAAAACCACACATCCGTCCTTAGCATTGATTTCGAGAGAGCATACGATAGAATCGGCCCGCATGTAATTCTTCAACAACTTTCGAGATGGAAAATCGGAAAAGAATATATAACTTTGTTAAAGATTTTTTAACCAACCGTTTCTTCACAGTAAAAGTCAATAATAAGTTCTCAAATACAGATAAACCTGTAAAAAGCTGGATGAATTGAGATGCATATCTGAGGGTTCTGATATAGATGTTATATGTATTTCCAAAACCTGGTTTTCTTCATGTCATAAAAATGATTTGGTGCAACTAAATGGATATCAACTTTTCAGGGCTGATAGACGTGGTCATGGTGGTGGTGTTGCTATATATGTTAAAAGTAGTTTATCCTGTAAACTTTGCTGCAGTGCTAGTCCAAGTGATTCTTTCGAATATGTGTTCGTAGACGTGTTCTCTGTAAATAATGAAAGGCTTCTTATCGGCTGTGCATACAGACCTAATCGTGGAGTTGACTTCTCTGGCTTTATTGAATTTCTCGAGCCTCTACTTATAAGCTATGATAATATAATCATCGCTGGGGATTTCAACTCCAACCTTCTCGTCGACTCAACTCTAAAGATAAGTATGGAGTTTCTTGGACTTTTTCCCACCAATTTAACTTCACCTACACACTTTACTGACTCAAATTCTTCTTTGCTGGATTTATTTTTTGTGAATGATCCCCTGAAATTGCTCCACTACGATCAATTGTCGGCATCTTGCTTTTCAAAACACGATCTGATATTTCTTAGTTACAACTTTCAAACGTCACACATCAAATGTTCCTTTACGTATCGTGATTTTAGAAGCATAGATTACAGTTCCCTTAATGCAGCGGTGGAGTCGGTCGAATGGAGCTTGATTCGTACGCTGACATCGGTCGATGATCAGGCATTATTCCTACAGAACCATATTATTAGGCTTTTCGACAACCATGTGCCAGTGAAACTCAAGGCTGCTACACACAATAATACCCCTTGGTTTAGTGCCAATCTAAAACACTTAATTCACCAGCGTAACCTTGCTTACTCACGATGGAAAAGATACAAAACCCTGGAGGCTCACAACTGCTTCAAAGCAGCTAGGATCGCTGCAAACAAAGCCATTAGGTCAGCTAAGCAGAAATTTTATAATAACAAGTTTAGTGCTGCTTTGAGTTCGAAGGAAACATATTGGTATCGGAAAATCCAAATGCGATATTTCTGTCCTCCCTGATGTAGACATTAACGAGATAAATATAAATTTTGTAAATCTGCCAATCTCAACTGACAATATTTGTGCTGACAATTATTGTATTCGCGCTAATGTTGATTTTGGTCCTCTTGAGTTTGCTAATGTCGATGATTGTGATGTCGTTCAAGCCATTCTTTCAGTAAAGTCTAATGCTATGGGGTTCGATGGTATATGTCCGAAATTTTTAAAAATAATTCTTCCTAAAATCCTTCCCCACTTAACCTACTTGGTTAACTCTGTGCTGACGAGCTGTGTATTTCCCAAATGTTGGAAAGTTGCTAAGGTAATCCCAATCCCCAAGCAAAACAAGGAGTATAGACCTATAGCTATTCTGCCTTTCCTTTCCAAGGTCGTCGAACGAATTTTGCACTGCCAGATAAATACTTATGTGCAGGATAATAACCTTCTCACAGATTCCCAGTCTGGATTCAGGTCAAATCGTAGCTGTAAAACGGCGCTCCTATCGGTGATAGAGGATATTCGAGAACAAGTTGACAACAATTTTACTGCTTTCCTGACTCTTCTCGACAATTCAAAAGCGTTTGACTCGGTCGACCACACCATTCTCTGCAAGAAGCTGGACAACCTATTTAATTTCTCCAACTGTGAAACAGCCCTAATCAGATCGTATTCGGCCGGCCGAACTCAGGCAGTAAGTGTTGGTAGCAGAAAGTCTGACTTCGTCAGTGTTTTAAGAGCAGTCCCACAAGGCTCAATCCTTGGTCCCTTGTTATTTGTTTTGTATATAAACGATTTGCCTGGTGTTCTCAAGTATTGTAATATTCACATTTATGCTGACGACGTACAATTGTATATGTGCTGTCCTAGTGATCGTACCAGTTCATGTATTAATAACTTAAATTACGATTTGTGTCAAATTGGTACGTGGGCTTCTATGAACGGCTTATGTCTTAACCCTAAGAAGTCGAAATGTATAGTCATTCATAGAAGGTCACTAGATAAAAGTGGAATGGAAAATTTAATTTTAGACAACACTCCTCATGGAACTTGGGGGTAGGGAGGGAGGGAATGGCCTGAAGGTTTAATGTGGCCACATAAATCGTTCCCGAGATGGTCGGGCTAGCACCTTAATGGTGCTATGGTACCGGAGCGTACCGGATTTGTATCCGGCAAAGGACCATCACATCGATAACACTCCCCAAAGCCTTCGGCGAGCAACCTTATCGCTACAACAACAACAACAACAGCATCAGGGTTGGACATATGTATATACGGACGGCACAAAAACTACGAATTCCACAGCCTTTGCTGTTATAGACTCGAATGATGAAACCATTTCAGTAGGACACATGCTAACCTTCTGTTCCATCTACACGGCTGAAGCCTATGCTGTTCTGCAAGCAGCACAATATGCCTTGCATTCTGGGGTGAATCACGTTATATGCACAGACAGCATATCCACCATTCGGTCAATACTCAACACATCTAACAAAAACTAACTAATCTCCTCAATTCGCAGCATTTTGGCACTAGGAAACAATTCAATAAAAATCATGTGGGTTACAAGCCACGTTGGAATACCAGGTAACGAAGCTGCTGACGAAAGAGCCAAGCTAGCAGTGAACCAACCACTCATAACAATACCTTTCATGTTGAAAGAAGATGTGTATAGACTTGCGAAAGCACATATTTCTAAAGCCAAGCTCGAGGAATGGAAAACATCCATTACCACTACTCAGCCATTAATGTAAGAGGTCTGAAACCAATCCTCCCAGGGGTGCAAAATGTAAGGACATCACATATTTTTGCAGACTAAGAATTGGTCATACGATATCTACACATAGCCATATTCTCACGGGTTCAGGAACTCCACAGTGTAACTTCTGTAACGTTCCGCAGTCTCCGTCACCCACCTATTTGACAACTGCCAACATTTTTCGACTATACGGGCCAACATCTTTGGTAGAAACATCCCGTCGGAGACATTGAAAAGCTACGACATAGAATCCAGCAAGAATATCAACGAATTCCTCTCATTATCTGAGCTTAAAAAACTAATCTAGAGTTAGCTAGATTTAAATTTATAAGTTATTGTATTTTACAGTAATGACACACACAGTACAAAACAATATATACGTAAGTATATATAAATTTACCTAAACTAATATTCCGAATGTAATAACCAGAGAGCCGAAAGTGGCAACACTAGCGCTCCTATCCAGTGTAAAGCAGTGAATCGTCACTCCTTTTCCAACATATAATAATAATAATAATAATGTATATACTGCTCCTAACAAAAGATGTTTCCAACCATTTCTCCACCTTCGGCTTCCCAGAAAATACAAATCCAACCATTACGACAATACAAAGGTTGTGAACTATTTGAACCCCAGGGAAGTGAACCTCTCTTGACATATGTACTTCAACATATGGCTTCAACATCCCGTACCATATCGTATTTTAAAATGTTGACGATCATAGCTGATGCTGCATGATGTAGTCGCAGGTGTATATTGGGCTAGTTTGATTGCAAGTGACCTGTGATTCAAATAGCGCACTTCCGCATGCTTTCTTCCCCTGATGAAATAAGATTATTATGTAGTATGTTATTTTGAATTAGATATAAAGAATAAATGCATCATAATCGCATTCAAAAATGATTCAAAAATCTCAACCAAAACGATTGAAATATGTTCACGAATATGATCAGAAAATTACTGTGAAAAGCAGTCAAATATTACTCTAAAACAATTAAGCCCAATTTTACAATGATATCAGATATGAACAAAAAGCGTTTCGAAATATGAATCATAAATGATTATTCAAGAATAATCACATTTATGGTACATTTTGCTCCCGACGATAAGTTAATTTGCTAACAGAAAATGCTTTTAAATTTGATCGTTTTTAATCATCTTGGGGTATGATATTTGAATAATTGTTGATCAAAATTTTCCAAAAATGCTGGCTGGAAAATTTCTAATTGATAACACAAAAAATGTTTTCGATGTTGCTGTGATCCGCTAAAACTATTGTCTTAAGATAAAATTTAAAAGCTACAGTTACATATATAACAAATATATGGCAGTTCAAATCCCTAAATGGCTCTACTAAAAATTACGTTTTTTGAGTTATAACATTATGGAATTAAATGAGCGATATGTACTCAAATTCGTATGTATGTTTTTGCAGAAACTATTTTCATAACAAAACATAATACATAAGACTGTTGGAATCAGACAAAACGATGAATGAACACAAATTTAAGCTCGGCCAACTTAGCATTTTCAATCGAGCCTTCAGTTTCATTGGGAATTCACTTGTAGTGTAAACTTAATGTTCCCAGTTATTTGAGCGCTAATAAACTTATTCTTACAAAAGGGACTTCATAATACGGTTTTTGTTAATCCTAAATTTTTATTGCACGAACAAGCATATTCATTGGCTATCATTGCAGTTACATGAAGTTGAATAATACAATTTGCAATGAAATGAAACGGATTATTTGCAATAATTATTGTTACATAATCACTTTTTGTAAATTAGTTGAACTTTCGCACTATTATGGACATAGTAAACAGTTCTTACCATGCCTCTAGCGACTAGGGGCGAAGTCAACCAACGGCGGTTCAAATGTTGCCAAATGCTTGACAAATTTCTGGAGTGTTTGGCAATTTGAAATACCATTTTTGCCAATTCCTTATATTAAATTTTATCTTTAACAAAATTGGCCACAGATGATTGTATGTTTGTTGTTATAGAAGTCACAGCTGACCAGACACAGATTTTGATGCTATATAATACCATTTCGATATTTTGTTGCTCGATACCATTTACCTCCTAATGCGCAACCGGTAGGAAATGAGTTCCAAGCAACAGTCGTAAAGGGCCAATTAAACTTTCTTACAGGCCCACCTAATATAAACGCACGCAAGTCTTTTTCTGTCAAAAATGTATCATGCACATATAAATTGTATGCGAGCAAACCAAAATTGAAATTACTGTGCATGGCACAACCATACAAGGTGCCAGCATGGGACAGCTGATTATAAATTTTTTTATTTTATTTGACACACCAAATTTCGGCCCAGTACGATTTTGACGTATGTCCATCGAATTCACAAAAACAAAGTACATGGAATTTTTATTTATGTTTGTAGGTATGTCACCATACTGCCACCTTGTATCGCCCCACCATGTTACTGTGTAAAAAGCTAACCCGATTTCCAATTTTTGTTCTGCGTGACATTTTGGTTTGACGTTTGCATACATGTTTTACATTGTCGCCATAGTAAATTTTACCAAGTAGCGCAACTAACAGCTGATCGGTGAAATTCGCACATTCGCACGCACAGTTCTCGACTCAGTTTCAAAAAAAACTTTAGAATATTTAGCTTAAATTTTAAAGTGAGATAATCCTTACCAATTGATATATATATAGAATATATAAGGCGTCTTTGTTGTTATTAAAAGAATTTTTTTATTTATATTAAAGTTTTTATCATTTATTTTTGAACTTTACTTTAACAATTTCATGCGTTTTTAAAGCATTTTCGTGCATATAAATACAACCATGTGCATATACGTTTTGACATTACATTTCATACTCGTTCGTGTTTGCCATTCTCATTGTTTCTAAATTCGTAAACAATAACTGCGAATATTCTGTGTGATTTTTCAAAAAAATGTATTATTTTTGTGAAATTTTATACTTAATCTGAGGTATTGTGGTGGTCAAAAAGCTTTTATGCAAAAATACTTGGCCTCACAACACGACAATGTACTTCGTAATGTCGAAGTACATATATGTATATATATTTGATGTGGAAGCTTGTATTTGAGAACACGGGTGCCACTTCAGTCCATTCCCTTCCACCCTATATGGTCCGCTAGTCCCTTTTTCTTAATTTTGGTTCTTTTTCGGCATGGTTTTGGCACTTTTATTTCTTTTTCACTGAAACAAAAATTCAAAATACTGCTAAAAAAATTGTCGCATATCTATTACCCACATACAATTTTCAATTTACTCCAATGGAATTCTTACCACGAAAATTGCTCTATCAATAAAATGTAGCAGAACAATAATATTTCACTTGGGAGATAATGTAGGCGAGGCATTAAAAATGAAGTGTCGAATGTTCGGACAAACACATTGTCATTAATTTTTGATGAAACTACGCACTTATCAGAAAAAGACTTGTTTTAGTGTTTAGATATTTCGATCGGTATTCAATTATTATACAGTTGAAACTTTTAAGACGCTTCATTTTTAGTCTGAGTTCAAAACTCACACTTACTGAATCTAGGCTCTGGTATGAAGTTCAAACTGTGAGTGAAAATGAAAGCATCTATAAAAATAGCAGTAACACAATTTCTTAGTTTCATTTACGATTTATTGAGTTTACCACAACGCAAATTTTTTAACCGTTCCTTACTAAATCCTAACTGCGCTATACATCTTTTTTCATTGCAATCAAGTAACTTCTGTAACGTTCCGCAGTCTCCGTCACCCACCTAATTGACAACTGCCAACATTTTTCGACTATACGGGCCAACATCTTTGGTAGAAACATCCCGTCGGAGACATTGAAAAGCTACGACATAGAATCCAGCAAGAATATCAACGAATTCCTCTCATTATCTGAGCTTAAAAAGCTAATCTAGAGTTAGCTAGATTTAAATTTATAAGTTATTGTATTTTACAGTAATGACACATACAGTACAAAACAATATATACGTAAGTATATATAAATTTATCTAAACTAATGCCCCTATTACCGTTTACAACTCAACTTAGTTGGGTTGTAATTAAAACAACTCAACTTTAAGACAACTCAACTCCTGTTTGGTATTACGAATTACAACTTATTTCAGTTGAAATTGAATTGAGTTGCCAACTTCAGAAAGTGATGATTTGACAGATAAATAAACAGCTGATCAATTTGTGGCAGAAATTTAAGCATTTTCAAATGTGATTTTTTTATTAATATTATATGAAATCTATTTTATAATGACAAAAATGTTGGTGATTGACATTTCGCGAATACGGAAAGCATTCGCGTGATCATTCCAATCCCTTGGAACTACCAAGCACCAAGTAAGAAAATGTTTAAGTGACAAACAAATAATGAGTTTCATATGAAGTTATTTTGCAGATTTGAAAGGAAGCATTTTACTCAGTCTAAACAAAATTAAGGACCATTTCCGCATACGCGTTTGTATTTTATTTTTATGCGCCATACTCCGATTCCTTGCTGACGGCAGCTATCAAATATGATGTGGAAATGATTTTGGTGTTGAACTGGTTTTAGATATTATTGAGGAGAATATTTGTGCGAAGTAGATTAAAACCCAAACAGAAAAAACTGTATTTTACTCAAATAGGATTCCCAGGAGTAGTGATAAGTATCAATGGGACTCGCATAATTATTTCACCTATTTTGGCTGCATCCGAACTGCGGCCAGCCTCGTCCAACTAAGGTCAAAAAGTTATTCAATGTAATTCGTTTAAACGTTGTTTTTTCTAGAAATGTGTACAAAATTGTTGATTATTGTTTGATTAAAAAAGGTTTAACTACCGGCTTTAAATGTTTTGCTTTTTTTTTTTGGTAACGTTTTATAAGCCCGTGCACCATCTAACTCTTATCAAAGGTGGTATCAAAAGACGGGTTTCCATCTCCGTTTTTAGGATTCGAGAGCGGAAATTAAAAATTTTATTTCTTTTGAAAGATATTTACAAAGACCCACAAAATGGCCCGAGAGGGTACGAAATATGTGGCCCGTTCCACAGTTTTTTTTTGCACAGAACATCTTTCTGCGTTGGCGACCTTTGGCCGCGATTCGTAAAAATAACTCTGGTTGGGTCCAACACCTTTCTGCATAGCTGTGTGCAAAAAATCTGGCAAAATACAACAACCACATGAAATTAGATTTTATTAGAAATAAAATTTTTAATTTTTGTGGTAATTCTTTACGACAGCATGACACTGCTAATACGTGTCCAAAAATATCGAGAGAGGTATTAAACGATGCGTCTTGGCATCAATATTAATAATCCGAAGGCGGAAAATAAAAATTTTAACTCCTTCAAAAGATATTAAACAAAAACCGAAAAAAGACAACAACATTACAACAACCACATGAAAATCGCCAACTTCAACTACAAATATCTCCGGACAAGAGATAAAATGTTTCTTTTCCGCCTTCGGATTATTGTTCTCGAGATTAATACGCGTCTCGATATTTTTGGACGCGTATTAGCAGTGCCATGCTGTCGCAAAGAATTACAATTTTTGTTTTCGGATTCTTAAATCGGAGGTCGAAACGTGTCTTTTGATATCAACTTTGAACATCTTTGTTAAAAATTAGGTGGTGAACCGTCTTCTAAAACGTAACATTTTTTCAAAACAACTGCAAAATTGCATGAGACAACTGCTAGTAAGCAGTTGTAAGATTTTGACGTCTTTGACAACTACACCAACACAAGGTTGTAAACGGCAATGCCACAAAAAGTTGTAAGACTAGACAACTCAACCGAAATTTTTTTTGACAGGTTGAGTTGTAATCTGTAATACCAAATTGCGAAATTTCAACTCAACCAGAGTTGAGTTGTAAACGGTAATAGGGGCATAATATTCCGAATGTAATAACCAGAGAGCCGAAAGTGGCAACACTAGCGCTCCTATCCAGTGTAAAGCAGTGAATCGTCACTCCTTTTCCAACATATAATAATAATAATAATAATGTATATACTGCTCCTAACAAAAGATGTTCCCAACCATTTCTCCACCTTCGGCTCCCCAGAAAATACAAATCCAACCATTAGACAATACAAAGGTTGTGAACTATTTGAACCCCAGGTAAGTGAACCTCTCTTGACATATGTACCTGGATATGGCTTCAACATCCCGTACCATATCGTATTTTAAGATGTTGACGATCATAACTGATGCTGCATGATGTAGTCGCAGGTGTTGTTGTTGTTGTTGTAGCAATGCTCGCCCCACTTAATAGCCGCGACCGATCACAAATTGTCATCAATATCCTCTAACGGGAGTCAAAGGAAACTTGCCGTTTCAACAGGGGTGGACCATAAGGAAAGGGGTGTTAGAGGCGTTGGTTCCACATTACAATTAAAGAGATGGTTGGTGTCATGTGGGGACACATTGCAAGCAGGGCATACATTTTGTATGTCGGGGTTGATTCTGGATAGGTAAGAGTTTAACCTGTTACAGTATCCAGAACGAAGTTGAGCAAGAGTGACACGCGTTTCCCTGGGGAGTATGCGTTCCTCTTCTGCGAGTTCTGGATATTTTTCTTCAAGTACTGGATTCACCGGGCAATTCCCGACATAAAGGTCCGACGCCTGTCTATGGAGTTCACCAAGGACCTGCTTGTGTTTTTCCGCTTCATACGGCTGGGTTCTCAGGTGCCGTATTTCCTCAAAATGCTTACGGAGATGACTCCTTAGGCCCCTAGGCGGTGCTGGTTCGTCAATCAGATGTCTGTTGGGATGCCCAGGTTTCTGGGTATTCAACAGAAACTGTTTGGTCAGCATCTCATTTCTCTCCCTGATGGGGAGTATTCTCGCCTCATTATGCAGATGGTGTTCTGGGGACATAAGAAGACAGCCCGTGGCGATTCTGAGAGCAGTATTTTGGCAGGCCTGTAGTTTCTTCCAGTGGGTGGTTTTTAGGCTTGGCGACCATATGGGTGACGCGTAGCACGTAATCGGCTGGCTAATTGCTTTGTATGTGGTCAAGAGCGTTTCTTTATCTTTTCCCCAGGTACTGCCAGCAAGGGATTTGAGGATTTTATTACGGCTCTGAATTCTTGGAACAATTGCGGTTGCGTGCGCACCAAAATGTAGATCCTGATCAAGCGTCACACCCAAGATTTTGGGGTGTAGGACAGTCGGTAGCGTAGTGCCATCGACGTGGATGTTCAATATGGTCGACATTTGGGGCGTCCATGTTGTAAATAAGGTCGCGGAAGATTTAGTCGGTGACAATGCCAGGTTTCGTGAGGCGAAAAAACTGGAGAGATCAGGGAGATAGCCGTTTATTTTATTGCATAGCTCATCGATCTTTGGGCCTGGGCCTGTGGCCATTATTGTGCAGTCATCGGCGTAGGAAACGATTGTGACTCCTTCCGGTGGTGAAGGTAGCTTAGATATGTAGAAATTAAACAAAAGCGGGGATAGGACACCACCCTGTGGCACCCCTTGTTTAATTCTCCTTTGTTTTGATGTTTCGTTTCTGAATTGCACCGATGCCTGCCGACCACCCAGACAATTTGCGGTCCACCTTTTAAGACATGGGGGAAGGGTGGACCCTTCCAGGTCTTGCAGTAACGAGCCATGGTTGACCGTATCAAAAGCTTTTGATATGTCTAACGCTACGAGTCTGTTCTATGGTGGGGATATTGATTCAAACCGCAATTTATCTGGGTGCTAATGACGTTTAGCGCGGAGGTAGTGCTATGGAGTTTTCTGAAGCCATGCCGATGAGTGGCTAGCTGCAAATGTGCTTGGAAATAAGGGAGCAAAATGGCTTCAAGCGTCTTTGCCACTGGCGATAGGAGAGATATCGGACGATATGACTCACCTACGTTAGCTGGTTTCCCAGGCTTTAGTAGCGGGACCACCTTGGCCATTTTCCATTTCTCGGGTATGACAAAGGTGGAAAGAGACAGGTTGAAGATATGCGCTAAATATTTGAAACCCTCTTTCCCTAGGTTTTTAAGCATCGGCACGACTATGCCGTCTGGGCCCACTGCTTTGGATGGTTTAGCGCGACCAATGGCGTCCTCAACCTCTCTAGCGGTGATGGTAATTGGTGACGCGCTGAGTTTGTGTTTATGTGCGTGTCTATTGGCTCTCCGTCTATCTTTGTCGACCGTAGGATGCATTATATATTGTCGGCAGAAAGCGCTCGCGCATTTTTTCGCATCCGACAGCACCTTATCGCCAAAGGCGATGGAAACTTTGTCTTTGTGCTTAATCGGATTCGATAGGGACTTTACGGTGGACCAAAGTTTACCTACACCAGTAGAGAGGTTACAACCTCTTAGGTGCTCTTCCCATTTCGCCCGCTTGTGTTCGTCCACAAGCAATCTGATGCGTTGGTTTATATCCCTTATTTGGGGGTCGCCTGGATCAAGCTGTCTTATAAGGTCGCGTTCCCTCGCTAAGCTCGCGGCCTCCGCCGGGAAGTGGGGCCGGATTTCGGGAATTCTCCCGGCGGGAATGAAATGTGCCGAGGCGGATTCAATGACCTTACGGAAGGCACGCTCCCCTTGGCGGGCATCAGTCGGGATAGGGAGGGCAGCAAAGCTGCTGTCTGTTGCAGATTTATATTCTTCCCACTTTCCTTTTTTGAAGTTTATGAAAGTGCGTTTTTCGGTGACGATGAAGTCGGCGGTACGCTCGAACGAAATAAGTATGGGCAGGTGGTCGGATGCCAATGTTACCATCGGCTGCCAGTTGACGCAGTTTACGAGTTCTGCGCTCACGATTGAGATATCTGGCGAGCTATGACAGCTTCCTACCATACGTGTGGGGGCGTCTCCGTTTATTGTGCAGAACGTCGTTTCGTCTATTTGATCCGCCAACATCTCACCCCTACTGTCCGCCCGCAAGTTTGAATGCCATAGGTCGTGATGGGCATTGAAATCGCCTAAGATAATTGCCAGTGAGTAAGGCCTCGATATTAGGGCGGTATCCACTGGGGCAACAGGTGACAGGAGGGATGTAGATGTTGATGATTTCTAGATTTGCATCGCCTGACCGGACAGATAGGCCTTGACGTTCTAAGACATTGTCACTGCGGTCGATGCCAGGATCAAATATATGATATTGCACAGAGTGGTGTATAATAAACGCGAGGCCGCCTCCATTTCCGCTCTCGCGGTCTTTCCTGTGGACATTATAACCAGAGCAGGTCTGCAATGCAGATCTTGCTGTGAGTTTAGTCTCTTGAATCGCAGCAATGCGGATGTTGTGCCGCTTCATGAAATCGACTATCTCCGTAATCTTCCCAGTTAGTCCATTACAGTTGAACTGCAGAATTCTGAAGTGCATGAGGGGTGACGCCGCCACTCTAGGGGTAAGTGAGGGGTGACTACGCCTAGGTTGTGGAAGGCCAGGACGCAATTGCTGTTGTGGCCTTGGGACTGGGCGCCCTTGGGCAAGCATTGGGGTACCCGGATGATTTGGGTTTGCGACCTGGCAACATGGCGCGATGAAACCTGTCGGGGGGTTGCCGTCGCGGAGACCAGAACATCTAGGAAAGTGGCACCACCCAAGGCAGGAGCTGCATTGAGCGGATGTCGCAAACCTATATATTCTGTGCTGGCAGACGGTGCAAACGGAGGCAGGGACTAAGAGTCTGTTTCCCTGACCTGCACGATTTCTGCCAGAAAAGAGGGGGGAGAAGAAGACGGGGGCAGGGGCTGATCCTCAGCATTGCAACCAGCTCTACTACGAAGGTAGTAGTTATGAGTGGTATCAGCTGTTTGAGTTGTTGGCGCCGTGGGGCGCGAGCAGCAGCGGGTACTTGTTGTGGCTTGCTGAGCAGCGAAGCTGCTGGAAGGTAGTGGGGATACGCTTAGGCGTAGACTACGGGACGCCCTTGGGCGTGAGCAGCAACGAGCCACAAAAGATTTATAAAAGTTACGTGGACGTCGGGTTTTGGGATCAAGCCCAGAACAACCTGTCCGATGCAACCATCCCTTGCACGAGACACACTGAACAGAGTATGACCGTCCTAAAAAGATTCTTTTCTGGCAAATGCAGCAAAACCATTTCTCATGACCGGGGTCAGGAGACGGACCCGGATTGGGTTCGATACCTTCCCGGAGTAAGAGAATATGTAGCAGTCCTGCTGCAAGGAGCTGCTGGGAGGATGACAATTTGTGGGAGGGACGAAACAAATTAAATGGGGTCACACTGAAATGACAGTCCTTGGTCGGGAAAAATCCCGAGTCGCTCCGGTACATAGAACCGACTGCCTTGGGAAGTCGCAGGTGTATATTGGGCTAGTTTGATTGCAAGTGACCTGTGGTTCAAATAGCTCACTTCCGCATGCTTTCTTCCCCTGATGAAATAAGATTATTATGTAGTCTGTTATTTTGAATTAGATATAAAGAACCAATGCATCATAATCGCATTCAAAAATGAATCAAAAATCTCAACCAAAACGATTGAAATATGTTCACGAATATGATCAGAAAATTACTGTGAAAGGCAGTCAAATATTACTCTAAAACAATTAAGCCCAATTTTACAATGATATCAGATATGAACAAAAAGCGCTTCGAAATATGAATCATAAATGATTATTCAAGAATAATCACATTTATGGTACATTTTGCTCCGGACGATAAGTTAATTTGCTAACAGAAAATGCTTTTAAATTTGATCGTTTTTAATCATCTTGGGGTATGATATTTGAATAATTGTTGATCAAAATTTTCAAAAAATGCTGGCTGGAAAATTTCTAATTGATAACACAAAAAATGTTTTCGATGTTGCTGTGATCCGCTAAAACTATTGTCTTAAGATAAAATTTAAAAGCTACAGTTACATATATAACAAATATATGGCAGTTCAAATCCCTAAATGGCTCTACTAAAAATTACGTTTTTTGAGTTATAACATTATGGAATTAAATGAGCGATATGTACTCAAATTCGTATGTATGTTTTTGCAGAAACTATTTTCATAACAAAACATAATACATAAGACTGTTGGAATCAGACAAAACAATGAATGAACACAAATTTAAGGTCGGCCAACTTAGCATTTTCAATCGAGCCTTCAGTTTCATTGGGAATTCACTTGTAGTGTAAACTTAATGTTCCCAGTTATTTGAGCGCTAATAAACTCATTCTTACAAAAGGGACTTCATAATACGGGTTTTGTTAATCCTACATTTTTATTGCACGAACAAGCATATTCATTGGCTATTATTGCAGTTACATGAAGTTGAATAATACAATTTGCAATGAAATGAATCGGATTATTTGCAATAATTATTGTTACATAATCACTTTGGTAATAGTCTAGTTGAGGGGTCGACTGCTAATACGCTACCAAAAATATCGAGAGAGGTGTCAAAAGACGCGTATTAACCTCGAGAACAATAATCTGAAGGCGGAAAAGAAAAATTTTATCTCTGTCCGGAGATATTTGCAGTTGAAGTTGGCGATTTCCATGTGGTTGTTGTTGTGTTTGTACCCACCAAAAAAATTGTGCATCACCGTGGCGGTAGCCACGGTTAAACCACACACCCGGACGTGGCATGGCGTAGCCCAGGGTTATTTTTTATAAGCGCGGCCGAAGGCCGCCAACGCCGAAAGGTGTTCTGCGCAAAAATACTATGGATCCGACCCCCGGTTTCGGAGGTACCCGCGGGTCTTTTTTCGGTTTTTCGTTAATATCTTTTGAACGCGTTAATATTTTTATTTTCCGCCTTCGGATTATTAATACTGATGTCAAGACGCGTCTTTTGACACCTCTCTCGATATTTTTGGTAGCGTATTAGCAGTCGACCCCTCAACTAGACTATTACCATCACTTTTTGTAAATTAGTTGAATTTTCGCACTATTATGGACATAGTAAACAGTTCTTACCATGCCTCTAGCGACTAGGGGCGAAGTCAACCAACGGCGGTTCAAATGTTGCCAAATGCTTGACAAATTTCTGGAGTGTTTGGCAATTTGAAATACCATTTTTGCCAATTCCTTATATTAAATTTTATCTTTAACAAAATTGGCCACAGATGATTGTAGGTTTGTTGTTATAGAAGTCACAGCCATTGTTTACTATATAGTTTGGCAGCTTAAATTGAGCTTATGTTGCGAATAGAGTGGAAGGCAGTGGACTAGGCAGTCGAATGTCGTATAATGAAGGAATTGATGTTCGGAGTTTTTTCAAAATTTGCCCGGAATCCAGAATCACAAAACGGGAGTGTAATTAAGTACGAAAATGAAAAAATGTAGTAATGTTTTGCTCCTTTTTTACCAGGAGATTTTCATTTTAAAAATGTAATATACAAACCAATGTCCATTCTATTACTTTTTTAGCAGGATATTTTCATTTTAAAAATGAAACATAAAAACCAATGTTCCTTCTATTACTCATTTTATCTATGGATCTTCACATGCACATTATAAAAACGTGCTTTTTATTTTTGCGAACGTATTCCTCAAAGAACATAAATGAAACACTTATTAATGTAAGCATTAATCATATTTCTTACTTCTTAAATGTTCTTATTAAATATTATAAATGTGTTAAAAGTAGCGAGACTAAAATAATATTGACAAATCTGATATGTCAAACTAATTTTATATAATAAAAATGATTTCAAAAATTGCATACATTTTAAACATATGCATTATATTTTAAATTTTCTCTATGTTTCTTTGGCTATATAAGATAAAAATTCCAGGGGCCGTTTTCACCATCTTCGCTGAACGCTAACAAACACTTTATTTTAAAGTGATTCGTCAAATAAGGGTTACTTTAAAATAACGGACGTTAAAAGTTCCCCTGTCACATGAGGAAATATGAAATACAACTATTTTTATAACATGAAGATAGATAGAAAATTTATTGGGGATTACACTGCGAATGTTGATCTATTGTGCCCTCATCAGATTGCGTCGCGTCCCAGGAGGATATGTTCCACCGTCTCTCCTGATCGATCACGAAATCGACATGAAAACAAAATTATGTTTTTTATTTAGTTGACCGGTGATAGAAATTCTTATATTTTTCAAGAAATCCACGAAAATTCAAGAAGATCCCTAAGTTTTTAATTATTTGTGTTTCGCTTTGACGTTGGCGGTGCGTCGCTAATAGATTGAAGCAATTAAAGCGCGTGTGTTCAATGTCAGATGTAGACGCAACGCAAGTGCCAAAACGACTCAAAAGTCACCTTAAGATCAGTTGCTTCATTTGTTATTTATCATTATTATATAAAAATGTTGGCTCTCGTAAGAAGCTAAACTTAGGCAAGATACACACGAGACATAGCTTCGTAGACGCGTACAAAATACGGAAAGCAGCTACGATTTTCTACGCCTCAAGATTTCTTATGATGTACCTAATACTATGAAGATGCGCCTCGTGTGCATCTTCCCTTAAATTATGTTCAAATAAAAAATGCTTTGTTTTTTAAACTTTGCTAATATTCACATTCATGTCTACTACTATGGCTGTCGCTTCCATACTACTATTTCATTATTTAAAACAAAAATTAGTTCTGAAAAATGCAACCTTGTCACATGCGTTCTCAAACACGGTTGCCACACCAAGTTTTCATTTAGGACCAAAATGCATCGAAAAAAAGACCAGATCTCAAAAAAAGGACCAAATCATGGGTTTTTTTATTGGTATACAAACAATTGGGATGTTTCAATGGTTTAATATATAAAATTTTAATAAGTACAAACTTGGTTTTAATTCAAACTGCAGAAACAAAAATAAAGTGCACCTTTAGGTATTATATGTTCACATTTCTAGGATTAGTCTATGTCTTTCACCAACCAAACGTTGTGAACCTAGTTTTGCTTGATTTCAATGGAATAAAGTGATTAGCGCAGTTAAGTTTTATTAAAGAACGGTTAAAAAATTTACGTTGTGGCAAACTCAGTAAATCGTAAATAAAACTAAGCAGTGGTGTTAAGGCTACTTTTATAGATGTTTACTTTTTCCCTAACAGTTTGAACTTCATACCAGAGCCTAGATTCAGTAAGTGTGAGTTGGAACTCAGACTAAAAATCAAGTGTCTTAAAAGTTTCAACTGTGTAATAACTGAATACCAATCGAAATATCTAACCACTAAAACAAGTCTTTTTTCTGATAAGTCCGTTGTTTCATCAAAAATTAATGACAATGTGTTTGCCCGAACATTCAACACTTCCCTTTTTAATGCCTTGCCTAAATTATCTACCGGGTGAAATGTCATTGTTCTGCTACATTTTATAGATAGAGAAATTTTCGTGGTAAGAATTCCATTGAAGTGTAAATTGGTTAGGTATTTCAATTATTTTATACGATGTTTAATGATTAAGTTGAAACACGACTTTTCTGGTCTTTAGATTTACCGGAAGTGCCGGCCGCCATATTTATTTTCATATCGATAGTTTTACAATATTTACAATATGGTTGCTTAACTTGTAATAACTTAAGCTACATGTACATAATGGGTTTACAGAAGTAAATTGAAAATTATGTGCGGGTAACAGATTTGCCGAAAATTTTTTTAGCAGTATTTTGAATTTTTGTTTCAGTGAAAAAGAAATAAAAGTACCAAATCCGTGCCGAACAAGAATCAAAATTGAGAAAAACGGACCAGCAGACCATATGGGGTTCAAAAGGGTCATTTTTTGTCCAAATGGACTAAGCTGGCAACCTTAACCAACCAGCTGTATTCAGATGAATACAGACAAATCCACAAAAAAAAAAAACAATAAGTACTTCGAAATTACGAAATACATTGTCGCGTTGTAAGCCAAAGTATTTTTGCATAAAACCTTTTTGACCACCACAATACCACAGATTAAGTGTAAAATTTCACAAAAATAATACATTTTTTCGAAAAATCACACCGAATAACTGCAGTCCTTGTTTACGAATTTAGAAGCAATGAGAATGGCAAACACGAACGAGTATGAAATATAATGTCAAAACGTATATCCACATGGTTGTATTTCAATGCACGAAAATGCTTTAAAAACGCATCAAATTGTTAAATTAAAGTTGAAAAAAAATGTTAAAAACATTAATATAAATAAAAAGCTTCTTTTAATAACAACAAATACGCTTATATATTCTATTTATACATCAATTGGTAAGGTTTATCTTACTTTAAAATTTAAGCTAAATAATCTAAAGTTTTTTTTGAAATTGAGTCGAGGAGAACTGTGCGTGTGAATGTGCGAATTTCACCGATCAGCTGTTAGTTGCGCTACTTGGTAAAATTTACTATGGCGACAATGTAAAACATGTATGCAAACGTCAAACCAAAATGTCACGCAGAACAAAAATTGGAAATCGAGTTAGCTTTTTACACAGTAACATGGTGGGGCGATACAAGGTGGCAGTATGGTGACATACCTACAAACATAAATAAAAATTCCATGTACTTTGTTTTTGTGATTTCGATGGACATATGTCAGTTTAGTTTTATTAAAGAACGGTTAAAAAATGTGTGGTTCAATAATTGCACGATATACCAATATTTTATGACTTTGACTGATATGTTTACATGTTCTATACATGAAGCCTATTTTCTGTGCAATTTTCCTTTCCAGATAAGTTACATGCTCTCCAAAATTTAGATTATCATCAATCAAAACTCCTAAATACTTAATTTTGTTTACTCTTTGGATTTCCATGTTTTTTACCTTCAGCGTAATATTATTTAAACTATTGTTACTTATGATATTAGTGTTTTTACAAAATATCATGAACTTAGTTTTTTCGACATTTAATTTCAGTTTTCTAAGGCATAACCATTTGTATAGCGAGTCCAGGTCTTCTTGTACTTTCAGCATGGCACATTCTCCATATTTTTCACTTATGATAAGCAATGCATCATCCGCAAATAGACGTATTTTACAATATTTTAAGCATCTTTTGATATCATTGATATACAATGTAAACAATATTGGCGCCAAGACCGAGCCTTGTGGTAAACCAATATTAACATCCACCACTGATGAAACCTCCTTTCCAATTATCGTTCTCTGTTTTCTGTCACCCAAATAACTCCGGAACCAGTCCAAAGCCTTTCCTCTTATACCAATTTTAAACATAACGTCCAATAGCTCAGATCTATCGACAGTTTCAAAAGCCCGTTTTAAATCCAAGAAGACAGACACCGTAAATTTTTTGTCCGCCATGTCTTCTTTCCAATCTGCAATTACCATATTCAATGCTGTTTCTCAAGAATGGCTCTTCCTGAATCCCGATTGTTCTGGGATAATCACATTGTGCTTCTCTAAGTATGCCACAAGTTGATCCTTCACCACTGTCTCCATAATTTTTTCATCTGTAGGTAACGTGTTAATTGGACGTAGTTCCCCAGGTTTCATTGTATTTTTTACTTTTTCAACAGGTATTATTGTTGAAATTTTCCAGTAACTAGGTACAATACCGCTGTTTAAGGATTCGTTAATTATGTCTTTGTAGAAATTAGCAGTATATGTCATGGCATCTTTAACGACACCCTCCGATAAAAGCTTGTCGCCGCCATATTTGTTTTTAAGTGATTTTGTGATAATAATAATATCGTCCACTACAATGTCAGTAAATTTAAATGTTTCAAATGGATTACTATGATTTGCGCTTATTTCATCCCCATTTACAATTTCTTCGATGCTATCATTAATTTCAACAATACTTTGTATAAAAAAGTTATTTAGGGCATTAGCTATATCATATTCATTTTCCAGGCATTCACCGTTAATTACAATTTTAGTGATATGTTTTTTAACATCATTAAGCTCGACGAGGTCTTTTAGACACTTCCACATACGTTTCATATCGCCATTGTTATGATTTACTCTATCTTCCATGTATTTCTTTTTTTTATAAATTATGGTTCTTTTATATATTTTCTTAATGACGTTATATTCGTCCCAAAATCCAGTATTTCGAGCAGTTTTATAAGATTCTATTTTTCTTTTATGCAGGTTTGTTAATTCTCGGTCGTACCACTTATTTCTTATCTGTATTTGGGTCCTCTTTATATAAGTCAGTGCTTGCATAGCCACAGTTACAACTTCGTTTAGGGCTTTAGTTTTAGTTTCTACTCCGGAAATTGACATAAAGCTGAAATCGCATGTTCGTAGCAAAGTTAAAAGATTTTCAGCACTATAGTACTCCCAACATGTAACAGTAGCATACCTTCTCATTTTACAAAGCTTTGTTGTTGGCACTTCGAAGTGGATTGTCTCATGGTCAGAAATGCGATGTTCACCTATATTTACTGCTTTAACTTTATCATTGTTACTGGATAGCAAATCAATTCTTGTAGACGAGTACTCTGTTATCCTTGTGTCGAAGTTTATCCTTTGTATCATTGCCATTTGTGCAAATAAACTTGTTAGCTGGTTTGAGTATGTTGACGATACATTTACATTGATATTAAAATCACCAATTATTAAATTATTATCCGCCTCCTTGAGATGTTCAGTGATGATTTCATTTAGATAAGTAATAAAGGTGGAGTCACTGCTACTTGGTGAGTGATATAGTACACCGATTTTCCATTTTAACGCGCATTTGTTTATTTTTACAATAATGCACCACACATTCATGTTGATAGCTTTATTACAAACTATGCTAAATTGTATATTTTCATTCACATACATGACAACACCGCCAGTGTGCCTAATTTGAGAGTCGCAACGAATGCATTTGTATGTCGGAATACTAAGTTCAGAATCCAAGATATGTTCTGTTGTACACGTTTCCGTACATAACACAATACTTGGTCTTCTTATTTCAATAAGACGTTCCAGCTCGATTTTATTCGCTATGATACTACTAATATTAAGATAAATGCATTCCAAGTTGTATATATTGCTATCTCGATTTAAATAATATTTTGACTTTTGCGCTGCTGTAAGGATTTTCTTTGGTTGCTAATAAACAACTTTCCTTTTCCTTGCATCTAGCTTTTGTTGGTATACGGGACAAGTTCTATCCAGAGTATCATGGTTTTCGTCAAGTCCTAGATTCAGCTCCTTGTTTGCTCGTATGCAGTTAATGCACTTGTTTACTGCATCCTTTATGCATTGTGTATGTTTATGCTCACCCAAGCATTTTGTGCATACTTCCTTTTCCTTGAAGTCAGCCGCTTTGTGATTGAAGCCTTTGCATTTAAAACAACACAATACCTGCACTGCATCATATACTCGGCAACGTTCCCAACCTACATTAAGCCTCTCTCCAGCTAGTACATTTGCGAACGCTTCAACATTCATTTCTATCACAGCATTATAATAGTTTTTCGCGTTCTTTTTCACTTCATATTGCTTAACAATTTTGATGTCCGTTTCACTTAAACAAATGTTTTGTCGTTTAATTCTTTGCACCAGTTCCTCGTGGCTATATTCAAAATTTATACCAGTCACCATGACTGCTGGTTTCACTTTTTTGGGAATCTTAACCTCATAGTTATTTCCCAGATTGTTCTCAATGGCATTTTTTATTTTGTCACGCTCATGGTCATTTTCGCTTTCAACAATAACAACTCCGCTTTGCCTTGCTACTATATTAGTTATTTGCAGCCCTTTAGGATCAACTTTCGAGTTTAGGTCAGTTTTGGTTATTTCTATATTTTGCTTTTTATTCGGCTTGACAATTAGGGGATGATTCTTTCTAATGTCTGGTAACACTTCTTTTTTTTGTCCATCATTTTTTGTTATCGCTGCGTATGACACTTTGGCTTCAACACTATTAACATTTTTCTTTATTTCATTGCACATTTTTTTATTCTCTTTACTTATTTCTTCAATCATTTTCTTATTGTCATCGTTGTTTGTTTTCAACTCATCACAGACCTGCTCGCTGCTTCGCTTGAAGCCTTCAGCAATTTCCCGTATTTTGTTCACTTCTACAACACTCTTTTCGCATGATTCTTGCGCTTTTTGCATTGCCTTAATTCTGTCGCTAAATGCAACTTCCACTGCTTTTAAAACTTGCTTTATTTCTCTTTCATGTTTCTTGAGAGCATTAGGTGTAGAGAGATCTTAACTGCATGCCATATTTTGCGGGCGTCTACGAAGCTACGCCTCTTTTGTATCTTGCCTAAGTTCAACTTTTTAGGAGATCTAACATTTTTAATTAATATTAATAAATAACACCTAAAGCAAATACGCTTAAGGTAACTTTTGCGTCGTTTTGGCACTTGCGTTGCGTCTACATCTGACTTTGAACACACGTGCTTTAATTGCTTCAATCCATAAGCAAAGCAACGCCAACGTCAAAGCAACACACAAATAATTAAAAACTTACGCTCTTCTTGAAGTTTCTTGCATTTTAGAAAAAAAAACCGATTTTCCATCGCCGTTCAACTAAATAAAAAACATAATTTTGTATTCATGTCGATTTCGTGATCGATCAGGGGACACGGTGGAACATATCCTCCTGGAACGCAACGCAATCTGATGAGGGCACAAATAACGTCCGTTATTTTAAAGTAACCCTTATTTGACGAACCACTGAACGATTTCTTTCAAATAAAGTGTTTGTTAGCGTTCACCGAAGATGGTGAAAACGGCCCCTGGAATTGTTAGCTTATATAGCCAAAGAAAGTTATGCATAAGCAAAATTTAGTCAGCATAAAACGAATAGTTAGAGAAAATTTAAAATATAATGCATATGTATAAAATGCATGCAATTGGTTTATATATATATAAATTTTTAAAATGAAAATCCCCTGCTAAAAAAGGAGCAAAACCTAACTACATTTTTTCATTTTCGTACTTAACTGCAAATTTTGAAAAAACTCCGAACATCAATTCCTTCATTATATGATATTCGACTGGTCCACTGCCTTCCACTCTATTCGCAACATAAGCTCTATTTAAGCTGCCAAACTATAGTATGATTGTCGCAACGCGTGCTTATTTCGGTTAGGGTAAATAAGCCATTTAAGTGCGTGCGTTGAAAACCCGCAGTGCGTTTTTATTAGGTTGGCATATTAGGGGCCAATTAATGGTGACTAATAACCATATAACCATAAGCAGATAAAATGGCTGGTCGAACCTGCCTTATGGAAATCGCTGTAATCCATTAATGGTGCCATACCATAACGCTAACGCCATAACCATAGCATAGCCAATCAATTGGTTTTTGGTTTCTCGCCATATCCATAACCTAAAAATATACGAGTTGGTGAATTTTAACTTTTTGGAGATTTTATCCAAAGCTTTGGATACGTTATACTAAGAGACTTATTTTTTGTTCAATACGTTTGTAGTTTTTTGCGTTTTCTTAATTTTTATGAAATTTTCACGATTTTTTGGTTAAGGCACCATTAATCGATCACATTGGAGATGGATATGCACAAATCAACTACCCAGATTGCGCTTTCACGAGTTCAAAATTGCTTCGTTCTGCGCAACTACGTCACAAATTGCTTGAGCGAATGAAAGAAAGAGAGAAAAAAACAAGAACTAAAGGAAAATGTCGTATGAATTGCCCATAAAAAACAGCTGATTTGCTGCCCCCCTATATCGACTGATGCCCGACAAGGGGAGCGTGCCTTCCGCAAAGTCATTGAATCCGCCTCGGCACGTTTCATTCCCGCCGGGAGAATTCCCGAAATTCGGCCCCACTTCCAGGCGGAGGCCGCAAACTTAGCGAGAGAACGTGACCTTATAAGACAGCTTGATCCAGGCGATTCCCAAATAAGGGATATAAACCAACGCATCAGATTGCTTGTGGATGAACACAAGCGGGCGAAATGGGAGGAGCACCTAATAGGTTGTAACCTCTCTACCGGTGGGGGTAAACTTTGGTCCACCGTAAAGTCCCTATCGAATCCGTCTAAGCACAAAGACAAAGTTTACATCGCCTGTGGCGATAAAGTGCTGTCGGATGCGAAAAAATGCGCGAGCGCTTTCTGCCGACAATATATAATGCATTCTACGGTCGACAAAGATAGACGGAGGGCCAACAGACACGCACATAAACACAAATTCAGCACGTCACCAATCACCATCACCGCTAACGAGCTTGAGGACGCCATTGGTCACGCTAAACCATCAAAAGCAGTGGGCCCAGACGGCATAGCCATGCCGATTCTTAAAAACCTAGGGAAAGAGGGTTTGAAATATTTAGCGCATGTCTTCAACCTGTCTCTTTCCACCTTTGTCATACCCGAAAAATGGACAATGGCCAAGGTGGTCCCGCTACTAAAGCCTGGGAAACCAGCTAACATAGGAGAGTCGTATCGTCCGATATCTCTCCTATCGCCAGTAGCAAAGATGCTTGAAGCCATTTTGCTCCCCTATTTCGAAGCAAATTTCCAGCTAGCCTGTCATCAGCATGGCTTCAGAAAACTCCATAGCACTACCATCGCCCTAAATGCCATTAGCACCCAAATAAATTGCGGTTTAAATCGAAACCTCCACCATATAACAGTACTCGTAGCGCTACACCTATCAAAAGCTTTTGATACGGTCAACCATGGCTCGTTACTGCAAGACCTGGAAAGGTCTACCCTTCCCCCATGTCTTAAAAGTTGGACCGCAAATTATCTGGGTGGTCGGCAGGCATCGGTGCAATTTAGAAACGAAACATCAAAACCATGAAGAATTAAACAAGGGGTGCCACAGGGTGGTGCCATGTCCTCACTTTTGTTTAATTTCTACATATCTAAGCTACCTTCACCACCAGATTTAGATACAATCATTTCCTACGCCGATGACTGCACAATAATGGCCACAGGCCCTGGCCCACATATCGATGAGCTATGCAATAGAATAAACGGTTACCTCCCTGATCTCTCCAGTTTTTTCGCCTCGCGAAACCTGGCTTTATCACCGACTAAATCTTCCGCGACCTTATTTACAACATGGACGTGCCAAATGTCGACCATTTTGAACATCCACGTCGATGGCACTACGCTACCGACTGTCCTACACCCCAAAATATTGGGTGTGACGTTTGATCAGGATCACAATTTTGGTGAGCACGCAGCCGCAATTGTTCCGAGAATTCAGAGCCGTAACAAGATCCTCAAATCCCTCGCTGGCAGTACTTGGGGAAAAGATAAAGAAACGCTCATGACTACATACAAAGCAATTAGCCAGCCGATTACGTGCTACGCGTCACCCATATGGCCGCCAAGCCTAAAAATTACCCACTGGAAGAAGCTACAGGCCTGCCAAAATACTGCTCTCAGAATCGCCACGGGATGTCTTCTTATGTCCCCAGAACACCATCTGCATAATGAGGCGAGAATACTCCCCATCAAGGAGAGAAATGAGATGCTGACCAAACAGTTCCTGTTGAATACCCAGAAACCTGAGCATCCCAACAGACATCTGATTGATGAGCCAGCACCGCCTAGGGGCTTAAGCAGTCATCTCCGGGAATTGCACGGTGAATCCAGTACTCAGAGAAAAGTATCCAAAACTCGCGGAAGAGGAACGCATACTCCCCAGGGAAAAGCGTGTCACTCTTGCTCAACTTCGTTCTGGATACTGTAACAGGTTAAACTCTTACATATCCAGAATCAACCCCGACATACAAAATGTATGCCCCGCTTGCAATGTGTCCCCACATGACACCAACCATCTCTTTAATTGTAATGTGGAACCAACGCCTCTAAAACCCCTTTCCTTATGGTCCACCCCTGTTGAAACAGCAAGGTTCGTTGGACTCCCGTTAGAGGATATTGATAACAATTTGTGATCGGTCGCGGCTGTTGGGTGGGGCGAAGCACTGCTACAACAACAACAACAGCTGATCTTATGTCGTAGCCATACCCATATCCATAACCATCTCGAATGTGATCGATTAATTGTGCCATTACCTAAAAATCGTGGAAATTTCATAAAAATGAAGAAACGCAAACAATTACAAACATATTCCACAAAAAATAAGGCTCTTAGGATAACGTTTCCAAAACTTTGAATAAAATCATTGTATTTTGTTATTGGAATAGTAAGTAGAAAATGTTTCAAACAATCTGCCATAGCTGCGCAGATAGATCCATTTCGAAGGGTGCTAAGCCTTCATCATCAGTACGCTTTAGGCACACTGCGCTAAGCATTTACATACACAGCGGTGGTTTGTTTGACTGGCAAATTTGCTACTTCTATTCCTTTTACCAACTATATTTATTCAGTGTTGCGCCATCTTGTGCAAATCACAGATAATGCTGAATTTTTGTTTATTGTCAATTACTTTGTTTGACATTCCCAAGTGCTCATGGTTTATTAACAATTGTTTTTGTTTTTATCGGCCTATTGAACAATAATTTTTTTCTAATGATAATTATTGTTATTTTTTAATTTTTCTAAATTTGAAAAATTGTATTTTGTTATTGGAATAGAAAGTAGAAAATTTTTCAGACAACCTGCCATAGCTGCGCAGATAGATCGATTTCGAAGGGTGCTAAGCCTTCATCATTTGAAAAATTGTATTTTGTTATTGGAATAGTAAGTAGAAAATTTTTCAGACAATCTGCCATAGCTGCGCAGATAGATCCATTTCGAAGGGTGCTAAGCCTTCATTATCAGTACGCTTTAGGCACGCTGCGCTAACCATTTAGCTATACAGCGGTGGTTTGTTTGACTGGCAAATTTGCTACTTCTATTCCTTTTACCAACTATATTTATTCAGTGTTGCGCCATCTGGTGCAAATGAGTGATAATGCTGGATTTTTGTTTATTGTCAATTACTTTGTTTGACATTCCCAAGTGCCCATGGTTCATTAACAATTGTTTTTGTTTTTATCGGCCTATTGATAAATTATTCAAGGTTCGATTCCAGCTCAAGGCCAGAACAATAATTTTCTACTTACTATTCCAATAACAAAATACAATTTTTCAAATTTAGAAAAATTAAAAAATAACCATAATTATCATTAGGCCGATAAAAACAAAAACAATTGTTAGTGAACCATGAGCACTTGGGAATGTCAAACAAAGTAATTGACAATAAACAAAAATCCAGCATTATCAGTGATTTGCACCAGATGGCGCAACACTGAATAAATATAGTTTGTAAAAAGGAATAGAAGTAGCAAATTTGCCAGTCAAACAAACCACCGCTGTATAGCTAAATGGTTAGCGCAGCGTGCCTAAAGCGTACTGATGATGAAGGCTTAGCACCCTTCGAAATGGATCTATCTGCGCAGCTATTGCAGGTTGTCGGAAAAATTTTCTACTTACTATTCCAATAACAAAATACAATTTTTCAAATTTAGAAAAATTAAAAAAATTAAAAAATAACAATAATTTTCATTAGAAAAAAATTATTGTTCTGGCCTTGAGCTCGAATCGAACCTTGAATCATTTATCAATAGGCCGATAAAAACAAAAACAACTGTTAATAAACCATGAGCACTTTGAATAAAATGTACAACAAGTTATTAAATTCACCAACTCAAATATTTTTAGGTTATGGATATGACGAAAACCGAAAACCGAAAACCAATTGTATGTTTATTTTATGGTTATGGTGTAATCGATAACATTGATTTCCTTAAAGCGCCAAATACACGACACGAACATTTCCGCGAACATTCCGCAATCTTGTTCGCAGCTTTGGCCATACACCATACGAACTTTGGCCGAACATTAGTTCCCTTTCAGACAGCGATGAATACGGACAACAATTGTGCTGCAGCAATATTGCTCGCTGTGGCAATTAAGCGTAAAAAAAGAGAGAAGATCGCAAAAAAAGAATTTGGTGCAAAGAATGGTTTAATGTTCGTATGAGCAAGGCAACATTTGACCAACTTTTACAAAAATTTTGCCATAATCATTATTCTTTTTAATTCTATTACAATAATCTTTGCTTTTTACTTGCCACAATGATGGCAAAGATTTATACATTTCAATAAATTCACTCAGAAATTTTTTATTGTCAATTTTACTTTTCCGCGCACGTCTGTTCCGTTCAGAAATTACTACGATTACACGCACGAACAGTTCGCCAAAAATTAAAATATTTTGACTTTTGGCGAACATTTGCGCGAACTGGCAAACACCACCATACACGACAGAAAAGGTCGCAGAAACATGACATAACGGGAATGTTCGCGGAAATGTTCGTGTCGTGTATTTGGCGCTTAAGGTAGGTTCGTTCAGCTGTTTTATCTGGTTATAGCTATATGGTTATATTTCACCATTAATTGGCCCTTTAAATGCTAGCGTTAAGGGCTAATTAAACTTCCTTAACCCTAACGCCATAGTCGTAACCATACCCATATCCATATCTATCTCCAGTGTGATCGATTAATGGTGCCTTAACCTAGAAATCGTGATAATTTCATAAAAATTAAGAAAACGCAAAAAATTACAAACATATTCCACAAAAAATAAGTCTCTTAGTGCAACGTATCTAAAACTTTGAATAAAATCTACAAAAAGTTATTAAATTAACCAACTCAAATATTTTTAGGTTAAGGATATGGCGAAAAACCAAAAACCAATTTTTGATATAGATGCGTTTAACACAAGCTAATGCATTCCAATAACATCGCCACAATCAACCAAGAAGTTGTGTTTGTACATATGAAGGAACTTCAGACTTGGCAATTGAAGTTTATTACGCCTTGCCCATTCACATACAAAATTTCGCGAAGCACTCTTGTAAACATTCTCCCTACACAAAAAAAAAAAAAAACACTTGCTAACTTATTTTGTGTCGTATTCATTTTTTATATTGCAGTTTTTAATTGCGAAAAATTTTGGAAAATTTACCAACCAGTGGGAAAAATAATTTCACTTGCAAAGTTTGCCAACACCCTTAGCGCCAAAGCAAATAAATTCTTCTTCTTATGATTTGCTTGAACAAAATTGGGGAGTTGGCTACCTTTCAATATCAGATGGCGCTCGTGTCGCTCATTCATCCAGTCTCTATAAAAATACATGCAATCTAATCATAATGCATAAGCATGTGTTAAGCTGGAGACATTGGTGCTTTATCGGTAACCGTATCGGTAACCTTATAACAGCTGATTCGACCAACCTTATGAGAATCAATGCAATTGATTATTGGTGCCGCTAAGGTCGTAACGTTATCGTAGCCAACCAATTGGGTTTTGGTTTACCGTCGTAACGATAAACAGCTGATTACGTTAGGGATACGGATACAGCGATACGACATACGGCACCAATGACTCCGGCTTAAAACTCATCATCATCAATATTATGCACCATTAATCGATTATATTGATTTCCATAAGGTAGATTCGATTATCTGGTATTTGATTATGGTTATATGCTTATAAGTCACCATTAATTGGCCCTTTAAGACCAAATTAAACTTCCTTAAGGGCCAATTAAACTTCCTTAAACCTAACGCCATAGTCGTAGCCATATCCATATCCAATGTCATCGATTAATGGTGCCATACCATAATAGCTCCGACACAAGAGCTAAAGGAAAATGACGTATGAATTGCCTATAAAAAACAGCTGATCTTTTGTCGTAACCATACCCATATCCATAACCATTTCCAATGTGATCGATTAATGGTGCCTTAACTTAAAAATCTTGAAAATTTCATATAAATGAAGAAAACGCAAAAAAATACAAACATATTCCTCAAAAAATAAGTCTCTTAGTCATAAATTATCCAAAACAATGAATAAAACCTACAAAAAGTTATTAAATTCACCAACTCAAATATTTTTAGGTTATGGATATGGCGAAAAACCATTTGGTTGGCTATGGTATGGTTATTTCTGACCATGAGACAATCCACTTCGAAGTGCCAACAACAAAGCTTTGTAAAATAAGAAAGTATGCTACTGTTACATGTTGGGAGTACTATAGTGCTGAAAATCTTTTAACTTTGCTACGAACATGCGATTTCAGCTTTATGTCAGTTTCCGGAGTAGAAACTAAAACTAAAGCCCTAAACGAAGTTTTAACTGAGTCTATGCAAGCACTGACTTATATAAAGAGGACCCAAATACAGATAAGAAATAAGTGGTACGACCGAGAATTAACAAACCTGCAGAAAAGAAAAATATAATCTTATAAAACTGCTAGAAATACTGGATTTTGGGGCGAATATAACGTCATTAAGAAAATATATAAAAGAACCATAATTTATAAAAAAAAAAGAAATACATGGAAGATAGAGTAAATCATAACAATGGTGATACGTATGTGGAAGTGTCTAAAAGACCTCGTCGAGCTTAATGATGTTAAAAAACATATCACTAAAATAGTAATTAACGGTGAATGCCTGGAAAATGAATATGATATAGCTAATGCCCTAAATAACTTTTTTATACAAAGCGCAAATAAGCGCAAATCATAGTAATCCATTTGAAACATTTAAATTTACTGACATTGTAGTGGACGATATTATTATTATCACAAAATCACTTAAAAACAAATATGGCGGCGACAAGCTTTTATCGGAGGGTGTCGTTAAAGATGCCATGACATATACTGCTAATTTCTACAAAGACATAATTAACGAATCCTTAAACAGCGGTATTGTACCTAGTTACTGGAAAATTTCAACAATAATAACTGTTGAAAAAGTAAAAAATACAATGAAACCTGATGAACTACGTCCAATTAACACGTTACCTACAAATGAAAAAATTATGGAGACAGTGGTGAAGGATTAACTTGTGGCATACTTAGAGAAGCACAATGTGATTATCCCAGAACAATCGGGATTCAGGAAGGGCCATTCTTGTGAAACAGCGTTGAATATGGTAATTGCAGATTGGAAAGAAGACATGGCGGACAAAAAATTTACTGTGTCTGTCTTCTTGGATTTAAAATGGGCTTTTGAAACTGTCGATAGATCTGAGCTATTGGACGTTATGTTTAAAATTGGTATAAGAGGAAAGGCGTTGGAATGGTTCTGGAGTTATTTGGGTGACAGAAAACAGAGAACGATAATTGGAAAGGAGGTTTCATCAGTGGTGGATGTTAACATTGGTTTACCACAAGGCTCGGTCTTGGCGCCAATATTGTTTACATTGTATATTAATGATATCAAAAGATGCGTAAAATATTGTAAAATATGTCTATTTGCGGATGATGCATTGCTTATCATAAGTGAAAAATATGCAGAATGTGCCATGCTGAAAGTACAAGAAGACCTGGACTCACTATACAAATGGTTATGCCTTAGAAAACTGAAATTAAATGTCGAAAAAACTAAGTTCATGATATTTTGTAAAAACAATAATATCATAAGTAACAATAGTTTAAATAATATTACGCTGAAGGTAAAAACATGGTAATCCAAAGAGTAGACAAAATTAAGTATTTAGGAGTTTTGATTGATGATAATCTAAATTTTGGAGAGCATGTAACTTATCTGGAAAGGAAAATTGCACAGAAAATAGGCTTCATGTATAGAACATGTAAACATACCAGTCAAGGTCATAAAATATTGGTATATCGTTCAATTATTGAACCACACTTTATTTATTGTCCTACTATTCTGCTATTAAGTAATGATATATATATTAAGAAACTTCAAATACAGCAAACCAAAACAATGCGATTTATTTTAAAATGTCCTCCAAGAACGCCAAAAATTGTAATGCTCAATAGATTAAACTGGCTTAGTATTAAACAGTCAGTTAGTTATTTCACATTGAAATTTATACACCAACTTAGGTTAGGAATGTTACCGAATTACCTGAGTAGTAAAATACATTATAATCATGAAATCCACAATTATGGAACTAGAAATTGCAATAATATAAGACTGCCTAGAAAAAGAACTGAGTTCGCCCAAAGGTCTCTTGAATATTTAGGGTATAAAATGTATAATGAGTTACCTTCTGATTTGAAAGACTGTGAAAATATTAGTAAGTTCAAAGAAAAATTGTTTTTATATTGTACGTCACTAAATGTGACATGAGTATTTATGTTTAATCTCTTATTTTAACCTAAACTAGGTCTTAAAGACCGTAATAATAAATAAATAAAAATAATAAAAAAAAAATGGAGTCAGCGTTATGGTAAGGCACCATTAATCGATTCATTTATTTCCATAAGGTATGTTCGATCAGCTGTTTTATCTGGTTGTAGTTATATGGTTATAAGTCACCATTAATTGGCCCTTTATGTTGGCCCATAATACAATTACCAATTGTACAATGGGTTGGCCTTTTGTTGTTACCCTAATAGAAATCAGCTGTTAGCAGCTATTCATAGGAATGTGTGAAATTAATCAATGGATATGTTTACTTTCTAGTTTGTAGTTTCTTAAAAAAACTAATTTAAGTTTTATCAAAATGGAAAAGCCACAAAAAATGCCTAAGGTTGCAAAGGTAAGGGATATGCTTTTAAATACGAACTATATTCATTAATTATATTGGCTTGCAGGTCAAAAACAAAGCTCCTGCCGAAGTGCAAATTACTGCGGAGCAATTGCTTCGCGAAGCCAAAGAGCGTGATTTGGAAATTCTTCCACCGCCACCTAAGCAAAAGATTTCCGATCCCGCAGAGTTAGCTGATTATCAACAGCGTAAACGCAAAGTGTTTGAAGATAACCTCCGCAAAAATCGTATGGTAGTTAGTAATTGGATAAAGTATGCGCAATGGGAGGAATCACAAAAAGAAATTCAACGAGCGCGTTCAATATGGGAACGTGCCTTGGATAATGATCATAGAAACATCACAATTTGGCTGAAATATGCTGAAATGGAAATGAAAAATAAACAAGTAAATCATGCTCGTAATTTATGGGATAGAGCCGTTACAATTATGCCGCGCGTCAATCAATTTTGGTACAAATACACCTATATGGAAGAAATGTTGGATAATGTTGCCGGAGCACGGCAAGTATTTGAACGTTGGATGGAATGGCAGCCAGAAGAACAGGCATGGCAAACCTATGTAAATTTCGAACTTCGCTATAAAGAAATAGATCGTGCCCGTGCCATCTATGAACGTTTCGTATATGTACATCCTGATGTTAAAAACTGGATTAAATTTGCAAGATTCGAAGAGTCACACGGTTTTGTTCATGGTGCACGTAGGGTATATGAACGTGCAGTTGAATTCTTCGGTGATGATTATATTGACGAACGACTATTTATTGCATTTGCACGTTTTGAGGAAGGACAAAAGGAGCATGATAGGACGCGAGTAATATACAAGTATGCTTTGGATCACTTACCCAAAGAGAGAACACAAGAACTCTATAAAGCCTATACGATACACGAGAAAAAATATGGTGACAGGGCTGGTATTGAAGATGTTATTGTTTCAAAAAGAAAATTCCAATACGAACAAGAAGTTGCTGCGAATCCACAAAACTATGATGCTTGGTTTGACTATTTACGCCTAATAGAAGGTGAGCTTATCAACATACACCAGTATATTTTTATTTCGGAATCTAAAGATTTCTTTTATTATCAAAATATATCAAAATATATCTATAGTAAGGAGCAATAAGTGACTTACCTATAACATAGATGAATGAAAAAAACCCCAGCGGGTAAGGGGGTCAGAATATACCCGCGGTAGGTATGCCTGTCGTAAGAGGCTACTAAAATACCAGATTCAAGGGGTGTGTAGCGCAACCCTTCAGGTTGCCAGCGCAATATATAGCTTCTCCAAATCCAATTGTCAACCTCACCTATCCGCGGCGAATCCTGTTTCACTAACAGACGAGGCTCTGGCGACCCCAAGCTCCTCATGGATCTTGTGGTTGGGGAGGGAGGGGATGGCCTGAAGGTTTAATGTGGCCACATAAATCGTTCCCGAGATGGTCGGGCTAGCACCTTATTGGTGCTGTGGTACCGGAGCGTACCGGATCTGCATCCGGCAAAGGACCATCACATCGATAACACTCCCCAAAGCCTTCGGGGAGCAACCTTATCGCTACAACAACAACAACAACAACATGAATGAAAAAAAGTGTCCAGTCTTAAATGGATAAATTATTATTATTCAAAGAACAAACATACAGCCAAAAAATCACATTTATACAATTAGGTTTGAAGTTAAGAAGGCACTTCCCAAGGCAGTCGGTTCTATGTACCGGAGCGACTCGGGATTTTTCCCGACCAAGGACTGTCATTTCAGTGTAACCCCATTTAATTTGTTGCGTCCCTCCTACAAATTCTCATCCTCCCAGCAGCTCCTTGCAACGTGACTGCTCCATATTCTTTTGCTCCGGGAAGGTATCGAATCCAATCCGGGTCCGTCTCCTGACCCCGGTCCTGAGAAATGGTTTTGCTGCATCTGCCGGAAAAGAATCTTTTTAGGATGGTCATACTCTGTTCAGTGTGTCTCGTGTAAGGGATGGTTCCATCGGACAGGTTGTTCTGGGCTTGATCCCAAAACCCGACGTCCACGTACATAACTTTTATAAATCTTTTGTGGCTCCTTGCGGTTCACGCCCAAGGGCCTACCGTAGTCTACGCCTAAGCATCCCCCCACTACCTGCCAGCAGCCCCGCTGCTCAGCAAGCCACAACAAGTACCCGCTGCTGCTCGCGCCCCACGGCGTCAACAACTCGAAACAGCTGCTACCACTCATAACTACTATCTTCGTAGTAGAGTCGGTAGCAATGCTGAGCATCAGCCCCTGCCCCGTCTTCTCCCCCCTCTTTTCCGGCAGCAATCGTGTAGGTCAGGGAAACATACTCTTAGTCCCTACCTCCGTTTGCACCATTTGCCAGCACAGAATATATATGTTTGCGACATCCGCTCAATGCAACTCCTGCCTTGGGTGGTGCCACTTTCCTAGATGTTCTGGTCTCCGCGACGGTAACCCTCCGACGGGTTTCATCGCGCCATGTTGCCAGGTCGCAAACCCAAATCATCCGGGTACCCCAATGCTTGCCCAAGGACGCCCAGTCCCAGGGCCACAACAGCAATTGCGTCCTAGCCTTCCTCAGCCCAGGCGTAGTCACCCGTCGCTTACCCCCAGAGTGGCGACGTCTCCCCCTATGCACTTCAGAATTCTGCAGTTAAACTGTAATGGACTAACTGGGAAGATCACGGAGATAATCGATTTCATGAAGCGGCACAACATCCGCATTGCTGCGATTCAAGAGACTAAACTCCCAGCAAGATCTGCATTGCAGACCTGCTCTGGTTATAATGTCCGCAGAAAAGATCGCGAGAGCGGAAATGGAGGCGGCCTCGCGTTTATCATACACCACTCTGTGCATTATTATATATTTGATCCTGGCATCGACCGCAGGGACAATTTCTTAGAACGTAAAGGCCTATCTGTCCGGTCTGGCGATGCAAACCTAGAAATCATCAACATCTACATCCATCCTGCCACCTGTTGCCCCAGTGGATACCGCCCTAATATTTAATTTAATTTAATTTATTTATTATTACGGCTGTTTAGGCCTAAAACTTAAACTACTAAGTACAATTCATTATTATATCATTTATTTCTATTGAATATGCTGTTGGAATGCCATGTGATTTCGATCAGCATATTTACTGGCGTAACAAACGGACGAGTCTGGGAGCCAGTCATTTAAGGAAGGTTGGAAAGGGCGCGTTTCCAATCCTCCAGGGCTCCCAGCGTAAAGCAACAAAATTTGGAACTTATATTTTTCAATTATATTTGTATTTTAAGCTGTCGGAATGTATTGGTCTCCGATCAACACAGCTAAACATGTCTTTGGATGTTGGAAATTGAAGTGTACCCAATCACCCCTCAACTTTGTTTAGTAAAGACGCTGTCGGAACGCATGAAGATTCCGATCAGCACATCTCAAAATATATTGGGAGGTTGAAAAGGACGTGTTTCCAATCCCCCTGCTCCAACTTTTGTTTGACCTTATTTTGGTTACACATCATATAATTTTATTGTTATATTAATGCTGTCGGAATGCGAGTGATCCCGATCAGCAACAGTAAATATAGGCTGAAAATACCGAATTCCAGCGACATTTGTTGTTGGAACTGTCTGGAGTTACAGGTGGCGACTGATTTTCTTTTCCTTAGGGCCGGGTGCATTGTATTTTGCTGCTACCAGTATTACCATTCCCTTTTCGCGCTCCAGTATCGGTATGTCATGTAAAAAATAAAAGAAAAAAAAACTTTATCTTATTGAAAGGGTTTTACAATGCTCCAATAAACTTTTTTTAAAGGTATTGAAGTTATTACTACTTTTTATGTGATTAGGAAGTTCATTGAAATATTTCAGGCCCTTATAAAATATATTTTGCTTGTCCACTTCTGTTTTGAAAAGAGGTAATCTAAAATTATTGTTTTCTCTGATTACGCATGAATGTGCATCATTTACATATCCAAGCTTTTCGCTGAGGTATGTTGGTAATTTACCGTGCTTAATATTAAATACAAATTTCATACTGTGGTAGAATATGAGCTGTTTTATACTCAACCAGTTTAGTGCTTCTATCATGTTATTAATGGGAGTATCATACCTCATGTTTAATATAAATCTCATGCTTTATTTTGCATAACTTGTAGCTTATCTACCTGATTTACAATGGCCATAAAGAATATTGTGGGACAATATATGAAATGCGGCTCTATGATGGATTTATACACTTTCAGTTTGTATTTTCTACTGATAAATTTGCATGACCTTTTCCAAAAACCAATTTTCTTGCCTATTTTGGCAACTATATAATCAATATGATCATTAAATTTTAATTTATTATCAATCTGAACCCCTAAGTACTTGAAAGTTTTAACTTCGTTAATGTTTGAGTTCATTATTTTTAGCTCGATATTACAAGATTCCTTATTCATCGCTCTAGATATGTCCATAAAATGGGTTTTATTAACATTAAGTTTAAGCTTATTGTTACAAAGCCACCTGTATAGGGTGTTCAAGTCTTCCTGCATTTTGCTCCTAGCTAACATGATATCAAGTTCACTTACTTCGAGCAGTGCGTCATATCCGCAAACAGCCTTATTTTACTATGTTTTAGCGCCGAAGATATATCATTTATATATATGTTAAATAGGACCGGTGCCAAAACCGATCCTTGTGGCAATCCAATTCCAATACCTCTTCCGAGACAACCGACTCAATGGCTGTTTTTTGTCTTCGGTTACCTAAAAAGCTCTGAAACCACTGCAGCTCGTTGCCCCTAATTCCAATTTTTTCTAATTTTTTAATCATTATATTTCTGCCTATAGTTTCAAATGCTCTCTTCAAGTCGATAAAAACCGCAAGTATACTTTTCTTTTGATTTAGTTCTTTCCAACTCGATATTACATAATTTAAAGCCGTTTCACAAGAGTGGCCTTCTCTGAAACCGGATTGTCCTTAATTAGTATTTTATTTATTTCCAAGTAACTTATGAGCTGATCTTTTACTACTGTTTCTAGAATTTTTTCGATATTCGGCAACGTGTTGATCGGTCTCAGATCTTCTGCCTTTAATGAATTTTTTACCTTCTTTATTGGCACTATTGTTGATATTTTCCATGCGTCAGGCACTATTCCCTCTACTAATGATTTATTTATGATATCCGCATAGAAATGTCCCATGTAAGACACCGAATCCTTAATTACTCCTTCTGATAGTAAATTTGTTCCTCCGATTTTATTTTTTAACCTTTTAGCTTCCAATATGACATCATCAACCGTAACTTCTTGGAATTTCAGACATGTGCTAACCGTGTATTGCACACTGTCGCCACTATCCAAAGTTTCGATTTCTCGATTTATGTCACCAATACTATCAACAAAGAAGGAATTCAATGCTTGAGCTATATCCTCGGGTGTTTCATATCTTATACCATTTACAATCACTGTCAGGATATTGTCACGCACCTCAGTTAAGTTTACTGCTTGCTTGAGGTGTTTCCACATTAATTTCCTATCAGAAGAATTTAAGGCAATATTTTTCTCCATATACTTAATTTTTTTAATTTTGATTAGTTTCTTATAATACTTTGCAACCGTATTATATTCCGAAAATTCACCAGATCTTCTGGCTTGTGAGTGCAATTGGAATTTTTAATTTGTTAATTTCGGTCAGTTCATGATCGTACCACTTATTTCTCAACCTCACTATCCTGTCTTGTTCTGATGTTAATAAACCCATGCAGTGTGATAAGCAGGTATTTATATATTCAACCGAGTCATTGAGATGCATATTTTTTAATACGCTGAAATCATAGTTTCTTAATAAGTAAATGAGGTTATCAGCAGAATAATTCTTCCAACACATTGTGGGTATCATTCTCCGCAGAGGATTTGAATTACACACTTTGAAAGCAAATGAAATGGTTTCGTGATCAGAAATTCTGTGATTTTCAAGATTAGTACAGGACAGTACATCAGCATTTGCATATAGTAGATCTATTCTCGTTTGGGACCTCTCAGCAATCCTTGTATTGAAATTCACCATTTGCCTCATCGCGCTACGTGAAAATATCTCATTGAGCTTAGAACTCGTTGCGGTATTAACATTCATGTTAATGTAAAAATCCCCAATTAACAAGGAGTTTGTACCACTCTCCAGTTCCTCAGAAAGTATAGCTTCCAAGTGATTTAAAAATTCGATATCACTAGAGCTTGGAGAATGGTACAACACACCTATTTGCCATTTAATGTCGAACTTTTTTAATTTAATTATAGCGCACCAAACATTTAAATCAATAGATCTATTATACCTGACTTTGTACTCGATACCTTTTTTTAATAGTAAGACTACACCTCCTGTGTGTCTACTATGAGAATCGCAACGAACCATTGTATAATAAGGAATGTTTATTTCCGCATCACTAACATCCGGTGTTATACATGCTTCTGAACATAGAACGATGTCCGGGTCTAACTCTTCTATAACTCTTTCGAGTTCAGGTTTGTTGGCTAGAAAACTACAAATATTTAGGTAAATGCACTGTAAGTTAAAAGCTTTTATCCCCCGATCAGCTAGTTTTGGTGGCTAAAAGCCCACGCGTTGTCTTTCCAGCTTAAGTTTCATTAAATAAACTGGGCATTCATGACTCATGATGTTGTGTTCTGTATTAATATTTAAACCTAACCGATTGTTACTATCTATACAATTACCACATTTATTTAGGGGTGCACTCTCTGTGCATTCTTCGACTTTATGTTCCCCGCTGCATTTACTACACCTCTGTTTAAGTGTACAAGTAGCCGCTATATGGTTAAACCCTAAGCATTTATAACATCTTTTTACAGTTTGAGCATCGTAAACTGGACAGCGGTCCCAACCAATATTGATTTTCTTGCATTTCAACACGTCTTCATAGTAGTTGTGCTCAATCTCAATGACTGCATTGATATATGAGGCTCTGTTTTCCTTCCTTGATTTGATAACTCTTACACATTTCATTTTAGCATCTCGCAAAAACTCATTTTGGTTGGTGATCTTACCAACTATTTCCTCTTCAGGATGCTCAGTACTAATGTTAGTCACCATGATTTTAGGAAAATATATTTTCGGTTCAGCTATGTTGTACTTATTTTTATCTAGCCTTTCTGTTAGAGTGTCCTTAATTTTATCCTTATCACTAGCTGACTTCGCACTAATAATTATTGTACCATTGTTTCTATTTTGTACCCTACCTATATTCAAATTGGATGTATCTATTTTATTCAAGTCCGTTTTTGTTTTCTCTAATGCTTGTTTAACCTTGGGTTTAATTACTATTGGAGGAATTCTCTTAGTAATATTGGCATATGAATTGACTTCCTTAGCAGTAACAGCTTTATTTTGGTTTGCAACCTTTTTAACCTCTCTTATAATTTCCTCCTTTTGCTTATTAAACGCTTCATTTGGGGTATTGATCTTATTAAGCATTTCTTTGTTTGCTTTGCAAAGACTCTACATGTTTAATCAACTCTAATTTTTCCGTGTTCACCCTGTTTATATTATCCACAATTCTTTTCATCTCTCTTTCGCTGTGCGTTATGGATGCGCTTATCTCCCTTTTGTGTTCATTCAACATTTTTTCAAGTTCACCCTTTTGCTCCCTTAAATTTACTTTGTTAATTTCTGAAATAGAAAGTATTTCTCTGAGGGCATCATCTACATTGGAGATATATGTCATACAACCATCGCACATATGTAAATCTTAAAAATTGGCAGCCTTGCAAGCAGTTCACGCTATATTCGTCCATAGATGCACATGCAATTGTTTTGTGATACACTTTACCACACACACCCTCACATCGTACACCTGTCTCCCCCTTTATTTTTTTGTGGCATTTTTCGCACACCTCCATTCTCTTTTATTTTTCTGTTTTCACTGTTACATACATATATATATATATATATGTCGAACTGAACAAGCAAAATATATTTTAGCACAATACCAATTGAACATTTCACTTTAATGTTTATTTGTATACGAAAACACTTTATTTTTTGATTGTTGGTACATCACCTGCTGCCTGCTGTAACTTTATTGTTTACACCACTTTTGTGAGCTTATTAACGCGCAGAACTTAAGAATTTTCGATTTCTTTAAAGACTCTAAAAGTACACGTCCGTCACCGCGCTAAATGCCATTACCACCCAGATAAATTGCGGTTTAAATCAAAACCCCCACCATAGAACAGTACTCGTAGCACTAGACCTATCAAAAGCTTTTGATATGGTCAACCATGGCTCGTTACTGCAAGACCTGGAAGGGTCTACCCTTCCCCCATGTCTTAAAAGGTGGACCGCAAATTATCTGGGTGGTCGGCAGGCATCGGTGCAATTTAGAAACGAAACATCAAAACCAAGAAGAATTAAACAAGGGGTGCCACAGGGTGGTGTCCTGTCCCCACTTTTGTTTAATTTCTACATATCTAAGCTACTTTCACCACCGGAAGGATTACAATCGTTTCCTACGCCGATTACTGCACAATAATGGCCACAGGCCCAGGCCCACAGATCGATGAGCTTTGCAATAGAATAAACGGTACCTCCCTGATCTTTCCAGTTTTTCGCCTCGCGAAACCTAGCATTATCACCGACGAAATCTTCCGCGACCTTATTTACAACATGGACGTCCCAAATGTCGACCATTTTGAACATCCACGTCGATGGCACTACGCTACCGAATGTCCTACACCCCAAAATCTTGGGTGTGACGTTTGATCAGGATATACATTTTGGTGAGCACGCAACCGCAATTGTTCCGAGAATTCAGAGCCGTAACAAAATCCTCAAATCCCTCGCTGGCAGTACTTGGGGAAAAGATAAAGAAACGCTCGCTTCCCAAGGCAGTCGGTTCTATGTACCGGAGCGACTCGGGATTTTTCCCGACCAAGGACTGTCATTTCAGTGTACCCCTATTTAATTTGTTGCGTCCCTCCCACAAATTGTCATCCTCCCAGCAGCTCCTTGCAACGGGACTGCTCCATATTCTCTTTCTTCGGGAAGGTATCGAATCCAATCCGGGTCCGTCTCCTGACCCCGGTCCTGAGAAATGGTTTTGCTGCATCTGCCGGAAAAGAATCTTTTTAGGATGGTCATACTCTGTTCAGTGTGTCTCGTGTAAGGGATGGTTCCATCGGACAGGTTGTTCTGGGCTTGATCCCAAAACCCGACGTCCACGTACATAACTTTTATAAATCTTTTGTGGCTCCTTGCGGTTCACGCCCAAGGGCGTACCGTAGTCTACGCCTGAGCGTCCCCCCACTGCCTGCGAGCAGCCCCGCTGCTCAGCAAGCCAAAACAAGTACTCGGTGCTGCTCGCGCCCCACGGCGCCAACAACTCAAACAGCTGCTACCACTCATAACTGCTATCTTCGTAGTAGAGTCGGTAGCAATACTGAGCATCAGCCCCTGCCCCCGTCTTCTCCCCCCTCTTTTCCGGCAGCAATCGTGTAGGTCAGGGAAACAGACTCTTAGTCCCTACCTCCGTTTGCCAGCACAGAATATATATGTTTGCGACATCCGTCCAATGCAGCTCCTGCCTTGGGTGGTGCCACTTTCCTAGATGTTCTGGTCTCCGCGACGGCAACCCCCCGACGGGTTTCATCGCGCCATGTTGCCAAGTCGCAAACCCAAATCATCCGGGTACCCCAATGCTTGCCCAAGGACGCCCAGTCCCAGGGCCACAACAGCAATTGCGTCCTAGCCTTCCTCAACCCAGGCGCAGTCACTTACCCCCAGAGTGGCGACGTCTCCCCCTATGCACTTCAGAATTCTGCAGTTAAACTGTAATGGACTAACTGGGAAGATTACGGAGATAGTCGATTTCATGAAGCGGCACAACATCCGCATTGCTGCGATTCAAGAGACTAAAGTCACAGCAAGATCTGCATTGCAGACCTGCTCTGGGTATAATGTCCACAGAAAAGATCGCGAGAGCGGAAATGGAGGCGGCCTCGCGTTTATCATACACCACTCTGTGCAATATTATATATTTGATCCTGGCATCGACCGCAGGGACAATGTCTTAGAACGTCAAGGCCTATCTGTCCGGTCAGGCGATGCAAACCTACAAATCATCAACATCTACATCCCTCCTGCCACCTGTTGCCCCAGTGGATACCGCCCTAATATCAGCGCCTTTCTTACTGGCAACAATCGCATTATCTTAGGCGATTTCAATGCCCATCACGATCTATGGCATTCAAATTTGCGGGCGGACAGTAGGGGTGAGATGTTGGCGGATCAAATAGAAGAAACGACGTTCTGCACAATAAACGGAGACGCCCCCACACGTATGGTACGAAGCTGTCACAGTTCGCCAGATCTCTCAATCGTGAACGCAGAACTCGTAAACTGCGTCAACTGGCAGCCGATGGTAACATTGGCATCCGACCACCTGCCTATACTTATTTCGCTCGAGCGTACCACCGACTGATGTTCGCCAAGGGGAGCGTGCCTTCCGCAAGGTCATTGAATCCGCCTCGGCACGTTTCATTCCCGCCGGGAGAATTCCCGAAATTCGGCCCCACTTCCCGGCGGAGGCCGCAAACTTAGCGAGAGAACGTGACCTTATAAGACAGCTTGATCCAGGCGACCCCCAAATAAGGGATAAAAACCAACGCGTCAGATTGCTTGTGGATGAACACAAGCGGGCGAAATGGGAGGAGCACCTAAGAGGTTGTAACCTCTCTACCGGCGTGGGTAAACTTTGGACCACCGTAAAGTCCCTATCGAATCCGTCTAAGCACAAAGGCAAAGTTTCCATCGCCTTTGGCGATAAAGTGCTGTCGGATGCGAAAAAATTTATTTATTTATTTATTTATTTAAAATACTGTCACGGATATTACCACCCCTAAGTTATCCCATCACAAAGGCGATGCTAAGGCCATGCCAAGCAGTATTTACGTTAATAATCAAATCAAGTATACACATATATAAGGCAGCCCAGAGAGATGTCACACACAGATGCATTTACTTATACGGCTATGTGCGCGCGAGAGACTGTAAACTACAAACATTCACATCAATAATTCAATCTTTATGTGTTTACATAAACGAATAAATAATTGCATCTACACATATGTACGTATACGAGCAGCGGAGCGGCAATGCACAAACACATGCATATATCTTATCTCAGTGGTCACAAGAGAGGGCAATAATTTGTGCACGTAGTTGTGGCTGGCGATTTTGTAGCCGAAACAACTAGTAACTTCTGGAAATCGAAGAGCCTAGAAGTATGCAGCGTAAACTATAAAAGCAGTGCAGGCGAGTAAGAAGTAATTCAGTTTGATTTGAGTTGTCAAGCAGTTTGATTAAGACGATATCTAGCGAGCAATAGCAGTGTTATTTTGAATAGTAGAGTTTCATTGAGCTATCAATCAGTGTGGTTATTAAGCAAGCTATTCGTTGCACAGTTTGTTATTGTGAAGTACTTTAATAAAGGCCATTTTGCATTATTACAAATTGGAGTTATTTATTCAACAGTTTAGTGATTCGAACTTAGCAGAGGATTGCAAATAAGAGGATTTGCAAGCAAATTCGTTACAATTGGTGTCAGAAGAGGAATTGTTGAATAAATTCCGAAGATTGGGAATACAACTTGGACATGGCAAAGTTCAGTGAATTGAAGATCCAGCAACTGAAAAAGGAGTTGGAGAACCGTGGATTAAATACAACCGGCAATAAGATCGAACTTCAAGCACGGCTACGAGAGGTAATGGAGTCGCAAGGAATTGATGTGGACGAGTATGCCTTTTATCCTGATGGGGACGAGACAACAACAAAAATTGAAGAGAAAAATGAAACATCGCAGACAGTTACGAGCACAGACTTGAACATGATATTGGCTGCAATAGCTGCTCAAACATCGACAGTATCATCAATGTCGTCACATATATCATCCCAACTAGAAGCACAAGAAACACGTATGTCAGAAATGTCGACACAGATTACATCGAAGATTGAAGCACAAGAAACGCGTATGTCAGAAATGTCGACACAGATTACATCGAAGATTGAAGCACAAGAAACGCGTATGGTAGAAATGTCGACACAGATTACATCAAAGATGGAGACACAACTGAAAGAACAAGAGGCACGCATAACAGTACAACTCGAAGCGCAAGAGGCGCGTTTATCATCAAAACTCGAAGCACGTATGGACGAGAAAATAACGCAGTTTGAGGAAAAAATCGAAGCCGAGGTGGATGCTTTGAGAGGTCGTATACAAGAGTTGCAATTAAACCGCCCAGCTGTTTCAACAAGCAATCCAAAGGTAAAAACACCATCCTTTGACGGTTCTGTTCCTTTCCAGGTCTTTAAGCTACAATTTGAGAAGACGTCGGCAGCTAACAACTGGAATGCTGAAGATAAAGTTGCAGCTCTGTTCGTGGCATTGAAAGGGCCAGCAGCCGAAATCCTACAGACGATTCGCGAAGGAGAGCGGAACAACTATGACGCATTGATGGCTGCTGTGGAACGGCGATACGGAAGCGAACACAGGAAACAGATATTTCAAATAGAATTGCAAAACCGCTACCAAAAAGCTAACGAGACTTTGCAGGAGTTTGCTTCGGACATTGAAAGATTGGCTCATCTTTCAAATGCGGATGCACCGGTGGAATACACGGAAAGAGTGAAGATTCAGAGCTTTATAAATGGCATAAGGGATGTGGAAACGAAGCGGGCTACATACGCAAACCCAAAGCCAACATTCGCAGAAACGGTGTCACAAGCCCTGATTCAGGAAACAGCGTCGCTTCTGTGTAAGCCAGTTTTCAAAGCACGCCGTGTGGAAGTAGAAAGGCTGAGTGGGTACACGCAATATTGGAGGCGCTGAAAGGATCGCAAAAGCGGAGTGAAAAAGTTATCAAATGCTTCAAATGCGGGAAGTCCGGTCACATTGCACGTCATTGCGATCTTGGCCTTAATAGTTCCAACAATGTGGGTGGCCGTAAACGCAAAGCTGGCGGAAATGAGCAAGAGCGTGTCGAATGTAAAGAACGAAAACTTGCCCCGGCTGTTGAATGTCCTGTGATATCTGTGTCGCAAATCGGAAGGAAATCAAGCAGTCTTACCGTCAGAGGGAATGTGGATGGTAAAGAGCGTGTACTGACTGTAGATACGGGGGCATCTCATTCCTTGATTCGATCTGATTTGGTCTACAGGAGAGTAAAGTCATTACCTGGAGCAAGGTTGCGTACGGTAACAGGCGAATATAATCAAGTCCAAGGCGAAGTGGTATGTGAGGTATTAATTGGAAAAGTCATGGTTCTACACAAATTCGTTGTGGCGGAGATCGTTGATGAAGTCATATTGGGAGTGGACTTCTTGGTTGACCATGACGTCAGGATCGATATGCGGAGGAAAATTATGCGCTATAAGAACCAGGACATACCACTTAACTTTAGTTTGGAAAAAGGGTTCAGCAGTAATCGGGTACTGGTGGAAAAGACTCGACAAAGACCACGAAAGTCAAAGGCAAAGGTTGATAGATCGAATGGGCCAAATAAATCAAAATCAAAAGTACCTGCGAGAGAAACACTGGCATTGACAAAACCTAAAAGACGCAGGAAAACGAAGCAACGAATTTCCGAGAAAGAATGCGAGGGTAGTTTCAAGCCGGAGCGCACTACTCTTGTGAAATGTGGGAACGATACCAATTATGCAAAGCAAATCCGTCCAGCGCAAGCTCTACGAAGTGGTTCATTGACCAAACAACAGAGTGTGAAGGAACGGCCCAGGGTAATGAGTAATAAGATGAAACACTGGCATGACAAGAACTCTAATTCGGAAGGTTTCTTGGCGGGAGATTTGGTACTGTTAAACAACCCTCACCGGCGGAAAGGTGTTCCAGCCAAATTTCGGTGCAGTTGGGAAGGCCCGTACAAAGTTGTGAAGAAGATCAGTGATACCATCTACCGCATACAAACCACTGGGAAACCACGGATTAGAAGAGTGGTACATTTGGAGATGCTAGCGGCGTTTAGATTGGGAGATTTGTCTGATCGGGACGATCAGACTTAGGTGGAGGGCAGTGTCACGGATATTACCACCCCTAAGTTATCCCATCACTAAGGCGATGCTAAGGCCATGCCAAGCAGTATTTACGTTAATAATCAAATCAAGTATACACATATATAAGGCAGCCCAGAGAGATGTCACACACAGATGCATTTACTTATACGGCTATGTGCGCGCGAGAGACTGTAAACTACAAACATTCACATCAATAATTCAATCTTTATGTGTTTACATAAACGAATAAATAATTGCATCTACACATATGTACGTATACGAGCAGCGGAGCGGCAATGCACAAACACATGCATATATCTTATCTCAGTGGTCACAAGAGAGGGCAATAATTTGTGCACGTAGTTGTGGCTGGCGATTTTGTAGCCGAAACAACTAGTAACTTCTGGAAATCGAAGAGCCTAGAAGTATGCAGCGTAAACTATAAAAGCAGTGCAGGCGAGTAAGAAGTAATTCAGTTTGATTTGAGTTGTCAAGCAGTTTGATTAAGACGATATCTAGCGAGCAATAGCAGTGTTATTTTGAATAGTAGAGTTTCATTGAGCTATCAATCAGTGTGGTTATTAAGCAAGCTATTCGTTGCACAGTTTGTTATTGTGAAGTACTTTAATAAAGGCCATTTTGCATTATTACAAATTGGAGTTATTTATTCAACAGTTTAGTGATTCGAACTTAGCAGAGGATTGCAAATAAGAGGATTTGCAAGCAAATTCGTTACAATACACATATAAGACATAGTCTTTTACAGTGCCATATTTGTTATTATTCTTATTACTAGTACAAAGTAAGTTTAAAAGCTAGAAACAAAAATAGAAGTAACATTCAAACCATACAGCATATGTTCCATGGAGGTAAGTAAAAAAGAAAAAGAAAAAGTAAAACACATAAGAATGTTCAAGAACAAAGGGTGCGATGTACAACTAATTTGAAGCGCTTAGGATTTGATTCTAACTTTACTTTATTAGGCAAAGCATTCCACAACTGCACAGCCCTAACGAAAAACATTCTCGATGTTACTGAATACTTAAAATGCGGTACAATTAGATAGCAAGTACGGGATGATTGTGCGAAAGTAAGTTTTACAAAAAGGCATTCCAGCGTACGAGAAAAGATAATCTTATGTATAAATATTAGTAAACGACGGTCAAAGAATGCTGATAAACTGCATTCAATAACAGTTTTTGTGAAGTTCGAAATATGATCATATTTCCGTTTAAGATAGATATATCTGGCACAATTATTAATCAGTAGTTGATATTTGTTCATGGAAGCTTTATCCAGGCAACCGTATATCAATTCATGGTAAGATATTATTGGTATTAATAGACTTTTGACAAGTTTAAGTTTTATATCTTCTCGAATAAAATAAGCCGTTTTCCATAAATGCCTTAACATATAATATAACCTACTAATTGAGGAATTCACATGATCAACACAAGTTAGGTGCTTATTTAAGATAAATCCAAGAGTTTTGACATTCTTCTCATATTTCACAACACTTCCATTTATAACTATCGGAGAAATGCCATTCAGATTGTTGGAAAAATGTGAAATAGCGATCGCCTGTGTTTTGGATGCATTAAGGTGTAGCTTGTTCTTTTTAGACCATTGAAATATAGCTTCTAAATCTTCATTTAATCGACAAACTAAATCCTCTATTAAGCCAAGAGGGGCAGAAAGGTATATCTGAGCATCATCCGCGTAGAGGTGAATGGATACTTTACGACAGCATTTTTCTATGTCATTAATGTACAAACTAAATAAAATTGGACCAAGAATAGAACCCTGTGGAACCCCAGATTTTACTGGTAATAACCTGGAGAAGATAAAGAAACGCTCATGACTACATACAAAGCAATTAGCCAGCCGATTACGTGCTACGCGTCACCCATATGGTCGCCAAGCCTAAAAATTACCCACTGGAAGAAGCTACAGGCCTGCCAAAATACTGCTCTCAGAATCGCCACGGGCTGTCTTCTTATGTCCCCAGAACACCATCTGCATAATGAGGCGAGAATACTCCCCATCAGGGAGAGAAATGAGATGCTGACCAAACAGTTCCTGTTGAATACCCAGAAACCTGAGCATCCCAACAGACATCTGATTGATGAGCCAACACCGCCTAGGGGCTTAAGGAGTAATCTCCGTAAATATTTTGAGGAAATACGGCACCTGAGAACCCAGCCGTATGAAGCGAAAAAACAGGGATTCAAGGGGTTGTGTAGCGCAACATATAGCTTCTCCAACCCAATTGTCAACCTCACCTATCCGCGGCGAATCCTGTTTCACTAACAGACGAGGCTCTGGCGACCCAAGCTCGTGGAACTTGGGGGTGGGGAGGGAGGGATGGCCTGAAGGTTCAATGTGGCCATATAAATCGTTCCCGAGATGGTCGGGCCAGCACCTTAATGGTGCTGTGTTACCGGAGCGTATCGGATCTGTATCCGACAAAGGACCATCACATCGATAACACTCCCCAAAGCCTTCGGGGAGTAACCTAATCGCTACAACAACAACAACAACAACAAGCGAAAAAACAAGCAGGTCCTTGGTGAACTCCACAAACAGGCGTCGGATCTTTATGCCAGGAATTGCCCGGTGAATCCAGTACTCAAAGAAAAGTGTCCAAAACTCGCGGAAGAGGAACGCATACTCCCCAGGGAAACGGGAGTCACTCTTGCTCAACTTCGTTCTGGATACTGTAACAGCCCTGCAAAAATCGCGAGTACTCAATGCATGCATGTAGAGGATATTGATGACAATTTGTGATCGGTCGCGGCTGTTAGGTGGAGCGAGGTACTGCTACAACAACAACAACAACCATAATGAGAGGGGTGTTAGAGGCGTTGGTTCCACAATACAATTGAAGGGATGGTTGGTGTCATGTGGGGACACGTTACAAGCAGGAATTATGTTTTGTATGTCGGGGTTGATTCTGGATAGGTAAGAGTTTAACCTGTTACAGTATCCAGATCGAACTTGAGCTAGAGTGACTCGCGTGTTCCTAGGGAGTGTGCGTTCCTCCTCTGCGAGAATTTGGTATTGTTCTTTGAGTACTAGATTGACCGGGAAATTCCTGGCATAAAGGCCCGACGCCCCGTCCAATAGGTGCGACCAATCACAAATTGTGAATCCAGTACTCAACAAAAAGTACCCAAAACTTGCGGATGAGGAACGCATACTGCCCAGGGAAACGCGAGTCACTCTGGCTCAACTTCGTTCTAGATACTGTAACAGGTTAAACTCGTACATATCCAGAACCAACCCCGACATACCAAATGTATGCCCCGCTTGCAATGTGTCCCCACATGACACCAACCATCTCTTTAATTGTAATGTGGAACCAACGCCTCTAACACCCCTTTCATTATTGTCATCAATGTCCTCTAACGGGAGTCCAAGGAAACTTGCAGGTTAAACAGGGGTGGTTCATAAGTTTGATCAAGTCAAGTATTTGGGAGTCATTCTGGATAGGAAGCTATTATGGAGTGACCATATAGTTGAGCAATGCAAGAAGGCAGCAGCAGCGCTGTTCACCTGCAAGAGGGCAATTGGCACCTCCTGGGGATTCTCCCCTAAGGTGACCTACTGGATTTATACAGCCGTTGTGCGCCCGATTTTTCTTTATGGTGCCTTGGTCTGGTGGCCTGCACTAGCTAAAACTACCTATCTTAAAACGCTTCAAAAGGTGCAACGGAGTTCGGAGCTCTGCATCACCGGAGCTCTCGGCTCCACTCCATCTGAAGCACTCAACACAATGCTATACCTTCCACCTCTTGACCTGGTGGCGAAGGAAATAGCGGTCATCGCCGCTCTACGCATAAAGGAAACAGGTCTCTGAAAAATGGATCTAGTGGACATGCAACAATCCTGGGCACGAACGCCCCAGTCCCAATACCGGTGCGCACTGACTACTGCACGCCAAAGAACGTCTTCGTTAAAAATTATAGTATATATATACCATCGCGACAGGACTGGAATACCAGACAACATACGGTACCGGGTGCCATCAACATATTCACGGATGGTTCTAAGCTTGACGGGAAGGTGGGAGAAAGCCCCTTTTCGCCGGATCTGGGTCTAGAGGTCTCTTTTCGCCTACAATATCACTGTAGTGTTTACCAAGCGGAAATGCTGGCAATACACAGGGCTGTGAACCATCTCGGGTCTATGCCTAAGGATGGTAAACGGGTGTTTATTTTCTCAGACAGCCAAGCCGCATTAAAGGCCCTGGACTCATTCGTCCACAACGCAAAGTCGGTCAATGAATGCCACAGATCTCTTAACGAGATGGCTCAGCACTTCAGTATCAGCCTTATATGGGTACCTGGGCACAGGGATATTGAAGGCAATTGCAGAGCAGACGAGCTGGTCAGAAGAGGCACCACTGACCATATCATTCCGGGAAATGATTCGGTAGGTATACCCATGGCCACTTTCAGGCTTCGTGTGAACACAAGCACTATAAGAATTGCAAATGGACTATGGTCAGCCATATCATCGTGTGAGACATCCAGGTAAACCTGGCCCTCATATGACAAGGGGCGCACAGAAGCGCTTCTGATTTTAAACAAATCAGTTCTATCGTCCCTGATAAATGTTCTAACAGGGCATTGCTTAATAGGCTCACATGGTGCTAGAATGGGGGTTACGACCTACAACTATTGTCGCAGCTGCAGATGTACAGAAGAGGAAGAGAGTGTCCAGCACCTTCTCTGTCATTGTCAAGTGCTTAGTAGGCGTACGTTGGCCATCCTTGGTAAACCTTTTCTACATGACCTCGCTGAGGTCTCTAGCTATGAAGTACAGGCTCTAGCAAAATTTATAATTTCCACGAAGTGGTTAGACCCGCTTTAGGCAGGGTAGGGGTCCTTCTTGAGACCGTATAGGGTATTAAAATGGGCCCATTGGTTGCGTAAGTAGTGAGCTGTTACCATAGTGTCCAGCTCAGCCCTTGCAACCTAACCTAACCTTTATACTGAGCCAATTTACACCAACATTTTGTGACGTTTACATGTTCTGTACATTAATCCTATTTTCTGAGCAATTTTTCTTTGAATATTGTTTATATGTTCGCCAAAAATTGAAGTTATCGTCAATCAAAACTCCTAAATACTTCATTTCTTTTACTCCTTGAATTTCACTGTTTTTTACCTTCAAAGTTATATTGTTTAAATCGTTGTGGCGTATGATGTTCTGATTTTTGCAAAATATCATGAACTTAGTCTTATCTACATTTAACTTCAATTTTCTAAGGCACAACCATTTGTATAAGGAGTCAAGATCTTCTTGTATTTTCTGCATAGCACAGTCCGCATGCTTATCGCTGATGATGAGCAAAGCATCATCTGCAAACAAGCGTATTTTACAATATTTTAAACATCCTTTAATATCATTGATATACAATGTAAATAATATCGGTGCAAGTACCGAACCTTGTGGCAATCCAATATTTACGTCCACAACCGATGAAACTGCTTTTCCGATTATTGTCCTCTGCTTTCTTTCACTCAAATAACTTCGGAACCATTGCAGGGCCTTGCCTCTGATGCCAATTTTAAACATAACGTCTAACAATTTCAATCTATCAACTGTTTCGAAAGCCCGTTTCAAGTCTTATACTATGTTCAAACAGAAAAATAAATTGAGGCTATTTCGATTTAAATGGAGTGGTGTTCATACAACTCTATTTAGCTTACACAATAGTAATTTGATAGCTGGTTGGCTCATCTCTACAGTAACAACATATCTTTTTTGAGACTGTCAAAATGTGCGTGTTGGTATTAGGTGAATGGAATGGAATGAAAACATAAAACTTTGAAATTTTTGTGTGTTGTAAGAAAATGTGTTCAATGTTTTGGTTTCATTTTGATTTTCCCATCTTCTTTTGACAATCCCTACTCCAGTGAAATGAAAGACATAAAATCAGCTGATGAGATGAGCCAACCATATAGTTCAGCCATGCGTAACTGACGTTTAAATATACTCAATAAACACACTTTACAATGTTGCATTTGCAGTTTGAAACAATTTATTACGCAATTTTTTTTAAATTGGCAATTTATTATTACAATTTATTATATGACAAATTGCGTAATAAATTGCCCAAACAGTATAAATTGCCAATTTGGTGTGTGTTTGAACCTAGTATAAGAAGACAGACACCACAACTTTTTTGTCTGATATATTCTCTTTCCATTCTGCAATTACCATGTTAAGCGCCGTTTCACATGAATGGCTTTTTCTAAATCACGATTGTTCTGGTATAATCACTTTGTGTTTGTCTCGAAATTCCACCAGCTGATTTTTCACAACTACTTCAATAATTTTCTCATCTGCGGGTAAAGTATTTACTGGGCGTAGCTCCTCCGGTTTCACTGTGCTCTTTACTTTTTCCACGGGTACTATTGATGACACTTTCCAGCAATTAGGAACAATGCCACTGTTTAGGGATTCATTAATAATATCTTTGTAAAAGTTACCAATGTACACCATGGCATCCTTGAAGACACCCTCAGATAAGAGCTTCTCTCCACCGTATTTGTTTATAAATCACTGTTAATTATATCATCTAACTCGATGGCTCTGAAATGAAATGATTCATTTGTTGTAAAATGATTTGCATACATTTCGTCCGTTCTGAGCAATTCTTCGATACTATCATTAATTTCTACTATACTCTGCACTAAAAAGTTGTTAAGGGCATTAGCTATATCATATTCCTTCTCTAGATTAATTACAATTTTAGTGATATGTTTTTTATTATCTGTAAGCTCTGCAAGGTCTTTAAGACACTTCCACATCTGCTTCATGTTTCCGCCATTGTTGAGCACTCTGTCTTCCATGTACTTCTTCTTTTTATACCTTTCATGAAAATGAAATGGTATATTAATTTCGTCACGAAACCGAAAATTGTAAGTCCTTAAAGGAAAATAGATAGACCCACCATTAAGTATACCGAAATAATCAGGTTGAAGAGCTGAGTTGATTTAGCCATGTCCGTCTGTCCGTCTGTCTGTTTGTATGCAAACTAGTCCCTCAATTTTTGAGATATCTTGATAAAATTTGGTGAGCGGGTGTATTTGGGTGTCCGATTAGACATTTGTCGGAACCGACCGGATCGGACCACTATAGCATATATCCTCCATACAACCGATTTTTCAGAAAAAGAGGATTTTTGTAATATCTTACCCAATTTAACAGATTGAAGCTTCAAACTTCACCATATACTTTCGTATATTGCACATATTGTTGCCTGAAAAAATTGATGAGATCGGTCGTATATATAGTATATATCCCCCACAACCGATTGTTCAGATAAGGAACTTTTCGTAATTACTGCCCCATTTTAAGAGCTAGAGGCTTCAAATTTCAACGAATGCTTAGGTATATAGCATATATTGTTGTCTGAAAAAATCACAAAGATCGGTGGTATATATAGTATATATATGGTGGTATATATAGTATATATATATAGTATATAAATATATATTTTTGGCAAATTTTAGCCCCATTTTAACAGCTAGAAGCTTCAAATTTCACCGAATACTTACGTATATAGCATATATTGTTGTCTGAAAAAATCATAGAGATCGGTTGTATATATAGTATATATCTCATACAAACGATTGTTCAGATAAGAAACGTTTCGCAATTTCTACCCCATTTTAACAGCTATAAGCTTCAAATTTCACCGATTGCTTACGTATATAGCATATATTGTTGTCTGAAAAAATCATAGAGATCGGTTGTATATATAGTATATATCTCATACAACCGATTGTTCAGATAAGAAACTTTTCGCAATTTCTACCCCATTTTAACAGCTATAAGCTTCAAATTTCACTGATTGCTTACGTATATAGCATATATTGTTGTCTGAAAAAATCATAGAGATCGGTTGTATATATAGTATATATCTCATACAACCGATTGTTCAGATAAGAAACTTTTCGCAATTTCTACCCCATTTTAACAGCTAGAAGCTTCAAATTTCACCAAATGCTTACGTATATAGCATATATTGTTGTCTGAAAAAATCATAGAGATCGGTGGTATATATAGTATATATCTCATACAACCGATTGTTCAGATAAGAAACTTTGCGCAATTTCTGCCCCGTTTTAACAGCTAGAAGCTTCAAATTTCACAAAATGCTTACGGATATAGCATATATTGTTGTCTGAAAAAATTATAGAGATCGGTGGTATATATATTATACACTTCATACAAACTGTCATTTTTGCCCCTTTTTTACGGCTAGAAGCTTCAAAATTCATCAAATTTTATCAAATAGTTACGTTTACGTCATATATTTTTGAAATACGTGATTCGTAGTCATAGTTTTTACATGCAGACCACAAAAAACGTGAAGCTTTGCATCCTCACACAGATTACCTACCTATTTTTATACCTTTCATGAAAATGAAATGGTATATTAATTTCGTCACGAAACCGAAAATTGTAAGTCCTTAAAGGAAAATAGATAGACCCACCATTAAGTATACCGAAATAATCAGGTTGAAGAGCTGAGTTGATTTAGCCATGTCCGTCTGTCCGTCTGTCCGTCTGTCTGTTTGTATGCAAACTAGTCCCTCAATTTTTGAGATATCTTGATAAAATTTGGTGAGCGGGTGTATTTGGGTGTCCGATTAGACATTTGTCGGAACCGACCGGATCGGACCACTATAGCATATATCCTCCATACAACCGATTTTTCAGAAAAAGAGGATTTTTGTAATATCTTACCCAATTTAACAGATTGAAGCTTCAAACTTCACCATATACTTTCGTATATTGCACATATTGTTGCCTGAAAAAATTGATGAGATCGGTCGTATATATAGTATATATCCCCCACAACCGATTGTTCAGATAAGGAACTTTTCGTAATTACTGCCCCATTTTAAGAGCTAGAGGCTTCAAATTTCAACGAATGCTTAGGTATATAGCATACATTGTTGTCTGAAAAAATCACAAAGATCGGTGGTATATATAGTATATATATGGTAGTATATATAGTATATATATATAGTATATAAATATATATATTTGGCAAATTTTAGCCCCATTTTAACAGCTAGAAGCTTCAAATTTCACCGAATACTTACGTATATAGCATATATTGTTGTCTGAAAAAATCATAGAGATCGGTTGTATATATAGTATATATCTCATACAACCGATTGTTCAGATAAGAAACTTTTCGCAATTTCTACCCCATTTTAACAGCTATAAGCTTCAAATTTCACCGATTGCTTACGTATATAGCATATATTGTTGTCTGAAAAAATCATAGAGATCGGTTGTATATATAGTATATATCTCATACAACCGATTGTTCAGATAAGAAACTTTTCGCAATTTCTACCCCATTTTAACAGCTATAAGCTTCAAATTTCACCGATTGCTTACGTATGTAGCATATATTGTTGTCTGAAAAAATCATAGAGATCGGTTGTATATATAGTATATATCTCATACAACCGATTGTTCAGATAAGAAACTTTTCGCAATTTCTACCCCATTTTAACAGCTAGAAGCTTCAAATTTCACCAAATGCTTACGTATATAGCATATATTGTTGTCTGAAAAAATCATAGAGATCGGTGGTATATATAGTATATATCTCATACAACCGATTGTTCAGATAAGAAACTTTTCGCAATTTCTACCCCATTTTAACAGCTAGAAGCTTCAAATTTCACCAAATGCTTACGTATATAGCATATATTGTTGTCTGAAAAAATTATAGAGATCGGTGGTATATATATTATACACTTCATACAAACTGTCATTTTTGCCCCTTTTTTACGGCTAGAAGCTTCAAAATTCATCAAATTTCATCAAATAGTTACGTTTACGTTATATATTTTTGAAACACGTGATTCGTAGTCATAGTTTTTACATGCAGACCACAAAAAACGTGAAGCTTTGCATCCTCACACAGATTACCTACCTATTTTTATACCTTTCATGAAAATGAAATGGTATATTAATTTCGTCACGAAACCGAAAATTGTAAGTCCTTAAAGGAAAATAGATAGACCCACCATTAAGTATACCGAAATAATCAGGTTGAAGAGCTGAGTTGATTTAGCCATGTCCGTCTGTCCGTCTGTCTGTTTGTATGCAAACTAGTCCCTCAATTTTTGAGATATCCTGATAAAATTTGGTGAGCGGGTGTATTTGGGTGTCCGATTAGACATTTGTCGGAACCGACCGGATCGGACCACTATAGCATATATCCTCCATACAACCGATTTTTCAGAAAAAGAGGATTTTTGTAATCTCTTACCCAATTTAACAGATTGAAGCTTCAAACTTCACCATATACTTTCGTATATTGCACATATTGTTGCCTGAAAAAATTGATGAGATCGGTCGTATATATAGTATATATCCCCCACAACCGATTGTTCAGATAAGGAACTTTTCGTAATTTCTGCCCCATTTTAAGAGCTAGAGGCTTCAAATTTCAACGAATGCTTAGGTATATAGCATATATTGTTGTCTGAAAAAATCACAAAGATCGGTGGTATATATAGTATATATATGGTGGTATATATAGTATATATATATAGTATATAAATATATATTTTTGGCAAATTTTAGCCCCATTTTAACAGCTAGAAGCTTCAAATTTCACCGAATACTTACGTATATAGCATATATTGTTGTCTGAAAAAATCATAGAGATCGGTTGTATATATAGTATATATCTCATACAACCGATTGTTCAGATAAGAAACTTTTCGCAATTTCTACCCCATTTTAACAGCTATAAGCTTCAAATTTCACCGATTGCTTACGTATATAGCATATATTGTTGTCTGAAAAAATCATAGAGATCGGTTGTATATATAGTATATATCTCATACAACCGATTGTTCAGATAAGAAACTTTTCGCAATTTCTACCCCATTTTAACAGCTATAAGCTTCAAATTTCACCGATTGCTTACGTATATAGCATATATTGTTGTCTGAAAAAATCATAGAGATCGGTTGTATATATAGTATATATCTCATACAACCGATTGATCAGATAAGAAACTTTTCGCAATTTCTACCCCATTTTAACAGCTAGAAGCTTCAAATTTCACCAAATGCTTACGTATATAGCATATATTGTTGTCTGAAAAAATCATAGAGATCGGTGGTATATATAGTATATATCTCATACAACCGATTGTTCAGATAAGAAACTTTGCGCAATTTCTGCCCCGTTTTAACAGCTAGAAGCTTCAAGTTTCACAAAATGCTTACGGATATAGCATATATTGTTGTCTGAAAAAATTATAGAGATCGGTGGTATATATATCATACACTTCATACAAACTGTCATTTTTGCCCCTTTTTTACGGCTAGAAGCTTCAAAATTCATCAAATTTCATCAAATAGTTACGTTTACGTCATATATTTTTGAAATACGTGATTCGTAGTCATAGTTTTTACATGCAGATCACAAAAAACGTGAAGCTTTGCATCCTCACACAGATTACCTACCTATTTTTTATTTTATATTTATCTTAAAAATCGTTTAGATATGTTCAAATTTCACTAAATGCTTACGTGTATAGCATATATTGTTGTCTGAGAAAATCATAGATACCGGTGGTATATATAGTATATATCCCATACAACCGATTGTTCAGATAAGAAACTTTGCGCAATTTCTTCCCCGTTTTAACAGCTAGAAGCTTCAACTTTCACCAAATGCTTACGTGTATAGATTATATTGTTGTCTGAAAAAATCATTGAAATCGATGGTATATATAGTATATATCTCATACAACCGATTGTTCAGTTAAGAAACTTTGCGCAATTTCTGCCCCTTTTTAACAACTAGACGCTTCAAATTTCACCATATGCTTACATATATAGCATATATTGTTGTCTGAAAAAATCATAGAGATCGGTGGTATATATATTATATACTTCATATAAACTGTCATTTTTGCCCCTTTTTTACGGCTAGAAGCTTCAAAATTCATCAAATTTCATCAAATAGTTACGTTTACGTCATATATTGTTGAAATACGTGATTCGTAGTCATAGTTTTTACACGCAGACCACAAAAAACCAGAAACTTTGCATACTCACACAAAGTACCTACCTGTTTTTTATTTTATATTTATCTTAAAAATCGTTAAGGTATGCAGATCTCTTCTCTATATATTTCTTATCTTATACATCCGATTATTCGGAGATTACGAACGGGATAAGATTATTGTTCAGCCCCATTCATGAAAGGTATGAAGTCTTCGGCACAGCCGAAGACAGTCCCGTTCTTACTTGTTTATTTTATATTTATCTTAAAAATCGTTTAGATATGTTCAAATTTCACTAAATGCTTACGTGTATAGCATATATTGTTGTCTGAGAAAATCATAGATACCGGTGGTATATATAGTATATATCCCATACAACCGATTGTTCAGATAAGAAACTTTGCGCAATTTCTTCCCCGTTTTAACAGCTAGAAGCTTCAACTTTCACCAAATGCTTACGTGTATAGATTATATTGTTGTCTGAAAAAATCATTGAGATCGATGGTATATATATTATATACTTCATATAAACTGTCATTTTTGCCCCTTTTTTACGGCTAGAAGCTTCAAAATTCATCAAATTTCATCAAATAGTTACGTTTACGTCATATATTTTTGAAATACGTGATTCGTAGTCATAGTTTTTACATGCAGACCACAAAAAACGTGAAGCTTTGCATCCTCACACAGATTACCTACCTATTTTTTATTTTATATTTATCTTAAAAATCGTTTAGATATGTTCAAATTTCACTAAATGCTTACGTGTATAGCATATATTGTTGTCTGAGAAAATCATAGATACCGGTGGTATATATAGTATATATCTCATACAACCGATTGTTCAGTTAAGAAACTTTGCGCAATTTCTGCCCCTTTTTAACAGCTAGACGCTTCAAATTTCACCATATGCTTACATATATAGCATATATTGTTGTCTGAAAAAATCATAGAGATCGGTGGTATATATATTATATACTTCATATAAACTGTCATTTTTGCCCCTTTTTTACGGCTAGAAGCTTCAAAATTCATCAAATTTCATCAAATAGTTACGTTTACGTCATATATTTTTGAAATACGTGATTCGTAGTCATAGTTTTTACATGCAGACCACAAAAAACGTGAAGCTTTGCATCCTCACACAGATTACCTACCTATTTTTTATTTTATATTTATCTTAAAAATCGTTTAGATATGTTCAAATTTCACTAAATGCTTACGTGTATAGCATATATTGTTGTCTGAGAAAATCATAGATACCGGTGGTATATATAGTATATATCCCATACAACCGATTGTTTAGATAAGAAAATTTGCGCAATTTCTTCCCCATTTTAACAGCTAGAAGCTTCAAATTCCACCAAATGCTTACGTGTATAGCATATATTGTTGTCTGAAAAAATCATTGAGATCGATGGTATATATAGTATATATCTCATACAACCGATTGTTCAGTTAAGAAACTTTGCGCAATTTCTGCCCCTTTTTAACAGCTAGACGCTTCAAATTTCCCCATATGCTTACGTATATAGCATATATTGTTGTCTGAAAAAATCATAGAGATCGGTGGTATATATATTATATACCCCATATAAACTCTAATTTTTGCCCCCTTTTTACGGCTAGAAGCTTCAAAATTCATCAAATTTCATCAAATAGTTACGTTTACGTCATATATTGTTGAAATACGTGAATAGTAGTCATAGTTTTTACACGCAGACCACAAAAAACCAGAAACTTTGCATACTCACACAAAGTACCTACCTGTTTTTTATTTTATATTTATCTTAAAAATCGTTAAGGTATGCAGATCTCTTCACTATATATTTCTTATCTAATACATCCGATTATTCGGAGATTACGAACGGGATAAGATTATTGTTCAGCCCCATTCATGAAAGGTATGAAGTCTTCGGCACAGCCGAAGACAGTCCCGTTCTTACTTGTTTATTTTATATTTATCTTAAAAATCGTTAAGGTATGCAAATCTCTTCACTATATATTTCTTATCTTATACATCCGATTATTCGGAGATTACGAACGGGATAAGATTATTGTTCAGCCCCATTCATGAAAGGTATGAAGTCTTCGGCACAGCCGAAGACAGTCCCGTTCTTACTTGTTATAATTAATGGTAGTTTTGTATATTTTCTTAATAGCATTATAATCATCCAAGTATCCAGTAATTTTCACAATATTATAAAGATCTAATTTTCTTTTTCTAATTTTTCTGTTAGCTCCCGGTCATACCACTTGTTTCTAAGTTGTATTTGTGTTCTCTTCAAATACGCCAGTGTCTGCATGACTTCTGTTAGTATATTGGTCAGAGCTGATGTTTTAATTTCTACATCCCCAGTCCACATAAAGCTAAAATCGCATGTTCGCAGTAGATTTATAGGAAAAAAGAATAAATATTTCCTATTGAAATTTGTTAAAAAAGTATTTTTATTAGTTCGCAATTGTTTTTGTTTTTATCGGCCTATTGATAAATGATTCAAGGTTCGATTCGAGCTCAAGGCCAGAACAATAATTTTTTTCTAATGATAATTATTGTTATTTTTCTAAATTTGAAAAATCGTATTTTGTTTTTGGAATAGTAAGTAGAAAATTTTTCAGACAACCTGCCATAGCTGCGCAGATAGATCCATTTCGAAGGGTGCTAAGCCGTCATCATCAGTACGCTTTAGGCATGCTGCGCTAACCATTTAGCTATACAGCGGTGGTTTGTTTGACTGGCAAATTTGCTACTTCTATTCCTTTTTACCAACTATATTTATTCAGTGTTGCGCCATCTGGTGCAAATCACTGATAATGCTGGATTTTTGTTTATTGTCAATTACTTTGTTTGACATTCCCAAGTGCGAATTCCAAGTAGAACTAGAGGCAAAGCCCGAACCCAGTCGATGTCGGAATGAGCCATGATTGCGGCTTTCAAGTGACGATGTAATCGTTCGACTAAACCATTTGCAGCAGGATGCCAACTTGTAGTGAAATTATGTCGAATTCCGAATTGTTTAACAAACATTTTGAAAAGATGAGAAGAAAATTGAGCTCCACGATCTGAGGTTATAATTTCAGGAACGCTAAAACGAGATATCCAACAATCCAAAAGTGCATGAATCACATTAACTGCAGTTATGTTCTGCAAAGGATATACCTCAGGCCATCGAGTAAAACGATCGATGACAGTCAAGCAATATCGAAAAGAACATGTAAGTGGAAGTGGACCAATCAGATCAATGTGAATATGGGAAAATCTCTTTGTTGGAGTTTCAAAATTTTCCAGTGAAGCGTGAACATGGCGTGAAATTTTTGATCGTTGACAGTCATTACAAGTACAAGCCCAATTTCGATAGTCTTTATTCATTGACGGCCACACAAAACGACCGCTGGTTAGCTTGAGCGAAGCATTGGCACCTGGATGGCTCAGGTTATGTAGCTGATCAAAAACAGAATGACGAAACGGTGATGTGATGAATGGCCGAGCTTTTCCTGTTGATGTATCACAAAACACAGTAAGTGAGGAACCAGGAATTGGCACACGCTCGATGCAAAGAGAAGAATTTTCTTGGGTAATTCTCTTAAGTTCATCGTCTTCTTCTTGAGATTCAACCAGCAACTTGTAATTCAATGGTGCAGAAACAGCTTCAACTCGTGAGAGTGTATCAGCAACGACATTATCAGTTCCTTTGATGTGCTGGATATCTGTTGAAAATTCCGCAATGAATGAGAGTTGTCTGAGTTGAACTGGTGGAAGTTTTTCGCGTTTTTGTTGGCAAGCGTAGGTTAGGTTAAGTTAGAGTGGCTGCCTCCGCTGTCCGAGCGGATACTCACGTAGGCCGTTGTGGCCCGATGTGCTACTACGCGGGGGGCCCTATTTCCTATTACCCTACTTTCGAAGAAGAGGAGAGTTTAGACCCCAGTGAGGCTAAACCAGCGCGTTTGCCTAATGAAACGCAAGATATCATTTGGGTTTATAGATTCAAGCTCCGCAAGGCACCCAAAAGAGTGTCTGTGGAGGCATTGGTACCTGGTTTTTGACAGTGCGGGACAGTGGCACAGATAGTGCTCAACGCTTTCTATCTCCTCCTCGTCCCTACAGCTGCGGCAGAAGTCATTTGTCTGCAGGCCCATATAGGCACCGTGAGTGCCCATGAGACAGTGACCTGTAAGAAGGCCCACTAGTGGGCTTATAGAGATACGGTTTAACAATATCACCGATCGCGATCTCTTTTCATCCAGCTTAGGCCAGATTTGCTTGGATATACTACATGTAGGTTCCCTCGCCCATCTGGCGTTTGCCTGATCCGTGAAAAGAGATCGCAGGTGGTATTTGCAAGTGTTTAGAGGAGGGCTGGCCCAACCAGCGGAGGTTGTTGTTTGCAAGTTGGTGCCTTCCCTAGCTAGCTCATCCGCAGCGCAGTTTCCTGAGATGTCACAGTGGCCAGGAACCCATATTATGCTTAGGTTGCAATTTTCAGCTAGTTTGTTGAGGGTTTCTCTGCACTTCAATGCCACTAGTGACGAGGTGTTACTGCATTGCAGGGATTTTATGGCAGCTTGGCTGTCGGAAAAAATTGAAATAGAATTGATTACTTGCAGGTTAGCAAGATAGCGGGCTGCTTCCCAGATAGCTATGAGTTCAGCCTGAAAAACACTGCAGTGATCAGGTAGGCGAAAGCTCTCGCTTAGATTGAGCTTCTCCGAGAATATCCCGCTGCCGACTCTGTTGTTTAGTTTGGAGCCATCTGTAAAAACGGAGATTTCGTGTGATCCCGGCTCCACGCCGTTTGTCCACTCGTTCCTCTCTGGGATTCTTGTGGAAAATTTGTTGTCCCAGCAAGGGGGCGATGTTGTATGGTCCAATTTCAAAAAGGTTTCGGGGACTTGCTTCAGGATCCGGGTGTGACCAAACCTGCAATCCCTCCATGGTTCGATAGCGTTGAGCCTCGCCGCGTTGCAGGAGGCACAGTATCTACCATATAGATCAGTTGGGAGAAGGAATAATATGGTTTCAAGAGCTTTGGTGGGAGTGGAGGGAAGGGCACCGCTGGTGAGCATGCCGCCATCCTCTGCACTCTCGTTACTTTACTCTTGTTAGATTCGATATCGAGTGCCGTCCACCATACGGTGACGGCGTAGAAGAGTATGGGTCTCACCACTGCTGTATAGATCCAATGGACTATGCGTGGCTGGAGACCCCACCTTTTTCCGATTGCCGACTTACAAGCGTAGAGAGCCATTGTGGCTTTCCTGGATCGTTCCTCCACATTTTGCTTCCAGTCAAGCTTCCTGTCTAGAGACCAAGTGTTTGTTAGATTAAGAGCATTTTGCAGGAGTTCGCCAATTACCGGAAGGTGTTTGCCGGTAACTGTCAAGGCTATGTCGTCGGCATATGCAATGACTTGGCATCCGGTGGGCTGTAGTATAGATAACAGAGCGTTCACCGTCAGGTTCCATAGTAGAGGAGAAAGAACGCCCCCCTGGGGGGTTCCTCTGATGGTATACCTTATTAACGATGAGCTGCCCAGCTCAGAGATAATGATTCTCTTGTTTAGAAGGAGCTCGACGAATTTCACAAGAGGCTCTTCCACCCCTAAAGAACGTAGAGATTTTGTGACCGCTGCTGGGAGAACGTTGTTGAAGGCTCCTTCTATGTCGAGAAAGATACCCAGCGTAAATTCTTTAAAGGCAAGACCCTTCTCTAGCGGGCTTATAAGATCTCTTGCAGCTTGCAATTCAGCGGGAAATATTCCATCCGTTCCCGGAGATTTGAAGGGTTTAAAGGACTTGATTGCCCAGATAACTCCTTTTTCGCTTACAATGTGGTCCAGGGGCAAGCGTAAATCAATGGTTTATGATCGGTGTAAATCGTGAATGAATGTCCTTCCAAAAAATGACGAAAGTGCTGGATTGCAGCGTAGATCGCAAGAAGTTCACGATAGAAAGCAGGCCAAGAGCATTCTTTTGAGGAACTTTTCTTCGAGAAGAATGAAAGAGGTTGCCACACGCCATCGACAAGCTGTTGTAAACATGCTCCGACTGAATGGTTCGAAGCATCTGTAAACAAACCAAGAGGCGCACCAATGCGAGGATGAACAAGAAGTGAAGCAGAAGAGATACAGTTTTTACAGGTTTTGAAAGCTTCTTCCAGTTCAAACGTCCAGTTGATTGGTTGAGATCCTTTCAGGAGTGGGTTGCTGATAGCGTTATTCAATGGAGCTTCGTATTCAGAAACATGCGGAACCGTCGAAGACCTTGTTCTGTTTTTGGCAATGGAAAGTCCTTGATTACCCGGACGCGCTCTTCTGGAGCTTGTATTCCAGCAGCAGAGATGATATAACCAATAAAAGGAATTTCATTAACTCCAAAAGTACACTTTTTGACGTTGATCACCAATCCGTATTTTGTTAGACGTTCAAAAATGATTTTAAGATGGCGTTCGTGCTCTTCTTTGGAACGAGAGAAAACGAGAATGTCATCCATATAAACGAAACAAAAATCTAAACTTCGCAAAACTTCATCCATGAACCTTTGAAAGGTATGGCCAGCGTTTCGAAGTCCAAACGTCACGAAAATTCAAAAAGACCAAATGGAGTAATAATAGCAGTTTTGGAAATGTCATCTTCGGCTACAGGAATTTGTTGATAAGCTTTAACAAGATACATTTTAGAAAAATACTGTACAACCATCGATAAAGTGAGTGACGTGGTGAATATGACGGACAGGATACCGATCTGGGATAGTTCGAGCATTCAATGCACGGAAATCTCCACAAGGGCGCGAAGTTGAATCACTTTTTAGTGCCAAGTGTAAAGGCGATGACCAAGAACTCTCTGATGGACAAGTTGTACCAGCCTGTAGCGTAACGTCGAATTCTTTTTTAGCTATTTTTAATTTCTCAGGATTTAAGCGTCGTACTTTGCTTGTCACCGCTGAGCCAGGAGTTGTACGAATGTGATGGATATTCTCGTGTTTTATATTACGAGGTAAACCTGGTGGACGAGTAATTTCAGGAAATTGAGAAATGAGAGTACCGAAAGTCAACGAATCCTGAACTGCTTTAACACTGCTTTGCGATGAAGGCTGAGAAAATCCGTTTACTTGAAGACCAGTTGTGACGTCGACGATGCGTTTTGTACGACAATCCGGTAAAAGGTGATAATAAGCGAGAAAAGCGATCCAATTATTGGTAGATCGACGTCAGCGACGATAAATCTCCATGGAAAATCACGACGAAGTCCTAAGTTGAGATTCAAGGTTAGAAACCCATATGTTTTGATTTTGCCTCCATTTGCAGCACAAAAGTCGTAATTGACAGGAGAACGACGATCACGTAATAGACGCCGAGGAAAACAACATAAGTCAGAACCAGTATCGACGAGAAAGCGATGTTTAGATATCTTATCAGTGACAATTAGGCGGCAACTGGTTGACAAGCAGTCTGATGCCGCATTCACAGACTGATTTTCCCGTTTTCAAAATAATTACAGGGACTTACACATTTTTTCGCTTTGAGATTCAAGGTTAGAAAACCATATGTTTTGATTTTGCTTCCATTTGCAGCACAAAAGTCGTAATTGACAGGAGAACGACGATCACGTAATATACGCCGAGGAAAGCAACATAAGTCAGAACCAGTATCGACGAGAAAGCGACGTTTAGATATCTTATCAGTGACAATTAGGCGGCAACTGGTTGACAAGCAGTCTGATGCCGCATTCACAGACTGCTTTTTCCGTTTTCCAAATAATTACAGCGACTTACACATTTTTTCGCTTTATCCTGGAATTTTTTATGGTACCAACAAATTTGTTGGTTAGAGTTGCTTCGATTTTAGATTTGGTACGACGTCGAGAGCTGTTGGAAGAATCATGGGAATGATGAGGGCACGAACGAAAAGCAGACAATTCGGCCACTTGCTTTTGTAGATCAGCAATCGTATTTAATAGGTTGCTTTCGATACTTTTATCGCTGAGCGCTGCATTTACAGCGAAAGTCGGTGTGCTCGGTGAGACTTCGACAATCTTGTCAACAAGCTCCGCAATGTTGTCGAGCTGCAATTCAGATAATTCAGATTGTGTCGCAAGGATGGCCTGGACTTTGGACTGAAGGCGTTTAAGCCAGAGTTGACGAAGAAGGTTGAACCAGCGAGAGAGCGTAAGTGACGGAGAAACTGCGATGGTTTGCGATCGCCGAGCTCTTCCTCACTGATAAGTTGGCGGACTCGTTGTTCCTCAGACGCAGATAAACGATCAATCAATTTTGTGCGCAAAAATGTGTATGGATTCTGCGGAGAAGGATTTTCTATAATGTCCTCGATTTCCAATGCGATACGTGCGTTCAGCTGCGAAACAACATAATGGAACTTTGTTACCCCATTTGTGATATCGGACAACGTAAACTGCGAATCAGCCTACGAAAACCATAATTTTGGTTTGTCGGACCAAAAAGGCGGCAGTTTTACTGCAACACGATGAACTGCAGGGCGATGATCGGCGATGTTAGCGGCAAAATCATAATCCCACTGCACTGCTGCTGCTGTTGTCGTGGTTGCGGTGATGGTGGCTGCTGCTGCTGCTGATGCTCCAATTGACGGTTATGTGTGTTTGTTGCGCTTGCTGGCGTAATTCGTCGATTTGTCGTTGAAGCTCATCGTTTTCTCCGCGAAGGGTAACGAGCTGATCTTCATCTCGAAGCATCTTATGAGATACGCGTTTAAACTTTTTATCCAGGTCACCAATATAGGAAAAAAAGAATAAATATTTCCTATTGAAATTGTTTCACAGTGAAAAATATTTAATGACTAACTGAACAATGAAAACTTGTTGAACAATAAAATTTAAATGTTCGTTGCTAAGCAACACTTTTGTTCTGAAAACTTGAACTGCACCGCCACAGATTCAAAAGATTTTCAGCACTATAGTATTACCGTGATGTGAACGAAGCATATTTTCCCATTTTACAAGACTTCGTTGTTGGAGCTTCGACAAAAATTGTCTCGTGATCTAAAATTCTATATTCACCTATATTTTCCGCTTTAACTAGATCATTATTACTGAAAAGCAAATCAATTTTCGTAGACGAGTACTCCGTTATTCTTGTATTGAAATCAATTCCTTGTATCATTGCCACTTGTGCAAATAAACTTGTAAGATTGTTCGATTAACCCCAGCGGGTTAAGGGGTCAGAATATACCCGCGGCAGTTATGCCTGTCGTAAGAGGCGACTAAAATACCAGATTCGAAGGGGCTGTGTAGCGCAACCCTTCAGGTTGCCAGCGCAATATATAGCTTCTCCAAACCCAATTGTCAACTTCACCTATCCGCGGCGAATGCTGTTTCACCAACAGACGAGGCTCTGGCGACCCCAAGCTCCTCATGGAACTTGGGGTGTGGAGGGAGGTGATGGCCTGAAGGTTTAATGTGGCCACATAAATCGTTCCCGAGATGGTCGGACTAGCACCTTAAGGTTGCTGTGGTACCGGAGCGTACCGGATCTGTATCCCAAAGCCTTTGGGAAGCAACCTTATCGCCACAACAACAACAACAACAATTGTTTGAGTATGTTGACGATACATTCATGTTGATGTTGAAAACTCCAATTATAATATTATTGTCAGTTTCCTTAAGGTGGTCCGTTATGATTTCACCTAAAAATGTTATAAATTCAGCATCACTGCTACTTGGTGAGTGATACAATACACCAATTTGCCATTTTAACGCACATTTTTTGATTTTTATATTCACTCATATCAATGGATTTGTTGCAGACTACACTAAACTGTATATTTTCGTGCACATACATAATAACACCACCAGTATGCCTACTGTGGGAGTCGCAACGAATGCATTTGTATGTCGGGATATTCAGCTCGGTATCCATTATAAGATCCGTTGTACAAGTTTCTGCGTATAAGACGATACCAGGCTTTCTTATTTCAAAGAGCCTCTCCAATTCAGTTTTGTTTGCAGTTATACTACTGATGTTAAGATAAATACACTCCAATATGTGCACCCTGTTACTCTCACTTCTGTGATATTTAATTTTTTCTATTTTATTTGCAACGTCCATTGGTTGCTAATAACCAATCCTACTTCTCCGTGCAGATAGCTTTGATAGACTGGACATGTTCTGTCCATTGTATCATGGTTTTCATCTAACCCTAGATTTAATTCCTTATTAGCTCGCATACAGTTTATACACTTATTGATTTTCTCCTTATTACATAGGGATATTGATGCTCACCCAAACATTTTGTGCAGACTTCCTTCTCTTTGCAGTCAATCGCCCTATGATTGAAGCCTTTACATTTAAAGCAACGCAGTACTTGCCTTGCATCATATACACAGAGAAAAAAAGGTGGTAAAATCAACCAAAATATGGGTAGAACCAACCAAAATTACTGTCCATTCTTATCCATTACTCGAAGCTGTTAATTCAACAGCATCAAAATTGTTAATCCTAAAACAACAGTATTTGGCAGTTAAAACAACTAAGCATCTGTTGTCATCATATTAACAGTGACCCTGTTAAATCAACATATTTTCGTCATTTTGAAATTGACAGCTTGAACAACAGTAATTTCTGTTGTCCTAAAAACAACAGTATTTCAATTGTGTTAAATTTGTGTATTTGTGTTAAATTAAAAGAGATTCCTGTCGACTTGAAAATACAAGTTTTAACTGTTGTAGTAAAAGATAGTCTGTTAGCTGTAAAACACCTGTTTAAAACAACTATGAATACTGTTAAAATAACAGCCATATCTTTTAATTTCTAATCTACCATAATACCCGTTGAATGAACAAAACGCAGTTAAATACTGTTTTGAGTTTTATTTTATTTATAAAAAGTCTTTAATAGTAAAATACAAATATTTATTGTAATTTTTAAATAATGTTAAGGAATAATATTGTACATATTAAAAAAGTTACAATTGTTTTAGTCGTATATAATTAGTCGTGAAATATGCCCAAATGAGCAATGACGCTATGAGAAAAAATAGCAATTTTGTTTTATTGTATTTTATTTAATTTTGTTGTATTATATTTTATTTTAATTTCATTTTACTTAAATTAATTTTATTTTGTTTCATCTAATTTTATATTATTTAATTTTGTTTTACTTTACTGTTTTTTATTTATTTTTTACAATTTTTTTTATTATTTAATTTATAAATCATTCAAGGTTCGATTCGAGCTCAAGGCCAGAACAATAATTTTTTTCTAATGATAATTATTGTTATTTTTTAATTTTTCTAAATTTGAAAAATTGTATTTTGTTTTTGGAATAGTAAGTAGAAGATTTTTCAGACAACCTGCCATAGCTGCGCAGATAGATCCATTTCGAAGGGTGCTAAGCTATACTTCTACTTACTATTCCAAAAACAAAATACAATTTTTCAAATTTAGAAAAATTAAAAAATAACAATAATTATCATTAGAAAAAATTATTGTTCTGGCCTTGAGCTCGAATCGAACCTTGAATCATTTATCATTAGGCCGATAAAAACAAAAACAATTTATAAATCTATTATTTATTTTATTTTTTCTGATCTTATTTTACTTTACTTTATTATATTTTTATTTATTTTATTGTATTTCATTTTGTTTTATTTTATTTTGTTTTTGTTGTTCTTTTTTATTGTATTTTATTTTATTTTATATTGTTAAAAAGTTACCTGTACTTGTATTTCGTTTTGTTTTATTTTATTTTATTTTATTATTTTATTTTATGTTATAAATTTAGTTACTATGTTTTTTATTTTATTTTCTGTTATTTACTTTTTTGTAATTTATTGGCCCGTAATCATAGTCGAAATAAAATAGACTGGTTTAAACATGGTTATAAATTAAATATCATTTTAAGTCTGTTATAGTCCACTTAAACACTATTTCATCTCTAAAAAAGTATTTTGAATTTAAAATGACATGATTGCGATTTTAATTTTTTTAAAAAGATTTTAAGTTGTCGGTCTGCTGAAGTGAAAAAAGGCTTCCCCGATAAGCAAATATACGTCAGGAACTAATTTATTATCGCTTGAATTCGTATTATAATATTTCTGACGAAAATTACACAATTTGTGCGATGGTTACTTGGCTCCACATATGCGAGATATTTAATTAACATTATTCCGCATTCATAGCTATTTGTGAGTTTTGATATTTTAGTATCTTTTGAGGAAAACGTAGCATCCTATATTGATTTTGGCATTAAATATAGAGTATTCAATGGAAGGAATTATTTACCACAGGCGTCGATTTTTAATATATGTCCAAAAATTTCATATGACGCGTTTTAATTTCGGAAGCAATAATCCGAAGGCGACAAAGTAATGATTTTACTCTGTCAAGAGATTTTTACAAAAAAAAGTTTAAAATTTTCATGTGGTTGGTGTAATTTTGGTGATATTGTTGTACACAGAAAGGAATTAACTAAAATGGTGTTTTGCGCGGATACAATTTTCATCAGTACTAATAAAAGAACAATTTCTTATTTTCAACTTCTGATGATTGAATTATTATTACAGAATTCTTGAATTCTGCTGGGATTTCCTTTTGTGTCTTAAATTTCGCTTTAAATTTGCCAATTCCTCTTAAAAGAAAGCGTGAAATAAAACACGGAATACAACAAGAACTAACAACAAAAAATTTTAAGATCTGCTTGGTACGGGCGCTGTTGTACTACTTCCCTCATTTTTCACCCCTTCTATGTCATGTCCGACTTGAGTTCAATTATTTTCTAATAAAAGGGACTTACACTTTGCAGGTCCATGTACAATGGCTATACTATACTATACTATACTCGCTTTATTTATGCTGATTTTGCGAAGACAAACCTAAATTTGATTTAACTTGATTATCATTGAATGTCCTGCATACTTATTAGTGTCGAGGTTAGAGATATCCCTATTCGGTTTCGGGTCTATTAAATTAAACGGCTTTAACGGTTATGATCACCAACATTTAAGATTTGCATCATTTTGGCCGTCACATCTGTCTTAATGAAAACAACTTTTCTTTACAACATTCTTACAAACTATATAAACTATTCAACATGAGGTATTAGTGTATGAGTGGATAGCCTTGTTGTTTCCTTTGCTTTAAGGAGCCCAAATCCGCTTTAACTACTTATTCGTTTATGGTGCGAGATTTAAATAATTTTTTAAGAACGATATTAAATAAATTTTCTTTAAATAAGTATTTTCATGTTCAATTAAAAGACAGCGAATTTTTACAAAACGTTTGCTAATAACTTTTAAATACAATTGAATGATAATTAACCGCCACCAGATTATGATCAAAACGCATTTTCAGATACTCCTTTGACAATTTTTGTGGTATTGTAAGAGTTTTTGTCACGTAAAAAATTACCATATTTTATACGTGGAGTCAAGTAACCACGGTTGTAAGGAACAGGGTGAACTTTTAAAATTTCTAAAAAATTCTTCATAGCGCCAATCAATGCCTTTTTTTCATGCGGTTACCCTGTCCATGCTTATTTTAGCTGAAACTGTGTTTAATATGTCTATGACAGACCAAAATTTCAAATCCCATTTTTAGTTTAGGCAAGATTTTAACTAAAGAGTGTTTTAGTCAGCGACTATGATTACGGGCCATTTTGTTTTATTTCAGGTTATTTTATTTTATCACATTTTATTTTTTCATTTTATTGATTATTTTAATATTTATTTTATCTTATCTTATTTTAATTTAATTTATTTTATTGTTATTTATTTTGTTGCATTTAATTTCTTTTTTTTTGTTCTAATTGTATTTTATTTTATTCATTTCATTTTGTTTTATATTATTATGTTTTTAATTTGATTTAGCTGTATTTTATTTTGTTTTATTTTATTATAAAGTGCAAGTATTGTATTTCCCGTTGTTTTATTTAATTATTTTATTTTCTTTTATTTATGTTATTATAATTTATTCTATTGTACTTCAGTTTACTTTATTTTATCATATTTTATTTTAGATACCTTTGTTTTTTTATTTTATTTTATATTTCAATTTACTATAAATTTGTTTTATTCTATTCTAGTTATAAAATTTATAATGGTTTCAGTCGTATATAAGATTAACGATTAGACATTGTAAGAATTTTAAGAGGAAAACTAATAAAATTTTCAATTTCATTTACAGCAAGTACTTTAGTATTTTTTCTGGTAAGCAAAGCTTGATAGTATTCATCAAAACTGTGAACTTCTATTTCCGACTACTTCTATTTACTATACGTAATTTTTTATTATACTCAGCTGAGCAGAGCTCACAGAGTATATTAACTTTGTTCGCATAACGGTAATCCGTAACGGCATAAACTAATCGAGATAGATATAGACTTCTATATATCAAAATGATCGGGGCGAAAAAAAAATGTATTTAGCCATGTCCGTCCGTCCGTCCGTCCGTAAACACGATAACTTGAGTAAATTTGGAGTATCTTGATGAAATTTGGTATGTAGGTTCCTGGGCACTCATCTCAGATCGCTATTTAAAATGAACAAAATCGGACTATAACCACGGCCACTTTTTCGATATCGGAAATTTCGAAAAACCGAAAAAGTGCGATAATTCATTACCAAAGACGGATAAAGCAATGAAACTTGGTAGGTGGGTTGACCTTATGACGTAGAATAGAAAATTAGTAAAATTTTGGACAATGGGCGTGGCACCGCCCACTTTTGAATGAAGGTAATTTGAAAGTTTTGCAAGCTGTAATTTGGCAGTCGTTGAAGAGCGTTACTCCTATTCCTATATGTGTGCTAAATAAAAATTAGCAAAATCGGGTGACGAACACGCCCACTTAAAAAACAAAAATTTAAAGTAAAATTTTAACAAAAAATTTAATACCTTTACAGTATATAAGTGAGTTATGTCGACATTCAACTCCAGGAATAATATGGCGCAACAAAATACAAAAATAAAAGAAAATTTAAAAATGGGCATGGCTCCGCCATTTTTAATTTAATTTGTCTAGAATACTTTTAATGCCATAAGTAGAAGAAAAATTTACCAATCCTTTTGAAATTTGCTAGGGGCATAGATTCTATGACGTTAACTGTTTTCTGTGAAAATGGGCGAAATCGGTTGAAGCCAGGCCCAGTTTTTATACACAGTCGACCGTCTGTCCTTCCGTTGGCCGTTAACACGATAACTTGAGCAAAAATCGATATATCTTTACTAAACTTATTTCACGTACTTATCTGAACACACTTTATCTTGGTATAAAAATTGCCGAAATCCGACTATGACCACGCCCACTTTTTCAATATCGAAAAATGAAAAAATGCCATAATTCTATACCAAATATGAAAAAATAGATGAAACATTGTAATTGGATTGGTTTATTGACGCAAAATATAACCTTAGAAAAAACTTTGTAAAATGGGTGTGACACCTTCCATATTAATAGAATAAAATGAAAAAGTTATGCAGGGCTAAAATCAAAAGCCCTTGTAATCTTGGCAGGAATACTGTTCGTGGTATTACATATATAAATAAATTAGCGGTACCCGACAGATGATGATCTGGGTCACCCTGGTCCACATTTTGGTCGATATCTCGAAAATCCGTTCACAAATACAACTAAGGGCCACTCTCTTTTAAACCACTCAATAATACCTTTAATTTGATACCCATATCGTACAAACACATTCTAGAGTCATCCCTGGTCCACCTTTATGGCGATATCCCGAAATGGCATCCACCTATAGAACTATGGCCCACTCCTTTTTAAAATACTCTTTAATACCTTCCATTTGATACCCATGCCATACAAACACATTCCAGGGTTTCCCTAGGTTCATTTTCCTACATGGTGATTTTCCCTTATTTTGTCCCCAAAGCTCTCAGCTGAGTATGTAATGTTCGATTACACCCGAACTTAGCCTTCCTTACTTGTTTAAATCAATAGCTATGTTTTCAATTTTATTTACATACAACTTATCAAAACAAGCATAGATAGAAATTACTTTTATATGAAGTTCCCTTGTATACAATTTCTTTTAAAAATATAAGGGTTTTGACAGCAAAATGCAGTTTTATGAAAATTTGTACACGTTTTGAAATTTCTTCATAACTTATAGATACATTATACTTAAATTCAAGCGGATTACTTAAATATAAAATTAGAAAATTGAAAAGAAACTTTTTTGGCGAGTGAGTATTAGATATATACGCCGCCGATAAGCGCCGCCGCCGATTTTGGTCGTTTTTCGCACGCCGCCGCCGAATGTCAAAAATATCGGCGCGTTACTATATTTGCTACTCGTTTAAGACTATTTAGGCCATTGTTCATGTTGAAAATTGGTCGGATATGGTCGAAAGTGGTATCAACGGATGCGCATCACTGCCAGTTATAAGAAACTAATTGCGAAATTTAACTCTTTCTAATTGTTCAAAAGTTATTTTAAGAAACAGGCCTTTTCGATGTCAGCTTAACACGAACTTTGCATCATCCAATTCACCAAGTTATTAAAACAAAACATTAAAAGAAAAGTTATATAATAAATTTATATGCTCACTTTGCATATTTTTTTTTTTTTAATTAATAATGAACAATGAATTCAAATAAAATGACCAAAGGCGAACATGTTTTCAAATTGTCCTCAAGTTGTTTAAAAACGCAAAATACCCAAAAAAGGTGCCGATTAAAAAAAAAATATATATATTGCGATTGGCTGAAGGAATAAGCGAAATCAGTTGCAAAATCCTTTAGTAGGTTCTAGGGGCATAAACACTCATTTGAAATGATTCTTACCTCATACTTAAGTGAGGATATATGTAGGTATGAGAAGGGTTTGAAAAATCACTTGGGATTACATTCAAACATCTGTTGTTTATTTGCGTAACTATGTAATAGTGTCTGAAATGTTTATTTTGATTTTCACACCTCATCCTTCAACACACAAGGCTCCCGGTTTGACATAAAGTTGGCGGCCCTATCCAAACTAGTCCCTTGGAGTGAATCACATTGATTATAGCTTATCAACCAAGTTTAAATATCACCTAAACGTTACCGCTCCTTTTTCATAGGCACATATATTTACCAGGTGAGGCTTTGTCCTTCGCAAGAACACTCAAAGTGGTAAAGCAAAAGCTTTCCCAAGGCAGTCGAACTAATAAACGTGTGAAAGTAGTGGACAGTCAGTCGAACTGGTCTGAAGACTGAAGCTACGCTGTCATCCATAATGAGCTCCTATATCATAAGGCCGGAAAACAGCAGATAACATCTTTCAACTTAAAATCGGTCGACTTTCATTCTAAAATATCGGTTTGATTTATCGAAGATTATTGAAATCAATGATGTGACTGCAAACTTTGGTGTACATTTTAAAATTTTTATCCAAGGTCCTTGTGAAATTTTAATTATGTAGATGCGCCGAGGATTATACGATTTTCACCCATTACGCAATGGCATCCACCTAGTTTGCTTATGATTTCGAAGGCGGCATCCTTGGCCGAATAGTCACTCCCTAACGTTTCAAGGTGTTTCTCTGGTGTAGCTCGGCAGCATATCGCGACCAAAAGCATCCGTTAGAAAGTCTTCGGAGCTACACCTAGAGCTTCAAGGAAAGTGACGTCTGCGAAGGTATGAGTTCGAAGTCGCAGTCCTATAGCTTCTGTGCTGGCATATGGTGTGAGGGTCAAGAGGCGTGGTTGTTGTTGTTGTAGCAGTGCTTCGCCCCACCTAACAGCCGCGACCGATCACAAATTGTCATCAATATCCTCTAACGGGAGTCCAAGGAAACTTGCTGTTTCAACGGGGTGGACCATAATGAAAGGGGTGTTAGAGGCGTTGGTTCCACTTTACAATTAAAGAGATGGTTGGTGTCATGTGGGGACACATTGCAAGCGGGGCATACATTTTGTATGTCGGGGTTGATTCTGGATAGGTAAGAGTTTAACCTGTTACAGTATCCAGAACGAAGTTGAGCAAGAGTGACACGCGTTTCCCTGGGGAGTATGCGTTCCTCTTCCAAAAGTTTTGGGTACTTTTCTTTGAGTACTGGATTCACCGGGCAATTCCTGACATAAAGGTCCGACGCCTGTTTGTGGAGTTCACCAAGGACCTGCTGGTGTTTTGTTGCTTCATACGGCTAGGTTCTCAGATGCCGTATTTCCTCAAAATGCTTACGGAGATGACTCCTTAAGCCCCTAGGCGGTGTTGGCTCATCAATCAGATGTCTGTTTGGATGCCCAGGTTTCTGGGTATTCAACAGGAACTGTTTGGTTAGCATCTCATTTCTCTCCCTGATGGGGAGTATTCTCGCCTCAGAATGTAGATGGTTTTCTGGGGACATAAGAAGGCAGCCCGTGGCGATTCTGAGAGCAGTATTTTGGCAGCTTCTTCCAGTGGGTAGTTTTTAGGCTTGGCGGCCATATGGGTGACGCGTAGCACGTAAACGGCTGGCCAATTGCTCTGTATGTAGTAATGAGCGTTTCTTTATCTTTTCCCCAGGTACTGCCAGCAAGGGATTTGAGGATTTTATTACGGCTCTGGATTTTCGGAACAATTGCGGCTGCGTGCTCACCAAAAAGTAGATCCTGATCAAACATCACACCCAATATTTTGGGGTGTAGGACAGTCGCTAGCGTAGTGCCATCGACGTGAATGTTCATAATGGTCGACATTTGGGACGTCCATGTTGTAAATAAGGTCGCGGAAGATTTAGTCGGTAATAATGCCAGGTTTCGCGAGGCGAAAAAACTGGAGAGATCAGGGAGGTAGCCGTTTATTCTGTTGCAGAGCTCATCGATCTGTGGGCCTGGGCCTGTGGCCATTATTGTGCAGTCAACGGCGTATGAAACGATATTGACTCCTTCTGGTGGTGAAGGTAGCTTAGATATGTAGAAATTAAACAAAAGTGGGGATAGGACACCACTCTGTGGCACCCCTTGTTTAATTCTTCTTGGTTTTGATGTTTCGTTTCTAAATTGCACCTATGCCTGCCGACCACCCAGATAATTTTCGGTCCACCTTTTAAGACATGGGGGAAGGGTAGACCCTTCCAGGTCTTGTAGTAACGTGCCATGGTTGACCGTATCAAAAGCTTTTGATAGGTCTAGCGCTACGAGTACTGTTGTATGGTGGGGGTTTTGATTTAAACCGCAATTTATCTGGGTGCTGATGGCATTTAGCGCGGTGGTGGTGCTATGGAATTTTCTGAAGCCATGCTGATGAGAGGCTAGCTGCAAATTTGCTTGGAAGTTGGGGAGCAAAATGGCTTCAAGCGTCTTTGCTACTGGCGATAGGAGAGATATCGGACGATACGACTCTCCTATGTTAGCTCGTTTCCCAGGCTTTAGTAGCGAGACCACCTTGGCCATTTTCCATTTTTCGGGTATGACAAAGGTGGAAAGAGACAGGTTGAAGACATGTGCTAAGTATTTGAAACCCTCTTTGCCTAGGTTTTCAAGCATCGGCATGGCTATGCCGTCTGGGCCCACTTCTTTTGTTGGTTTAGCGTGACCAATGGCATCTTCAACCTCTCTGGCGGTGATGGCAATTGGTGACGCGCTGAATTTATGTTTATGTGCGTGTCTGTTGGCCCTCCGTCTATCTTTGTCGACCGTAGAATGCATTACATATTGATGGCAGAAAGGGATCGCGCATTTTTTCGAATCCGACAGCACTTTATCGCCAACGGCGAGGGAAATTTTGTCATTGTGCTTACACGTATTCGATAGGGACTTTACGGTGGACCAAAGCTTACCTACACCGGCAGAGAGGTTACAACCGCTTAGATGCTCCTCCCATTTCGCCCGCTTGTGTTCATCCACAAGCAATCTGATGCGTTGGTTTATATCCCTTATTTGGGGGTCGCCGGGATCGAGCTGTCTTATAAGGTCACGTTCTCTCGCTAAATTTGCGGCCTCCGCCGGGAAGTGGGCCGAATTTCAGGAATTCTCCCGGCTGGAATGAAACGTGCCGAGGCGGATTCAATGACCTTGCGGAAAGCACGCTCCCCTTGGCGGTCATCAGTCGGGATAGGGAGGGCAGCGAAGAGGTTGTCTGTAAAAGATTTGTATTCCTACCACTTTCTATTTTTAAAGTTTATGAAAGTGCGTTTTTCTGTAACGATGAAGTCGGCGGTACGCTCGAACGAAATAAGTATAGGCAGGTGGTTCGATGCCAATGTTACCATCGGCTGCCAGTTGATGCAGTTTACGAGTTCTGCGCTCACGATTGAGATATCCGGCGAACTGTGACAGCTTCCTACCATACGTGTGGGGGCGTCTCCGTTTATTGTGCAGAACGTCGTTTCTTCTATTTGATCCGCCAACATCTCACCCCTACTGTCCGCCCGCAGTTTGAATGCCATAGATCGTGATGGGCATTAAAGTCGCCTAAGATAATGCGATTGTTGCCAGTGAGTAAGGCGCTAATATTAGGGCGGTATCCACTGGGGCAACAGGTGGCAGGAGGGATGTAGATGTTGATGATTTCAAGGCTTGCATCGCCTGACCGGACAGATACGCCTTGACGTTCTAAGATATTGTCCCTGCGGTCGATGACAGGATCAAATATATGATATTGCACAGAGTGGTGTATGATAAACGCGGGGCCGCCTCCATTTCCGCTCATGCGATCTTTTCTGTGGACATTATACCCAGAACAGGTTTGCAGTGCAGATCTTGCTGTGAGTTTAGTTAGTTAAGAGGCGTGGTAGCGACTGGTGGCCGGAATTACTACTGTTCGCACATCGGAAATTGTAGCTCTTAAAAACAGCCGAAGAAAAAACTGGAGGCGCGCTGTGCTACGAGAGTCATGAGTATTAATAGACCATTAATAGCAACCGTAAGTCGCCTTTGTGCGTGACCGCCAAAGAGCCACAAATGATTTAAAGGAATTGTGTTCGCGACGATTATTAGGAGTTAACCCCAGGTGAAACTACGCTTTGCACGAGATATACAGACAAAAGTGTGACTATTTTATGTATTTCTATTTCTTTTCAGCAGACGCAGCAGTACCAATTCCAAAGACAGGGGTCAGGTTCGAAGCCTCTCTGGAGTAAGTGAACGAGGGGTAATCCCCCCGGAAGGAGCTACTCCTAAAAATTTTTGAACGGTGTGCGAGATCTTGAGGCAAAAACCCCAGATCTTTCCGAAATGGCCAACACGTTGTTTTCCTTAAATACATACAAGCAAAACTTTTCCTAAATACTATTTTTTTAAATAGAAAAATCAAGCTTTTTAAAGTAAGAACACCGGCGTATGCCGGCGCGCCGCCCACGCCACCGCCGCCGGTATATAATAGAGCCTACGCCGCCGCCGCCGATAAAGTGATCGGCGTAAACCTCTAGTGAGTATGCGCCACTACGTCTTGGAATAATATTACTCATATACTTTTTTAGTGATTTATGCTTTGCTTCATATCGCATGCACCACATTCTTTTAATGGCCCTGCCATTTTAACAATACTTGCATAATGCACCATAAAATGATGCTTTGGTTTTAATTTTCCAAAACATTTGATATAATGTTTGTGATGTTTGAATATTGTTTGCTGTACAGTTTCTAAATTTGAATCACTCAAAGAAGAAAGAAGGCACAAATCTGTTATCTTTATAAGAAGGGTTAATAGTTTCCATACTTTGTCATTTCGGGAAACTTTATCGTCAATAATTAAAGGAAAAATATGTAAAAATGTTTTGCCTCCGATCCTGTCATTCTAATACATCCTTTCTTCAGATTAATCAAAGTTAACTTCCATCTCCCCATACGGAAATACCCTTATTCGCATATTTAAAAAATCCAAAGTAAAGTATTTCTTCTCTAAAAAATATAAAATGCCTTTGTTAAGTTCGAAACGGCATACCCCTTCAAAAATGTCGTGCATTATATCTGCACAGTAATTAGAAGTAACTTGAAAAGTTTTGATCTCATTAAATATTGAGTTTTCAGAAATGCCGGTTTCCTTTGCATTATTAATTTCTAAGTCAGTTTTATAACTATCTTCATTTCTCAAAAATTATGGGAATTCTTTTGCATTTTTCTGCATATCTTCGTTTTTTCTGCTACATAAACGGCAGTATTTGTTGGAACTGAAAGATTTACAAAATCCGAGAATCGTTTTAAGACCTAAGTTATCTCCTAATACTAAACCTAAAATGAAATAAACATGATCAGTACTTCCACTGCTATTAATTTTGATGCCTTCTTCTTCTAAGTGCCTTATTTCTTCTTTAAGTGCATACAAGGTTTTGTTACTTCCGTAAGCTTTGATCAATGTAGATTTGAAAAGACTTGCTACAAATATAAAGTTAAGATTTGCATTTAAATGATCAGGAATTGTAGGAAAAGATAAATATATTCCGCATATGGAATCTTTAGAATTACGACTTCCTAGTGGATTGTTGATTTCAAAGTCATCTGCGTATAAAAATTATGGTATTACTATTTTGTTAATACCTATTACAGTTTTTTTTCTTTATATAAGGAACCGTTAACAAAGCTTGAATAATTTTTACTTTTCTCTAAACCTCTATGTTTTCTATTGTATCCGTGAGAAGTGTGCCAACTTCAAATACTCTTTTTTATGCAATATCTTAACTTAAACACATATGCTTTTGATTTTGACTCTTTTAAAACTGTACTACCGGAAGCAATTTTTTCTGCTATTTCATTGTTTACAGTATATGTGTAAAATGGTTCAAACATGTAATTTTGACTTAAATATTGTGTAAATGTATGCTCGGTTTGTATATTTTTAAATGGGTTTGACAGAATTTTAGGATTTCTGTAATCTGTGTAGGATTTGAAATACAAGATGTGACATTTGAAACAATTATTTGACAAAAATTTGTTATTTTGGATTGAATATATATAGCTTCCTACGCGAGAAATTTTCTTTTGCATACAATTCACATGTTAAGCTTAAAGCAGATTTACGAATTTCATCCGAAAAGTTAAAGTTAACATTGCTCAGATTGTCATTTACAGATTCGGAAGCATTTGGCAGCGATGCTAAGGCAGTTTTATTGTAATTTTTCGGTTCATTGGAAAAGTTCAAGTTATCATTCTCCTCATCATTTAAATTTAAGTGTTTTACAAACGAGTATTTACTGGAGAAATACTGAAAACAATATCTTTGACAACATTTAAAAACTCCATAGTTTTTTAATTTATGAAAATCTTTAAAGTGTTTAAAGATTTCCTTAACACTTTCAAACCTTTTACTACACACGAAACATACAAACATTTTTAGTAAAACAATTAATTATCGGCTAATAGAGCGTTTAAGTGCGAAACTAGACCTGATACTTTTGGTGAGTTTTCGTAGTATGGAGTTTTAATCTTATAAAAAAAATGTCTATGAAGTTCCAAACGCCTTTGCAATATAACGGATATTGAAAATTTAAAACGTGAAAAATTTTGAAGCACATATCTAATCACTTAACGAAGGATGAGAACATAAACTTTAGTCCGTCACAGTATACAAAAAACTCTGTAAGTTTAATTGGACTTTCACCAACTACAATTTATTATTGGCTGCAATACCGCTTTGGCGTTCAAAACGTTGCCTCATATTCAAACTTCTTCCTCTAAAGTTGAGTTTGACGAAATGCGTAAAACAAAACAGTCCATGGCTTCACTTATGGTGACTTTCTTCAGCTTTCCATTACTTTTATATTTCGCTGTAGGAGTGATAACTGCATTAAGTAAGAGTGTTATAATGCAGTTTCTTGAATCTAGATACAAGTAAAAAAAATCATTAGTGTTTTTTTTTTCTAGAACCACTTTCAAAAAAATATACTCACTGTCGTCTATTGATTTGTAGTCTAGCTTGGAACATAGTTCTCTGGATGCTTTGTCCTTTATCTCGTCACTAATATTTTGGGGACGTGGGGTAAAACTTTCTCCCACATTGCAAAAAATGAAGCCTCTGCATTTTTAAAAATCATGTTGAGATCGGATTCAATCTGAAATTAAAATTCAATTAAATATATATTACCATAACATACATAATATGTTATTCAAAATGTTTACCAGAATCGGTCCTAGGGTGGCATTCTTATAGAGTGGCCACTCGGAAACTACATCCACGATATCTAAATTTATTATGGACTTTCTTCTTGCCGTGAAGGTTCGTCTCCACTTTTCCTGGACTTCCTCTAGTGGCGAGTCGTTATATTTCAGCCAAGATATTTCTAAAACGTTGTCATCCACTTCATCGGAGGAGCTTTCACTGTCTTCGTAAAACGACTCTGTGCCCGTTATGGTGCTAGATGAACTTGTTAGTGATAGTCTACGCTTTTTACGGGCATTGAAAAGCTTTCCCGAGGGTTTTTTACAACGACGACAAAATATGTAGCTTATTAAACATTGAATAAAAAAATATTACAAAAATAATTGAAAATTGACGAAGTCGAAGTTCGAATGAAATTGAACCTACATATATCCAGCTTTAGATTTTATGAACTCACCACATTTTTTCCTCGAAACTGTGAGTAAATACAATCTGCCAAACCCTCCATATATTTGATCAATAGCTTCTGTCCGTCAGCTAAGCAATTGTCTATAATGCAATTCACAACGTCTTCTTGATGTTTTGGGGCTAGTGTTTTATTGTTATCATGGTATTCCATAGCGTCTTGACCAGCAGGTTTTTTTATCAAAATAGCTCTCTTATCCTTATAAATGTATAAATAAATGAAGCTGTCCATTAAAAAAGGTTTACTTTGCCGGGCGGAATATAATGCAACGTAGCAGTTTTTTGACCAAAATGCATCATATTCAAGTGTACATAAGGAACGGCCTAATGTACAATTTTGTTCACAAAAATAGCAGTCACAACTTTTTAAACATTTTGTCGGTTATTAATTGAATAAATTGTATACCGAAAACTGAACGAACTAATTTTTAAAACGTGTTTGAAAAAAGTAGGAAATTTTAGACGTTTTTGACAATATTAATAAAAATTCAAAAATTTTTACTAGGAATTTTCAGAAAATTTTTGGGCACGCAGTTTTGTAGTTCGATCAATTTTAATGAAACAAAAATAAAGTTTGAAGTTTGTAAAAGTCAACATTGATTTTTAGATTTTTTTCAATAATTTTGACTGCTTTTTTTGTGATCACAGGTATACATACAGACACTGAGAATAATACCTGTGAATTAAAACCGCAATTTCGAAGAATTGGAGACTCCAACTTACAACCCAGCGAATTCTGAAAAATTATTTGCAATACATTTAATAAAAGATGAATTTTACATCAAAGCCGATATGCATTGAATCCGACCCCCTCAGATTTTGATGAAATTTTGCATAGAGGTACATTTTACCTATACAAACACAACCTTAGTTTTAGAAATTGAATTTTTTTTAAATGATGGTAATAGGTACTTTTAGCTGTGATAGCTACGGAATGGCTCAACAGATTTAAAAGATCTTGGTACCATTGGAAAAGTATTCCGCACGGCTCTCCAAAACATACACTGTAAAAATTGTTTATCACACTGAAAAAAATTTTAAATTAAATTCTAGTGCGTATAGTAATCGCGGTAATGTTCTAGGACCGTGGCCGAGCGCTAAAAATTCAAACGTGGTACCCAGAGAAGCGTTTTGGCCCCAGGATCTCGAATCCGAGGGCGTAAATCTGATATCTGTGATACTTCTCGAGATATCCGCAAAAAACCGAAAAAGGACCCGGGTCCATCCGAAACCGGGGGTCGAATGTATAGTTTTCCTACCCGGAACACCTCTCCGCATAGGCGGCCTTCGGCCGCGCTTTAAGAGGATAACCCTTAGCTGGTCCAAAACCGGCTACGGCATTCACAGTATTTCTGCGCAGAACACTTTCACCCACAAATTTTTTGCTGTGTACAACAAAAATACAACAACCACATGAAAACTTGTAATTTCTTTTACAAATATCTCGAAAAGTATTTAGATATCGTATTTATGCTTTCGGACTCGAGATTCTGGGGCCAAAACGCGTCTCTGGGTACCATTTTTGTATTTTTGGTAATTCTTTTAGAGACCAAAACTAAATCCACGCAAAACACTTATGTTCACAATTTTTTTTGTGGGTACACCAACATTACAACACATGAAAATCGCCAAATTCAACTGTAAATATCTCCGGACAGATATACAAATTTTTTTTTCCTCCTTCGGATTATTATCTCTCGATATTTTTGGACGCGTATTAGCAGTGTCATGCTGTCGTATAGAATTACCCTCGGCAATAGTCTAGTTGAGGGGTCGACTGCTAATATGCGCCCAAAAATATCGAGAGAGGTGTCAAATGATGCGTCTTGACATCAGTATTAATAATCCAAAGGCGGAAAATAAAAATTTTAACTCGTTCAAAAGATATTACCTAAAAACCGAAAAATGACCCGCGGGTCCCTCCGGAACCGGGGTTGGGATCCATAGTATTTTTGCGCAGAACACCTTCTGTGTGTGATTTGTGGCTCACAATTGTGTTTGAAAATTGGATAATGCAATAATTTAAAATGACAGTAGTCTTGTTTGATCAACCAAAACTTTGTCAACTTGACTGAATTTTGTCAATTAAGTATTAACAGTTTTATTACTGTTCATTCAACAGTGCAGTGCAGTTGTTGTAACAGTAAATTCCTTTGAAGTAACAAAAATTTGGTTGATTTGACAGAATTTGGTCAACTTGTAAGCAACAGTATGAAACTGTTGATTTTACTGTGATCATTTCTTTCTGTGTAATCTGCAGCGCTCCCAACCTACATTAAGCCTCTCCAGCTAATACTTTCGCAAAGACTTCTCCACTTCTAGTACTGCATTGTAATAAATTTTCTGGTTCTTTTTGACCTCATATTGCTTTTCTACTTTTATATCCGTTTCATTAAGACAATTATTTTGCAGCTTAATTGACTGTGTCAATTCGTTGTTGTCATATTTAACCATGTAAGGTGTGATTCACACAGCCGACACACGGGTGGTGTATTGATATATATTCATAAATTGATTAGCTTTAAAGTAATATACAACAGTAATATAAACAATAATATGTGGTGTGTTGTGTTGAAAACAATGATAAGCACAAGTAAGTGGCAAATTGGTGTAGTATACCATTCACCGAATACAAGCGATGCTGAGTTCATTAGATATATAGGTGAAGTGCTGGACGAATATTTTAATGAAAATGAAAACAATGTCATTATAGGTGATTTCAATATAAACATGAATGTAAAGTCAACTTACTCAAACCACCTAAACCAAACATTCACATCAATGACAATGAGACAGTTAATCAATTTTAATATAAGAATAACCGAATCATCACAAACCAAAATAGAACTTCTCTATAGCAATAGCGCTGATATCGAAATACAAAACTTAGAGAATCAGAGAATATCAGATCACGAAACAATTTGTATCAAACTGCCTGTACAAAAAAACTACAAAATGAGAGTGTATGATAACCGCTTATGCTGGGATACTATAAGAGGAAAAATTTATTAAATCACCTTAGGAACTATTATCTGGCCGAACTTACAAACTGTGACATCGATGAGAAAATCATAGTCATAAATAACATTTTGGAAGACGTAATGGATACGATAATATTTGAAAAGCAAGTTCAAATCAAACTAATGAATAAGTGGTACGATCGTGAACTTACAGAAGTGAACAAGCAAAAATATGAACTTTACAAGTAGACAAAGAAATCAAACTCATAGGAGAATTACAATGATATAAAACGACACTACAAAACACACACAACATCACAATCAACAGTAACAACCAAAGGCTGATGTGGAAATGTCTAAAAGATGCTGTAAATATGAACAACGAGAATTCTCAAATAAAACGAGTTTTTATAAACAACACTTATGTTGAGGAAGATTATGAAATTGCAAGGCAATTAAATCAGTTTTTTGTTGAAAGTATAAGAATAATCCGTAGTAGTATTGAAACCATTATGCCAGTTGAAGCTGTGGTAGACATAAATAGAAATTGATTTGAACTTAAAAATGTAAATGTGGAGCAGTTCCTGCGTACAGCGGCAATATTACAAAATAAATATGGTGGTTTCAGTTTCTCTTAGAAAAAACATAATAATTGAAATTCAATTATTATAAGCCGGTGTTAAGCTCATGAATTCTTAAATATAAGTATAAACTGAACACACCATTAAACAAACATACATAAATATGGTGCAAAAAATTAATAACAGAAGGTGTCTTCAAAGATAGTATGGTATACTTAGGATACTATTATACTAGCATAGTTAATGAAAGCTTTAATAGTGGTGTTTTTCCAGCATGCTGGAAAACGTCTACAATTATACCAGTTGAAAAGGTTAAAGGAACAGTAAAAACAGAAGAAATACGGCCAATAAATACGTTACCTGGCGATGAAAAGATAATAGAGAAAATTGTAAAAGAACAGCTGCTCGAATATGTAAATAAATATGAAATTATTAATAGCGAGCAATCAGGGTTTAGATCAAAACACTCCTGTGAAACCGCACTCAACATGGTGATAGCAGAGTGGAAAGAAGGAATGTCTTGCAAACTAGTAACAGTCTCAGTTTTTCTTGACCTTAAAAGAACATTTGAAACTATTGACAGAGATATGATGTTCAGGAAATTATATAACATCGGCGTCCGAAATAGAGCTTTAAAGTGGTTCAAGAGCTATCTTACAGGAAGAAAACAGAAAACTGAAATAGAAGCTAAAATAGGTTTACCACAGGGATCAGTACTAGCCGCGATTCTGTTCATAATATACATAAATGATATTAAAACTTGTTTGAGTCACTGTAAAATAAGAATATTTGCAGATGATGCATTGTTGACGATAAGCTGCCCATCCATAACTGAAGCCATATCAAAACAAGTAAGGAAGGCTAAGTTCGGGTGTAACCGAACATTACTTACTCAGAGAGCTATGGAGACGAAATAAGGGAAAATCACCATGTAGGAAAATGCACCTAGGGTATCCCTGGAATGTGGTTGTATGACATGTGTATCAAATGGAAGGTATTAAAGAGTATTTTAAGAGAGAGTAGGCCATAGTCCTATGGATGGACGCCATAAAGGTGGACCAGGGCTGACTCTAGAATTTGTTTGTACGATATAGGCATCAAATGAAAGGTGTTAATGAGTATTTTAAAAATGTGTGTGCCTTAGTTGTATATGTGAAGGCGTTTTCGAGATATCGCCATAAAGGTGGACCAGGGGTGACTCTAGAATGTGTTTGTACGATATGGGTAGCAAATGAAAGGTGTTACTGAGCATTTTAAGAGGGAGTGCGCCTTAGGTCTATAGGTGCACACCTTTTCGAGATATCGCCATTAAGGTGTGCCAGGGGTGACTCTAGAATGTGTTTGCACGATATGGGTATCAAATGAATGGTGGTAATGAGTATTTTAAAAGGGAGTGATCCTTAGTTCTATAGGTGGACGCCTTTTCGAGATATCGAAATAAAGATGGGCCAGGGGTGACTCTAGAATGTGCTTGTACGATATCGGTATCAAATGAAAGGGGTTAATGAGTATTTTAAAAGGGAATGGGCCTTAGTTGTATAGGTGAACGCCTTTTCGAGATATCGTCATAAAGGTGGAACAGGGGTGACTCTAGAATGTGTTTGTACGATATGGGCATCAAATAAAGGTGTTAATGAGTATTTTAAAAGGGGAATGGGCTTTAGTTCTATAGGTGAACGCATTTTCGAGATATCGCCATAAAGGTGGACCAGGGGTGACTCTAGAATATGTTTTTACAATATGGGTATCAAATGAAGGGTGTTAATGAGTATTTTAAAAGGGAGTGATCCTTAGTTCCACAGGAGGACGCCGTTTCCAGATATCGCGTTTTTATAAACAACACTTATGTTGAGGAAGATTATGAAATTGCAAGGCAATTAAATCAGTTTTTTGTTGAAAGTATAAGAATAATCCGTAGTAGTATTGAAACCATTATGCCAGTTGAAGCTGTGGTAGACATAAATAGTAATTGATTTGAACTTAAAAATGTAAATGTGGAGCAGTTCCTGCGTACAGCGGCAACATTACAAAATAAATATGGTGGTTTCAGTTTCTCTTAGAAAAAACATAATAATTGAAATTCAATTATTATAAGCCTGTGTTAAGCTCATGAATTCTTAAATATAAGTATAAACTGAACACACCATTAAACAAACATACATAAATATGGTGGAAAAAATTAATAACAGAAGGTGTCTTCAAAGATAGTATGGTATACTTAGGATACTATTATACTAGCATAGTTAATGAAAGCTTTAATAGTGGTGTTTTTCCAGCATGCTGGAAAACGTCTACAATTATACCAGTTGAAAAGGTTAAAGGAACAGTAAAAACAGAAGAAATACGGCCAATAAATACGTTACCTGGCGATGAAAAAATAATAGAGAAAATTGTAAAAGAACAGCTGCTCGAATATGTAAATAAGTGTGAAATTATTAATAGCGAGCAATCAGGGTTTAGATCAAAACACTCCTGTGAAACCGCACTCAACATGGTGATAGCAGAGTGGAAAGAAGGAATGTCTTGCAAACTAGTAACAGGCTCAGTTTTTCTTGACCTTAAAAGAACATTTGAAACTATTGACAGAGATATGATGTTCAGGAAATTATATAACATCGGCGTCCGAAATAGAGCTTTAAAGTGGTTCAAGAGCTATCTTACAGGAAGAAAACAGAAAACTGAAATAGAAGCTAAAATAGGTTTACCACAGGGATCAGTACTAGCCGCGATTCTGTTCATAATATACATAAATGATATTAAAACTTGTTTGAGTCACTGTAAAATAAGAATATTTGCAGATGATGCATTGTTGACGATAAGCTGCCCATCCATAACTGAAGCCATATCAAAACAAGTAAGGAAGGCTAAGTTCGGGTGTAACCGAACATTACATACTCAGAGAGCTATGGAGACAAAATAAGGGAAAATCACCATGTAGGAAAATGCACCTAGGGTATCCCTGGAATGTGGTTGTATGACATGTGCATCAAATGGAAGGTATTAAAGAGTATTTTAAGAGAGAGTAGGCCATAGTTCTATGGATGGACGCCATAAAGGTGGACCAGGGCTGACTCTAGAATTTGTTTGTACGATATAGGCATCAAATGAAAGGTGTTAATGAGTATTTTAAAAATGTGTGTGCCTTAGTTGTATATGTGAAGGCGTTTTCGAGATATCGCCATAAAAGTGGACCAGGGGTGACTCTAGAATGTGTTTGTACGATATGGGTATCAAATGAAAGGTGTTACTGAGCATTTTAAGAGGGAGTGGGCCTTAGGTCTATAGGTGGACACCTTTTCGAGGTATCGCCATTAAGGTGTGCCAGGGGTGACTCTAGAATGTGTTTGCACGATATGTGTATCAAAAGAATGGTGGTAATGAGTATTTTAAAAGGGAGTGATCCTTAGTTCTATAGGTGGACGCCTTTTCGAGATATCGAAATAAAGATGGGCCAGGGGTGACTCTAGAATGTGCTTGTACGATATCGGTATCAGATGAAAGGTGTTAATGAGTATTTTAAAAGGGAATGGGCCTTAGTTCTATAGGTGAACGCCTTTTCGAGATATCGCCATAAAGGTGGAACAGGGGTGACTCTAGAATGTGTTTGTACGATATGGGCATCAAATGAAAAGTGTTAATGAGTATTTTAAAAGGGGAATGGGCTTTAGTTCTATAGGTGAACGCATTTTCGAGATATCGCCATAAAGGTGGACCAGGGGTGACTCTAGAATATGTTTGTACGATATGGGTATCAAATGAAAGGTGTTAATGAGTATTTTAAAAGGGAGTGATCCTTAGTTCCCCAAGAGGACGTCGTTTCCAGATATCGCCATAAAGGTGGACCAGGGGTGACTCTAGAATGTGTTTGGACGATATGGGTATCAAATGAATGGTGGTAATGAGTATTTTAAAAGGGAGTGATCCTTAGTTCTATAGGTGGACGCCTTTTCGAGATATCGAAATAAAGATGGGCCAGGGGTGACTCTAGAATGTGCTTGTACGATATCGGTATCAAATGAAAGGTGTTAATGAGTATTTTAAAAGGGAATGGGCCTTAGTTCTATAGGTGGACGCCTTTTCGAGATATCACCATTAGGGTGGGCCAGGGTGACTCTAGAATGTGTTTGTACGATATGGGTATCAAATGAAAGGTGGTAATGAGTATTTTAAAAGGGAGTAATCCTTAGTTCTATAGGTGGACGCCTTTTCGAGATATCGCCATAAAGGTGGACCAAGGGTGACTCTAGAATGTTTGTACGATATGGGTATCAAACGAAAGGTGTTACTGCGCATTTTAAGAGGGAGTGGGCTTTAGGTCTATAGGTGGACGCCTTTTCGAGATATCGCCATTAAGGTGGGCCAGGGGTGATTCTAGAATGTGTTTGTACGATATGGGTATCAAATGAAAGGTGGTAATGAGTATTTTAAAAGGGAGTGATCCTTAGTACTATATGTGGACGCCTTTTCCATATATCGCCATAAAGGTGGACCAGGGGTGACTCTATAATGTGTTTGTGCGATATGGGTATCAAATTAAAGGTATTAATGAGGGTTTTAAAAGCGAGTGGCCATTAGATGTATATGTGAAGGCGTTTTCGCGATGTCGACCAAAATGTGGACCAGGGTGATCCAGAAAATCATCTGTCGGGTACTGCTAATTTATTTATATATGCAATACGACGAACAGAATTCCTGCCAAGATTCCAAGGGCTGTTGATTTCGCCCTGCAGAACTTTTTCATTTTCTTCTACTTAATATGGTAGGTGTCACACCCATTTTACAAAGTTTTTCTAAAGTTATATTTTGCGTCAATAAACGAATCAAATTACCATGTTTCATCCTTTTTTTCGTATTTGGTATAGAATTATGGCATTTTGTTCATTTTTCGTAATTTTCGATAAAGTGAGTTCAGATAAGTACGTGGACCAAGTTTAGTAAAGATATATCGGTTTTTGCTCAAGTTATCGCGCTAACAGCGGAGCGGAAGGACAGACGGTGGACTGTGTTTAAAAACTGGGCGTGGCTTGAACCGATTTCGCCCATTTTCACAGAAACCAGTTACCGTCATAGAATCTATTCCCCTACCAAATTTCAGAAGGATTGGGAAATTTTTGTTCGATTTATGGCATTAAAAGTATTCTAGACAAACTAAATGAAAATGGGCCGAGCAACGCCCATTTTGAAATTTTCTTTTATTTTTGTATTTTGCTGCACCACATCATTACTGGAGTTGAATGTTGACATAATTTACTTATATACAGTAAAGATATTAAATTTTATGTTAAAATTTGACTTTTAAACATTTTTTTTTAAAAAGTGAGCGTGTTCTTCGTCTGATTTTGCTCATTTTTATTTAGCACATATATAGTATTAACGTTCCTGCCAAATTTCATTATGATATCTTCAACGACTGCCAAATTACAGCTTGCAAAACTTTTAAATTACCTTCTTTTAAAAGTGGGCGGTGCCACGCCCATTGTCCAAAAACTTACTACTTTCCTATTCTGCGTCATAAGGTAAACCCACCTTCATCGCTTTATCCGTCTTTGACAATGAATTATTGCATTTTTTCGGTTTTTCGAAATTTTCGATATCGAAAAGTGGGCGTGGTCATAGTCCGATATCGTTCATTTTGAACAGCGATCTGAGTTGAGCGCCCAGGAACCTACATACCAAATTTCATCAAGATACCTCAAAATTTACTCAAGTTATCGTGTTAACGGACAGACGGACGGACGGACGTACATGGCTCAATCAAATTTTTTTTCGATACTGATGATTTTGATATATGGAAGTCTATATCTATCTCGATTCCTTTATACCTGTACAACCAACCGTTATCCAATCAAAGTTAATATACTCTATGAGCTCTGCTCAACTGAGTATAAATACAAGCGGACATAGACTCTGTATATAAATGGCTATGTCAAAACTCAAAATTAATATTGAGAAAACAAAATGGATGGTTATGAGTAAAATACACTCTGGAGTTGACAATGTAACGCTAAAAATAGCAAATATCCCATTAGAAAGAATAAGCCAAATAAAATACTTAGGAGTTATAATAGACGAAAGATTAAAATTTGATGAGCATCTTAAATATGTAGAGGGGAAAGTTTCAAATAAGATAGGTTTTATGATACGGACGTGCAATCACGTAAGCCGATACTATAAAACAATGTTTTATAAGTCTATCGCTGAACCTCATTTTACATATTGCCCAACGATTCCATTTACAATAGCTGATTCAAGTATAAATAAGTTGCAGAAAAAACAAAATACGGTGTTGTGATTTATTCTAAAGAGATACCCCTATACAAGAGATACTAAACAGCTTGAACTGGCTTAGTGTAAAACAGCTTGTGTTATATTATACTTTGAAATTCATACACAATATGAAATTAGGAAACCTACGAAACTATCTAAATGATCGTGTAAAATACAACAACGATGTCCATAACTATAACACAAGAAACAAAAATAATTTCCACTTGCCAATTGTAAAATCCGAATTTGATAAAAACAGTATATATTTTGAGGATTAAGAGACTAAACTCACAGCAAGATGTGCTCTGTTGCCCCATTATCGTCGCATTATCTTAGGCGATTTCAATGCCCATCACGATCTATGGCATTCAAACTTGCAGGCAGGCAGCTGCGGTCAGATGTTGGCGGATCAAATAGAAGAAACCACGTTCTGCACAATAAACGGAGACGCCTCCACTCGTATGGTAGGAAGCTGTCACAGTTCGCCAGATATATCAATCGTGAGCGCAGGACTCGTAAACTGCGTCAACTGGCAGCCGATGGTAACATTGGCATCCGACCAACTGCCTATACTTATTTCGCTCGAGCTTAGCGCCGACTTCATCGTCACCGAAAAACGCACTTTCATAAACTTTAAAAAAGGAAAGTGGGACGAATACAAATCCTTTACAGACAGCTGCTTTGCTGCCCTCCCTATCCCAACTGATTCTCGCCAAGAGCAGAGTGCATTACGCAAGGTCATTGAATCTGCCTCGGCTCGCTTTATTCCCGCCTTCTACGGTTAAAAAGGTTAAATGGAGGGCCAACAGACGCGCACATAAACATAAATTCAGCGCGTTTCTAATTACCATCACCACCAAAGAGGTTGAGGATGTCATCGGTCATGCTAAACCATCCGAAGCAGTGGACCCAGACGGCATAGCCATGCCGATGCTTAAAAGCCTAGGGAAAGAGGGTTTCAAATATTTAGCACATGTCTTCAACCTGTCTCTTTCCACCTTTGCCATTCCCCAAAAATGGAAAATTGCCAAGGTGGTCCCGCTACTAAAGCCTGGGAAACCAGCTAACACATGAGAGTCATATCGCCAGTAGCCAAAACGCTTGAAGCCATTTTGCTCCCCTATTTCAAAGCAAATTTGCAACTAGCCTGTCACCAGCATGGCTTCAGAAAACTTCATAGCACAACTACCGCGCTAAATGCCATTAGCACCCAGATAAATTGCGATTTAAATTAAAACCTCCACTACAGAATAGTACTCGTTGCGCTAGACCTATCAAAAGCTTTTGATACGGTCAACCATGGCACGTTACTGCAAGATCTGGAAGGGTCTACCCTTCCCCAAGTCTTAAAAGGTGGACCGCAAATCTGGGTGGTCGGCAGGCATCGGTGCAATTTAGGAACGCAACATCAAAACCAAGAAGAATTAAACAAGGGGTGCCACAGGTTGTGTCCTATCCCCACTTTTCTTCATATCAAAGCTACCTTCGCCACCAGAAGGAGTGACTATCGTTTCCTACGCCGATGACTGCACAATAATGGCCACAGGCACAGGCCCACAGATCGATGAGCTTTGCAGCAAAATAAACGGCTGCCACCCTGATCTCTCCAGTTTTTCGCCTCGCGAAACCTGAAATTATCAGCCACTAAATCATCGACGACCTTATTCACAACATGGACGTCCCAAGTGTCGACCATTTTGAACATCCACGTCGATGGCACTACGTTACCGACTGTCCCAAAATCTTGGGTGTCACGCTTGATCAGGATCTACATTTTGGTGAGCATGCAGCCGAAATTGTACCGAAAATCCAGAGCCGTAATAAAATCCCCAAATCTCTTGCTAGCAGTACTTGGAGAAAAGATAAAGAAACGCCCAATACCACTTACAAAGCAATTGGCCAGCCGATTGCATGCTACGCGTCCCCGATATGGTCGCCAAGCCTAAAGACCACTCACTGGAAGAAGCTACAGGCCCGCCAAAATACTGCCCTCCGAACCACGGGTTTTCTTCTTATGTCCCCAGAACACCATCTACATAATGAGGCGAGAATACTCCCCATCAGGGAGAGAAATGAGATGCTAACCAAACAGTTCCTGTTGAATACCCAGAAACCTGGGCATCCCAACAAACATCTGATTGATGAGCCAACACCGCCCATGGGCTTAAGGAGTCACCTCCGTAAGCATTATGAGGAAATACAGCACCTGAAAACTCAGCCGTATGAAGCCAAAAAACACAAGGAGGTCCTCAGCGAACTCCACAAACAGGCATCGGACCTTTATGCGAGGAGTTTCCCGGTGAATCCAGTACTCAAAGAACAGTACCCAAAACTTGCGGAAGAGGAACGCATACTCCCCAGGGAAATGCGATTTTTGTTGTGTGTAGCGAACGGTTGGTTTAATTTTGTCCGTTTAACTTTGATTAAAAAATGGTAAAAATATATGAAAATAATTGCTAAAAATATCCAAAGCGTGAGAAAGAGACTCAGTGAACTGTTCTATGAGTTGTTTTCGACATTTAATGTAGTTAGAGTGCAAACTTTTTAATGTAAAAATTTTCGTGAGTTAGTGACTCTAATTAAAGGAAAATATACACATACAACTGTGCAAGCATATATATATGTATATGTAAGTGAGAGATACTTAAATAAAAATGGAAAAAAATGCGATAAGTGCAAAAGTACGATTCGAGGAGAAGTGACGAACATTCGCTGTGAAGGGGTGTGTGGTAAATATTACCATCTAACACCAAAATGTTCGGGGTTGGACCAATACAGCGTAAACAAACTGGAGGAATGTGAAATGTTGAGGTTCATGTGTACTGATTGTGTGCAATATGTGCATAAGGTAGATGACAATTTAAAAGATATGCAAATGGTAGTGAAGCAAAACGGAAACTATCCGAGTATAGAAGTGAATTTGATAATGCACTAAAGAAAAATGAAAAAGAAATATAACAAGTTCTAAAAGCAGTTGAATTGGAATTTAGTGAAAGAATTAAAGCAATGCAAAAAGCGCAAGAATCTTGTGAGAAAAGCGTCCAAGAAGTTAATAAAATACGTGAAATAGCGGAAGGAATAAAGCAATGTAGTGAGCAGGTACGTGACGAGATAAAAATAAATAAAGATTACAATAAAAAAATGTGTAATGAGCTAAAGAAGAATGTTAATAGTGTTGATGCCAAAATATCGTATGTGAATGTAGCAAAAAGCGATAAGCAAAAAAAAAAAGAAGCGTTGCCAGATATAAGAAAACACCATCCCTTAATAGTGAAACCGAGTAAAAAGCAAGATGTTGAAAGGACCAAAAATGACCTAAACTCAAAAGTTGACCATAAGGAGCTACAAATAACTAATATAGTACACTGAAAGAAATGGTGCAGAAACAGAACAAATCGGTTCTGTTGTTCTTGACTTAACGGAGATTCGGTGAAATTGATCGAATTATGGTTAATTCGACCGAGTTTTTTATCAAGCGAACAAATTAGTTTAGTAATTTCAACAGAAGAGAAATTGTCGCTCTTAAGTTAACAAAATTCTGTAAAATTTACAGATTCCTAATCAATCTAACTGATTTTTCTGTTAACACAACTGATCTCACTGGTCATTTCAACAGCGATCAACAGTCAATACATGAGCAATACATTCCAAAGAGAATTTTACGCTCACTGCGCTCTCTACTTTGTACTTATGTATGCTGTGTACTATATGTATGCACATATTTAAGTATGTATATGGCGGCCGCCGTGGTGTGATGGTAGCGTGCTCCGCCTACCACTCCGAAGACCCTGGGTTTACACCCCGGGCAAAGCAACATACAAATTTTAGAAATCAAGTTTTACAATTAGAAGAAAATTTTCCTAAGCGGTGTCGCCCCTCGGCACTCATCGGCAAGCACTCCGAGTGTATTTCTGCCATGAAAAGATCTCAGTGAAAACTCATCTGTCTTGCAAATGCCGCAACATAGGTACTTTCGTACAAAGCTGTCGCAACAACTTTTTTGTTCATTTGACTACCAAAACGGTCAATTACGAATCAACGATTTGTGCGCAGTTGATTCAACATCTTGTTGCGATGGATAAAAATTGACAGAAATTTCAGTTGAATTGACCCGTATTTCGGTTGATTTTACCAGTCTTTTTCTTTCAGTGTAGCCAGGCAAAGTGGAGTAGTCATTGTAGAAAGTGAAAATGATCAAGAACGTGATAAAATAAAAACGCCATCGAAAATAAACTTGGAAGTAAAGATCCCGAAAAAAGTGAAACCAACGGTTATGGTTACGGGTATAAACAACAATATTAAGCTCTGAATCACTGACATTCTCTGTGGTATGAGTCTCTGTACAAAAAACAAAATTAGGAGCTTCTTCTTCTATCATTATTTCAACCTCTTCCTTATTGGCTGTGATACTGTTTATATTAAGGTATATGCACTTTATTTTATTTTTCAACTTTCGTTGCTTAATGTTATCTTTTAGATTGATGGCCTCATAATTTTTTAATTGCTAATACCCGAGCTTACTTTTTTCCAATTTGTTCACATAGCAAGGACATTCTTTATCAAATGTGTCATGATTTATGTCTAATGGCAGGTTTAACTTTTCCTTTGCTTTAATACAATTTAAACATTTATTTATAGGATTTTCATTACACGTTTTTGAATTATGGCTGGCATGGCATTTATGACAGGCTTCATCATTTTAGCATTCCGCAGATTTGTGGTTAAAGCCTTTACATTTATAACACCTAAGCACACTGATTGCATCGTACACTTCACATTTTCCCAACCGATATTTATTCGTTCTGCAGCAAGTATTTTTGAAAAGTCCCCTTTTTCGGCTTGTATTATAACGTCAAAAACTATTGTATTGCCTCGTTTTCTTTCTATTTTCTTCACAACTTTTAGTGCACTTTCGCTTATGTGAGCGTTTTGTTTTTTTTATTCTCTCAATCAACTCGGCATTATCAACTAGAATATTTACACCTTTCACAATTAAGCTTGGGCGAATCATGTTTGGCACCTTAATTTTGTAATCTTTTCCAATATTATTTTCAATCGCTGTTTTTATTCTTTCACGTTCATCATTATTTTCACTGTGAATTACCATTACACCGTTGCTTTTTGATGCGATATTCGAAATTTTTAGGATCTACTTTGCTGTTTAAATCTTGTTTAGTTTTTTCCACTGTTTGTTTTGATTTGGGTTTCACTATTATCGCTACATCTTTTTTTAACTACGGCACTTCACCTTTTTTTTTATTATTTTTCATAGCTTCTGCATATGTCTTGACCAATTATCTCAGTTTTATTTTTAACTTCTTCAATCATATCGTGTAAATTTTTAACGTCGCCAATTTTCTTTTCAAATAACGTTTGCGATCTTTCCATTGTTGCAATGCGTTGTATATACCGACTTTCTACAGATTCCAATAAAGCTTTCAATTCATCTTAGCTTTTCTTCATCACATCTTCAAATTCATGTTTATACTCCTTCAGTATTGAGTTATTTTTTTAACACTCATTTGCATATCTTGCAGCACCAAATCAACGTTTTGTATGTATGTTACACACTCATCACACATAAAGTGTACCATGTTTTTTTCTCCAATAATTTTAGAGCTGTATTTGGCAACACCCGCGCAGGTTAGGCTCAAGTGATACACTTTATCGCACACTCCTTCACATCGTATACCGCTCTCTCCTCTTATGTGCTATTGCATTTCGCACATACACTCATTTTTGCTTTTTTTGTTTTTACTTTGTTTATCTTTTAACTAGCCTTCCGTTTATTTGTATATGTCTGCATTCAAATTTGTTTGCTTTGAGTTTTTTCTTTTTTCTCACAGTTAATTGATATTTCAATTTAAATTATAAAATTTTGGTATTTTCACTTGAATTTGTATTATATTGTGACGAATATTAGTGACACTTAGTGATAATCACATCACTAGTTTGATGCTAAGTAAATGAAGCCACAACAACAATAAAGCAGACAGTCACTTGTATCTACATAAACGAATCAATCATTATGTCTACACATATGTACGTACACGCAGCGGAGAAGCAACGCACAACCTCATGCATATTTCTGAGAACTCCCAAAAGTATGCAATCGTTTGTGCAAGTATCACTCACATTTACACGCGCATGGGCTATGAGAGAAGCTATAAAATCGTGCATCTGTAGTTTTAGCTGAGAAATTTATAGATGATAACTAACTAGTAAATTCTAGAAATAGAAGCGCCTAGAAATATGTCAACGAGAAAACCGAACAGTATAAAAAGCAGCAACAATAGAGGCACGTCAATCAGTTTGATTTAAGCAAGATATCAGTTGCGAAGTATATTTATATGTTATTGTGAAGTACTTTAATAAAGGCCATTTTGCATTATTGAATAGTGGAGTTATTTATTCAACAGTTTAGTGATTCGAACGTTAGTAGAAGGTTGCAAATAAGAGGAATTACGACTAAAATTCGTTACAATTGGTGTCAGAAGAGGAATTGTTGAATCAATTCCGAAGATTGGGAATACAACTTGGACATGGCAAAGTTGAGTGAATTAAAGATCCAGCAACTGAAAAAGGAGTTGGAGAACCGTGGATTGAATACAACCGGCAATAAGATCGAACTTCAAGCACGGCTACGAGAGGTAATGGAGTCGCAAGGAATTGATGTGGACAAGTATGTCTTTAATCCTGATGTGGAAGAATCAACAACAAAAAATGGAAGAGAAAAACGAAACATCGCAGACAGTTACCAGCATAGATTTGAACATGATATTGGCTGCAATATCTGCACAAACATCGACAGTAACATCAATGTAATCGCAAATGTCATCTCAACTGGAAGAACAGAAGACATATATGGCACGCATTTCAGAAATGTCACAAATGTCATCTCAACTTGCAGAACAGAAGACAAGTATAGCATCCCAACTAGAATCCCAGGAGAACCGTATAACATCCAAGATGGAAGCACAAGAAACGCGTATTTCAGAAATGTCGACACAGATTACATCTAATAGTGAAGCACAAGAGGCACGAATATCCGAAATGTCGGCGCAAATTTCAGCACAGATATCATCGCAGATCTCTGCTCAACTGGAAGAGCAAGAAGGACGTATTTCTTCGAAGTTGGAGGTGAAAGAGTTTTATAAATGGCATACGGGACGTAGAAACGGACGAGCGACATATGCAAACCCAAAACCCACATTCGCAGAAACGGTATCCCATGCACTGACTCAGGAAACAGCGTCACTTTTGAGTAAGCCCGCATACAAAGCTCATCGCGTGGAAGTGGAAAGGCCAGACTGGGTAGACCCAATTTTGGAAGCATTAAAAGGAACGCAGCAGAAAAAAGATGGTGCCGTCAAATACTTTAAATGTGGGAAGCCAGGGCACATTGCACTTTATTGCAGTAACAATCCTAATAGTTCCAGCAATGTGGGTGGACGCAGAGCTTAAGGAGATGAGCAAATCTCCAAATCCACTCAATCGTTAAACTAAAGCGAGTCAGCCGCAAGGGGCGACAGCTGGCTCCCTCAATTGAATGCCCCATAATCTCTATCTCGCAAATTGGAAGAAGATCAAGCAATCTTACTGTCGGAGGACATGTGGATGGAAAGGAACGTTTACTGACGTTTACTGACGGTAAGAGTACTCAATGAGTTCAAGTCACCACTCAAACTGACAGAAGGAGCTATATTGGGAAGATGCCAAGAGGCTGAAATAGTTATTAACTGTGAACAGCTCCAGGAACACGTGTCATCTAGCAATACTGATCTTTCAAATGACATCACGGCATGGACGGAGGGGCTAGATCAAGATTATCAGAGTAAGGCAAAGGAACTGCTAAAGTACGCAAAATATTTGACCAGGATGGTTCCAAACGAGGCCGCACCCATGTTGTGAAACATCAAATTGACACTGGAGACGCGAGGCCGATACGTCAAGCTCCTCGTAGTGTTCCGCTGGCAAAACGGGAAGTTGTGAGTCAAATCGTACAAGAAATGAGCGACAGCGGCGTCATCGAACCATCGGCTAGTCCATGGAGCTCACTGGTGGTACTTGTGAAGAAAAACGATGGGAAAATGAGGTTTTGCTTGGACTACCGCAAGTTGAACGACGTCACGAAAAAGAATAGCTACCCATTGCCAAGAATTGACGATACACTGGACTCGCTATCTGGTACGAAATGGTTTTCCACACTTGCCAGTAAGTTGAGGTGAAGGAGGAAGATAAAGGGAAAACAGCCTTCAGTCTCGGCGATGGTCTTTGGCAATTTACAGTGATGCCTTTTGGACTTTGTAATACACCAGCTACTTTTGAGAGACTCATGGACCAGGCACTGAAAGGACTACATTGGAAAACATGCTTGGTGTACCTGGACGACATCATCGTATTGCGCAAGAACTTTGATGAACATCTTAAGAACTGATTCAAGGTTCGATTCGAGCTCAAGGCCAGAACAATAATTTTTTTCTAATGATAATTATTGTTATTTTTTAATTTTTCTAAATTTGAAAAATTTTATTTTGTTTTTGGAATAGTTAGTAGAAAATTTTTCAGACAACCTGCCATAGCTGCGCAGATAGATCCATTTCGAAGGGTGCTAAGCGTTCATCATCAGTACGCTTTAGGCATGCTGCGCTAACCATTTAGCTATACAGCGGTGGTTTGTTTGACTGGCAAATTTGCTACTTCTATTCCTTTTTACAAACTATATTTATTCAGTGTTACGCCATCTGGTGCAAATCACTGATAATGTTGGATTTTTGTTTATTGTCAATTACTTTGTTTGACATTCCCAAGTGCTCATGGTTTATTAACAATTGTTTTTGTTTTTATCGGACTATTGATAAATGATTTCTCAAGGTTCGATTCGAGCTCAAGGCCAGAACAATAATTTTTTTTCTAATGATAATTATTGTTCTTTTTTAATTTTTCTAAATTTGAAAAATTTTATTTGGTTTTTGGAATAGTTAGTAGAAAATTTTTCAGACAACCTGCCATAGCTGCGCAGATAGATCCATTTCGAAGGGTGCTAAGCCTTCATCATCAGTACGCTTTAGGCATGCTGCGCTAACCATTTAGCTATACAGCGGTGGTTTGTTTGACTGGCAAATTTGCTACTTCTATTCCTTTTTACAAACTATATTCAGTGTTGCGCCATCTGGTGCAAATCACTGATAATGCTGGATTTTTGTTTATTGTCAATTACTTTGTTTTACATTCCCAAGTGCTCATGGTTTATTAATAATTGTTTTTGTTTTTATCGGCCTATTGATAAATGATTCAAGGTTCGATTCGAGCTCAAGGCCAGAGCAATAATTTTTTTCTAATGATAATTATTGTTATTTTTTAATTTTTCTAAATTTGAAAAATTTTATTTTGTTTTTGGAATAGTTAGTAGAAAATTTTTCAGACAACCTGCCATAGCTGCGTAGATAGATCCATTTCGAAGGGTGCTAAGCCTTCATCATCAGTACGCTTTAGGCATGCTGCGCTAACCATTTAGCTATACAGCGGTGGTTTGTTTGACTGGCAAATTTGCTACTTCTATTCCTTTTTACAAACTATATTTATTCAGTGTTGCGCCATCTGGTGCAAATCACTGATAATGCTGGATTTTTGTTTATTGTCAATTACTTTGTTTGACATTCCCAAGTGCTCATGGTTTATTAACAATTGTTTTTGTTTTTATCGGCCTATTGATAAATGATTCAAGGTTCGATTCGAGCTCAAGGCCAGAACAATAATTTTTTTCTAATGATAATTATTGTTATTTTTTAATTTTTCTAAATTTGAAAAATTTTATTTTGTTTTTGGAATAGTTAGTAGAAAATTTTTCAGACAACCTGCCATAGCTGCGCAGTACATCATACTGATGATGAAGGCTTAGCACCCTTCGAAATGGATCTATCTGCGCAGCTATAACAGGTTGCCTGAAAAATTTTCTACTAACTATTCCAAAAACAAAATAAAATTTTTCAAATTTAGAAAAATAAAAAATAATAATTATCATTAGAAAAAAAAAAAATTATTGTTCTGGCCTTGAGCTCGAATCGAACCTTGAATCATTTATCAATAGGCCGATAGAAACAAAAACAATTGTTAATAAACCATGAGCACTTAGGAATGTCAAACAAAGTAATTGACAATAAACAAAAATCCAGCATTATCAGTGATTTGCACCAGATGGCGCAACACTGAATAAATATAGTTTGTAAAAAGGAATAGAAGTAGCAAATTTGCCAGTCAAACAAACCACCGCTGTATAGCTAAATGGTTAGCGCAGCATGCCTAAAGCGTACTGATGATGAACGCTTAGCACCCTTCGAAATGGATCTATCTGCGCAGCTATGGCAGGTTGTCTGAAAAATTTTCTACTAACTATTCCAAAAACAAAATAAAATTTTTCAAATTTAGAAAAATTAAAAAATAACAATAATTATCATTAGAAAAAAATTATTGTTCTGGCCTTGAGCTCGAATCGAACCTTGAATCATTTATCAATAGGCCGATAAAAACAAAAACAATTGTTAATAAACCATGAGCACTTGGGAATGTCAAACAAAGTAATTGACAATAAACAAAAATCCAGCATTATCAGTGATTTGCACCAGATGGCGCAACACTGAATAAATATAGTTTGTAAAAAGGAATAGAAGTAGCAAATTTGTCAGTCAAGCAAACCACCGCTGTATAGCTAAATGGTTAGCGCAGCATGCCTAAAGCGTACTGATGATGAAGGCTTAGCACCCTTCGAAATGGATCTATCTGCGCAGCTATGGCAGGTTGTCTGAAAATTTTTCTACTAACTATTCCAAAAACAAAATAAAATTTTTCAAATTTAGAAAAATTAAAAAATAACAATAATTATCATTAGAAAAAAATTATTGTTCTGGCCTTGAGCTCGAATCGAACCTTGAATCATTTATCAATAGGCCGATAAAAACAAAAACAATTGTTAATAAACCATGAGCACTTGGGAATGTCAAACAAAGTAATTGACAATAAACAAAAATCCAGCATTATCAGTGATTTGCACCAGATGGCGCAACACTGAATAAATATAGTTTGTAAAAAGGAATAGAAGTAGCAAATTTGCCAGTCAAACAAACCACCGCTGTATAGCTAAATGGTTAGCGCAGCATGCCTAAAGCGTACTGATGATGAACGCTTAGCACCCTTCGAAATGGATCTATCTGCGCAGCTATGGCAGGTTGTCTGAAAAATTTTCTACTAACTATTCCAAAAACAAAATAAAATTTTTCAAATTTAGAAAAATTAAAAAATAACAATAATTATCATTAGAAAAAAATTATTGTTCTGGCCTTGAGCTCGAATCGAACCTTGAATCATTTATCAATAGGCCGATAAAAACAAAAACATCTTAAGAACTTGGAGGAAGTTTTCCAGAGAATAGCTGGCGCTGGTCTGAAACTAAGTCCCAAAAAGTGTTCGCTGTTTAAAAAGGAAGTAAATTATTTGGGTCACAAGGTAACGACAGAAGGTATCTGTACAGCGAATGAAAAGATAGAGGCAGTAAAGGATTGGCCAAGAACACAGAACTTGCATGAATTAAGAAGTTTGCTTGGGCTGTGCACATATTACCACCGTATTGTACCAAACTTTTCCAGCGTATCCCATAGCCTCTATGAGCTTACAAGAAAAAATAAAGCTTTTGAATGGAAGGAGCAAGAAATGGCTTTCCAAACATTGAAGGCGCATTTGCGCACTGCCCCAATGTTGGCATATCCGATTCCAGGAGCAACATTTATTCTAGATACAGATGCGAGTGGATATGCTATAGGAGGCGTTTTATCACAACTGGTAGATGAACAGGAGAAGGTAGTTGCATACTACAGCCGTTCGATTGGAAAACCAGACAGGAGCATTGCGTTACACGGAGAGAGCTGTTGGTATTGGTAGAGTGCATTAAAAATTTTCACAAATACCTCTACGGCCAGCGATTCCGCGTCAGGACATATCAAGCAGCGTTGAAATGGCTTCTGCAGTTCCGTAATCCGGAAGGACAATTGGCACGGTGGATTGACCGACTACAAAGCTATGACTTTTCCATTGAGCATCGAAAAGGTAATACCCATGGAAATGCTGATGCAATGTCACGAAGACCATGAAGTTTGGAATGCAAGCACTGTTCAAAGGCCGATGCCAAAGAAGACATTATAGATGTCCGGATAATGACTGAGTGGATTGCCAACTGCGAGGTTTGCAATAGAGCGAAAGGGCTCAAAACTCGAAGTCATGGCCAGATGAAGCAGTATATTTCAGGTGCACCATTTGAAAGGATCGCCATGGATGTCGCAGGTCCATTTCCTACTAGCAACCGCGGAAACAAATACGTACTGGTGGTTATGGATTATTTCAGTAAATGGCCAGAGGTATACCCAATCCCAAACCAAGAAGCGGAAACAGTAGCAGAAGTGGTTACAAACGTTTGGGTTGCAAGGTATGGTGTACCAATGGAGTTACATTCTGACCAAGGCAGGAATTTTGAATCAGCTGTGTTCCAAGAAATGTGTAAGAAGTTGGGCATTCGAAAAACACGGACAACTGCATTGCATCCTCAGTCCGATGGTATGGTGGAACGTTTCAATAGAACATTGGAGGAACATTTCAGGAAAGTAGTAGACAAGTACCATAAGGAATGGGATACTCACATATCATTATTCTTGATGGCTTACCGATCGGCAGTGCATCAGACAACGGGCCAAACTCCCGCAAAGGTAATTTTTGGCAATGACCTTCGACTGCCAGCTGATTTGAAGTTTGGGATAGATGCCGATGCGGAGAAAAATGTCAAGAAATCCACTGATGTCTTGGAAGAAGACACGATCTGGTAAGGCAACGAGCAAAGGTTATAAGCGACAAGATGAAAGCCAGATACGATAAAGCAATTAATTCGGAAGGGTTTCAGGAAGGAGAATTGGTGCTGTTATACAACCCACAACGAAAAAAAGGTTTGTCCCCAAAATTGCAGTGTAATTGGGAAGGCCCATACAAAGTTGTATACCGAATCAACGATTTAGTGTACCGCATACAAGCCATTGGCAAACCACGAACCAAAATGAAAGTGGTTCATTTGGAAAGGCTGGCAGCGTTTAGATCGAGAGATTTGTCTGATCGGGACGACCAGACTTGGGTGGGCGACAGTGTGACGAATATTAGTGACATTAAGTGATACTCACATCACTAGTCTGATGCTAAGTAAATGAAGCCACAACAACAATAAAGCAGACTGTCACTTAAAAAAAAAAAAAAATGTAAGGCGCGATAACCTCCGAAGAGAAATAAGGCCGAGCTTCTCTTCCAATTTGCGTCGTGCTCCTCTTGATTTTTCCCTACAAATTGGCCGGACGGGACCTACATGTTTTATGCCGACTCCGAACGGCATCTGCAAGGCAGATGAGTTTTCACTGAGAGCTTTTCATGGCAGAAATACAATCGAAGCGCTTGCCAGACACTGCCGAGGGGCGACCCCGCTTAGAAAAATTTTCTTCTAATTGAAAAATCTTATTTCTAAAATTTTGATGTTGCTTTGCCCGGGAGTTGAACCCAGGGCATACGGTGTGATAGGCGGAGCACGCTACCATCACACCACGGTGGCCGCCAGTCAGACTGTCACTTGTATCTACATAAACGAATCAATCATTACGTCTACACATATGTACGTACACGCTGCGGAGAAGCAACGCACAACCACATGCATATATCTGAGATACTCCCAAAAGTATGCAATCATTTGTGCAAGTATCACTATATCACATATACACGCGCATGGACTATGAGAGAAGCTATAAAATCGTGCATCTGTAGTTATAGCTGAGAAATTTATAGCTGATAACTAACTAGTAAATTCTATAAATAGAAGCGCCTAGAAATATGTTGACGAGGAAACCGAACAGTATAGAAAGCAGCAATAGTAGAGGCACGACAATCAGTTTGATTTAAGCAAGCTATAAGTTGCTAAGTATAAGTGTTATTGTGAAGTGCTTTAATAAAGGCCATTTTGCATTATTGAATAGTGGAGTTATTTTTTCAACAGTTAAGTGACTCGAACGTTAGTAGAAGGTTGCAAATAAGAGGAATTACGAGAAACGGTGAAAATTCTAAAATCAAAATTCTGAAGTCGAAATTCCGGCATCAACATTCTGGGTCGACAAAATTCTGGAAGTCAAAATTCCGGAATCATGGCATGGCGTAGCCGGTGTTGGATCGGTTAAGGCTTATTTTTTTAAAGGGCGGCCGAGGGCCGCCTACGCAGAAGGACATCACTGTGGCGGTAGCCACGGTTATACCACACACCCGGACTTGGCATGGCGTAGCCCAGGGTTTTTTTTATAAGCGCGGCCGAAGGCCGCCTATGCAGAAAGGTGTTCTACGCAGAATTACTGTGCATGGCGCAGCGGGTGTTGGATCGGCTTTTTCCAGAAAATTGACTTCCATAATATTGATTTCCGGTGTTTCGACTTCCGGAATTATGAATGCAGAATTTCCAAAAAAACAGAATTTTGATTTCCGGAAGACTACGGAACGCCCTTGGGCGTGAAGAGCAAGGAGCCACAAAAGATTTATAAAAGTTACGAGGACGTCGGGTCCTGGGATCCAGCCCAGAACTACCTGTCCGATGCAACCATCCCTTACACGAGACACACTGACAAGAGTATGACCGTCCTAAAAAGATTCTTTTCCGGCAGACACAGCCCATTTCTCAGGACCGGGGTCAGGAGACGGACCCGGATTGGGCTCGACACCTTCCCGGAGCAAGAGAGTATGGCGCAGTCCGCTGCAAGGAGCTGCTGGGAGGATGACATTTTGTAAGAAGGACGCAACAAATTAAATGGGGTTACACTGAAATGACAGTCCTTGGTCGGGAAAAATCCCGAGTCGCTCCGGTACATAGAACCGACTGCCTTGGGAAGCAAATTCTGTGCTCGTGCCCTGCGCTTGCGAGGCTAAGACTCCAGCTATTAGGAGCGATACAGCTGTCAGATCTAGAAGCAGAAAATGGCTTAAGTCCTAGAAGAGAGGACAGAGTTATTTTATAACATAGGTCCTGGTTTTTGGTAAGGTTTTCCAGTTTGGTCGTTAAAACAAACTTCTGGTAGCACTACGGGCTCATGCAGTCTATGTGAGGTCCTCACGACCGGCCAGTTCAATCTAACCTAACCTTCCGAAAATTGCTTTGGCGGAAGAAACATGGATCGAAGTATGAAAAGCAAGGGAACAAAGCCTCCCCGAGTGTACGTACGTTTGGTCAGAACATTTTGACAAAGCATATGTATACGTTTGTCAATTCTTTGCTCGAAACATACTTAAACTCAATTTTTATGAAATTCAATAAATTGGCTACAAGTCCAAATTTTTTATATTTTATTTATTATTTATTGCGCGAAGGAATTGTTAAAACCATTTTTTAAGAAGAACATTGCCCTGCAGCTCTGCAGGTTAGGCACTAGTTGTGAGATTTCTTATGCCCGTTGTCAATTCCCGGGTATACACATTATGTGCCCATTGACATGGTTATGGCGTCACAAACTAAACTAACAAAATAGTTAAACTGAAGAGGCATGATAATAAGGCCATGCTAGAACAACAGGGGCTTTCGTGTATTTTTTTCTGTTTTGGGGTCAAGCTGTTATAAAGATATGAGTCATTAACCAATATATGAGTCATTATACACTATTTTGCAATAAAATTGCATGTTTTACTGTATTCTCAATCGACATGTAGGCTAAAGCATATTATTCTGTCTCAGATGACCATTACGCTTTCATCCTGAAAGAAATTCCCATCCAGAAAAACTACAATTTCGCCTTAAAAAGTAACGGTATCTCAACGCTAAAAAACGCAAAAAATAAATATCATGAAACTTCAAAAATCCCCAAATACGTCAAAAATTTGTAAGTAGAACTATCTTTTTTTTTATACCATGATGAAGGCTACCTATGATACAAAAAATGGAGGTAGTTCCATTTAGTGTGACGTTAGCCACTTGACTTTTGCGGGGACAATGACAATTTCACAAAAAACAAGCTACCAGATTAAAAAATGTTACGAATTTTTCTAATTTTGATGGATTTCATATAAACGGATATGACTAAATTACTTTCATAGTTATTTTAAACAAAAAAGCAAAAAAAAAAAAAAACTAGCCCCATGCCTTGGAAATATTTTAATACGAAATATCAGCCTAGAAAAGAAGGTTTTTAATCACTTTTTCGAGCTTCCGAAAATTGTTTTGGTGGAAGAAACATGGATCGAAGTATGCAAAGCAAGGGATTATAGCCTTCTTGAGTGTCCGTACGTTTGCTCAGAACATTTTGACAAAACTTACACGTTTGTCAAATGCTTGCTCAAAGGAGGTCCTTATAAACCGACACCGCAATTTCTTGATAAATTGGCTACAAGTACACATTTTTTATTTTTTTATTTATTGTATAATTCAAGCGTCGCGCTTTAAGAGGGAATTGTTAAACCATTTTCTAGGGAGAACATTACCCTGTAGCTCTGCAGGTTAGCTAGTTATGACAGTGTTTTGCCCGTTGTACCAGGGGTCACCTTGGGGAAGCCCCGCCTATACACATTCTGTGCCCTAATGACAGACACTTTTTCTCAACATGCCTTGAGAAATATCCACTGTAAGGGCATGATAATAGGGCCATGCTAGAACAACAGGATTTTTCGTTTATTTTTTTTCTGTCTAGTGGTCAAGCTGCCATAAAGATATGAGTCATTAACCAATGTGTGAGTAATTTTCCACAAATTTCTTGTTTTACTGTATTCTCAATCGATATGTATGCACATAAATCGTGCTAAAGCATATTATTATTGTCTCAGATGGCAATTGCGGTTTCATGCTAAATGAAGTTTCCATCCCGAAAAACCACAATTTCGCCTTAAACAGCAACGGTATGGCAACGCTTCCGGCAAAAACAGCAAACATTATGAAACTTCAAAAATCCCCAAATACGTCAAAAAGTTTTGAGTGGAACTATCTTCTTTTTTGTATCATGAGGCTACCTTTATTGACTAAATAATGACTTCTTAAGGTTCATGCACATTATACGACGCGACATGTAGCGACAAAATATTCTTTGCATGTATTCTTATGGAGCCATGCACACCTACCGACAGTCGAACGACACGACACGACCAGGATGACCAACTAGGCAAAAATGCCGCGAATATTTTGTTGGAACGTGTCGCTACATAACGCGTCGTATAATGTGCACGAACCTTTTAAGATCTTATTTTTCTTTTTTTTCAATCAAAAATTTCAGAAAAATTAAAAATATTCCCAGTTGTAAATATATGCATTCAACATAAATATTTGAGGCATGAATATGCATGCCATTTTATGCAATCCCCATACCATTTTCATGACGAATCATGAATCCTTTTTATTTACCGGACTTTTGCAAATAGCAAACTTGCACCTCGCTTTCCTTTGCAACAGAAAGAAATCTGTACCGTAAAAAATAGTTATAGGGCGAACTTTTAATCTGTCCTTAAAAAATAAAGGTCCGAATTTAACCTATAAAATAAGTCTGGATTTCTTCGGACTAAAAAATAAAAAAGTTTTTTCTGAAGGACTTTTATTACAAAAGTTTGTGTCCCTGGTATTTATACAAATATACGATTTCATTGATACCACATGCATACTTATTTCATGCAGTATATCGTTAGCTTAATGTAAACATGTGCTAAGTCAGTTTTTACGAATTTTACAGGAGACGAAAAAAACTGAATAATTTTTGAAATAACCTTTTTTTTTCAAAACTGTGAATGAGGATACCTTAGTTGCAATACTTTTGAGTGCAGAAGCTTTGAAAAAGATAAATAAAAATCATGTATGCTAACCCAGCAGCTATTTTATGACTTAGCACAATTTCCTCACTCAAAACAAACTTTTTCTCCTGACTTAGCACTTTTTACCTAATATGTTTCCCCATCACTCCTCCCCTTTAATGATTGAAATATAATACTAAAACTTTATATTTTACGAAAAATACTATTTATTTGTCAAACTATTTCTAACTATTGGCGGCCACCATGGTGTGATGGTAGCGTGCTCCGCCTACCACACCGAATGCCCTGGGTTCACATCCCGGGCAAAGCAACACAAATTTTTAGAAATAAAGTTTTTCAATTAGAAGAAAATTTGTCTAAGCGGGGTCGCCGCTCGGCAGTGTTTGGCAAGCACTCCGAGTGTATTTATGCCATGAAAAGCTCTCAGTGAAACCTCATCTGCCTCGCAGATGCCGTTCGGAGTCGGCATAAAACAAGTAGGTCCCGTCCCGCCAATTTGTAGGAAAAATTAAAAAAAAGGAGCACGACGTAAATTGGAAGAGAAGTTCGGTCTAAAATCTCTTCGGAGGTTATCGCTTTAAGGACCCTATGACGTTGAAGGCACTTTATATATCCTTGGTCAGAAGTGGTATTGAAAATTGCTCAATAATATGGAATCCTTTCTATGAATCTAACTCCTATAAAATTGAGAAAGTTCCAAAAATGTTTACAAAATTGCTTTACGTATGCTTCACTGGCCAGACGGCCTCCCTTCATATACCAGCATTCACAAATTGCTTGGTCTTCAGGCTTTGCATAACAGAAGAATTTGAATCTCACTCATGCTTGCCTATAATGTAATAAACTTTCGCACGAATTTCTCTGATTTATCTACTTTGTTCATTCCATATATTCCACTGCGTGATCTTGGGCATAATAGATTATTTATCCAAATAACTCATAAAACGAATTATGCTATGAATGAACCTATAACTAGGACTATACATCTAGCAAATCGATTCAGTAGTGTTATTAATTTTAATAACAGCTTATATAAGTTTAAGCTTGAATTGTTTTCTATTTTTAACTAGTCTGTAAGAAAGCATGTAGTTATCGACATGTAAGAATTGAAGTAGATTATAGTCAGCGCAAAGCATTTATCAAACACCAAAGTTATGTATAAATTGGGTGAATCCAATTTCAAGGGGTTGTGTAGGCAAACCTCTCGAGGGGTTCCCAGCGCCATATATAGCTTCTCCAACCCAATTGCCAACCTCACCTATACGTGGCGAATTCTGTTTCATTGACAGCCGAGGCTCTGGCGACCCCAAGTTCATGATGGAACTAGGGGGTGGGGAGGACGGGATGGCCTAGAAGGTTTAACGTGGTCATATAAATCGTTCCCGAGATGGTCGGACTAGTACCTTAATAGTGCTTTGTTACCGGAACGTACCGGATCTATATGCGGCAAAGAACCACCAACATCGGCCCAAAGCCTTCGGGGAGTGTCTTTGTCCTTAATACAGCAACAACAACAAAGCATGTACTTTTAGACTGAATGAATTAAATAAATAAATAAAATGCGCGCACAAAGAAATGACTAGTAATTCAGATTGATATTATTGACAGGTTGACTTAGCACATTTTTTTTAACAGCTGACGACTTAGCACATTTACACATTATTGCCCACAACACATAAAAATGAAAAATTTAAATATTTTTTTTGTGATCGATGTATTTTGAATTCAGTTTTAAAACTGCATTAAAATAAAATTTTTCAAAAAAAGTGAGTTAGCACATTTTCACATTAAGCTAACGATATAATTTTTCCATCCGATTACTTGATAATTGCTCATACGTTTTCACTTACACAATTGTCTTGAACTAAATTCTTTTTTATATGTCATTCGGATATTTAAAAATTTTTCACCAATGTTGTCCCCGAAAAAGTGTTGTTTTTTGCCTTTTCAGGAGTAAAATATAATAGTTGTATTACTTTTTTTTCACAAATAACTGTTGGCGGTCATCGAATATGGTCGTATATTTTCAAAACAGCGGGAGTTTAATTACTCAAACAAAATAAATATAAAGCAAAATAAAAAAAAAAACCAGCTATAAAACACAAATTATTTACAGTCTGTGGAATGGCATGAGCATTTCATATTTTAACAACATAAATTTGCCAATTTAATAAAGGAAAATAAAAATAAAGTGAAACAATTGTGCCAAAAGAGAAAGCAGCGCAGTTATGGGCATGGTATAAATATTACAAGGTAAAACCGGTGAGAGCCAAAATGACGTTTACAAAAATTTTAAAATTCTCATTGCTCTCACATTTTTAATATTTATACTCAGCTGAGCAGAGCTCACAGAGTATATTAACTTTGTTCGCATAACGGTAATCCGTAACGGCATAAACTAATCGAGATAGATATAGACTTCTATATATCAAAATGATCTGGGCGAAAAAAGAAATTCATTTAGCCATATCCGTCCGTCCGTCCGTAAACACGATAACTTGAGTAAATTTTGTGGTATATTGATGAAATTTGGTATGTAGGTTACTGAGCGCTATTTAAAATGAACGAAATCGGACTACAACCACGCCCACTTTTTCGATATCGAAAATTTCGAAAAACCGAAAAAGGGCGATAATTCATTCAAACGGATATAGTGATGAAACTTGGTAGGTGCGTTGACCTTATGACGAAAAATAGAAAATTAGTAAAATTTTGGACAATGGGCATGGCACCGCCCACTTTTAAAAGAAGGTAATTTAAAAGTTTTGCAAGCTGTAATTTCGCAGTCGTTGAAGATATCATGATGAAATTTGGCATGCACGTTCCTCCTATTGCTATATGTGTGCTAAATAAAAATTGGCAAAATCGGGTGACGAACACGCCCACTTAAAAAAAAAATTTTTTTTTAAGTCAAATTTTAACAAAAAATTTAATATCTTTACAGTATATAAGTAAATTATGTCAACATTCAACTCCAGTAATGATATGGTGCAACAAAATACAAAAATAAAAGGAAATTTCAAAATGGGCGTGGATCCGCCCTTTTTCATTTAATTCGTCTAGAATATTTTTAAGGCCATAAATAGAACAAAAATTTACCAATATTTGTGAAATTTGGTAGGTGCACAGATTCTATGACGATAGCTGTTTTCTGTGAAAATGGGCAAAATCGGTTGAAGCCACGCCCAGTTTTTATACACAGTCGACCGTCTGTCCTTCCGTTGGCCGTTAACACGATAACTTGAGCAAAAATCGATATATCTTTACTAAAATTAGTTCACGTACTTATCTGAACACACTTTATCTTGGTATAAAAATGGCCGAAATCCGACAATGACCACGCCCACTTTTCGATATCGAAAATTACGAAAAATGAAAAAAATGCCATAATTCTATACCAAATATGAAAAAAGAGGTGAAACATGGTAATTGGATTGGTTTATTGACGCAAAATATAACTTAGAAAAAACTTTGTAAAATGGGTGTGACACCTACCATATTAAGTAGAAGAAAATGAAAAAGTTCTGGAGGTCGAAATCAAAAGCCCTTGGAATCTTGGCAGGAATACTGTTCGTGGTATGACATATATAAATAAATTAGCGGTACCCGACAGATGATGTTCTGGATCACCCTGGTCCACATTTTTCGAAAACGCCTTCACATATACAACTAAGGGCCAATCCCTTTTAAAACCCTCATTAATACCTTTAATTTGATACCCATATCGTAGAAACACATTCTAGAGTCACCCCTGGTCAACCTTTATGGCGATATCTCGAAAAGGCATCCACCTATAGAACTAAGGCCAACTACGTTTTAAATAATCATTAGCACCTTTCATTTGATACCCATATCATACACGCGCATTGTAGAGTCACCCCTGGTCCACCTTTATGACGATATCTCGAAAAGGCGTCCACCTATAGAACTAAGGCCCACTCCCTTTTAAAATACTCATTTGATACCCGTATCGTACAAACACATTCTAGAGTCACCCCTGATGCACCTTTATGGCGATATCTCGAAAAGGCGTCTACCTATAGAACTAAGGCCCACTCTCCCTTTTAAAATACTCATTAACACCTTCCATTTGATACCCATATCGTACAAACACTTTCTAGAGTCACCCCTGGTCCACCTTTATGGCGATATTTCGAAAAGTCGTCCACCTATACAACTAAGGCCCACTCCCTTTGAAAATACTCATAAACACCATTCATTTGATACCCATATCGTACAAACACATTCTAGAGTCACCCCTGGTCAACCTTTATGGCGATATCTCGAAAAGGCATCCACCTATAGAACTAAGGCCCACTTCCTTTTAAATAATCATTAACACCTTTCATTTGATACCCATATCGTACAAACGCATTCTAGAGGCCCCCCTGGTACACCTTTATGGCGATATCCCGAAATGGCGACCACCTATAGAACTATGGCCCACTCCCTTTTAAAATACTCTTTAATATCTTCAATTTGATACATATGTCACACAAACACATTCCAGGTTTACCCTAGGTTCATTTTCCTACATTGTGATTTTCCCTTATTTTGTCTCCAAAGGTCTCAGCTGAGTATGTAATGTTCGGTTACACCCGAACTTAGCCTTCCTTACTTGTTTTATTTTGGTGTTGTTTTCATAACAAAAATATAACAAACTGTAATATATTTGGTAATTCTACATAATGTAATGATAGAAGGTGGAGGAAAATTTGACAGCTGTCATATCGAACGCCCTTAGCTCCAGTGAGCTCCAGGTTGTATTTTGGAAGTACACGAGAAAGGGGGCATAAAAGGTGGCCTCTTTATGAAATAGTACTTAAATTCATACTTTTTAAATAATCATAAAATACAGAAAGCAGTGTACGTAGCTTGATTATTGAGCAATTTTATCATAAAAGTTATGAAATGAAGATTGCTTTATTAAATTCTGAGACGTTTTCAACTTATAAACTTCTTGTGAACGTATCAACTTTGCTGGTAATACTTTAGGACAGAGCAAAAATGTCGGCAGAGGTGTCGAAAGACACGTTTTTAGCTCGATATTGATAAGCTGAAAGTATATATTTTACTGATGCCAAAAGATATTTGCAAAATTAGCGTTGAAAATTTTATGTACAAAGGTGTTCTACCCCCGGTTTTGGAGCGGCCAGGGGTTGTTATCCGGATTACTGATACCGAGGTAAAAACGTGTCTTTTGAACTCCCTCTCGACATTTTTGGGCGTGTAATAACAGTCTACTTCTGTTCTGTCCGGAATATTAAAGAAAGCAGTTTTTAATATATTACATCAGGGGAAAATGTTATTGACAACAAAACAGGAGGACGGACAATGCAGCAGGAGGTAGATACATTTGGTGGAATATTAATTGAGGTTTTGGCATTAGTCTTGATCCCTATCATTGAATTCGCCGCTGCTAATATAGGTAGGGGGTCCGGAGCCGAAGAGGGTGTGTACACATCTAACCAAGCCTTCGCTGACAATAAAGATACCAAGCGAGCAGCTGTAACTTTTCAGATGCCCGTTCGGGACATCGTCATGAGCATGTTCTAACGAGCATAACGTATACATTATACATCGCACGTTGTCGTTTTAACGACAAATACGCTCCCCAAATACTTTGCTAGTCCTTTGCCGGATATAGATTTACCTGTACGTTAAGGTACTATCACGACCATCTCGGGAACGATTTGATATGACCAAGTAGAACCTTCTAGGTCATAGCACCCTCTTCTCACAGGTAGAAAAGCTTCTGATAGCCATTCACTTGGAAATAAGACCATAACGGGCCGCTGACTTATAGATCAATGTATCACTATACAAAAGTGTAATGTAACAATAATCCCCGCCCTGGGCTAGGAAACTCGCCACATAAAACGACATTAATACAAGAATTAAAGCAGAGCTACTAAGTTTAGAGAGGGCGTGTAGCTTCGTGTTAGAGAATCATGTAAGCGGCGGTAAGATATGCCTGTACTCAGGCAGTAGAGCGATAGATTTACCTAACACGTTCCTACTGGTGTATCGTTAGACATCTATGTGGCAGTAACGGACTGTTGTCATAAAAAAAGAGTGGCATACTCCCCAACTTCAAGAAAATGCCAATTCGCAATTGGTTTTCTGTGGAAACATGTAAAACCACCAAGCCAACCAAGAACCTGGGTACTGCCACTATTGGTGCTGACCACGGCAAAAATTTTAACCCCTGCAATGTGAGCTCTGCTGATTAATGCGTTCAGCAAAAAAAAGATCAAAGCATCGCCATTCAATATACATATGTATGCGATAGACGGGGCAAAGAAAAGCGGGTGAGATACCTACACCGGATATTAGACGTTCTTGCCGGCATGAACGACCCAATATGGAAATAATATGCAAAACGAAGCTTCAAGTAATGCATTAAGGCTGATTTTTTCCCGGCGCCACGTTTCAAGATAAAAAGGTAAATGTATCCGTCCTCCAATCGGAACAAAACTAAAATCACCAAACCTAAGGTTCAACGCGTTCATATCAAATCGTTCTCGAGAGGATCGGGTTATTACCTTAATGTTGCTAGTTTCCTGAGCGTGCCGGATCAATACCCGTCTACAATCACGACTCATATCTCATTAAGGGATGAATGAATTAGGGAATTAATATGGACGAGAGGCTGGTGAACCTGATCACGGATGGATCCAGCAGCGTGGTCCACGTTAGCCTGATCTCTTGGCATGGGCGAACTGAAAGTGTCCGTCAGTGGAGATTTAGCAGGGCTGCTAAGGTGAGACAATACTTTTTGCCGTGTCGGGCGTTGTTGGTTTATCAACATCAAATCGGGTCACGGCTACATTATAAGTCGCAAGTCTTTTAACTCCATCTTATAATCGCTACTAAGTAGCGAACCAGTGGAGGGGTGTATTCTGTCAAACATAGATCCTAGGAGGTTGGGGTCGTATGTAGAAGTTCGTCCACGGGGGAAACCTTATAATGACTGTTAATTTGGGAATTACCAGAAATATTATTTTGGCATGTTTGGTGATGTGATACAATAAAAATCACTTTGAGAACTTTCCTATGGATTGCGTTGGCAGCTATCAGCTAGCTATAGAAAGGGTTGATGTTACACTTTACATGTCACACCGCGTTACACGCTATGATGAGCATCTGCCACGTAAAACCACATTCCAATGAAAACATAACAAGATCCAGGAGATGCGACGTACCCATAAAGTGAATATGACCAATGGATGTTGTCAAGCAAACGAACGCAGGTTTGGTTTCGGATTCGTGGTAGCGGAAAGAGGAGCGCGTGTAACGCACATGTTAAAAAAGTCGTGTCTTCCAACTTCAACGCCAAGAGCGACAAAACGTACATATATTTGGCGGAAAAGTCGGAAGGTTCAGCCCCTGCAACAATATCTCTTGCAATGAATTGAGACTGATCGACTTCGCCTGCGAACCAGACATTGTTTTATACTCCTGGCCTGCCTTCCGGTCAAAAAAATAAAAAACATTGATACAGGTGGAAGACGCGTTTGGATTTTTGCATGTGCGCAACCCAAATTAGCATCCAACTCGCAACAGCAAGAGGCAGATTACCTGGAAAAGGAAATGAGAAGACCAAGTTTTGAAAAAGTATTTAGAAAGTGAACTATTATAATTATTTTAACATTTTACCTTTATGTTTTAGCGAAAATATCCAAATTTCTAAAATTTTGTTTAGTAAACAAAATTATTTTATCACGAATTTGAATGATAGAAAAGTCAACACAAAACGGAATTTCAGAAAAAAAGTGATGCAGTTGTATATTTTTTCAAAAAAGACGATTTGTATAGTTTTACATACATTTTTTTCTCTGAATAAAAGAGGAGTTTTGTAAAGCGACCACATTCTTATTTCTAAGGGCGTTCAAGATGGTGGCGTTAGAGCGAGAAACTGCTTACATCCGCCACCTTCTATAATTCCATCATGGTAATTCTATACGACAGCATGACACTCTTAATACACGTCCAAAAATATCAAGAGGGGTATAAAAAGACGCGTTTTGGATCCAGCATCTCAAATCTGAAAGCGTAGGTAAAAAATTTTGGGTCTGTCAAGAGATATTTGCAAAAGAAATTTTGAAAATTTTCATGTGGTTATTGTAATTTTGATAATTTTGTGGTACCCACAAAAAAAAAAATTGTGAACATAAGTGTTTTCCGCGGATATAGTTTTGGTCTCCAAACCGGTGTGGGACCCACCCAAGGTAAGTTCTGCGCAAAAATACTATGGATCCCACCCTCGGTTTCGGAGCACTCCGGGGTTATTTTTCGGTTTTTTGTTAATATCTTTTGAACGATCTAAAATTTTTATATTCCGCCTTCGGATTATTGCTTCGAAGTCAATACGAGTCTTTTGACACCTCTTTCGGTATTTTATCCAAAACCGAGTTTTCCATTGGTGGAAATAACCAGAAAATAAGAAATCTCAACGGTCAACCGCATTCTAAAATTTTCAATTCAAGAATTGTATTGTGGTTTCCCGCAAAAGGAAGCATCAGGCCACGATCCTCTTCTGAGGAATTTTCTTCAACAAATTGTTTAGAAATGTATCAGCGTCTGCGCGACGAGAAGAAAAACGCGACTTACCGCCAAGGTGTACGGAAGAGATACATATTGATATATATCTGAGGAGATTAAGGTCTAGCTTTCCATCTAATTCGAAGGTTACTTATCGTGTATTCGTTTTTCTACGAACTGGCTCACCTAGATAAATGTTTTGTGCCGACCCAAAAATTTATCTGCTAATTTCGACGAACTTTTGGTGCCAGGGTAATGCCCTACAAATTTTCTTAAATACTTTTGATGGATAGGTCAACACACTAGCTCCACACCACGGCGGCAGACTTTGACCGTTCAGCCGGTAAATTCAGCCTCCACTAACTATAATACTCCAACTGGGCGATGATGTTTAGCTAAGCTGCGAAGAGTTACAGAGTTTTTGCTGGCGTGGGCAAGTTATGGGAAGACCTCTGCTGGGTTCGGAGAAGCAGGTGGGGGAAGACTTTGATCTCTCTTGGTGCCCCCTGTTGGCGTCAGTTATCACGAAACAGGGTTAGCTGAAGTGACTTGTTACGCAACGACCAGCATCTCCTAAACGGTTAAGCGCCAATTAAAAAATGTATCTTCCAACCGCGAGGAAAAGTACCAAAACAAACCAAAGAATATCTTCAAGATCATTTTTTTCCGCAGTAGCGAGGACACTTGAGGCTGGTGATCTCTTATAAAGTGAAGTTTCAGCATATTTAAAGGTTAAAGACTGTTGCATTCACTTAACGCGCCTGTTTTTCAGAAAAAATAAGAACAAAGATTTTCATAAACGGATTCGAACGTTAGTAGAAGGTTGCAAATAAGAGGAATTACCACTAAAATTCGTTACAATTGGTGTCAGAAGAGGAATTGTTGAATCAATTCCGAAGATTGGGAATACAACTTGGACATGGCAAAGTTGAGTGAATTAAAGATCCAGCAACTGAAAAAGGAGTTGGAGAACCGTGGATTGAATACAACCGGCAATAAGATCGAACTTCAAGCACGGCTACGAGAGGTAATGGAGTCCCAAGGAATTGATGTGGACAAGTATGTCTTTAATCCTGATGTGGAAGAATCAACAACAAAAAATGGAAGAGGAAAACGAAACATCGCAGACAGTTACCAGCATAGACTTGAACATGATATTGGCTGCAATATCTGCACAAACATCGACAGTAACATCAATGTCATCGCAAATGTCATCTCAACTGGAAGAACAGAAGACATATATGGCACGCATTTCAGAAATGTCACAAATGTCATCTCAACTGGCAGAACAGAAGACAAGTATATCATCCCAACTAGAATCCCAGGAGAACCGTATAACATCCAAAATGGAAGCACAAGAAACGCGTATTTCAGAAATGTCGACACAGATTACATCTAAGATTGAAGCACAAGAGGCACGAATATCCGAAATGTCGGCGCAAATTTCAGCACAGATATCATCGCAGATCTCTGCTCAACTGGAAGAGCAAGAAGGACGTATTTCTTCGAAGTTGGAGGTGAAAGAGTTTTATAAATGGCATACGGGACGTAGAAACGGACGAGCGACATATGCAAACCTAAAACCCACATTCGCAGAAACGGTATCCCATGCACTGACTCAGGAAACAGCGTCACTTTTGAGTAAGCCCGCATACAAAGCTCATCGCGTGGAAGTGGAAAGGCCAGACTGGGTAGACACAATTTTGGAAGCATTAAAAGGAACGCAGCAGAAAAACGATGGTGCCGTCAAATGCTTTAAATGTGAGAAGCCAGGGCACATTGCACTTTATTGCAGTACCAATCCTAATAGTTCCAGCAATGTGGGTGGACGCAGAGCTTAAGGAGATGAGCAAATCTCCAAATCCACTCAATCGTTAAACTAAAGCGATTCAGCCGCAAGGGGCGACAGCTGGCTCCCTCAATTGAATGCCCCATAATCTCTATCTCGCAAATTGAAAGAAGATCAAGCAATCTTACTGTCGGAGGACATGTGGATGGAAAGGAACATTTACTGACGTTTACTGACGGTAAGAGTACTCAATGAGTTCAAGTCACCACTCAAACTGACAGAAGGAGCTATATTGGGAAGATGCCAAGAGGCTGAAATAGTTATTAACTGTGAACAGCTCCAGGAACACGTGTCATCTAGCAATACTGATCTTTCAAATGACATCACGGCATGGACGGAGGGGCTAGATCAAGATTATCAGAGTAAGGCAAAGGAACTGCTAAAGTACGCAAAATATTTGACCAGGATGGTTCCAAACCAGGCCGCACCCATGTTGTGAAACATCAAATTGACACTGGAGACGCGAGGCCGATACGTCAAGCTCCTCGTAGTGTTCCGCTGGCAAAACGGGAAGTTGTGAGTCAAATCGTACAAGAAATGAGCGACAGCGGCGTCATCGAACCATCAGCTAGTCCATGGAGCTCACCGGTGGTACTTGTGAAGAAAAACGATGGGAAAATGAGGTTTTGCTTGGACTACCGCAAGTTGAACGACGTCACGAAAAAGGATAGCTACCCATTGCCAAGAATTGGCGATACTCTGGACTCGCTATCTGGTACGAAATGGTTTTCCACACTTGCCAGTAAGTTGAGGTGAAGGAGGAAGATAAAGAGAAAAAAGCCTTCAGTCTCGGTGATGGTCTTTGGCAATTTACAGTGATGCCTTTTGGACTTTGTAATACACCAGCTACTTTTGAGAGACTCATGGACCAGGCACTGAAAGGACTACATTGGAAAACATGCTTGGTGTACCTGGACGACATCATCGTATTGCGCAAGAACTTTGACGAACATCTTAAGAACTTGGAGGAAGTTTTCCAGAGAATAGCTGGCGCTGGTCTGAAACTAAGTCCCAAAAAGTGTTCGCTGTTTAAAAAGGAAGTAAATTATTTGGGTCACAAGGTAACGACAGAAGGTATCTGTACAGCGAATGAAAAGATAGAGGCAGTAAAGGATTGGCCAAGACCACAGAACTTGCATGAATTAAGAAGTTTGCTTGGGCTGTGCACATATTACCACCGTATTGTACCAAACTTTTCCAGCGTATCCCATAGCCTCTATGACCTTACAAGAAAAAATAAAGCTTTTGAATGGAAGAAGGAGCAAGGAATGGCTTTTCAAACATTGAAGGCGCGTTTGCGCACTGCCCAAATGTTGGCATATCCGATTCCAGGAGCAACATTTATTCTAGATACAGATGCGAGTGGATATGCTATAGGAGGCGTTTTATCACAACTGGTAGATGGACAGGAGAAGGTAGTTGCATACTACAGCCGTTCGATTGGAAAACCAGAGAGGAGCTATTGCGTTACACGGAGAGAGCTGTTGGCATTGGTAGAGTGCATTAAAAATTTTCACAAATACCTCTACGGCCAGCGATTCCGCGTCAGGACATATCACGCAGCGTTGAAATGGCGTCTGCAGTTCCGTAATCCGGAAGGACAATTGGCACGGTGGATCGACCGACTACAAAGCTATGACTTTTCCATTGAGCATCGAAAAGGTAATACCCATGGAAATGCTGATGCAATGTCACGAAGACCATGAAGTTTGGAGTGCAAGCACTGTTCAAAGGCCGATGTCAAAGAAGACATTATAGATGGTCGGATAATGACTGAGTGGATTGCCAACTACAAGGTTTGCAATAGAGCGAAAGGGCTCAAAACTCGAAGTCATTGCCAGATGAAGCAGTATATTTCAGGTGCACCATTTGAAAGGATCGCCATGGATGTCGCAGGTCCATTTCCTACTAGCAACCGCGGAAACAAATACGTACTGGTGGTTATGGATTATTTCAGTAAATGGCCAGAGGTATACCCAATCCCAAACCAAGAAGCGGAAACAGTAGCAGAAGTGGTTACAAACGATTGGGTTGCAAGGTATGGTGTACCAATGGAGTTACATTCTGACCAAGGCAGGAATTTTGAATCAGCTGTGTTCCAAGAAATGTGTAAGAAGTTGGGCATTCGAAAAACACGGACAACTGCATTACATTCTCAGTCCGATGGTATGGTGGAACGTTTCAATAGAACATTGGAGGAACATTTCAGGAAAGTAGTAGACAAGTACCATAAGGAATGGGATACACACATATCATTATTCTTGATGGCTTACCGATCGGCAGTGCATCAGACAACGGGCCAAACTCCCGCAAAAGTAATTTTTGGCAATGACCTTCGACTGCCAGCTGATTTGAAGTTTGGGATAGATGCCGATGCGGAGAAAAATGTCAAGAAATCCACTTGTCTTGGAAGAAGACAGGATCTGGTAAGGCAACGAGGAAAGGTTATAAGCGACAAGATGAAAGCCAGATACGATAAAGCAATTAATTCGGAAGGGTTTCAGGAAGGAGAATTGGTGCTGTTATACAACCCACAACGAAAAAAAGGTTTGTCCCCAAAATTGCAGTGTAATTGGGAAGGCCCATACAAAGTTGTAAACCGAATCAACGATTTAGTGTACCGCATACAAACCATTGGCAAACCACGAACCAAAATGAAAGTGGTTCATTTGGAAAGGCTGGCAGCGTTTAGATCGAGAGATTTGTCTGATCGGGACGACCAGACTTGGGTGGAGGACAGTGTGACGAATATTAGTGACACTAAGTGATACTCACATCACTAGTCTGATGCTAAGTAAATGAAGCCACAACAACAATAAAGCAGACTGTCACTTGTATCTACATAAACGAATCAATCATTACGTCTACACATATGTACGTACACGCTGCGGAGAAGCAACGCACAACCACATGCATATATCTGAGATACTCCCAAAAGTATGCAATCATTTGTGCAAGTATCACTCAAGTATCACGCCTAGAAATATGTTAACGAGGAAACCGAACAGTATAGAAAGCAGCAATAGTAGAGGCACGACAATCAGTTGGATTTAAGCAAGCTATCAGTTGCTAAGTATAAGTGTTATTGTGAAGTGCTTTAATAAAGGCCATTTTGCATTATTGAATAGTGGAGTTATTTATTCAACAGTTAAGTGACTCGAACGTTAGTAGAAGGTTGCAAATAAGAGGAATTACGGGAAACGGTGAAAATTCTGAAGTCGAAATTCCGGAATCAAAATTCTGAGTCGACAAAATTCTGGAAGTCAAAATTCCGGAATCATGGCATGGCGTAGCCGGTGTTGGATCGGTTAAGGGTTATTTTTTTAAAGGGCGGCTGAGGGCCGCCTACGCAGAAGGACATCACCGTGGCGGTAGCCACGGTTATACCACACACCCGGACTTGGCATGGCGTAGCCCAGGGTTTTTTTTATAAGCGCGGCCGAAGGCCGCCTATGCAGAAAGGTGTTCTACGCAGAATTATTGTGCATGGCGCAGCCGGTGTTGGATCGGCTTTTTCCAGAAAATTGACTTCCATAATATTGATTTCCGGTGTTTCGACTTCCGGAATTATGAATGCAGAATTTCCAAAAAAGCAGAATTTTGATTTCCGGAAGACTACGGAACGCCCTTGGGCGTGAAGAGCAAGGAGCCACAAAAGATTTATAAAAGTTACGAGGACGTCGGGTCCTGGGATCCAGCCCAGAACTACCTGTCCGATGCAACCATCCCTTACACGAGACACACTGACAAGAGTATGACCGTCCTAAAAAGATTCTTTTCCGGCAGACACAGCCCATTTCTCAGGACCGGGGTCAGGATACGGACCCGGATTGGGCTCGACACCTTCCCGGAGCAAGAGAGTATGGTGCAGTCCCGCTGCAAGGAGCTGCTGGGAGGATGACATTTTTAAGAGGGACGCAGCAAATTAAATGGGGTTTTGTCGTTTGGTTGGTCGTTAAAACAAACTTCTGGTAGCACTACGGGCTCATGCAGTCTATGTGAGGTCCTCACGACCGGCCAGTTCAATCTAACCTAACCTTCCGAAAATTGCTTTGGCGGAAGAAACATGGATCGAAGTATGAAAAGCAAGGGAACAAAGCCTCCCCGAGTGTACGTACGTTTGCTCAGAACATTTTGACAAAGCATATGTATACGTTTCTCAATTCTGTGCTGGAAACATACTTAAACTCAATTTTTATGAAATTCAATAAATTGGCTACAAGTCCAAATTTTTTATATTTTATTTATTATTTATTGCGCGAAGGAATTGTTAAAACCATTTTTTAAGAAGAACATTGCCCTGCAGCTCTGCAGGTTAGGCACTAGTTGTGAGATTTCTTATGCCCGTTGTAGCAGGATGACCTTGGGTCAATTCCCGGGTATACACATTCTGTGCCCATTGACATGGTTATGGCGTCACAAACTAAACTAACAAAATAGTTAAACTGAAGAGGCATGATAATAAGGCCATGCTAGAACAACAGGGGCTTTCGTGTATTTTTTTCTGTTTTGGGGTCAAGCTGTTATAAAGATATGAGTCATTAACCAATATATGAGTCATTATACACTATTTTGCAATAAAATTGCATGTTTTACTGTATTCTCAATCGACATGTAGGCTAAAGCATATTATTCTGTCTCAGATGACCATTACGCTTTCATCCTGAAAGAAATTCCCATCCAGAAAAACTACAATTTCGCTTTAAAAAGTAACGGTATCTCAACGCTAAAAAACGCAAAAAATAAATATCATGAAACTTCAAAAATCCCCAAATACGTCAAAAATTTGTAAGTAGAACTATCTTTTTTTTTATACCATGATGAAGGCTACCCATGATACAAAAAATGGAGGTAGTTCCATTTAGTGTGACGTTAGCCACTTGACTTTTGCGGGGACAATGACAATTTCACAAAAAACAAGCTACCAGATTAAAAAATGTTACGAATTTTTCAAATTTTGATGGATTTCATATAAACGGATATGACTAAATTACTTTCATAGTTATTTTAAACAAAAAAGCAAAAAAAAAAAAACTAGCCCCATGCCTTGGAAATATTTTAATACGAAATATCAGCCTAGAAAAGAAGGTTTTTAATCACTTTTTCGAGCTTCCGAAAATTGTTTTGGTGGAAGAAACATGGATCGAAGTATGCAAAGCAAGGGAATATAGCCTTCTTGAGTGTCCGTACGTTTGCTCAGAACATTTTGACAAAACTTACACGTTTGTCAATTGCTTGCTCAAAGGAGGTCCTTATAAACCGACACCGCAATTTCTTGATAAATTGGCTACAAGTACACATTTTTTATTTTTTTATTTATTGTATAATTCAAGCGTCGCGCTTTAAGAGGGAATTGTTAAACCATTTTCTAGGGAGAACATTACCCTGTAGCTCTGCAGGTTAGCTAGTTATGACAGTGTTTTGCCCGTTGTACCAGGGGTCAGGTTACTTATCGTGTATTCGTTTTTCTACGAACTGGCTCACCTAGATAAATGTTTTGTGCCGACCCAAAAATTTATCTGCTAATTTCGACGAACTTTTGGTGCCAGGGTAATGCCCTACAAATTTTCTTAAATACTTTTGATGGATAGGTCAACACACTAGCTCCACACCACGGCGGCAGACTTTGACCGTTCAGCCGGTAAATTCAGCCTCCACTAACTATAATACTCCAACTGGGCGATGATGTTTAGCTAAGCTGCGAAGAGTTACAGAGTTTTTGCTGGCGTGGGCAAGTTATGGGAAGACCTCTGCTGGGTTCGGAGAAGCAGGTGGGGGAAGACTTTGATCTCTCTTGGTGCCCCCTGTTGGCGTCACTTATCACGAAACAGGGTTAGCTGAAGTGACGTGTTACGCAACGACCAGCATCTCCTAAACGGTTAAGCGCCAATTAAAAAATGTATCTTCCAACCGCGAGGAAAAGTACCAAAACAAACCAAAGAATATCTTCAAGATCATTTTTTTCCGCAGTAGCGAGGACACTTGAGGCTGGTGATCTCTTATAAAGTGAAGTTTCAGCATATTTAAAGGTTAAAGACTATTGCATTCACTTAACGCGCCTGTTTTTCAGAAAAAATAAGAACAAAGATTTTCATAAACGGATTCGAACGTTAGTAGAAGGTTGCAAATAAGAGGAATTACCACTAAAATTCGTTACAATTGGTGTCAGAAGAGGAATTGTTGAATCAATTCCGAAGATTGGGAATACAACTTGGACATGGCAAATTTGAGTGAATTAAAGATCCAGCAACTGAAAAAGGAGTTGGAGAACCGTGGATTGAATACAACCGGCAATAAGATCGAACTTCAAGCACGGCTACGAGAGGTAATGGAGTCCCAAGGAATTGATGTGGACAAGTATGTCTTTAATCCTGATGTGGAAGAATCAACAACAAAAAATGGAAGAGAAAAACGAAACATCGCAGACAGTTACCAGCATAGACTTGAACATGATATTGGCTGCAATATCTGCACAAACATCGACAGTAACATCAATGTCATCGCAAATGTCATCTCAACTGGAAGAACAGAAGACATATATGGCACGCATTTCAGAAATGTCACAAATGTCATCTCAACTGGCAGAACAGAAGACAAGTATATCACCCCAACTAGAATCCCAGGAGAACCGTATAACATCCAAAATGGAAGCACAAGAAACGCGTATTTCAGAAATGTCGACACAGATTACATCTAAGATTGAAGCACAAGAGGCACGAATATCCGAAATGTCGGCGCAAATTTCAGCACAGATATCATCGCAGATCTCTGCTCAACTGGAAGAGCAAGAAGGACGTATTTCTTCGAAGTTGGAGGTGAAAGAGTTTTATAAATGGCATACGGGACGTAGCAACGGACGAGCGACATATGCAAACCTAAAACCCACATTCGCAGAAACGGTATCCCATGCACTGACTCAGGAAACAGCGTCACTTTTGAGTAAGCCCGCATACAAAGCTCATCGCGTGGAAGTGGAAAGGCCAGACTGGGTAGACACAATTTTGGAAGCATTAAAAGGAACGCAGCAGAAAAACGATGGTGCCGTCAAATGCTTTAAATGTGAGAAGCCAGGGCACATTGCACTTTATTGCAGTACCAATCCTAATAGTTCCAGCAATGTGGGTGGACGCAGAGCTTAAGGAGATGAGCAAATCTCCAAATCCACTCAATCGTTAAACTAAAGCGATTCAGCCGCAAGGGGCGACAGCTGGCTCCCTCAATTGAATGCCCCATAATCTCTATCTCGCAAATTGAAAGAAGATCAAGCAATCTTACTGTCGGAGGACATGTGGATGGAAAGGAACATTTACTGACGTTTACTGACGGTAAGAGTACTCAATGAGTTCAAGTCACCACTCAAACTGACAGAAGGAGCTATATTGGGAAGATGCCAAGAGGCTGAAATAGTTATTAACTGTGAACAGCTCCAGGAACACGTGTCATCTAGCAATACTGATCTTTCAAATGACATCACGGCATGGACGGAGGGGCTAGATCAAGATTATCAGAGTAAGGCAAAGGAACTGCTAAAGTACGCAAAATATTTGACCAGGATGGTTCCAAACCAGGCCGCACCCATGTTGTGAAACATCAAATTGACACTGGAGACGCGAGGCCGATACGTCAAGCTCCTCGTAGTGTTCCGCTGGCAAAACGGGAAGTTGTGAGTCAAATCGTACAAGAAATGAGCGACAGCGGCGTCATCGAACCATCAGCTAGTCCATGGAGCTCACCGGTGGTACTTGTGAAGAAAAACGATGGGAAAATGAGGTTTTGCTTGGACTACCGCAAGTTGAACGACGTCACGAAAAAGGATAGCTACCCATTGCCAAGAATTGGCGATACTCTGGACTCGCTATCTGGTACGAAATGGTTTTCCACACTTGCCAGTAAGTTGAGGTGAAGGAGGAAGATAAAGAGAAAAAAGCCTTCAGTCTCGGTGATGGTCTTTGGCAATTTACAGTGATGCCTTTTGGACTTTGTAATACACCAGCTACTTTTGAGAGACTCATGGACCAGGCACTGAAAGGACTACATTGGAAAACATGCTTGGTGTACCTGGACGACATCATCGTATTGCGCAAGAACTTTGATGAACATCTTAAGAACTTGGAGGAAGTTTTCCAGAGAATAGCTGGCGCTGGTCTGAAACTAAGTCCCAAAAAGTGTTCGCTGTTTAAAAAGGAAGTAAATTATTTGGGTCACAAGGTAACGACAGAAGGTATCTGTACAGCGAATGAAAAGATAGAGGCAGTAAAGGATTGGCCAAGACCACAGAACTTGCATGAATTAAGAAGTTTGCTTGGGCTGTGCACATATTACCACCGTATTGTACCAAACTTTTCCAGCGTATCCCATAGCCTCTATGACCTTACAAGAAAAAATAAAGCTTTTGAATGGAAGAAGGAGCAAGGAATGGCTTTCCAAACATTGAAGGCGCGTTTGCGCACTGCCCAAATGTTGGCATATCCGATTCCAGGAGCAACATTTATTCTAGATACAGATGCGAGTGGATATGCTATAGGAGGCGTTTTATCACAACTGGTAGATGGACAGGAGAAGGTAGTTGCATACTACAGCCGTTCGATTGGAAAACCAGAGAGGAGCTATTGCGTTACACGGAAAGAGCTGTTGGCATTGGTAGAGTGCATTAAAAATTTTCACAAATACCTCTACGGCCAGCGATTCCGCGTCAGGACATATCACGCAGCGTTGAAATGGCGTCTGCAGTTCCGTAATCCGGAAGGACAATTGGCACGGTGGATCGACCGACTACAAAGCTATGACTTTTCCATTGAGCATCGAAAAGGTAATACCCATGGAAATGCTGATGCAATGTCACGAAGACCATGAAGTTTGGAGTGCAAGCACTGTTCAAAGGCCGATGCCAAAGAAGACATTATAGATGGTCGGATAATGACTGAGTGGATTGCCAACTGCGAGGTTTGCAATAGAGCGAAAGGGCTCAAAACTCGAAGTCATTGCCAGATGAAGCAGTATATTTCAGGTGCACCATTTGAAAGGATCGCCATGGATGTCGCAGGTCCATTTCCTACTAGCAACCGCGGAAACAAATACGTACTGGTGGTTATGGATTATTTCAGTAAATGGCCAGAGGTATACCCAATCCCAAACCAAGAAGCGGAAACAGTAGCAGAAGTGGTTACAAACGATTGGGTTGCAAGGTATGGTGTACCAATGGAGTTACATTCTGACCAAGGCAGGAATTTTGAATCAGCTGTGTTCCAAGAAATGTGTAAGAAGTTGGGCATTCGAAAAACACGGACAACTGCATTACATTCTCAGTCCGATGGTATGGTGGAACGTTTCAATAGAACATTGGAGGAACATTTCAGGAAAGTAGTAGACAAGTACCATAAGGAATGGGATACACACATATCATTATTCTTGATGGCTTACCGATCGGCAGTGCATCAGACAACGGGCCAAACTCCCGCAAAAGTAATTTTTGGCAATGACCTTCGACTGCCAGCTGATTTGAAGTTTGGGATAGATGCCGATGCGGAGAAAAATGTCAAGAAATCCACTTGTCTTGGAAGAAGACAGGATCTGGTAAGGCAACGAGCAAAGGTTATAAGCGACAAGATGAAAGCCAGATACGATAAAGCAATTAATTCGGAAGGGTTTCAGGAAGGAGAATTGGTGCTGTTATACAACCCACAACGAAAAAAAGGTTTGTCCCCAAAATTGCAGTGTAATTGGGAAGGCCCATACAAAGTTGTAAACCGAATCAACGATTTAGTGTACCGCATACAAACCATTGGCAAACCACGAACCAAAATGAAAGTGGTTCATTTGGAAAGGCTGGCAGCGTTTAGATCGAGAGATTTGTCTGATCGGGACGACCAGACTTGGGTGGAGGACAGTGTGACGAATATTAGTGACACTAAGTGATACTCACATCACTAGTCTGATGCTAAGTAAATGAAGCCACAACAACAATAAAGCAGACTGTCACTTGTATCTACATAAACGAATCAATCATTACGTCTACACATATGTACGTACACGCTGCGGAGAAGCAACGCACAACCACATGCATATATCTGAGATACTCCCAAAAGTATGCAATCATTTGTGCAAGTATCACTCAAGTATCACGCCTAGAAATATGTTAACGAGGAAACCGAACAGTATAGAAAGCAGCAATAGTAGAGGCACGACAATCAGTTGGATTTAAGCAAGCTATCAGTTGCTAAGTATAAGTGTTATTGTGAAGTGCTTTAATAAAGGCCATTTTGCATTATTGAATAGTGGAGTTATTTATTCAACAGTTAAGTGACTCGAACGTTAGTAGAAGGTTGCAAATAAGAGGAATTACGGGAAACGGTGAAAATTCTGAAGTCGAAATTCCGGAATCAAAATTCTGGGTCGACAAAATTCTGGAAGTCAAAATTCCGGAATCATGGCATTGCGTAGCCGGTGTTGGATCGGTTAAGGGTTATTTTTTTAAAGGGCGGCTGAGGGCCGCCTACGCAGAAGGACATCACCGTGGCGGTAGCCACGGTTATACCACACACCCGGACTTGGCATGGCGTAGCCCAGGGTTTTTTTTATAAGCGCGGCCGAAGGCCGCCTATGCAGAAAGGTGTTCTACGCAGAATTATTGTGCATGGCGCAGCCGGTGTTGGATCGGCTTTTTCCAGAAAATTGACTTCCATAATATTGATTTCCGGTGTTTCGACTTCCGGAATTATGAATGCAGAATTTCCAAAAAAGCAGAATTTTGATTTCCGGAAGACTACGGAACGCCCTTGGGCGTGAAGAGCAAGGAGCCACAAAAGATTTATAAAAGTTACGAGGACGTCGGGTCCTGGGATCCAGCCCAGAACTACCTGTCCGATGCAACCATCCCTTACACGAGACACACTGACAAGAGTATGACCGTCCTAAAAAGATTCTTTTCCGGCAGACACAGCCCATTTCTCAGGACCGGGGTCAGGATACGGACCCGGATTGGGCTCGACACCTTCCCGGAGCAAGAGAGTATGGTGCAGTCCCGCTGCAAGGAGCTGCTGGGAGGATGACATTTTTAAGAGGGACGCAGCAAATTAAATGGGGTTTTGTCGTTTGGTTGGTCGTTAAAACAAACTTCTGGTAGCACTACGGGCTCATGCAGTCTATGTGAGGTCCTCACGACCGGCCAGTTCAATCTAACCTAACCTTCCGAAAATTGCTTTGGCGGAAGAAACATGGATCGAAGTATGAAAAGCAAGGGAACAAAGCCTCCCCGAGTGTACGTACGTTTGCTCAGAACATTTTGACAAAGCATATGTATACGTTTCTCAATTCTGTGCTGGAAACATACTTAAACTCAATTTTTATGAAATTCAATAAATTGGCTACAAGTCCAAATTTTTTATATTTTATTTATTATTTATTGCGCGAAGGAATTGTTAAAACCATTTTTTAAGAAGAACATTGCCCTGCAGCTCTGCAGGTTAGGCACTAGTTGTGAGATTTCTTATGCCCGTTGTAGCAGGATGACCTTGGGTCAATTCCCGGGTATACACATTCTGTGCCCATTGACATGGTTATGGCGTCACAAACTAAACTAACAAAATAGTTAAACTGAAGAGGCATGATAATAAGGCCATGCTAGAACAACAGGGGCTTTCGTGTATTTTTTTCTGTTTTGGGGTCAAGCTGTTATAAAGATATGAGTCATTAACCAATATATGAGTCATTATACACTATTTTGCAATAAAATTGCATGTTTTACTGTATTCTCAATCGACATGTAGGCTAAAGCATATTATTCTGTCTCAGATGACCATTACGCTTTCATCCTGAAAGAAATTCCCATCCAGAAAAACTACAATTTCGCTTTAAAAAGTAACGGTATCTCAACGCTAAAAAACGCAAAAAATAAATATCATGAAACTTCAAAAATCCCCAAATACGTCAAAAATTTGTAAGTAGAACTATCTTTTTTTTTATACCATGATGAAGGCTACCCATGATACAAAAAATGGAGGTAGTTCCATTTAGTGTGACGTTAGCCACTTGACTTTTGCGGGGACAATGACAATTTCACAAAAAACAAGCTACCAGATTAAAAAATGTTACGAATTTTTCAAATTTTGATGGATTTCATATAAACGGATATGACTAAATTACTTTCATAGTTATTTTAAACAAAAAAGCAAAAAAAAAAAAACTAGCCCCATGCCTTGGAAATATTTTAATACGAAATATCAGCCTAGAAAAGAAGGTTTTTAATCACTTTTTCGAGCTTCCGAAAATTGTTTTGGTGGAAGAAACATGGATCGAAGTATGCAAAGCAAGGGAATATAGCCTTCTTGAGTGTCCGTACGTTTGCTCAGAACATTTTGACAAAACTTACACGTTTGTCAATTGCTTGCTCAAAGGAGGTCCTTATAAACCGACACCGCAATTTCTTGATAAATTGGCTACAAGTACACATTTTTTATTTTTTTATTTATTGTATAATTCAAGCGTCGCGCTTTAAGAGGGAATTGTTAAACCATTTTCTAGGGAGAACATTACCCTGTAGCTCTGCAGGTTAGCTAGTTATGACAGTGTTTTGCCCGTTGTACCAGGGGTCAGGTTACTTATCGTGTATTCGTTTTTCTACGAACTGGCTCACCTAGATAAATGTTTTGTGCCGACCCAAAAATTTATCTGCTAATTTCGACGAACTTTTGGTGCCAGGGTAATGCCCTACAAATTTTCTTAAATACTTTTGATGGATAGGTCAACACACTAGCTCCACACCACGGCGGCAGACTTTGACCGTTCAGCCGGTAAATTCAGCCTCCACTAACTATAATACTCCAACTGGGCGATGATGTTTAGCTAAGCTGCGAAGAGTTACAGAGTTTTTGCTGGCGTGGGCAAGTTATGGGAAGACCTCTGCTGGGTTCGGAGAAGCAGGTGGGGGAAGACTTTGATCTCTCTTGGTGCCCCCTGTTGGCGTCACTTATCACGAAACAGGGTTAGCTGAAGTGACTTGTTACGGTTAAGCGCCAATTAAAAAATGTATCTTCCAACCGCGAGGAAAAGTACCAAAACAAACCAAAGAATATCTTCAAGATCATTTTTTTCCGCAGTAGCGAAGACACTTGAGGCTGGTGATCTCTTATAAAGTGAAGTTTCAGCATATTTAAAGGTTAAAGACTATTGCATTCACTTAACGCGCCTGTTTTTCAGAAAAAATAAGAACAAAGATTTTCATAAACGGATTCGAACGTTAGTAGAAGGTTGCAAATAAGAGGAATTACCACTAAAATTCGTTACAATTGGTGTCAGAAGAGGAATTGTTGAATCAATTCCGAAGATTGGGAATACAACTTGGACATGGCAAATTTGAGTGAATTAAAGATCCAGCAACTGAAAAAGGAGTTGGAGAACCGTGGATTGAATACAACCGGCAATAAGATCGAACTTCAAGCACGGCTACGAGAGGTAATGGAGTCCCAAGGAATTGATGTGGACAAGTATGTCTTTAATCCTGATGTGGAAGAATCAACAACAAAAAATGGAAGAGAAAAACGAAACATCGCAGACAGTTACCAGCATAGACTTGAACATGATATTGGCTGCAATATCTGCACAAACATCGACAGTAACATCAATGTCATCGCAAATGTCATCTCAACTGGAAGAACAGAAGACATATATGGCACGCATTTCAGAAATGTCACAAATGTCATCTCAACTGGCAGAACAGAAGACAAGTATATCACCCCAACTAGAATCCCAGGAGAACCGTATAACATCCAAAATGGAAGCACAAGAAACGCGTATTTCAGAAATGTCGACACAGATTACATCTAAGATTGAAGCACAAGAGGCACGAATATCCGAAATGTCGGCGCAAATTTCAGCACAGATATCATCGCAGATCTCTGCTCAACTGGAAGAGCAAGAAGGACGTATTTCTTCGAAGTTGGAGGTGAAAGAGTTTTATAAATGGCATACGGGACGTAGCAACGGACGAGCGACATATGCAAACCTAAAACCCACATTCGCAGAAACGGTATCCCATGCACTGACTCAGGAAACAGCGTCACTTTTGAGTAAGCCCGCATACAAAGCTCATCGCGTGGAAGTGGAAAGGCCAGACTGGGTAGACACAATTTTGGAAGCATTAAAAGGAACGCAGCAGAAAAACGATGGTGCCGTCAAATGCTTTAAATGTGAGAAGCCAGGGCACATTGCACTTTATTGCAGTACCAATCCTAATAGTTCCAGCAATGTGGGTGGACGCAGAGCTTAAGGAGATGAGCAAATCTCCAAATCCACTCAATCGTTAAACTAAAGCGATTCAGCCGCAAGGGGCGACAGCTGGCTCCCTCAATTGAATGCCCCATAATCTCTATCTCGCAAATTGAAAGAAGATCAAGCAATCTTACTGTCGGAGGACATGTGGATGGAAAGGAACATTTACTGACGTTTACTGACGGTAAGAGTACTCAATGAGTTCAAGTCACCACTCAAACTGACAGAAGGAGCTATATTGGGAAGATGCCAAGAGGCTGAAATAGTTATTAACTGTGAACAGCTCCAGGAACACGTGTCATCTAGCAATACTGATCTTTCAAATGACATCACGGCATGGACGGAGGGGCTAGATCAAGATTATCAGAGTAAGGCAAAGGAACTGCTAAAGTACGCAAAATATTTGACCAGGATGGTTCCAAACCAGGCCGCACCCATGTTGTGAAACATCAAATTGACACTGGAGACGCGAGGCCGATACGTCAAGCTCCTCGTAGTGTTCCGCTGGCAAAACGGGAAGTTGTGAGTCAAATCGTACAAGAAATGAGCGACAGCGGCGTCATCGAACCATCAGCTAGTCCATGGAGCTCACCGGTGGTACTTGTGAAGAAAAACGATGGGAAAATGAGGTTTTGCTTGGACTACCGCAAGTTGAACGACGTCACGAAAAAGGATAGCTACCCATTGCCAAGAATTGGCGATACTCTGGACTCGCTATCTGGTACGAAATGGTTTTCCACACTTGCCAGTAAGTTGAGGTGAAGGAGGAAGATAAAGAGAAAAAAGCCTTCAGTCTCGGTGATGGTCTTTGGCAATTTACAGTGATGCCTTTTGGACTTTGTAATACACCAGCTACTTTTGAGAGACTCATGGACCAGGCACTGAAAGGACTACATTGGAAAACATGCTTGGTGTACCTGGACGACATCATCGTATTGCGCAAGAACTTTGATGAACATCTTAAGAACTTGGAGGAAGTTTTCCAGAGAATAGCTGGCGCTGGTCTGAAACTAAGTCCCAAAAAGTGTTCGCTGTTTAAAAAGGAAGTAAATTATTTGGGTCACAAGGTAACGACAGAAGGTATCTGTACAGCGAATGAAAAGATAGAGGCAGTAAAGGATTGGCCAAGACCACAGAACTTGCATGAATTAAGAAGTTTGCTTGGGCTGTGCACATATTACCACCGTATTGTACCAAACTTTTCCAGCGTATCCCATAGCCTCTATGACCTTACAAGAAAAAATAAAGCTTTTGAATGGAAGAAGGAGCAAGGAATGGCTTTCCAAACATTGAAGGCGCGTTTGCGCACTGCCCAAATGTTGGCATATCCGATTCCAGGAGCAACATTTATTCTAGATACAGATGCGAGTGGATATGCTATAGGAGGCGTTTTATCACAACTGGTAGATGGACAGGAGAAGGTAGTTGCATACTACAGCCGTTCGATTGGAAAACCAGAGAGGAGCTATTGCGTTACACGGAAAGAGCTGTTGGCATTGGTAGAGTGCATTAAAAATTTTCACAAATACCTCTACGGCCAGCGATTCCGCGTCAGGACATATCACGCAGCGTTGAAATGGCGTCTGCAGTTCCGTAATCCGGAAGGACAATTGGCACGGTGGATCGACCGACTACAAAGCTATGACTTTTCCATTGAGCATCGAAAAGGTAATACCCATGGAAATGCTGATGCAATGTCACGAAGACCATGAAGTTTGGAGTGCAAGCACTGTTCAAAGGCCGATGCCAAAGAAGACATTATAGATGGTCGGATAATGACTGAGTGGATTGCCAACTGCGAGGTTTGCAATAGAGCGAAAGGGCTCAAAACTCGAAGTCATTGCCAGATGAAGCAGTATATTTCAGGTGCACCATTTGAAAGGATCGCCATGGATGTCGCAGGTCCATTTCCTACTAGCAACCGCGGAAACAAATACGTACTGGTGGTTATGGATTATTTCAGTAAATGGCCAGAGGTATACCCAATCCCAAACCAAGAAGCGGAAACAGTAGCAGAAGTGGTTACAAACGATTGGGTTGCAAGGTATGGTGTACCAATGGAGTTACATTCTGACCAAGGCAGGAATTTTGAATCAGCTGTGTTCCAAGAAATGTGTAAGAAGTTGGGCATTCGAAAAACACGGACAACTGCATTACATTCTCAGTCCGATGGTATGGTGGAACGTTTCAATAGAACATTGGAGGAACATTTCAGGAAAGTAGTAGACAAGTACCATAAGGAATGGGATACACACATATCATTATTCTTGATGGCTTACCGATCGGCAGTACATCAGACAACGGGCCAAACTCCCGCAAAAGTAATTTTTGGCAATGACCTTCGACTGCCAGCTGATTTGAAGTTTGGGATAGATGCCGATGCGGAGAAAAATGTCAAGAAATCCACTTGTCTTGGAAGAAGACAGGATCTGGTAAGGCAACGAGCAAAGGTTATAAGCGACAAGATGAAAGCCAGATACGATAAAGCAATTAATTCGGAAGGGTTTCAGGAAGGAGAATTGGTGCTGTTATACAACCCACAACGAAAAAAAGGTTTGTCCCCAAAATTGCAGTGTAATTGGGAAGGCCCATACAAAGTTGTAAACCGAATCAACGATTTAGTGTACCGCATACAAACCATTGGCAAACCACGAACCAAAATGAAAGTGGTTCATTTGGAAAGGCTGGCAGCGTTTAGATCGAGAGATTTGTCTGATCGGGACGACCAGACTTGGGTGGAGGACAGTGTGACGAATATTAGTGACACTAAGTGATACTCACATCACTAGTCTGATGCTAAGTAAATGAAGCCACAACAACAATAAAGCAGACTGTCACTTGTATCTACATAAACGAATCAATCATTACGTCTACACATATGTACGTACACGCTGCGGAGAAGCAACGCACAACCACATGCATATATCTGAGATACTCCCAAAAGTATGCAATCATTTGTGCAAGTATCACTCAAGTATCACGCCTAGAAATATGTTAACGAGGAAACCGAACAGTATAGAAAGCAGCAATAGTAGAGGCACGACAATCAGTTGGATTTAAGCAAGCTATCAGTTGCTAAGTATAAGTGTTATTGTGAAGTGCTTTAATAAAGGCCATTTTGCATTATTGAATAGTGGAGTTATTTATTCAACAGTTAAGTGACTCGAACGTTAGTAGAAGGTTGCAAATAAGAGGAATTACGGGAAACGGTGAAAATTCTGAAGTCGAAATTCCGGAATCAAAATTCTGGGTCGACAAAATTCTGGAAGTCAAAATTCCGGAATCATGGCATGGCGTAGCCGGTGTTGGATCGGTTAAGGGTTATTTTTTTAAAGGGCGGCTGAGGGCCGCCTACGCAGAAGGACATCACCGTGGCGGTAGCCACGGTTATGCCACACACCCGGACTTGGCATGGCGTAGCCCAGGGTTTTTTTTATAAGCGCGGCCGAAGGCCGCCTATGCAGAAAGGTGTTCTACGCAGAATTATTGTGCATGGCGCAGCCGGTGTTGGATCGGCTTTTTCCAGAAAATTGACTTCCATAATATTGATTTCCGGTGTTTCGACTTCCGGAATTATGAATGCAGAATTTCCAAAAAAGCAGAATTTTGATTTCCGGAAGACTACGGAACGCCCTTGGGCGTGAAGAGCAAGGAGCCACAAAAGATTTATAAAAGTTACGAGGACGTCGGGTCCTGGGATCCAGCCCAGAACTACCTGTCCGATGCAACCATCCCTTACACGAGACACACTGACAAGAGTATGACCGTCCTAAAAAGATTCTTTTCCGGCAGACACAGCCCATTTCTCAGGACCGGGGTCAGGATACGGACCCGGATTGGGCTCGACACCTTCCCGGAGCAAGAGAGTATGGTGCAGTCCCGCTGCAAGGAGCTGCTGGGAGGATAACATTTTTAAGAGGGACGCAGCAAATTAAATGGGGTTTTGTCGTTTGGTTGGTCGTTAAAACAAACTTCTGGTAGCACTACGGGCTCATGCAGTCTATGTGAGGTCCTCACGACCGGCCAGTTCAATCTAACCTAACCTTCCGAAAATTGCTTTGGCGGAAGAAACATGGATCGAAGTATGAAAAGCAAGGGAACAAAGCCTCCCCGAGTGTACGTACGTTTGCTCAGAACATTTTGACAAAGCATATGTATACGTTTCTCAATTCTGTGCTCGAAACATACTTAAACTCAATTTTTATGAAATTCAATAAATTGGCTACAAGTCCAAATTTTTTATATTTTATTTATTATTTATTGCGCGAAGGAATTGTTAAAACCATTTTTTAAGAAGAACATTGCCCTGCAGCTCTGCAGGTTAGGCACTAGTTGTGAGATTTCTTATGCCCGTTGTAGCAGGATGACCTTGGGTCAATTCCCGGGTATACACATTCTGTGCCCATTGACATGGTTATGGCGTCACAAACTAAACTAACAAAATAGTTAAACTGAAGAGGCATGATAATAAGGCCATGCTAGAACAACAGGGGCTTTCGTGTATTTTTTTCTGTTTTGGGGTCAAGCTGTTATAAAGATATGAGTCATTAACCAATATATGAGTCATTATACACTATTTTGCAATAAAATTGCATGTTTTACTGTATTCTCAATCGACATGTAGGCTAAAGCATATTATTCTGTCTCAGATGACCATTACGCTTTCATCCTGAAAGAAATTCCCATCCAGAAAAACTACAATTTCGCTTTAAAAAGTAACGGTATCTCAACGCTAAAAAACGCAAAAAATAAATATCATGAAACTTCAAAAATCCCCAAATACGTCAAAAATTTGTAAGTAGAACTATCTTTTTTTTTATACCATGATGAAGGCTACCCATGATACAAAAAATGGAGGTAGTTCCATTTAGTGTGACGTTAGCCACTTGACTTTTGCGGGGACAATGACAATTTCACAAAAAACAAGCTACCAGATTAAAAAATGTTACGAATTTTTCTAATTTTGATGGATTTCATATAAACGGATATGACTAAATTACTTTCATAGTTATTTTAAACAAAAAAGCAAAAAAAAAAAAACTAGCCCCATGCCTTGGAAATATTTTAATACGAAATATCAGCCTAGAAAAGAAGGTTTTTAATCACTTTTTCGAGCTTCCGAAAATTGTTTTGGTGGAAGAAACATGGATCGAAGTATGCAAAGCAAGGGAATATAGCCTTCTTGAGTGTCCGTACGTTTGCTCAGAACATTTTGACAAAACTTACACGTTTGTCAATTTCTTGCTCAAAGGAGGTCCTTATAAACCGACACCGCAATTTCTTGATAAATTGGCTACAAGTACACATTTTTTATTTTTTTATTTATTGTATAATTCAAGCGTCGCGCTTTAAGAGGGAATTGTTAAACCATTTTCTAGGGAGAACATTACCCTGTAGCTCTGCAGGTTAGCTAGTTATGACAGTGTTTTGCCCGTTGTACCAGGGGTCACCTTGGGGAAGCCCCGCCTATACACATTCTGTGCCCTAATGACAGACACTTTTTCTCAACATGCCTTGAGAAATATCCACTGTAAGGGCATGATAATAGGGCCATGCTAGAACAACAGGATTTTTCGTGTATTTTTTTTCTGTCTAGTGGTCAAGCTGCCATAAAGATATGAGTCATTAACCAATGTGTGAGTAATTTTCCACTATTTTTTAATAAAATTTCATGTTTTACTGTATTCTCAATCGATATGTATGCACATAAATCGTGCTAAAGCATATTATTATTGTCTCAGATGGCAATTGCGGTTTCATGCTAAATGAAGTTTCCATCCCGAAAAACCACAATTTCGCCTTAAACAGCAACGGTATGGCAACGCTTCCGGCAAAAACAGCAAACATTATGAAACTTCAAAAATCCCCAAATACGTCAAAAAGTTTTGAGTGGAACTATCTTCTTTTTTGTATCATGAGGCTACCTTTATTGACTAAATAATGACTTCTTAAGGTTCGTGCACATTATACGACGCGACATGTAGCGACAAAATATTCTTTGCATGTATTCTTATGGAGCCATGCACACCTACCGACAGTCGAACGACACGACACGACCAGGATGACCAACTAGGCAAAAATGCCGCGAATATTTTGTTGGAACGTGTCGCTACATGACGCGTCGTATAATGTGCACGAACCTTTTAAGATCTTATTTTTCTTTTTTTTTTAATCAAAAATTTCAGAAAAATTAAAAATATTCCCAGTTGTAAATATATGCATTCAACATAAATATTTGAGGCATGAATATGCATGCCATTTTATGCAATCCCCATAGCATTTTCATGACGAATCATGAATCCTTTTTATTTACCGGACTTTTGCAAATAGCAAACTTGCACCTCGCTTTCCTTTGCAACAGAAAGAAATCTGTACCGTAAAAAATAGTTATAGGGCGAACTTTTAATCTGTCCTTAAAAAATAAAGGTCCGAATTTAACCTATAAAATAAGTCTGGATTTCTTCGGACTAAAATATAAAAAAGTTTTTTCTGAAGGACTTTTATTACAAAAGTTTGCGTCCCTGGTATTTATACAAATATACGATTTCATTGATACCACATGCATGCTTATTTCATGCAGTATATCGTTAGCTTAATGTAAACATGTGCAAAGTCAGTTTTTACGAATTTTACAGGAGACAAAAAAATGAATAATTTTTGAAATAACCTTTTTTTTCAAAACTGTGAATGAGGATACCTTAGTTGCAATACTTTTTAGTGCAGAAGATTTGAAAAAGATAAATAAAAATCATGTATGCTAACCCAGCAGCTATTTTATGACTTAGCACAATTTCCTCACTCAAAACAAACTTTTTCTCCTGACTTAGCACTTTTTACCTAATATGTTTCCCCATCACTCCTCCCTTTTAATGATTGAAATATAATACTAAAACTATATATTTTACGAAAAATACTATTTATTTGTCAAACTATTTCTAAATATTGGCGGCCACCGTGATGTGATGGTAGCGTGCTCCGCCTACCACACCGAATGTCCTGGGTTCACATCCCGGGCAAATCAACATCAAATTTTTAGAAATAAAGTTTTTCAATTAGAAGAAAATTTGTCTAAGCGGGGTCGCCGCTCGGCAGTGTTTGGCAAGCACTCCGAGTGTATTTATGCCATGAAAAGCTCTCAGTGAAACCTCATCTGCCTCGCAGATGCCTTTCGGAGTCGGCATAAAACAAGTAGGTCCCGTCCCGCCAATTTGTAGGAAAAAATAAAAAAAGGAGCACGACGTAAATTGGAAGAGAAGTTCGGTCTAAAATCTCTTCGGAGGTTATCGCGCCTTACATTTATTTATTTATTTTATTTCTAATGGTTCTGATCTGGATTCTTTTGCCGGATGGTGCGCAGACAATAACTTATTTTTAAATTCAAACAAATGCTGTGTTGTGTCTTATTCCATAAAGACAACTGCCACATACTTTATCTACAAACTAAATGCTAAATCTTTTAATCGTTGTCAAGAGAGCAAAGACTTGGCTGTAATTTTTGACTCCAAACTCTCTTTTTCTAGTCACATTGATTTCGTTGTTTCAAAATTTGTTGCAATGGTTGGGTTCAGTAGACATAACACCAGTGACTTTAAGGACCCTATGACGTTGAAGGCACTTTATATATCCTTGGTCAGAAGTGGTATTGAAAATTGCTCAATAATATGGAATCCTTTCTATGAATCTAACTCCTATAAAATTGAGAAAGTTCCAAAAATGTTTACAAAATTGCTTTACGTATGCTTCACTGGCCAGACGGCCTCCCATCATATACCAGCAGTCACAAATTGCTTGGTCTTCAGGCTTTGCATAACAGAAGAACTTGAATCTCACTCATGCTTGCCTATAATGTAATAAACTTTAGCACGAATTGCTCTGATTTATCTACTTTGTTCATTCCATATATTCCACTGCGTGATCTTGGACATAATAGATTATTTATCCAAATAACTCATAAAACGAATTATGCTATGAATGAACCTATAACTAGGACTATACATCTAGCAAATCGATTCAGTAGTGTTATTAATTTTAATAACAGCTTATATAAGTTTAAGCTTGATTTGTTTTCTATTTTTAACTAGTCTGTAAGAAAGCATGTAGCTCGCCAGATATCTCAATCGTGAGCGCAGAACTCGTAAACTGCGTCAACTGGCAGCCGATGGTAACATTGGCATCCGACCACCTGCCCATACTTATTTCGTTCGAGCGTACCGCCGACTTCATCGTCACCGAAAAACGCACTTTCATAAACTTCAAAAAAGGAAAGTGGGAAGAATATAAATCTGCAACAGACAGCAGCTTTGCTGCCCTCCCTATCCCGACTGATGCCCGCCAAGGGGAGCGTGCCTTCCGTAACGTCATTGAATCCGCCTCGGCACATTTCATTCCCGCCGGGAGAATTCCCGAAATCCGGCCCCACTTCCCGGCGGAGGCCGCGAGCTTAGCGAGGGAACGCGACCTTATAAGACAGCTTGATCCAGGCGACCCCCAAATAAGGGATATAAACCAACGCATCAGATTGCTTGTGGACGAACACAAGCGGGCGAAATGGGAAGAGCACCTAAGAGGTTGTAACCTCTCTACCGGTGTAGGTAAACTTTGGTCCACCGTAAAGTCCCTATCGAATCCGACTAAGCACAAAGACAAAGTTTCCATCGCCTTTGGCGATAAGGTGCTGTCGGATGCGAAAAAATGCGCGAGCGCTTTCTGCCGACAATATATAATGCATCCTACGGTCGACAAAGATAGACGGAGAGCCAATAGACACGCACATAAACACAAACTCAGCGCGTCACCAATTACCATCACCGCTAGAGAGGTTGAGGACGCCATTGGTCGTGCTAAACCATCCAAAGCAGTGGGCCCAGACGGCATAGCCATGCCGATGCTTAAAAACCTAGGGAAAGAGGGTTTCAAATATTTAGCGCATGTCTTCAACCTGTCTCTTTCCACCTTTGTCATACCCGAGAAATGGAAAATGGCCAAGGTGGTCCCGCTACTAAAGCCTGGGAAACCAGCTAACGTAGGTGAGTCATATCGTCCGATATCTCTCCTATCGCCAGTGGCAAAGACGCTTGAAGCCATTTTGCTCCCTTATTTCCAAGCACATTTGCAGCTAGCCCCTCATCAGCATGGCATCAGAAAACTCCATAGCACTACCTCCGCGCTAAATGTCATTAGCACCCAGATAAATTGCGGTTTGAATCAATATCCCCACCATAGAACAGTACTCGTAGCGTTAGACCTATCAAAAGCTTTTGATACGGTCAACCATGGCTCGTTACTGCAAGACCTAGAAGGGTCCACCCTTCCCCCATGTCTTAAAAGGTGGACCGCAAATTATCTGGGTGGTCGGCAGGCATCGGTGCAATTCAGAAACGAAACATCAAAACAAAGGAGAATTAAACAAGGGGTGCCACAGGGTGGTATCCTATCCCCGCTTTTGTTTAATTTCTACATATCTAAGCTACCTTTACCACCGGAAGGAGTCACAATCGTTTCCTACGCCGATGACTGCACAATAATGGCCACAGGCCCAGGCCCAAAGATCGATGAGCTATGCAATAAAATAAACGACTATCTCCCTGATCTCTCCAGTTTTTTCGCCTCGCGAAACCTGGCATTGTCACCGACTAAATCTCCCGCGACCTTATTTACAACATGGACGCCCCAAATGTCGACCATATTGAACATCCACGTCGATGGCACTACGCTACCGACTGTCCTACACCCCAAAATCTTGGGTGTGACGTTTGAACAGGATCTACATTTTGGTGCGCACGCAACCGCAATTGTTCCAAGAATTCAGAGCCGTAATAAAATCCTCAAATCCCTTGCTGGGAGTACCTGGGGAAAAGATAAAGAAGCGCTCTTGACCACATACAAAGCAATTAGCCAGCCGATTACGTGCTACGCGTCACCTATATGGTCGCCAAGCCTAAAAACCACCCACTGGAAGAAACTACAGGCCTGCCAAAATACTGTTCTCAGAATCGCCACGGGCTGTCTTCTTATGTACCCAGAACACCATCTGCATAATGAGGCGAGAATACTCCCCATCAGGGAGAGAAATGAGATGCTGACCAAACAGTTTCTGTTGAATACCCAGAAACCTGGGCATCCCAACAGACATCTGATTGACGAACCAGCACCGCCTAGGGGCCTAAGGAGTCATCTCCGTAAGCATTTTGAGGAAATACGGCACCTGAGAACCCAGCCGTATGAAGCGGAAAAACACAAGCAGGTCCTTGGTGAACTCCATAGACAGGCGTCGGACCTTTATGTCGGGAATTGCCCGGTGAATCCAGTACTTGAAGAAAAATATCCAGAACTCGCAGAAGAGGAACGCATACTCCCCAGGGAAACGCGTGTCACTCTTGCTCAACTTCGTTCTGGATACTGTAACAGGTTAAACTCTTACCTATCCAGAATCAACCCCGACATACAAAATGTATGCCCTGCTTGCAATGTGTCCCCACATGACACCAACCATCTCTTTAATTGTAATGTGGAACCAACGCCTCTAACACCCCTTTCCTTATGGTCCACCCCTGTTGAAACGGCAAGTTTCCTTGGACTCCCGTTAGAGGATATTGATGACAATTTGTGATCGGTCGCGGCTATTAGGTGGGGCGAGCATTGCTACAACAACAACAACAACAAAGCATGTAGTTATCGACATGTAAGAATTGAAGTAGATTATAGTCAGCGCAAAGCATTTATCAAACACCAAAGTTATGTATCAATTGGGTGAATCCAATTTCAAGGGGTTGTGTAGGCAAACCTCTCGAGGGGTTCCCAGCGCAATATATAGCTTCTCCAACCCAATTGCCAACCTCACCTATACGTGGCGAATTCTGTTTCATTGACAGCCAAGGCTCTGGCGACCCCAAGTTCATGATGGAACTAGGGGGTGGGGAGGACGGGATGGCCTAGAAGGTTTAACGTGGTCCTATAAATCATTCCCGAGATGGTCGGACTAGTACCTTAATAGTGCTTTGTTACCGGAACGTACCGGATCTATATGCGGCAAAGAACCACCAACATCGGCCCAAAGCCTTCGGGGAGTGTCTTTATCCTTAATACAGCAACAACAACAAAGCATGTACTTTTAGACTGAATGAATTAAATAAATAAATAAAATGCGCGCACAAAGAAATGACTAGTAATTCAGATTGATATTATTGACAGGTTGACTTAGCACATTTTTTTTAACAGCTGACGACTTAGCACATTTACACATCATTGCCCACAACACGTAAAAATGAAAAATTTAAATATTTGGTTTGTGATCGATGTATTTTGAATTCAGTTTTAAAACTGCATTAAAATAAAATTTTTCAAAAAAAGTGAGTTAGCACATTTTCACATTAAGCTAACGATATAATTTTTCCATCCGATTACTTGATAATTGCTCATACGTTTTCACTTACACAATTGTCTTGAACTAAATTCTTTTTTATATGTCATTCGGATATTTAAAAATTTTTCACCAATGTTGTCCCCGAAAAAGTGTTGTTTTTTGCCTTTTCAGGAGTAAAATATAATAGTTGTATTACTTTTTTTTCACAAATAACTGTTGGCGGTCATCGAATATGGTCGTATATTTTCAAAACAGCGGGAGTTTAATTACTCAAACAAAATAAATATAAAGCAAAATAAAAAAAAAAACCAGCTATAAAACACAAATTATTTACAGTCTGTGGAATGGCATGAGCATTTCATATTTTAACAACATAAATTTGCCAATTTAATAAAGGAAAATAAAAATAGAGTGAAACAATTGTGCCAAAAGAGAAAGCAGCGCAGTTATGGGCATGGTATAAATATTACAAGGTAAAACCGGTGAGAGACAAAATGACGTTTACAAAAATTTTAGAATTCTCATTGCTCTCACATTTTTAATATTTATACTCAGCTGAGCAGAGCTCACAGAGTATATTAACTTTGTTCGCATAACGGTAATCCGTAACGGCATAAATTAATCGAGATAGATATAGACTTCTATATATCAAAATAATCTGGGCGAAAAAGGAAATTCATTTAGCCATGTCCGTCCGTCCGTCCGTAAACACGATAACTTGAGTAAATTTTGAGGTATATTGATGAAATTTGGTATGTAGATTCCTGGGCACTCATCTCAGGTCGCTATTTAAAATGAACGATATCGGACTATAACCACGCTCACTTTTTCGATATCGAAAATTTCTAAAAACCGAAAAAGTGCGATAATTCATTGCCAAAGACGAATGAAAAGGCGATGAAAATTGGTAGGTGGGTTGACCTTATGACGCAGAATAGAAAATTAGTAAAATTTTGGACAATGGGCATGGCACCGCCCACTTTTAAAAGAAGGTAATTTAAAAGTTTTGCAAGCTGTAATTTCGCAGTCGTGGAAGATATCATGATGAAATTTGGCATGCACGTTCCTCCTATTACTATATGTGTGCTAAATAAAAATTGGCAAAATCGGGTGACGAACACGCCCACTTAAAAAAAAAATTTTTTTAAGTCAAATTTTAACAAAAAATTTTACAGTAAGTAAATTATGTCAACATTCAACTCCAGTAATGATATGGTGCAACAAAATACAAAAATAAAAGGAATTTTCAAAATGGGCGTGGATTCGCCCTTTTTCATTTAATTCGTCTAGAATATTTTTAAGGCCATAAATCGAACAAAAATTTACCAATCCTTTGGTAGGTGCACAGATTCTATGACGATAACTGTTTTCTGTGAAAATGGGCAAAATCCGTTGAAGCCACGCCCAGTTTTTATACACAGTCGACCGTCTGTCCTTCCGTTGGCTGTTAACATGATAACTTGAGCAAAAATCGATATATCTTTACTAAACTTAGTTCACGTACTTATCTGAACACACTTTATCTTGGTATAAAAATGGCCGAAATCCGACAATGACCACGCCCACTTTTCGATATCGAAAATTACGAAAAATGAAAAAAATGCCATAATTCTATACCAAATATGAAAAAAGAGATGAAACATGGTAATTGGATTGGTTTATTGACGCAAAATATAACTTAGAAAAAACTTTGTAAAATGGGTGTGACACCTACCATATTATGTAGAAGAAAATGAAAAAGTTCTGGAGGTCGAAATCAAAAGCCCTTGGAATCTTGGCAGGAATACTGTTCGTGGTATGACATATATAAATAAATTAGCGGTACCCGACAGATGATGTTCTGGGTCACCCTGGTCCACATTTTTCGAAAACGCCTTCACATATACAACTAAGACCCAAACCCTTTTAAAACCCTCATTAATACCATTAATTTGATACCCATATCGTAAAAACACATTCTAGAGTCACCCCTGGCCAACCTTTATGGCGATATCTCGAAAAGGCATCCACCTATAGAACTAAGGCCAACTACGTTTTAAATAATCATTAGCACCTTTCGTTTGATACCCATATCATACACGCGCATTGTAGAGTCACCCCTGGTCCACCTTTATGACGATATCTCGAAAAGGCGTCCACCTATAGAACTAAGGCGTCCACCTATAGAACTAAGGCCCACTCCCTTTTAAAATACTCATTTGATACCCGTAATGTAATGATAGAAGGTGGGGAAAATTTGACAGCTGTCATATCGAACGCCCTTAGCTCCAGTGAGCTCCAGGTTGTATTTTGGAAGTACACGAGAAAGGGGGCATAAAAGGTGGCCTCTTTTTGAAATAGTACTTAAATTCATACTTTTTAAATAATCATAAAATACAGAAAGCAGTGTACGTAGCTTGATTATTTAGCAATTTTATCATAAAAGTTATGAAATGAAGATTGCTTTATTAAATTCTGAGACGTTTTCAACTTATAAACTTCTTGTGAACGCATCAATTTTGCTGGTAATACTTTAGGACAGAGCAAAAATGTCGGCAGAGGTGTCGAAAGACACGTTTTTAGCTCGATATTGATAACCTGAAAGTATATATTTTACTGATGCCAAAAGATATTTGCAAAATTAGCGTTGAAAATTTTATGTACAAAGGTGTTCTACCCCCGGTTTTGGAGCGGCCAGGGGTTGTTATCCGGATTACTGATACCGAGGTAAAAACGTGTCTTTTGAACTCCCTCTCGACATTTTTGGGCGTGTAATAACAGTCTTCTTCTGTCCTGGAATATTAAAGAAAGCAGTTTTTAATATATTACATCAGGGGAAAATGTTATTGACAACAAAACAGGATGACGGACAATGCAGCAGGTAGATACATTTGGTGGAATATTAATTGAGGTTTTGGCTTTAGTCTTGATCCCTATCATTGAATTCGCCGCTGCTACTATAGATAGGGGGTCCGGAACCGAAGAGGGTGTGTACACATCTAACCAAGCCTTCGCTGACAATAAAGATACCAAGCGAGCATTTCAGCAAGAGGCATTCAAACTTGCGGGCGGGCAGAAGGGGTGAGATGTTGACGTTCTGCACAATAAACGGAGACGCCCCCACACGTATGGTAGGGAGCTGTCACAGTTCGCCGGATATCTCAATCGTAAGCGCAGAACTCGTAAACTGCGTCAACTGGCAGCCGATGGTAACATTGGCATCCGACCACCTGCCTATACTTATTTCGCTCGAGCGTACCGCCGACTTCATCGTTACAGAAAACGCACTTTCATAAACTTTAAAAAAGGAAAGTGGGACGAATACAAATCTTTTACAGACAACCTCTTTGCTGCCCTCCCTATTCCGACTGATTCCCGCCAAGGGGAGCGTGCTTTCCGCAAGGTCATTGAATCCGCCTCGGCACGTTTCATTCCCGCCGGGAGAATTCCCGAAATTCGGCCCCACTTCCCGGCGGAGGCCACAAATTTAGCGAGAGGACGTGACCTTATAAGACAGCTCGACCCAGGCGACCCCCAAAAAAGGGATATAAACCAACGCATCAGATTGCTTGTGGATGAACACAAGCGATCAAAATGGGAGGAGCACCTTAGAGGTTGTAACCTCTCTGCCGGTGTGGGTAAACTGTGGTCCACCGTAAAGTCCCTATCGAATCCGTCTGAGCACAATGACAAAGTTTCCATCGCCTTCGGCGATAAAGTGCTGTCGGATTCGAAAAAATACGCGAGCGCTTTCTGCCGTCAATATGTAATACATTCTACGGTTGACAAAGATAGACGGAGGGCCAACAGACACGCACATAAACATAAATTCAGCGCGTCACCAATTACCATCACCGCCAGAGAGGTTGAAGATGCCATTGGTCACGCTAAACCATCCAAAGCAGTGAGCCCAGACGGCATAGCCATGCCGATGCTTAAAAGCATAGGGAAAGAGGGTTTCAAATACTTAGCACAAGTCTTCAACCTGTCTCTTTCTACCTTTGTCATACCCGAAAAATGGAAAATGGCCAAGGTGGTCCCGCTACTAAAGCCTGGGAAACCAGCTAACATAGGAGAGTCGTATCGTCCGATATCTGTCCTATCGCCAGTAGTAAAGACGCTTGAAGCCATTTTGCTCCCCTACTTCCAAGCAAATTTGCAGCTAGCCTGTCATCAGCATGGCTTCAGAAAACCCCATAGCACCACCACCGCTCTAAATGCCATCAACACCCAGATAAATTGCGGTTTAGATCAAAACCCCCACCATAGAACAGTATTCGTAGCGCTAGACCTATCAAAAGCTTTTGATACGGTCAACCATGGCACTTTACTGCAAGACCTGTAAGGGTTGACCCTTCCCCCATGTCTTGAAAGGTGGACCGCAAATTATCTGGGTGGTCGGCAGGCATCCGTGCCATTTAGAAGCGAAACATCAAAACCAAGAAGAATTAAACAAGGGGTACCACATGGTGGTGTCCTATCCCCACTTTTGTTTAATTTCTACATATCTAAGCTACCTTCACCACCAGAAGGCGTCACTATCGTTTCATACGCCGATGACTGCACAATAATGGCCACAGGCCCAGGCCCACAGATCGATGAGCTCTGCAACAGAATAAACGGCTACCTCCCTGATCTCTCCAGTTTTTTCGCCTCGCGAAACCTGGCATTATCACCGACTAAATCTTCCGCGACCTTATTTACAACGCGATTTATTTTACGCTACCGACTGTCATACACCCCAAAATCTTGGGTGTGACGTTTGATCAAGATCTACATTTTGGTGAGCACGCAGCCACAATTGTTCCGAAAATCCAGAGCCGTAATAAAATCCTCAAATCCCTTGCTGGCAGTACCTGGGGAAAAGATAAAGAAACGCTCATTACTACATACAAAGCAATTGGCCAGCCGTTTACGTGCTACGCGTCACCCATATGGTCGCCAAGCCTAAAAATTACCCCTGGAAGAAGCTACAGACCTGCCAAAATACTGCTCTTAGAATCGCCACGGGCTGTCTTCTTATGTCCCCAGAACACCATCTACATAATGAGGCGAGAATACTCCCCATCAGGGAGAGAAATGAGATGGTAACCAAACAGTTCCTGTTGAATACCCAGAAACCTGGGCATCCAAACAGACATCTGATTGATGAGCCAACACCGCCTAAGGGCCTAAGGAGTCATCTCCGTAAGCATTTTGAAGAAATACGGCACCTGAGAACCCAGTCATATGAAGCAAAAACACACAAGCAGGTCCTTGGTGAACTCCACAAACAGGCGTCGGACCTTTATGTCAGGAATTGCCCGGTGAATCCAGTACTCAAAGAAAAGTACCCAAAACTTGTGGAAGAGGAACGCATACTCCCCAGGGAAACGCGTGTCACTCTTGCTCAACTTCGTTCTGGATACTGTAACAGGTTAAACTCTTACCTATCCAGAATCAACCCCGACATACAAAATGTATGCCCCGCTTGCAGTGTGTCCCCACATGACACCAACCATCTCTTTAATTGTAATGTGGAACCAACGCCTATAACACCCCTTTCATTATTGTCCACCCCTGTTGAAACAGCAAGTTTCCTTAGACTCCCGTTAGAGGATATTGATGGCAATTTGTGATCGGTCGCGGCTGTTAGGTGGGGCGAAGCACTGCTACAACAACAACAACAACAACAGGATTTTATTGCGGCTCTGGATTTACGGTACAATTGCGGCTGCATGATTACCAAAATGTAGATCCTGATCAAACTTCACACCCAAGATTTTGGGGAATTAGACAGTCGGTAGCGTAGTGCCATTGACGTGGATGTTCAAAATGGTCGACATTTGGGACGTCCATGTTGTAAATAAGGTTGCCGATGATTTAGTCGGCGACAATCTCAAGCTTCGCGTGGCAAAGAAATTGGAGAGATCAGGGAGATAGCCGTTTATTTTGTTGCAAAGCTCATCGATATGTGGGCCTGCGCCTGTGGCCATTATTGTGCAGTCATCGGTGTAGGAAACGATAGTGACTCCTTCTGGTGGTGAAGGTAGCTTGGATATGTAGAAGTTAAACAGAAGTAGAGATAGGACACCACCCTGTGACACTCCTTGTTTAATTCTTCTTGGTTTGAATGTTGCATTCCTGAATTGCTCCGACGCCTGCCGATCAGACAGATAATTTGCGGTCAACCTTTTAAGACTTGGGGAAGGGTAGACCCTTCCAGGTCTTGCAGTAACATGCCATGGTTGACCGTATCAAAAGCTTTGGCAGGTCTAACGCAACGAGTACCGTCCTATGGTGGGGATTTTGATTTAATCCGCTATTTATCTGAGTACTAATGGCATTTGTCGCGGTGGTTGTGCTAATTTGTTGCAAATTTGGCTACTGGCGATAGGAGAGATATCGCCTGATAAGAATCTCCTATGTCAGCTGGTTTCCCAGACTTTACTAGCGGGAGCATCTTGGCCATTTTCGGGGATGACAAAGGTGGAAAGGGACAGGTTGAAGACATGTGCTAAATATTTTAATCTCTCTTTACCTAGGTTTTTAAGCATCGGCATGGCTATGCCGTCTGGGCCCACTGCTTTTGTATGTCGGGGTTGATTCTCGATAGCTAAGAGTTTAACCTGGTCAGTACCCAGATCGAAGTTGAGCTAGAGTGGCGCGCGTTTCCCTAGGGAGAGTGCGTTCCTCCTCTCGCTTCCCAACGCAGCTGGTTCTATGTACCGGATCGACTGGGGATTTTTCTCGACCAAGGGCTGTCATTTCATTGTGACCCCATTTAATTTGTTGCGTCCCTCCTCAAGCATCTCGCTGGCAGGATTTAACGCAAAGAAAAAGAAACGCTTATAGCTATTTATAAAGCAATTGGCCAGCCGCTTGTGTGATATGCGTTTTCAATATAGTCGACGAAATTAGGAGAAAAATTAGAGAAAGCTGCAGGCCTTACAAAAGACCGCACACAGAACTGCCACGAGATGGCACAAAAATCAGCACAAACAGTTTCTTTTAAATTAGCACGAACCTGGGCATCCTAACTGACAACTGATTGATGAGGCCCGTATTCCAGGCCAATAAAGGGACATCTACGTGAGCGCTTTGAAGAGAATCGGCTTTCAACAGCAGTTCAATCTAATGGCGTTTTCTTTTCTGGAAAAAATGTTACCGTCATTTTACACTCTTAAATGTTAACTTTTGAACAAGGTTGTTGTTGTTGTTCTAGCTATAAGGACACTCTCCGAAAGTTGTGGGGAGTGTTATCGATGTTGATGGTCCTTTGCCGGATGTAGATCCGTTCCGACGTTCCGGTAACAAGCACCATTAGGGTACTAGCCTGAACATCTCGGGAACGATCTAGGATGACCACATAGAACCTTCTAGGCCATAGCACCCCCCACCCCCTAGATCCATGAGGAAATTGGGTTTGCCAGAGCCTCGCCTGCTAAAGAAACAGGATTTACCACGGGTAAGTGAGATTGACAATTGGGTTGGATAAGCTATAAATTGCGCTGGCAACCCCTTGAATCAATTTAGTAGTTTAGTCACCTCTTGCGGCAGACATACCTCCCGCGGGAACTAGGTCACCTGGCGCTCTGGCTGAATTTGTAGCTAATGAAACTACTTTTTTTACCCAGTAACAATTATTTTGTGAAAAGAACACCCAAACATACAAGAGAGCTGAGGAGAAACAACAGACTCCACACCATAAGAAAGAGAAAAAAGGCTCTTAGCCACATCCACACACGGTCGGTAAATTCTAAAGCCGAGTTATGTCCGATAAAGGATATTCTCAGAGTTCAATGTCCAATTTTGGAGTAGAGGGCGGCAGACTTCCCCGAAAGCTGTGCGTCATTCTGGCTTAACTTCGATAAGGATTTTTTAATAGGTCAAATGCTAACTTATCCAGAATCAACCCCATCATATGTAACATATGTCCTCGAATGACACTAATCATATTTTCAATTGTCATGTGGAATGACCGAATCTAACGCCAATGTCAACAAGACCCAACTCTATTCAAACTGCCTGGTAGAGGATACCAATGACAATGACAATCCGATCGCACCTATTGAATAAAGTGAAACACTGTTACAACAAAAACGGTAGAATATTCCATAACTACACCACGGTTTGACAGTAAATACAAATAAAAATTGGTAGATGGATACTCCCAGATGCCAAAACTAAAAATTTGTTTGTCTTCTGGAGGCTTCTAGTTTTTGCAAAAACTGTATTATTATCTATTATTTTTGCCTAGAGGAGCGATGAAAGTCCCTAACCATAACAATTTACTTGAGTGTTATAATTAATAATTTTACGGGAGTGATAATTTCCATGCAAGAAACCGTAGACTAATTTTTCTATCAAATTACATTAAAAATAATTTCTACCATGAGAAAACGATACCAAAATGAGTGAGTTGACATGTTTTTGTTTGTTTTAAATTTAATTTTTACATTAACATTTTTAACAATAAAAACAATGCAAATAACACGGTAAAATTATTTCGTTTTCTGATGGTTCACTTTTTTCACAAGAAAGTTCATTTTAGTTGTGTTTTTAAGCACAAAATTTACAAACCAAAAACAAAATTTTCATTTGTCAGAAAAAAATTAAGAAAAAACGGCCGAATGTCAAAAAAAACCTATCGAAACACAAACTGGGTCGCTGGGTCCTTTGTTTTTCATGAACTAGATTGTATTTTTCTTGCATTTCGTTAGTTTTTTTGGAATATAATTTACACACTTACACCAGGAGGGAGGGCGACAAAAAATATAAGAGAAAATACAAGAAAAATACAGAGAAAATAAAGTAGTGTCATATAGGTATAAAACATATATGACACTACTTTATTTTCGTGTATTTTTTCTTCAATTTTATGTCGCACTCCCTCCTAATACGGCTTCAGTACTGGTGTAAGTGTGTAAGCTATATTCCAAAAAACTAACGAAATATAAAAAATTACAACCTAGTTCATGAAAAACAAAGGATCCAGCGACCCAGTTTGTGTTTCGATAGGTTTTTTTGACATTGGGTTGTTTTTTCTTAATTTTTTCTGACAAATCAAAATTTTGTTTTTAGTTTAAAAAATTTGTGCTTAAATACACAACTAAAATGAACTTTCGTGTGAAATAACACAGCCAGCATTTTTTGAAAATTTTGATCAAAAAATATTTAAATATCATATCCCAAGATGATTAAAAACGTTCAAATTTAAAAGCATTTTCTGTTCGAAAATTAAGGTATCGTCGGGAGAAAAATGTACCTTAGATGGGATTATTCTTGAATAATCATTTATGATTCCTATTTTGAAGCGCTTTTTATTCATATTTGATATGATTGTAAAATTGAGCTTTAATTGTTTTAGAGTAATATTTTACTGCTTTTCACAGTACTTTTCTAATCATATTCGTGAACATATTTCAATGGTTTTGGTTGAGATTTTTTAATCATTTTTGAATGCGATTATGATGCATTTATTCTTCATATCTAATTCAAAATAAGATACTACATAATAATCTTATTTCATCAGTGGAAGAAAGCATGCGGAAGTGAGCTATTTGAACCACAGGTCACTAGCCAACAAAGTTGACTGATATACACCTGCGACTACAACATCCAACATCAGCTATGATCGTCAATATCTTAAAATACGATACGGTACGGGATGTTGAAGACATACCCAGGTACATATGTCAAGAGAGTTTCACTTACCTGTTCAAATAGCTAACAACTTTTGTATTGTCCAACTATTATGTATTTTCTGGGAAGCCGAAGGCGGAGAAATGGTTGGGAAATCATCGGGCACGAGCAGCATTTCCATTACATTGTCTCGAAGAATGTCTTAATAATAAAAATTTTATATACATACTTTTCTGAACTTCATGATTGAAAAAATGTGTGTATGTGAAAAAAATAAGATTTTCAATGAAAAGTAAAATTTTAACAAGTATAAAATTCATTATTCAGTCAACAAATATAGTCAGAAAAGATTCAGAAGGCTGACTTAAAAATTATTATAAATTTTTGATCACCTAAAGTAAACACATTTGATTCAAATATGATTCCAAAATGTGATTGAAAAACTATATTTAGTTTTTAATCATCAAAGGCAAGCATATTTGATTATTTGTTGGCTTTTATGAAATATTAAAATTTAATCATCAAAGGACTTCAAAAATGATTCCAAAAATTTATCGAAAAATGCTTTTGAGTTTTTGGTCATCACAAAGGTATTCATATTTGATGATCTCTTTTGTTCAATTGTATGATAACTCATTATTTAGTTAAAGAGAGTAATCAAATTGTATTTATATGTAGGGAAATTAAAAATTTTATCATCTAAATGCTGAGTGGGAAGTGACCCACCAGAGCCCAAAATAATGTTTCTGTGTTATTTGCATTGTTTTTATTGTTAAAAATATTAATGTAAAAATGAAATTTAAAACTTCAACAAAAATATGTCGAATTATTTTATTTTGTGGATAATATTGGTCTCTCTTTCTCTTGTTGGAAATTGTTTTTGTAATTTGACTTTCCGATAATGTTTCGTCAGTTTTTTGAACTTGGAATCCAAGCAAACATAAAGTAGTGTCATATATGTAGGTATAATACCTATATGACACTACTTTATTTCCGTGTATTTTTTCTTGTATTTTATCTTCAATTTTTTGGCGCACTCCCTCCTAATACGGCTTCAGTACTGGTGTGTAAACTATATTTAAAACTAACGAAATACAAGAAAAATACAACCTAGTTCATTAAAAACAAACGAGCCAGTTTGTATTTCGATAGGTTTTTTTGACATTCGGCCGTTTTTTCTTTATTTTTTTTTGACAAATGAAAATTTTGTTTTTAGTTTGAAAATTTGGTGCATAAAAACACAATTAAAATCAACTTTCTTGTGAAAAAAGTGAACCATTAGAGACCGAAATAATTTTCGCGTGTTATTTGCAGTTTTTATTGTTAACAAGTAAGGAAGGTTAAGTTCGGGTGTAACCGAACATTACATACTCAGTTGAGAGCTATGGTGACAACATAAGGGAAAATAACCATGTAGGAAAATGAACCGAGGGAAACCCTGGAATGTGTTTATATGACATGTGTATCAAATGAAAGGCATTAAAAAGTATTTTATGAGGGAGTGGGCCATAGTTCTATAGGTGGACGCAATTTAGGGATATAGCCATAAAGGTGGATCAGGGTTGACTCTAGAAAGCGTTTGTACGATATGGGTATCAAATGAAAGGTGTTAATGAGTATTCTAAAAGGTAGTAATCATTAGTTCCATAGGTGGACGCCGTTTCGAGATATTGCCAGAAAGGTGGACCAGGGGTGACCCTAGAATTTGTTTGTACAATATGGGCATCAAACGAATGGTGTTAATGAGTATTTTAAAAGGGAGTGGGCCTTAGTTCTATAAGTGGATGCCGTTTCAAAATATCGCCATAAAGGTGGACCAGGGGTGACTCTAGAATGTGTTTGTACGATATGGGTATCAAATTAAAGGTATTAATGAGGGTTTTAAAAGGGAGTGGTGGTTGTTGTATAGGTGGTCGCCTTTTCGAGATATCGCCATAAAGGTGAACCAGGGGTGACTCTAGAATGCGTTTGTACGATATGGGTATCAAATGAAAGGTGTTAATGAGTATTCTAAAAGGGAGTAATCATTAGTTCCATAGATGGACGCCGTTTCGAGATATCGCCATAAAGGTGGACCAGGGGCGACCCTAGAATTTGTTTGTACAATATGGGTATCAAAAGAAAGGTTTTAATGAGTATTTTAAAATGGAGTAATCCTTAGTTCCATAGGTGGACGCCGTTTCGAGATATCGCCATAAAGGTGGGCCAGGGGTGACTCTAGACTTTGTTTGTACGATATGGGTATCAAACGAAAGGTGTTAATGAGTATTTTAAAAGGGCGTGGGGCTTAGTTCTATAGGTGGACACCTTTTCGAGATATCGCCATAAAGGTGGACCAGGGGTGACTCTAGAATGAGTTTGTACGATATGGGTATAAAATTAAAGGTATTAATGAGAGTTTTAAAAGGGAGTGGTGGTAGTTGTATATGTGAAGGCGTTTTCCAGATATCGACCAAAATGTGGACCAGGGTGACCCAGAACATCATCTGTTGGATACCGCTAATTTATTTATATATGTAATATCTGCCAAGATTTTAAGGGTTTTTTATTTCGCCCTTCAGAACATTTTCATTTTCTTCTACTTAATATGGTAGGTGTTACAACCATTTTATAAAGTTTTTTCTAAAGTTATATTTCGCGTCAATAAAACAATCCAATTACCTTACCATATTTCATCCCTTTTTTCGTATTTGGTATAGAATTATGGCATTTTTTTCATTTTTCGTAATTTTCGATATCGAAAAAGTGGGCGTGGTCATAGTCGGGTTTCGTTCATTTTTCATACCAAGATAAAGTGAGTTCAAGCAAGCACGTGAACTAAGTTCATTAAAGATATGTCGATTTTTGCTCAGGTTATCGTGTTAACGGCCATGCGGAAGGACAGACGGACGACTGTGTATAAAAACTGGGAGTGACATCAACCGATTTCGCCCATTTTCACAGAAAACAGTTAACGTCATAAAATCTATACCCCCACCAAATTTCAAAAGGATTGGTTAATTTTTGTTCGACTTATGGCGTTAAAAGTATCCTAGACGAATTAAATGAAAAAGGGCGGAGCCACGCCCATTTTGAAATTTTCTTTTATTTTTGTATTTTGTTGCACCATATGAATGTTGACATAATTTACTTATATACTGTAAAGATATTAAATTTTTTGTTAAAATTTTACTTAAAAAAAAATTTTTTTTTAAAAGTGGGCGTGGTCCTTCTCCGATTTTGCTAATTTTTATTACGCGTACATATAGTAATAGGAGTAACGTTCCTGCCAAATTTCATCATGATATCTTCAACGGTTGCCAAATTACAGCTTGCAAAACTTTTAAATTACCTTCTTTTAAAAGTGGGCGGTGCCACGCCCATTGTCCAAAATTTTACTAATTTTCTATTCTGCGTCACAAGTTCAACCCATCTACCAAGTTTCGTCTCTTTATCTGTCTTTTGTAATGAATTATCGCACTTTTTCGGTTTTTTGAAATTTTCGATATCGAAAAAGTGGGCGTGGTTATAGTCCGATATCGTTCATTTTAAATAGCGATCTGAGATGAGTGCTCAGGAACCTACATACCAAATTTCATCAAGATACCTCAAAATTTACTCAAGTTATCGTGTTAACGGACGGACGGACGGACGGACGGACGGACATGGCTCAATCAAATTTTTTTTCGATCCTGATTATTTTGATATATGGAAGTCTATATCTATTTCGATTCCTTTATATATGTACAACCAACCGTTATCCAATCAAACTTAATATACTCTGTGAGCTCTGCTCAACGGAGTATAAAAATGTTAATATAAAAATAAAATGTAAAACATAAACAAAAACATGTCAAACTCATTAATTTTGGGGGAATCGTGGTCTCGCTTTTTCATGATAGAAATTGTTTTTGTGTTTAGAAGTTCCGATAAAAATTCGTCAGTTTTTTTTAGCTTGGAATCCAAGCAAAAATAAAATAGTGTCATATATGCTTAAGCCAAACTTGAAGTATTTTATTTGAAAATTTGTATTTTAATTCAATAAAGTTCAGTTCACTAACACCATAACTTGAGCATAAACTGAGATATATTCGACGATTTCTTCTAGTAAAAAAAAGTATGTGCTTATTGTCCGATTCTGCAACAAAATTATGAAAAAAGCTGCTAACTTCATTAAATTTCAATACATTTTTAATTGTAGAATATAGAACGACGTTTTTATGCAATTGAATTTTTTTGTTCTACTATGAAATCCGAACATACCGACACATGAGTGGAAGGTACTTACTGTATCTCGGCCTACCGAGGAAGCTCAGTTCTACATCTTCCAAATAAACAAGCAGGCTGAGGATATTTTTTACACGCAGCTTGGCAAAATGTCCTTTGGCAATGGCAAAATTTTCATTCGACTGAGGAAAAGAAGTCCCGAGGATAAAACCCCTAACACGCTAGAGGTGGGCGAAGCCGAAAAGGACCTCAAAAGCCTAAGGGAAAAAAGACAGGTGGAGGTCCCCGACGTCACCACGAAGGTGTTAGAAGAGGACCAACCGCCAAATGTTGCTGTGACTCGCACGGAGGAACACCCGACACAACAGTTACGAGAGGCTGAAGGGGACCTCGAATACTCTAAACCAAAAGGGCAACGGAAGGACGACGACGTCACGACGAAGGTGCTGGAGGGGGTCAAACAGCCCAATGGTGCTGCGAGTGCTACAGATAAACCTCAAACACAGTAAAGTGGCGTCGAGCGAACTCCTCCTAACCCTTGAGGGGAATGGTCACGTAATAGTGAGGAATCCCTTCAGATGCTTCTCGACACACATTTCCCATTGGGAGAAGGTTTAGAAGAGCCAGCAGACATCGGAGCGGGTAGTGCCGGGTTGGTGACCGATACCAAGATCGAATGGCCAGTGAAAACGGGCCGGGCCCGGACGGTATATTCCCGGCCATGCTACAAGTTTCAAGTATGGCGGTCGTGGAATGGCTTAAAATAATATTCGATGGGTGCATAAGGCTGAATCATGTACCGCACTCTTGGAGAACTGCTCGTGTAGCTTTCCTACCAAAGGCGGGGAAGATCGGTCACGTGTAAACCAAAGACTGATAGATGTGTACATAAAATCCAACGTAGATGAAAAGCTGCTCTCCACAACACAGCATGCGTACACCAAAGGCAAGTCGGTAGACACCGCATTGCATAGGGTGGTAATAAGCATAGAGAAATCCCTGAAATATAGTATATGAGTATGATCTAGGAGTCTTCTTGGACATTGCCGGGGCTTTCAGTAATGTTTCTAACTGGGCGATTATGGATGGTCTTAATTACATTAAAGTACATCCCGCCTTAATCAGATGGAGCGGTTGCATGTTAAATTGCAGGAAGATTACATCACAATGGGGATTGTACGAGGCCACGAAATCAGTGGACAGGGGCACGCCGCAGGGAGGGGGTGCTATCACCTCTGCTGTGGACGTTGGTCATCAACCAACTGCTCAGGCGATTCGATGAGGGACCCGTAAAACTTACGGCTTACGCAGATGACGTTGCAGTTTTCATAAGTGGAAAGTGCCTTCCAACGATTAGTTCTTTGATGGATCGGGTGCTTCGGGATATTCATACCTGGGCATTTAATGTCGGGTTGAAAATCAATGCAGAGAAGACGGATAGCGTCTTGTTTACAAAGAGGTACAAGGCCCCAAATTGGACCAGGTCTAAGTTAGGAGGGGTGACCTTACAGGAGAAACCTTGCACAAAATATCTAGGAATCATCGTAGACAGTAAGCTGTCATGGAAGCTCAACGTGGAGGAGAGGATGAAGAAGGCCTCAACGGCACTCTATGCATGTAAAAGAATGCTGCTGTTTACGTGGAGCTTATCACCCTCTCTTTCTCATTGGGTTTTTACAGCGATTGTAAGCCCTATTATATACTATGGAGTTCTTGTTTGGTGGAAAGCCACACAAAAACAACATACCTCAAAAAATTAGAGGGGGTATGCAGACTATCGATGCTTAGCATTACGGGAGCCCTGAAAACAACCCCGACGGCTGCACTGTATGCCATTCTGCACATTCCACCTGTAGACCTGGTAGCAAAGAACATAGCATTAACAACCGCAACTAGGCTCGGTGCCTCGGGGCAGCTTGAGCGCCGACCATATGGCCATACTAGTATAGCGTCATCAATCACAAGACGAACAGACTACCTGATTCCCTATCTACGCTTCGAGGGATATCTTAAGGCCGCAGTAGAGGTGGACGGTTGGCACAAGGGTGCGCAAATGGCGGACGAGGCGATATATGTGTACACAGATGGTTCCAAAGTAGTGGAAGGAGTAGGGTCTGCGGTATACTGTGCTGATCCGGAAATAAGCAGATCCTACAGTCTGCCGGATTAGTGTAGCGTTTTCCAAGCGGAAATATTAGCCGTAACCAAAACAGTAGAAACCCTGGAAGAGAATAGCTTAAGCTGCAACCTTTTATATTGGCAGTCATGCAGCAATTAAGGCAATAATCTCGCATAGCACAGCATCTAAATGCGTGACAGAGTGTAAGCAGTCTCTGGAGAGAAAAAAGCATACATCTACATTGGGCCCCAGGGCATATGGGAATAGATGGGAATGAAAAAGCGGACGAACTAGCTAAAAAGGGTGCATCCCTTGAAGCTTGCTCCGTAGACGTCCCAATTAGACTGGGCGAGATTAAGCGAAGGCGAGAGGTGCACATGATCGACCAAGCGGGAAAGGCGTGGGTTGAAGCGCGGGGCTGTAAAGTGTCGAAGATTATGTGTAGGTCTTACAACCTTAGACTAACAAAGTTGCTTCTATCATTAAAAAGAGAGAACTGTAGACTCATGGCGGGTATTCTGACTGGACATTGTCTTCTGGCGTCACATGCCTTTAAATTAGGCCTGGTTAGTGATAGCAGATGTAGGAAGTGCGGGTTGGAGGAGGAAACGATCGAGCACGTTCTGTGCTCATGCCCTGCACTTGCCAGGCTAAGACTCCAGCTATTAGGAGTGATACAGCTGTCAGATCTAGAAGCAGCAAGTGGCTTAAGTCCTAGGAAGCTTCTAGTATTTGCCAAGAGGACGGAGTTATTTTATAACATAGGTCCTGGTTTTTGATAGGGGTTTTCAGTTTGGTCGTTAAAACAAACTTCTGGTAACACTACGGACTCAATCAGTCTATGTGACGTCCTCATGGACCGGCCAGTTCAACCTAACCTAACCTAACTATGAAATTTTAGTTGGATGGAGTTAGCAGCTTTTACAGCATCGTCGACGATACATTGGAATGGTCGAATTATAACCTAGCCACTTTCAAAAATTTCGAAAAATTAAAAAAGGGACAACGCATTAACAAATACTGATGAAGTGGTGAAACTTGACGAGTGTATTAATTTATGACGCAAAATCAAAACTTAGTGCAGTTTTGTTAAATGGACGCCCAAGAAATCGACCTTCTCAGTTATCACATTTCCTCTACAGGCAGTACACAAAGGGTAGGCAAAGCGCAAGCAGTCGCCAACTTTCCAAAGCCCCAATCAATTTCCGAATTGCGACAGTTAATTTGTATGCTGAATCTTTATCGACGTTTTTTACCTCAAGCAGCACAACATCAAGCCCTGCTTACTGAATACCCAAATGGTTCAGTCAAGAGGACAAGCGACTCATACAATGAACAACTAAAGCTAAAAAGAAGGGTTTAACCTACCCCAGCGGATAAGGGAGCTTAGAATATACCAGCGGCAGGTATGTCTGTCGTATGAGGCGACTAAAATACCCTAATGATTCAAGGGGCGGTGAAGCGGTTTCAAAGGGTTGCCAGCGCAATTTATAGCTTCTCCAACCAAATTGCCAAAATCACCTAACCGTGGCGAATCCTGTTTCTTAACAGCCGATGGTCTGGCGACCCCAAGTCCCTCATGCAACTAGACGGCGAGATGGCCTAGAACGTTCAATGTGGTCATATTAAATCGTACCCGAGATAATCGGGCTTGGACCTTAATGGTGCTTCTTACGGGAACGTACCGGATCTATATCCGGCAAAGGACCATCAACATCAGTAACACTCCTCAAAACCCTCGGGTAGTGTCTTAATCGTTACAATGAGAATTTTTGGTTGCAAATACCATCCTTTTCGCTTATCCAGTTAGACATCCAAAATTCGCACTTAAAGCAGATGCATAAAATCTTGCCATTGGAGCAGTAGTGGAACCAAAAGTCAATGGATTATGGGAACCCCTCGCCAACCAATACAGACAATTGGATTGTATCGGTCCGTTTACCACGAATATTGTTTATATTTCTTGTGTGCCATTCGGATCGCACATGCGATGTCAAAGATAGAGGAAGTTTCTACCATAGGTTATGCACGACTCTCCGAGGCTCAAACAACAAATGAAGACATACAAAAATTACTTTAACAACTGATTCTGGACTTCAGCTAAAACTGGTACCATTACCAGGTTGTGCAACGGAAATTTATTGTGATGTATCTAAGTATAAGCCCAGGCCTATACTTCCTACCAGTTTTTGACGATCTGTTTTTGACATACTTCATAACCTTGCACATCTTGCTGTTATAGCTACAAGGAAACTAATTGAAGATCGTTTTTTTTTGCCGTAACTCAATAAAGACGTTAACTTTGCACCGATGACAATTCAATAATTTAATGGTGTGGTGACATAAGGTCAACGGACATATGGTGAGTTAAGTAATAATCACATCATAAGGGTCATAAGGCCAATTTACCTTATGGCCATTTGAATTGGTCATGAGTTAAACTTGCCATTTAAAGTCACCATAGGGCCAATTGACTTTAAGGCCCTTCAAAATTTGGTGAAGTGACTTACTTAATTGGCGCTTAACCGTCTAAAAGGTTATGGCCGTCCAACAAGGCGCGCCAGTCGCTCCTTCGCTCCGCCAACCGGCGCCAATTGGTCACACCAAGGGAGTCTAAATCGTTTTCCACCTGGTCCTTCCAACGGAGTGGGGGCCGCCCTCTACCTCTGCTTCCATATGCGGGTTCCGATAGAAACACTTTCTTGGCCGGAGCATCATCTTTCATTCGCATAACATGGCCTAGCCAGCGCAACCGGTGCATTTTAATTCGCTGGACTATGTTGATGTCTGCGTCATTAAATCTTCTTCGGTACTCGCCATCGCATCGCGTCTCTCGAACACTCCCAAAGCCGCTTCATCTGCTGTTGTCATGGTCCATGCTTTTGCCCCATATAGCAGGACGGGTACGATAAGTGACTTGTAGAGTATGATTTTCGTTCGCCGAGAGAGGACTTTACTTTTCAATTGCCTACCTAGTCCAAAGTAGCATTTATTGGCAAGATTGATTCTTCGCTGGATTTCAGTGCTGATGTTGTTGCTAGTGTTGATGCTGGTTCCCAAATAAACGAAGTCTTTTACTATTTCTAAATTATGGTTGCCAACAGTAGCGTGGTTGCCAAGGCGCATATGCGCTGACTCTTTGCTCGATGACAGCAGGTACTTCGTTTTGTCCTCATTCACCATCAAACCCATCTTTACCGCTCCTTTTTCCAGTTTGGGTGATGTGGGCATTTGGGAAATTTCCGTTTGACAATGTGACCATTTCGGGAAAAAGACCATAACCATATTTTTACCTTTTAACTTTGGTTGAATGTATATATGTATAAATGTATGTAACGGTATCCATGAACATAATTTTCACCAACTTCCAGAAGGTTGATTCATTTGAAACTTTGCACACGTATCAAGGACTGATGCCGAAACAATTATTTGATGGTGGGGTGACATAAGGTTAAGGGGCATAATATGTATGAGACCTCACGTTGAGTATATAATGTTGGGTTTCGCCCGAACGTTACTAAAATCCAAGCACTTATCTTATTCGTTCTCAAGAAACACTAGGAAGATTCGCTTTGTCTTGAAAGGTGCACGGATTGTTTATATCCTACAACGAAATATGCAAGACTACGAAAGGACCCCATTGCGAAATTATAACATGCATCAATAAGACGCCCAAAAAAATTGGCATATAAAATAATAAAATCGTGAGCAAAGCACGGTTGATTTTCTTTTACCACAATTCGATGCACGGAAATATACATAAGTTTGAACATACTATAAATTGTACGGATTGCATAAAACTTTTAGGGTGTATTTTGTTGTTGTGACTATAATCCGTGCAATCCATGCACCGTTTGCAAGGCAAAGTGAGTCTCCCTACCCTTGTAAACCATTTAATGCTGAAAAAATTTAAAAAACTCCATCTTTGACCAAGAATATACCATTAAATACCGCTACGTTCTAGATATGTATTTTGAAAAGATTTAAAACGTTTGTATTTTATATTGGAAATCGGTGCACCCCGCTGTCCAAGCAGACACATTTTGTAGGTAATTTCCAGTGCCCTAATATATTATGCTTTCTATAAATGCAGGTGAAGATGATGTCGATGTCATACGTGAAACTTATGAGCGCGCTATCTCCAACGTACCTCCCGCCAATGAGAAAAATTATTGGCGACGTTATATTTATCTATGGATAAATTATGCTCTCTTTGAAGAACTAGAAACTGATGACCTAGAGCGCACACGTCAAATTTACAAAACTTGTCTTGAGCTTATACCTCATAAAAAGTTTACATTTAGCAAAATTTGGATAATGTATGCACAATTTGAAATTCGTTGCAAAGAATTACAGAAGGCGCGTAAAACTTTGGGAATGGCCATTGGTATGTGCCCACGTGATAAGCTTTTCCGCGGTTATATTGAGTTGGAAATACAATTGCGTGAATTTGATCGTTGTCGATTACTTTATGAAAAATTTCTTGAGTTTGGTCCAGAAAATTGTGTTACGTGGATGAAATTTGCAGAGTTGGAAAATTTACTAGGCGACACGGATCGAGCACGTGCAGTTCTTGAGTTAGCAGTGCAACAGCCACGACTCGATATGCCAGAATTATTATGGAAAGCTTATATTGATTTTGAGGTATCACAGGGCGAGACTGAGTTGGCACGTCAACTTTACGAACGTCTTTTGGAACGTACATATCATGTTAAAGTATGGATATCCTATGCCAAATTTGAATTAACTCATCAGGATGCTGAAACAGCCGAAGATGATCCGGAAATGAACATAAGATTATCGCGGCGTGTTTATGAGCGTGCTAATGATACATTGCGTACAGCTAGCGATAAAGAATCCCGCGTTTTATTATTAGAGGCATGGCGTGACTTTGAACGAGCCTCCGGGGATAGTCATTCCTTGAGGAAGGTAATGGAAAAGATGCCTCGTCGCGTGAAGAAACGGCAAAAGATTGTTTCCGAAAGTGGTGTGGAGGAAGGTTGGGAAGAAGTATTTGATTATATCTTTCCCGAAGATGAGATGGCACGTCCTAATCTGAAACTATTAGCTGCAGCTAAAATGTGGAAAAAACAGAAGGAATGTGGAAACATAGATCCAACGCCAACAGAGAAAGATGATGCCATCAATGCAGCACAACTTAGACCCCCGAGCCCGATAATAGATACAACTGTAAATCAATAATTTTAATCTAAATAGCTAATAGGAAATACAGCTTCAAATGCTCACGTATATTATAGATATATCTGTATAAATTTCTTATAAATAACTGGCGTACCCAGCAGACCTTGTTCCCTTCCCTCTATCACTCTCTATGCCATCGAATATACTACAACTTTACGACTTTTTCTTCATTTCTCTTTGTTATTCCTGTCCTTTCTGTATTGCATTTATTTCCACTCCTCTCATATCCACTCCCACTATCATTCCTCATTCCATTTCCACTCTTACTCTCTCTACCTCTCCCACCCAAATTATCTCTGGAAGTTCGAATTATGAAACTATGGAATTCATTCAACAATTGCTCTTCTGACACCAATTCTGCCATTCTAATAAAGAATGTATCTGCATTTTTTTTTTCGATGATCAGCCATTTATAAAGGCATTACATTTACAAAAACAGCATTTGTAACAGGTAAACTTCAATATATCAGTTTCAATTAGAATGTAGATACCCACATTCTTTTTTAGGAGGGCAGAATTTTAGCGAAAATTATATAAATATATAAAATAAATGTAAATTCTCCATTATTCAGTATATAAAAATGCTCTTGACAATTGAAATTATTCGCGTACTTCACTTAAAACGTGTTAAAATCAAACTGATTCCTCATAACTTGGACTGCGACGCTTTAATAGCACTCAGTGGTCTATTTTCGTATTTCTCTCAGGGTCCAGACTTCGCGAACAGCCTTCTCGATTAGTTGCTAGATTACTTCTCTCTGCATTTCATATTCTCCTTTGCCTTCTATACCTTCTATACATATTTGCGTAGCTGCCTAGCAAAAACTGTACCCGTAAATTGACCAGTAAAATGACTTTTATCTGTGACGATGGAACACGTAAAATCTTCAGTAACATTCTTCAGAGCATCGGTAACTTTTGTGACCAGTCCATTCCGTCGTACCTATTTATGTGATTGTCCATACTGCTCACAGATATGCGGTATTAGGTTATCGAAATGTAAACAAACTATAGTGCTGTACGGTTCTTACATTCACGTTATGGCAGTCATTTTTTAAGTTATATACCTGTAACTTTACGATAATTTTTACGTTAATATGACTGCCTTTTCACTATTATTATGACCGTTTTTTTACTTGGATTATCTGCTATATAAATAAAACATTTCTTTAATTCAAATCCATTAACATTTCTTTTATTCAACATTTTTATAATATAATAGATTATTTATAATAGTTGTAAATTATTAACTATAAGTATTAAGGGAGGAATAGTTTTTCTTGTTAGTGAGCCATAAATACAAATTTTATTGTATGCGATTGTATGCATACAAAGTTAAGGGAAACTTAAATTAATTAATTAATGATATAGAAAACAAAAGAGAAGAACTAACAGAACTATTTGAGTAAGTTGACTTGTAATTCGCCAATTTTAATACAATACCTTTCTTATTTTAGTTCAGAAAGCTGCAATTGAGGTTCGAAAGTTACAAATGAAGTTAAAAAATTTCATTCAAGTTCAGAAAATTTAAATTCAAGCTCAGAATTTCTATTTGTAGCTCAGAAAATTATAATTGAACTTAAATTGTAATTTTCTGAACTTCAGTTGTAATTTGCTGAACTGCATTTGAAATTTCTGAGCTTCAATTATAATTTACTGATCTTCTATTGAAAATTGTGAACTTCAATTGCAACTTTCAAAATTTTTTGACATGAAATGAACAATTTAACATTTTTTCAGACAGTTAAAATGGTGAATTGCCTAACAGAGGTTTGAAACCCTTGCATTCGTGTTGGCGCTTCTCTATATCATTAATATAACAATATCTTTTTAATAATTTCATTAATAGACAAATATAAATGTTTTTCCTTTACATTTTAGAACTGTGTACAAAAATATGTAATTTTACATATCGCAACCTAAACCAAAAAGTAGAGAAGCTTTGTGTTGAATGTTGATTTATGCCACAAAAATAACAAAATTCTTAACAAAACCAGGCTAAACGATAACATTAACTATCAAAAAAACATAAGTTATTTTACGATGCTTTCATGGATCGATTTACACTTAAATACCGATTTAATTTTTTTTTTTAAGTTTTCACATTTTTTAGTTTAAAATGCGATATATACATTCAGTGGAATAATTTTTTTCTTTCTTCGTGATTTTGCATTAATAAACGTAGATACTCAAAGTAATTTTTTGTTTTGAATTATGTGATTACATTATTTATAAGGACCATTTAGTTGATGGTATTGGTACTGTCAGTTAAATTCATCAGCAATTATATTCAAAATATTTTTTTGTTATACATCTCTTTTATAAATTTTGGTTAAAAATTATTGACAAATTCGTTACAATTAAATTGCTTTAAAAATCTTTGCAAACTTTACAAGATTGTTGAATATTATTTTAATTATAGCATAAAAAGCTTAGAATAGTAGCGTAGGAAAAAACTTAGAATTATTTCAGTTAAGTTCATCACAAATATTTATATTCAAAATACTTTTTTGTTATACATCTAGTTTATAAATTTTGGTTAAAAATTATTTAAAAATTCGTTGCAATTAAATTGCTTTAAAATTCTTTGCAAACTTTACGAGATTGTTGAATATTATTTTAATTAGAGCATAAAAAGCTTAGATTAGTAACGTAGGAAAAAACTTAGAATTATTAGATTCTTAGATACTTTTTAACCAAGATTATTTCAGTATGTGTTGTTCGTTTGTTGTACAAATTCGTTGCATATTAATATTCAGATGAAGAATACTCAAAGGTGTCGTGGCATCGTCTTGTTGGTCAAAGGCGCGCCGCAATATCCAGTGATGGGAATTGACATTCATTATAAAGTAGCGAAGGCGCGGTTCTGCGCAAACACCTCGCCAACCTGTGTTGGCAAAAGATATGCTGAACTGTAGAGGAAGAAACATTTTTAAAATTTAATAAAATCAAAAATGATAGTTGTGCTAAAAAGGGGTAAAGTATTGTATGTTAAAGTATAGCAAAGTCTCAGCGGGATTATCCTGGTGAAAATTGAGTATGAATAGGTCTCATTCTTCATTCTCAGAAACATATACAAAGGTACATTTAAAGATATTAAAAATCCCCAACGCTTTTTGCAATAACTTCAAAAAAACTCACATTCAAACCGGTGTCATATCCCTACTTCTGTTTAAATTGTACATATCAATAGCTATCTTCACCACCAGAAGGAGTCACTATTGTTTCCTACACCATATGGTCGCCAAGCCTAAGGATTACCCACTGGAAGAAGCTACAGGCCTGCCAAAATACTGCCCTCAGAACCGCCACGGGTTGTCTCCTTATGTCCCCAGAACACCATCTACATAATGAGGCGAGAATACTCCCAATAAGTGAAAGAAATGAAATGCTAACCGAACAGTTTCTGTTGAATACCCAGGAACCTGGGCATCCCAACAGACTTCTGCTTGATGAGCCAACACCGCCCAGGAAGGAATCACCCCCGTAAGCACTATGAGAAAATACGGCACCTGAGAACACAGCCGCGAGTCACTCTCGTCCAACTTCGATCTGGATACTGTAACAGGTTAAACTCTTACCTATCCAGAATCAACCCCGACATACAAAATGTCCCTGCTTGCAATGTGTCCCCACATGACACCAACCATCTCTTCAATTGTAATGTGGAACCAACTCCTCTAACACCCCTCTCTTTGTGGACCACCCCTGTTGAAACAGCAAGTTTCCTCGGACTCCCGTTGGAGGACATTGATGACAATTTGTGATTGGTCAGACCTATTGGATGAGGCGAAGCACTGCTGCAACAACAACACCAGAAGGCACTCGAAGACGATGCCTCAAAACTAACAACCAAAAGCAATAATTATCATTTCACTGACACAAATTTTATGGTTTTTTCTTCCGTAGTTGGTTAGTTAGTTTTCATAATATTACTTAACAATTTATGATTAGACATTTTTTTCAAGTTGTATTTTGACTTACCAGCAACAATAGAATCATGTTTAATTGTACGCTGCACAATCATTGTACCATCATGTAACGAAGCTCAGTTTCTTCCAAAAATTGTTCGGCACTGCCGCGTAAAATAAATGTACATGTTCTAGCATTAACGCAACCTTTAAATAATTATAAACTAAAAAAATAAAATTTATGTCAAACCAACTATCAAACCTTGGAAAATGTTGAAATGTTCACCACCAACTTGACGTTCTTCAAAGTAATCACATTGACTCAAAACACTTGAATTAATATCATTAGCTGTAGTCATAACAGCACCACCACTAGCTTTCATTGTACGTTTCAAATCTTCTTCTGGTACACTAACAGAACATTTCACGATCTGCAAAATACTGTGTACCAACATCACCAATTGGTAGTTGGATAACACAACATTGGCGTCGTACTTGCCTAGTTTATTGTACAGAATACGCCATTCAGCATCAACAATTTTCTGATACTCTTGAACATTATCAATACTTACTTCAGCATTGTCACGCTCAGCCTTGAATTCCAATTCTATATTTAAAATTGCCATTTTATATTTTTTTTATGACGTTGGATCCACCAAAGAAAAGTACAGCGTCCACAACCATTTTAGAAAAGAAATCTTTTTGTTGATGAATAATTTTGGAGGAAATTGCGGTGGCAGCGCATTTTTCCAATAAAGCACGTTGTTGTTCCTTTGATTGGCGCTTCGGCATGTTCAGCCATGTAATATTTTGGTCATGCATAATTGTAATGCTTTGCGTATAGCTTTAATGATGATACGTGCATGCTCGCCTTCCTCAACATATGGCTTAACTTGTTTTAAGATTTCGCACGCTTAAAGTAATACTGAAGTGGTGCCATCGCCGACCTGATAAGAGAAACATTTTTATTCTACACATTCTAATATAACAAAAAACTTACCTCAGCACTTTGAGATTTGGCGATGTCGACTACAGTTTTACGGCTGGATGCACAATGTCCAATAGTTTCATAATGGTTGCCCCATCATTTGAAATTGTAGCCCTACCACTGGAATCAACAATATGTTTGGCCATACTGTGTGAACACAATGTAGTGCGTACAGCGTCCACAATTGAATGCGAGGCATTGATGTTGGATATGAGTTGAGATTCTACCTTGAGAGCTATCGGTACCCAAATATTTTTTACACAAAAACTCATGTACCCAATACAAGTTCAGGACGTTCATATTTATCGACACGCTGTCCGGTGTGGCCCAAATGCTGGAAATATTCAGTTGGCACTGTTGAAAAAAAATATGGATTAATGAACACAAGTAAAAGTGAAAGAGTTTTTTACCATCTGTTGTTACTTTACGCTTTAGACATTGGAAACGACGACCAACATCTACAAATTGCATATTAGCCTTGCAACGATTGGATCAATTTCACCAAAATTTACAATGGGTGGCTCAAATTCACCCTCAACCGTGCGTGCCATTGGTGAGATGGTAAGTGTAAAGGACAAAGCTGTTGTTTTTAATAAATCAGCTGTTGCAGGTATGCAATAAAAAAAGGCCTGCAAACGAGAAAGATCAATGTAATTGCCAAATAAAAAATTAATTTCGAATATCAATACCTAACGTAACGTGGCGAGGAGTTACCCTGATCTTGTACCACATATTTTGTGGACCACCAATGGTGGTAATAAACCCTGTTCATTAGTAATAAAAGCACTACCAGCGCTATTTTAATTTTCAACGATAACGCTTATCGGATTAGGCATCTGATCGGGATCTAAACGGCGTTGGGCTACTGTTGCGGCTGTTGATATATACCAGTACCAGGTGCAGGTGGTTGCTAAAGAAAATAATACAAAAATAATCATCAGTAATATTTGAATTATATTAGTTGTATTAGCATACATTATAACCATGACGTCTGGGTATTGGGGGTTGACCCGGCATGGGTGGTTGACTGGGCATTGGCGCTTGTCCAGGTTGTGTTGGTGGCATCATTTGACCCATGTAACCACCTGGTGCACTTGGTTGTTGTAGAGGATAGCCTGGATGTTGAGGTTGTAGAGGGCAACCAGGTGGACCAGGTTGTGGTGGATAGCCCGACTGTTGTGGCATTAGCAGATAGGTTGTTGCTGCTGCTGTCGTGGTATTGCATAAAAAATGGCTTTTCGTTTGAACTCCGGAAATAGCTTTCACAACAGTGGACTTACCGTGTCCAATCCTGCCAATATTGATTGTTGCCTGACGCGAAATTACCTCTGGCGATAATGGGGACAAATTTTCGATATCCTGTAAATAATAGTTTTTTATTAATTCAAATTATATTAAAGCAAATCCTACAATATAACAGATTGAACGATGCAGATTTTGTAGCACCAGTAATGAAAATGAATGAATGGCTGTGTAGCGATATGGGAAAATAATGTTAGATTTCCCAGAAAATGGCTTTTCCCATATCGCATTAAAACTTGCTTGATTTTGGTTCCTTTGTGGAAAATATAAATGTATTATTAATATAAAATGCAAATACCGTGGCGGCCATCGTGGTGTGATGGTAGCGTGCTCCGCCTATCACACCGTACGCCCTGGGTTCAACTCCCGGCCAAAGCAACATCAAAATTTTAGAAATAAGGTTTTTCAATTAGAAGAAATTTTTTCTAAGCGGGGTCGCCCCTCGGCAGTGACTGGCAAGCGCTCCGAGTGTATTTCTGCCATGAAAAGCTCTCAGTGAAAACTCATCTGCCTTGCAGATGCCGTTCGGAGTCGGCATAAAACATGTAGGTCCCGTCCGGCCAATTTGTAGGGAAAATCAAGAGGAGCACGACGCAAATTGGAAGAGAAGCTCGGCCTTAGATCTCTTCGGAGGTTATAGCGCCTTACATTTATTTATTTTAAATACCGTAGCGCACACAACACTTAATTTAAATTTAGTTTTTATTATATCCGAAATTATTTGTAAATCAATTTTTATTACTCTGCTGTTGCTGCGCTTGTAGTTTCAAGCTGAAAACAACAAATGGCGGATTCGCAGAAAATTTTTGTGAAGTATTTGAGGGTACATTGCATGTAAGAAAAGGCAAGCATATATGGATCGGACATTTCAATTAGGCCATCTCATTCTGTCATACTAACAATTGTGGAACAATGTGGGATATTTTGTTGTTGGTCGCCATTTTCAGTCACTAGATTTTTGCTGGGTATTTATGTAATTGTCCATACTGCTCACACATATACGATATTAGATTATCGAAATCATTTTTTAAGTTATATACCTGTAACTATACGAGTATTTTTACTTTAATATGACCGCCTTTTGACTAGTATTACGACCGTTTTTTTACTTGGATTATATCTGAAATTGCTATATAAATAAAACATTTCTGTAATACAAATCCATTAACATATCTTTTATTCAACATTTTTATAATATATTAGATTATTTATAATAGTTGTAAATTATTCAGGGCTGCCATGGAATCCAATTGTTGTCGGAATCGGATTTAAAAACTACAGAAAAATTACTTTGGTGTCATGAAATCCAATGTTATCGGTTTAATGTTTGAATTGGAATTAGTGTCGGTTTTAGGTGTCACAGAATCCGATAATATTGATTTTGCTATCGGAAACAATCCAATCAGTTAAATGCTGTTGGATTTATTTTTTTTCCTAGTTGTTTTCTCTTGTAGTTGAGTATTTTCTAAAAATGTAAGTAAATATAGGTTTACTTTATAAAACTAAATGTAAATTTACATATATTTTAATTCTTAATAGGGGAAAGCATAAAAATTCAATGCAAAACAGTATTTGGATTGAATTTATGGAGAAACATCTAGCTATTGCGAAGGGCTTCACGAAGCACATCATCCAAAATCGTTAACACCGTGCTTCTACCTACACTCATGCTAGAATCCTTGCTAACTGATCTTTGATAGGGTCCTTCAGCTAAAAATCATCACGTAGCTGCTAGTTGCAGCACTGGCAGAACTTTCGAGCGAGTTAAGCGTCCTTCAATGGTGTCCAATACCATTCGGAAAGCCTCTTTTTTATGCGATAGTATGCACTATAAATATTTAGAAATCCAAATTAAGAAATATTTTAAATTACGCTGTCTCTGGCAACTCAAATGGATTGCTGCGATCTCTCAAAATTTTCCTTTTGACCTCTCGCAACTTTCTTCTTCCAACAATTTGTTTATTTCTGTTTAGATGCACAAAAGAATTATTTTATAAAATTTTGCCAAAAAAATTTACATCAAAATTGCCGATGCACCGATAACACTGCAAAACAGCTGATTAGAACATCGCTTTTATTTACATTCGAAAAGAGCAAAACCAATACGGTTTTATGACACCAGTTTAAATCGATATTGGTTTGTAATTCCAACAAAACGCAAAACCGACTTGGATTCCATGACAGCCCTGATTAACTATAAGTCATAAGGAAGGAATAGTTTTTCAGTCTTGTTGGTGAGCCATAAATACAAATTTTATAGTATGCGATTGCATGCATACAAAGTTAAGGGAAACTTAAATAAATTAAGTAATGCTATAGAAAACAAAAGAGAATAACTAACAGAACTATTGGTTGCAGTAAACCATCAAATCGCGAGTAGGCAATTCACAATTTGAGTAAGTTGACTTGTAATTCGCCAATTTTAATACTATACCTTTATTATTTTAGTTCAGAAAGCTGCAATTAAGGTTCGAAAGTTACAATTGAAGTTCAAAAATTTCAATTCAAGTTCAGAAAATTTAAATTCAAGCTCAGAATTTCTATTTGTAGTTCAGAAAATTATAATTGATAAAATAGTGTACGTGTGACTCGCTCTCTCGCTCTTACCTATTGTGTTTTGGACATTCCTTCTCGCTCTATGTTATTTACATTTTGAAGTTACTTCCATTGTGAATGAAACTAAGGCCCGTATTATGTATGTCACCGTGAATGTTTGCGTCACATTCACCCAGAATTCGTATTTTATAACTTCCTACGTATTCGCGTTTGTCCTCTTACGTAGTAACTACGTATTCACTGAGCCTGTCAAACCCAATACGTAGCCAGTATAGCCACTTGTTACTTTCTTTTTATTTCGGAAAGCTTTGCAGTGCAATTTTTTCGGAATAACATCGTTTTAACAAGATGGCAATATTGCAGGGCAAGATAATTGTAAATAAATAAAAATAGCGTAAACCAATATTTATTGTACCAGCGCAAGAATGTAAGGCAAATCCTTTGAAGGCTTTTTTGAGTGGCCGAGGGATAGTTGTCGCAGGTTTCTGGTAGTTTGAGCAAATGCACGTTCTTCTTACAGCCACAGCTGGAATATTGATATGCCCACATCGTCAAATCAAATTACCTAGAATGAAAAAGAAACGAATATCAGTAAGGATAGCTAAAAAGTTCTTAATATAACCGGAAAAGTGTTTAATAAATACAAGATACTCAAGGAGATTTCAGATAACCAGAATCAGGACCTGTAAAGTAAATTCAAGTGAACCATGCCAAGGCCTCTTCCGAGGGCGGGGGTACCCGAAGATTATAACAAGGGATAATTGATAGATGATGGGATGACATATAGTAAATTAGGCTTGCTACAAAAACAAAAACGAATAAATGCAGATGACTGTTTAATCCATTTTGCGAAGTTCTTTGAATGTATGTGCAAATTGAAACAAGCAAAGTACTGCTAAAACTGCTTTCCCCGAGTAACCCGGGAACGAATTGATATGACTACGTCTATTCTTCTTTAGCAGCAGTGCCGAGCACCACTTCCCTTTTGGGCAGGAAAGTAAACGTTTGGTTGTCTACAAGTTTATCATATGCCAGTACAGAACATACTCGTTTGTTGGATCTGACCAGTACATCTAATTTTCCCAGATTTTCGGGGCTCAGCAAGGGTATCCTCCTGAATGGTGCATGTGTACCCTGCTGCCTGGCCGCTCACCCAACAACACCAGGCACGACGGAACTTGCCTTGCGAAACCCAAAATGCACTCACGATTCTCATGGCTCCAGCAGGTTAGTGGGCTTAGAGTATACCCGCGGTAGCTATGTCTGTCGTAAGAGGCGACTAAAATACCAAATTGATTCAAGGGGTTTTGTAGCGCAACCCTTTCAATTGGTTTCCAGCGCAATATATAGCTCCAACCCAATTGTCAACGGCACCTACCCGTGGCGAAACCTGTTTCTTTAACAGCCGATCCTTATGGATCTACATTTGAAGGCGGTTAGTTAGCTTTGTTTTTTTTTTTTTTGCGGGGAGGCTGAAAAATGCCTAATGCACCATAATTGCTGCCGTCGCAGCAACCGTGTGTCCGTAGACTAAAAAACAGCCCCGTTCTGGAACCGTCGCCCACTCCGGCACCACTTTCGCATTACTTCAGGGTGGCGTTCTATATTTCTCATTTTTTAAGAGCCTACTGTTGTCCCTGCGTCCAGGTTCCCGCTATTTGCTCTGAGTGTCCATTTAATCGCCACTGCTTCGCATGCGCATTTCTCTGCGCTCCCTCTCAGCATCCATCAGGCGTGTCATTACTATAAATGCCATTTTGCTCACTGCAGTCCAGCACTCTTTCCTGTTGCACATATGTGAAACTAAATTTCTCGTGGTAGGTTCCTCTCCAAAGACTCCATGCAAGGTGAGTCTTTCTTCGTGGAAACGGGGGCAGTAGAACATGACGTGTTCTCTAACTCTGTGGTACACATTGGGCAATGAGGATCTTCCTCTATCCTACGCTTCCATAAATACTCTTTGAAACCGCCATGTCCACTCATTATCTGCGTGAGATGGTAGTTCAGTTCGCCGTGCTTCCGCTCATTCCATTGAGCTACGTTCCAAACTAGTGTGAAAGTCCAACGCCCTTTACTCGAGGCCTCCCACCGTTCTTGCCACTTAGCTATTGTTTGTGTCCTTGCTCTTTTCTTATCTTCTTCAGATGGTCGGTCGATATTAGTGTTATACAGATCGGCCATTTCGCTTGCCAGTAAGTCCACTGGGATTTTCCGGGTTAGAACCAGGATCGCGTCGTCGGACACCGTCCGATAAGCACTTGCTATTCTTAAAGAAGAAAGTCGGTACGCTGCTAATATTTATTTTTGTTTAGATCCATACCACACTGGTGCTGCGTATAGTATTATTGAGCTGGTTACTGTGGACAATAGCTGACGTATAGCTTCGCTCGGACCACCAATGTTAGGCGCTTAGTTAGCTGACATCGCTTAATTAACCGGTAGATTCTAAAGTAAAAACCAAAACAAAATATAGGTTACGTTGAGCTGGCCGGTTCATGAGGACCTCACATAGACTGAATGAGTCCGTAGTGTTACCAGAAGTTTGTTTTAACGACCGAGTTGAAAACCCTATCAACAACTAGGACCTATGTTATAAAATAACTCTGCCCTCTTGACAAAGACTAGAAGCTTCCCAGGACTTAAGCCACTTGCTGCTTCTAGATCTGACAGCTGTATCACTCCTAATAGCTGGAGTCTTAGCCTGGCAAGTGCAGGGCATGAGCACAGAACGTGGTCGATCGTTTCCTCCTCCAACCCGCACTTCCTACATCTGCTATTTTTAATGATAATGAAAATAAAGAATCAGTGTTTATGAATAACATATTTAAAGTAAAGTAGTGTGGCGTTCCACCTTGTATGTAGGTACTGTATTTGCTCAACCGTGCAAATTGACATTAGCAGTAACATTATTTACATGAACATTGCCTGGTATTTGTGCAGGCATTAATATAGCATACATTGGTCCAGTTCGATGTGCACCAGCCACTGGTACAAACACCCTTGAATGCATAGCTTTAATATAGATTAGATGTCCAGCAGTGCTCCGGTTGTGCCAATATGTAATGGAGTGCTCCGTCTCTTGGTACGGCTGTATAAGTATGGGCAGGTGCAATATATTACTAGTCTGCTCAAGATCGTATGGTACATAGATGGCTCGAAGACGCCAGAGGGGATTGGAGCCAGAGTCTTCGGACCCAGAGCCAAAATATCAGTACCTCTAAAAGCACATACCAGCATTTTTCAAGCGGAAGTATTCGCCATAAGATGGTGCGCTAAGCTGAACCTTCAGTGCTGATACTCCAATAATAATGATATTAAGTCTATATTGAAATTCAGTACCATAAAACTATTCGCGGATGATGCACTAATTTCGATAAATGGTAGGAATGAACATGAAATAAGAGAAAAACTACAAAGTGATTTAAATGCTCTCTATATTTGGCTGTGTGGTAACAGACTAAAAATTAATATTTAAAAAACTAAATATATAGTAATAACAAGGAAGAATATTGCTCATTTTGAAACTATTAATATAAATAATACTAAAATTGAAAAGGTGCAGACGATTAAATATCTCGGCATTCAAATAGATTGTAAACTAAAATTTGATGGCCATGTTGATTATATAACAGGTAAAATGGCTAAAAAAATTTATTTCATTCAAAGAACCTGTAGAAACTTGAATAGTTATTACAAAGCAAAAGTATATAGATCCATAATTGAGTCATACTTCATATATTGTTCTACTATTTTCTTTATCTTGAAAGATTCGCAAATCGATAAACTACAAAAAATGCAGAATAAAGCTATGCTCTTTGTATTAGGGAAACGTTTTGATACCCCCATTAAAGATATACTACAAAGTTTGAATTGGATGAGCGTAAAACGGCAAATATTTTTCCACAGTATGAAGTTTATACACAACATAAAAACCGGAAATTTGCTGATTATCTAAAAACAAATATTAAATTTAACTACGAGGTTCATGACAGAAATACGAGGCAGAGAAATGATTTTAAATTACCTAATTACAAACGGAGTCTGAAAAAAAGTATTTTTTACAGAGGGTTAAAATGTTTCAACGAATTACCTGCAAATATTAAGAATTGTGATAATAACTTATTTAAGAAAAGATTATATGCTCACGCGAAGTCAATGAATATATAATAAATATTGGGATTCGAATGGATTTGTGTTACATGTTTCAAATACAAATTCAAACTCATGTTTCATAGTACATATTGTTAATTATTGTTAATTAATGCAATAATATTTTTAAGTGTTGATATAGGCTCTAAGAGTCGTAATAAATAAAATTAAAAAAACAATTGCCATACTCAGTCAGACAGTCAGGCCCGACTAAAGGCAATTGTAGCGTTCACAATAAAGTCAGCACTGGTCCTTGAGTGCGTAGAAAATCTGAATCAATTAGGAGCACACAACGTAGTAGTGTTGCCCTAGGTCCCAGGCCATAGGGGAGTAGAGGGTAATGAGCAGGCGGACTCTAGTGTTTAACTTGTTGTGTCCCTCCCACAAATTATCATCCTCCAAGCAGATCCATGTGCAAGGGATGGTTGCATCAGACAGGTTGCTCTGGGCTTGATCCCAAAACCCGACGTCCTCGTAACTTTTATAAATCTTTTGTGGCTTCTTGTTGTTCACGCCCTCATTACATTATGAGAAAATACGGCACATGAGAACACAGCCGTATGAAGCTGAAAAACACAAGCAGGTCCTCAGTGAACTCCACAAACAGGCGTCGGACCTCTATGCCAGGAATTGCCCGGTGAATTTTGTACTCAAAGAAGAAAACTAGCAGAGTAGGAACGCACTCTCCCTAAGGAAACGCGAGTCACTCTAGCTCAACTTCGACCTGGATACTGCAACAGGTTAAACAGGAGGTTATAGCACAAGCCGCTACAGGGCAATAATAGACCTCTCGTAAGATAACCTAACAATCCCAAGAGCTATACTTACAGGGCATTATAGACTGAACAGCCGTATGCAGAAACTGTGCAGACTATCGAATAACACATGCCGATTTTGTGATCGATCAGCAGACGGCGGACCATATTCTCCTAGAATACGACGCAATCTCAAAACGTAGGGCTAAGTTTATGGGCTCACCATGACCAGTGCATTCCCACATTTAATCCCTCAAGCCAAGAACTCTGCTAGGTTTCATCAAAGAAGTCGGCTAGGATGAGGTGCTGTGAAGGAGATGTGCAACTCACTGTGCAATCCTCAATAAATTATCTATTTATCTACGTTCCGGTAACAAGCACCCGACATCTCGGGAGCTATTGATATGACTACATTGAACCTTCTAGGGATTGAATATTAATAATGACCGCAATGCGAAAGTCTGCTATATTTACCATCTCCATGGAATGCTAGATATATAACTTTCCACGTTTGAATCTGTAATGAAAAGAGCAAAATTTACTAAAATTTTAAATGGCTGTGGGTAATAAGGTGTTGATGTCCTCTCTTAGCGCAATGTAATGGCAACGGCGACGCAGGGAAAATAATAAAAATTATATAAATCTACTGATCATAATTAATTAATTCCTCCCTTTCTATGCAGTTGTATGCATACATACATATGTATTTTGTTCTCCAAACGCTATTTAAAGAAATCAATTGGTATTTACATGAACTTCGAACTCTCGAACACAATCGGGCCTGACTACACGCGATTTATTTTGCTTTAAGAGAGCGCGCTTAACGCGAACCATATCATGTTAGGGCTGAATTTCGGTGATGCAACCTATCAAAGAAATGTCTGCTTCTAATGCTTCTAGGATAGCAGCAGCAGCTCCCTGTGGCCGCACATAAATAACAGTTGCATGCGCAAGAGTTGCCTTTTTTGCTTCGGCTACCTATTCAATTTTAATTCACATTACATTATCTACTATTGCAATTTTTAATCAATACAAATCAATATAAATTACCGAAGCAAATAGTGGCAAACCAAGATGCGTAGTTCCAGCCTTTTTGGGGGAAATACATCCAACCAGTTTGGTACCGTATTCCAAAGCATGTTGGTTGTGGAAAGTACCTTGCTTGCCGGTAAATCCTTGGCAATTGACGCGTGAATCTGCATTTATTTGTAGGTTTCTTGTTGTTTTGGCATATTCTAAGCTGAATCGCACCCCGGCAGAGATGATATATATTAGAATAATATAACATTTTTTTATTATTTAAAAATTCACATACGTATGAATGAAAATCAGAAAGTAAATGTTGTTTTTGTTGTAGCGATAAGGACACTCCCCGGGAGATATTTAGTATGACCACCTGAAACCTTCTAGACCATCCCGTCGATTGTATACAACTTAATATTATTTTGGGCGAAGGCCGGAGAAAGGTGTTCTGTGCAACACAATTTTTAATTTCCGCTTTTATATTCTAAAAACGGAGCTCGACACGCGTCTTTTGATACCACCTTTGTTTAGGTTGTGCACTGTCTTGTAAAACGTTACCTTTTTTGGTTTTGGAAATGGAATCTTCCAACTCCGATTTGTTATGGATTCGCATTTTCGGTGGAAGCAGTAAGGAAGGCGGTCGGCATGATGTTGTGGTGCACAGTGGCTAGTCATTGTCGGCTGGGGCGGGTCCTTGCCAACCTTACTGTTCCTGCGCCATAAGCAGAAAAAAGTTCCTATCATGCCTTTAAATGGTCACACAGCGCAGAACTAATTCAAAACGCTGGAAATTCAAAAGAAACGACATCCGGTCGAACCAGATGCCACGGACAGACCGTTAAATTCAATTCAAAATTCAAAAAAAACTAACCGCAAAAGAAAATTTACCGAACCGGAAATGACCGGTTACTATTATCGACATTCAAAAAAAGCTAAAAATTAAAATTACAAAAAAGAGCTGAAAAGGGAAAAGGGGAAAAACAAGAAGGACCGAATATATCTTGAGGGCGCCGCGGGTGTTGTTGCGACGCCCGGTGCATTACCCAACCTCAAAACCATGGCCACTGACGCACCTGATTTTCAGTGGCCCCTTACCTGTATGCCCTAAGTTCCTTCTAAATGAATAAGGGAGTCAGCGTTCCCATTCTTATTATAACAATTTTATTTACAATTCATTATTAAACTTTTTCAAAAAACTTTGTATTTTTAAAATATAATTTATGCCGTAAAGGAATCTGTACGATATTTTATGTAGGCTTCACTTTCTCTTTAGTTATTTGTCTGTTCACATTCCCAAAATATTTCGTACAAAGCAATTCATGAAGGCTCTTCGCAACTTTTCAGCTCATAAGGCAATACAATTTATTTTTAATTTGGTTTTTTGAAGTCTAAATTTGCATTTAGTTGGGCTTACATAAAAGATAGTACAAATTCATAAATTTATATATGTTTATGCATATAAGTATAATAAATTGATTATATTAACGTGTTTTGGTATTTTCGGTTTTAAATAGTTTATTTAAATGCTATTCTGCTTTACACACATAAAATCTGTTATTGTTTAACAAAGTTTTGTATAAGTTAACTTACTATTTATGCATTTATGTATACGGAGCAGCTTAACTAAGTGATTGGGAGGGTAGGGATTAGTAAGGTCTTCGAATGTGTACATCCGTGCATTTTCTTTTACACATAAATTTATTTCCTTATCTTTGCTAAAAAGGTATCCAAAAAAATATATTTCATACACTATTGTACATGTATGTTCATATGTAGGTACGTTAGAAGTGAAGAAATCAAAATATGTGCAGCACGTAAAAAGGAAAGGATATTCACTAGTAGGAGTGATTAATCAAAAAAAATATATATATATATATTTTGTTTTGGCAAAATTTGTTTGAATTAAGGTAAACAGCGTTTTTATTAATGATAACGTTGAAAGGGTGAATTTAAAGTTATACACACACATAAATATGTATGCATGTACGGAATTAATCTATTATGATAGTTAGTTTATATACATAAGGAAATAGAGTTGTTGTTGTTTTAATTGTGAGACTACATATGCCTGTATAAGTACGGTGGGGATCAATAATAAAAATTGGTTACATTAAAATTTGTTCATCAAAAAAAAAAAAAAAATGTGGTTGTTGTTATTCCAGAACAGACTCACCCAGTAGGCCGGTACCTACTTAGCCGGAAAAAGGCCGTCCGGCTGTATCTGCTGGTGTACCTCCTGATGACGTGGTTGATGGACATTGTTCTTGCCGGTTGTGTTGTTGCAGGTTAGGTGTTGTTGCCGGCTATTATGGTTCTTGCTGGTAATTTTAGTTGCCGGCTATTATGGTTCTTGCTGGTAATTTTAGTTGCCGGCTATTATGGCTGGTGATGGTGTTAAGCCTGGGGCTTCGCGGGCGCTATAGCTGGTGGCAGCGCGTGGTGGAGCAGTATACATGAGTTTTTCCCAGTTAAAGGATTTGGTTGTTTGTAGTCGCTACAGATTCATCGACGACACCGTGTCTTTTATGGTCTTAACTGGTAGACATTAGTAGTAGAAGTACGTGGAAGAGCACAAAAAGGTTGAATTTTGTTTCTGGAGGGCTTTGGTTTTCAGCTCACTGGCAGATTCGACTAGTAATGGTTTTAATTACAATATTTTCACCTTTTTGCATTTTACTGGCAGAATGTAGCACAAGGTGAAGTGTACAATTTTTGCTTTTCCATGCGATTTCAACAAGGCCAATTACAAAGCAATAAAATTGGAAGCAGATATGAATTCTTGTACAGCAATTTTACTGCAATCGATATTTTTCGCCACAATTAAGTTCAATATAGCGTACTTCAGGTATTTAGTATATTTCAGTTTATATATATATATATTTCAAATTTGCTTTTATTCCATTGGCCACAGCTTTTTCTATATAATGCTTAGCTAACCCCACAAAAAGTATCTTACCAACGTTTTGCTTCCACTTTGACGAAGGTCCTCTGAAACTGTCATTACAAAGGAGGAATCGCAGTTGTAATGCTGCCACGCTCTCCCGTCGCTGGTATATTGGAATGTCGGCGCATCAGCTCTCAATTCCAAAACACAACACGTTTATGAAAAAGGCCTGCTCTGGTATGTACGAAGTACCTACGATGGGTGGCTGTGAATGGAAGCTTCTATGTACGCTTCGTGCTGTAATCTATTTTCGTCTCACGAGATATTATATATTCAGTTCTCTAGAAAAATGTGTTTTTGACCTTTTCGAGTTTTTATTTTACAAATAAAAGGTTTAATTTCTTGACACAATTGGACTTCAATTTTTTTTTCCTTCTCATATCTTTTTTTTCCCGGAAAGTCGTGGTTTTTCTCTTACTAGCGATAGCCGACTTTTTGTTTTTTTTTTTTTCGATACTTTTCATCGCAACTTTTAGGTCCCATCCCCAGCCACTAGACCGTTCCAACGAAAACGCTCCCAAGTGGACCGTAACCGTAGACCATAACAGCATACCGTAACAGATTGGTGGTAAGAGGACTTGGCTCCCTCTAGTTAATGCGTCAGGTTAATTTAGAAGTGCCTAAACAGCTAACACATGTCACAACTTAAAAGCACGTAGCACAAGCACTTTTTCTTTTTACACACCAGGTTATGCGAGAGCTTGTAGGAGTTTAATTAACACAATCATATTTTTTCTTCGTTTTTTTTTTTTTTTTGTTTTTGTTCAAGATTTTGTGATCAGTATAATCTCTAATAGGCCAGGTTGTATTCCAAGTATGTTGTGATTCCAGTAATATTGTCGATTCAGGATGTGCATTCAACTTTGTGTATCCATTAGTGAAGGAACAATATTTCGCTGTTGGTGATTGCATCGCCGTTATTGACAAATCGCTAATAGCTATAGCTATTGCAATCCAAATATATCAGTGATTGGCGATTTTCCTTCATTCTTCGATTCTTTTGAATACAATCACCTCTGGCAGAATATCGCCAATAGCGATTATAGCGATTGGCGATTTTCCTTCAGCATGAAATTCTAATACTAATAGTGATAGCGGGGATGCAATCATCGATAGTCAAATATCGTTCATCACTACTCATCTGTGTTCTTTACTTTCCGACTGAGTAAAAAAGTTTATTGGATACAAAAAGGAATAATTTTCTCGAAAATTGGAAAAGATATACTTTTACAAAAGTTTGCCAGCTATTATGGAAAAATGGGGATAGTTGTCTTAAGAACTGCACAACGAAAAAATAAAGGCGAAAAAAGTGTGGTTTTTGTGCAGAGAAATTGTGGAAACGGCGAACGGAACAAGGCAAACTTGTGCAACAACAATTTCGAAGACGAAGTGATGTGCAATAATTGCAAAAAATGGTTTTGCAATGGGCGTGGAAGCACATCTGGATCCCAAATTGTTAATCTTTCGGTGAGGGCTAAACATAGGGAAGTCACCCTACATTCTTAAGGTCCACTTGGAGAAACAGTACTAAAAATGTTACTCGTGTGGCGTACGTAATGTATTGGTATTAGGATTCATTCCAGCACAGGCACAGCACAGGAATCTATTGTAGTGTTGTTATGCCGGTAAGCTGAAAATGGAGTAAATATTAAAAGGTATATTTAAACGAATAAATTTAAATTTCAGTCAACCATGTGCAGCGCAGCCACTTATAACTGACTGTTCGTTTTTGCCGTGGTTGGTTAAGGTGCCTACCGATCAAGTGCAGTGGTGTGCACGACAAATATAGGCAGCACAAATAAACAAATTAGAGGAATTATGGAAGGAAAATATTGATGCAATATTTCAGTATTTAGAGAAGCCAGGTATAGATACTGAACCATCACAAGTGCTATTGCGTTATGAAGATGGTTATCAATACGATAAAGTTTTTGGTCCACTTGTGCGCCTAGAAACAGAATACGATAAAAATTTAAAAGAATCGCAAACAGGAGGGTATAGAAATAAGGTGGGACGATGGCCTAAACAACAAAACAATAGCATATTTTACGCTTGCTAAAACTGATTCGGACATGAAACTAATGCATATGTTATTCATAAGTTAATACTTCTAGGCTTTAGCCGTTAACAGTTGCATAAAATTTGTGTTTTTGATGGAAAAATAAAAGAATTATAGAAACATATATCACTCGTCTTATTGTAAACAGATTAACTCAAACTTTAAGTTTTTTGGGATAATGCAATTCAAGCTTTGTCATATGGTTTGTATATGGTTGAATTCTCTGGCTAATTTCTAGGGCACTGAAGTCGGTGGCTAATTTTCTGCTAAAGAATATTTTTATAATAGTTTGAAGAATTTGCTATATTTTTCATTAAAAATTGATTCCCTTTACTATACAAATATTATGCAGCTAAATACAACTTTCAGAATAAATTCATACGGAGTATTTCTGAATACATCGGTGTAGTATAATATAGTAAATAAATCATGTTTTTATGGTGTTACATATACAGATTTATTTCGGGTTGACCCATCTTACATTTAAAAAGCAAAGCATTTTCAATTAGCAAAATTTATAAAACAAAGATGCATAGACATCTATTTCAGCTTGTTTCATCTCATTGAGTGTAATAGGAGACTGAACATATTATCGTAAGCCAGTTAATAATATATATCATAACATCTCAGAAAATTAGAATTTCACATTACATAAAAGGTACATATTTTTGTCTTTTTATTCCAATTTTGGTTCATATATTCTGTATACTAAATTAAATTAATGTATAACTTTCAATCTACTCCGGTAAACAAACTTAAACATTAATTTTTTATATCCAAGTATACAAATAATCGCAGATTCGCTTATCAAAGATAAATGAAAGCGATCGCCATAGCTGTAAAAAATAGCCATATCTATATTCACTGATAGCTCAAAATCGCTGTATCGCCCATCATATCTTCTGTATAGAAGCGCTTGTTAAAATAAAGCGATCGCTATAGCTATAAAAAATAGCCGTGATTCAAAAATAAATAAATAAATAAATGTAAGGCGCGATAACCTCCGAAGAGATCTAAGGCCGAGCTTCTCTTCCAATTTGCGTCGTGCTCCTCTTGATTTTTCCCTACAAATTGGCCGGACGGGACCTACATGTTTTATGCCGACTCCGAACGGCATCTGCAAGGCAGATGAGTTTTCACTGAGAGCTTTTCATGGCAGAAATACAATCGGAGCGCTTGCCAGACACTGCCGAGGGGCGACCCCGCTTAGAAAAATTTTCTTCTAATTGAAAAATCTTATTTCTAAAATTTTGATGTTGCTTTGCCCGGGAGTTGAACCCAGGGCATACGGTGTGATAGGCGGAGCACGCTACCATTACACCACGGTGGCCGCCAAATAGCCATATCTATTTTCACTGATAGCTCAAAATAGCCATATCGTCCATCACTAGTATCCAGGTTATATTCCAAGCGTATGAAGTTTTGTTAATTTTTACAAATTTTGTTGTGTGTACACATGTGATAATTTAAGCGAAATGACATTTAGTCAATTGACATTTGTTTAGTAAGCGAAATTCATGTGACATGATGGAGTCATATTGACAGTGTAACCGAATTGCTTTTGTTTATGCTTGTTGGATGAGATAAGGACTACAGAAAAGATGTTGTCGTATCCTTGATAAAAATTATTATTATATATAAGGAATAAACAAATTTGTTAAATTATAAATTTGAAAGCATCGATAGCTAGTCAAACCAACTAAAATTTGTCACGTACACCTACTTTTGGCTCTTTGGGGTACCCTTGACTAGCTCAGTATAACAATGGGTAGTGGTTCTTAACCCTATCCCAAAGAGCCGGACGGACACATACTCATATCTCCTCTTCATTCACCCTTTTTTGTCCACACACCTTCAAACCCTAAGAAGCCCGCCCTGCCTTGGACCGCTCGCTTCAGGTACCCTAACTCTAGCAGTCTCCCTCTAGCCATGCTCCATCCCCGCCACTTACATCTTCATCCTGCCATCCTCACAACCCGCCCAAAAAGGTATTTATCTCATCATTTCGGAACTAATGACATCAAAATATATTCAAATAATAAAAATTTATACAATAAAACATCTTACACACTAACGTCTCTTACATATAAATAATTTTGTATATTCACGGATTTAGACAAACCGCCCTGCCACCAAGCCTATATGTATAAACCAATAATGCAAAAAAAAAATCTCAATAAGGAGGGGATTCTACCTACTAGAGCTCTATGAGGTGGTTATATCCCTACCAATGTATGCATCTAAGTATTTATATATATGTATTTCACAAAATATATGCGAACATTCAATATTTGCTTTGGGCAGACTCGCTTTGTACAGAAGCCACAAAAAAAAATCAAAACATGTATAAAAATTTGACCTGACATAAGATTCCATATACCACAAAAAAACAGTCATATGGCTCAATCAAACAAAAAATAAATTTGAATTGAACCGGTCTACCGTGACTGCATTATCATCATGCTCACACGCAAAAAGTTATGAAATTATAAATTTGGCATGTCCCAAAACCTGGGCGCTATAAATATAAAGCTTTGTCAGAAGCGTTTGCTTCTCTTCTATGGAGTACAATAGGGTGTTCTAAAATAAAATTATTTTTCTCGCTATCAAAAAAAAACTTAAATGTTTAAACTTTGATTATATGCATTTAAAGGATGGTTCGCGTGTGCGCATATGTTAATCTTACAAAAAAAAAAAACGATTTACACCAACAAAATAACGGCTTAAAGAAACAAATTAAACCTCACTACAAAAAAGTTAATTAAAGTCGTAATCCTTGGGTATGAGTCCTGAGGGCGTTGGATAAAACCAGATTTATGTTTGTTAGGTAGCGGTGTTCAGTCTACGTCGCAAAAAGGCATATGTACAAAAAATTACGGCATTCACAACGGTTTTTCTGGGTTACTGGCCGATTTTATATGTATGAAAGATCTAACGTCCATACTTCGCAGGAATATACATGTATAAAAATGTTGAAAATATTAAAAAGCATATTTTGCCGCCGTTTAAATTTAACCGCATCGGTATGAGGATATCTGTACATATATGCGGACGATAATAGCTTAGAAATTAAGACTTACGGCGAGTTGTGCCATCTACGCCTCCCGCGCTGAAAAGATCCGGGACACACTATAACGATTTTTTTTATCAGAATCTATTAACAAAAAAAAAAAAAATATGCGATTTTCGGACTTACACTTCGCCGTAGCTATCAATATATAAAAATCAAAGTTCAGCCACTTCCATTTGCTTGTAGGTAGGTCAGAATCCCACGTATCTGTACTCCCTACGACACAAAATATTATAATTCCGCTTTTGGACTACTTTATTTCATGCCTACAGACAGATATGTGCATACGTGAGCCCACATGTACATATATTACATATATTTTCTATTTAACTCAGAAAAATCACTTTTATTTAATAAATGTTATATCGTCAAACAACACGATTTCAAAAGCAAACTCAATATTCCCAATTAGATTGCAGTCTGATCAAAAAAAAAAAAAAATATATAAACAAAATTATTTTTTTCCAAAACGCGAATATTAAAAATTTAACTTTTTCAAAATTTGAATTATTAACAAAGCTCGGATAACATTAGCAATACATTTACTCCTATGGTCCTATATACGTATATATGTACATATATTCGCACGTATGTCTAACTATCTATCCCTAGAAAAATCCTTGCTCACCTTCCTTCAGCAAACTTCTGCTCCCATGGTATGACCACTGTTTTATTGCAGGCTAACACTTTTAAGCACTGTGTGCGAAAAAAATTTAAAACTTAAGTCACAAAGTCACAGACTACACAATTAAAATAAACCTTTTCACCACTTTAGCGCGGTCTTATGCCGTGACGATTACTTTGATACTAATATGCTCTGCCCCTATGTTCAGCCCTTTTATCTCTTCCTATTCGTATAACGTTAATCGTTATTACACTCTATCCGCTAATCGCCTGTGGATTATGACCTAGCATATTTATTGTTGCTGTAATCCCGGCCTTACGATATAAGAATTGGCATACGGCAACCTTCTACCAAACCTTTCTTTGAGTTCTGTTCGTTTTGATGTCACTCGAGTTTTGACATTTGTGACAGATCACCATGAAAGCAAACGCAGATCAAAACAAAAAAAACAACCTAAGAAATTTTGACGTGATGGCTTTGAATAATTTAAAGCAAAATAAACGAAACCATCACGATAAAAATGGTCATAATAAAGACACGGTGCTCGTAGCCAACCAAACACAAGTTGGCCCGCTCGTATTTTACCAGTTGCGGCTATCACTTGTGCCTCCGCTTTCCTACTTTACAAACATAGAAATACAATCATCCCAAATGTATCCGCCTTTACATTGCCACCACTTTCAGGACCGATACAATTTTCTTGCCGACGTAGTGCACGGCTATGCACCATCGGTGGGGTATATAGAAATAAAAGATATGCCACAGTTCGATTACTACCCTGGCAAACCAATCACTGCATCGAATTGATCTGGATTTATTATCGATTCCGATGGTCTAATATTAAAATATGCACATGTTGTTATCACAAACCACACACTATGGTACAAGTGCGTACTTTTCCAGGTGCAGTGGAAGATATAGATCAAACATCTGATTTAGCTACGGTACGTATACAATTTTTTTATTTTTTTTATTTTTATTTTTTTACGTATACAATTTAAAGATTTGCCATTTATGACACTTGGAAATAGTGCAACTTTGGGTACAAGCCAACGGGTTGTGGCGGCGGGCAGCCCATTGGCTTTAAGTAATACAGTTACGGCTGATGTAGTCAGTTCAACACAGCATGTTTATATACAAACCGATGTGTATATACAAACCGATGCTGCCATCACATTTGGCTAGCTCTGGAGGGCCACTCGTTAATTTAGATGGTGAAGCGATTGGTGTTAACTCAAGGAAAGTGACTGCTGGTATTCGTTTTGCTATACTCATTGACTATGTGAAATTATTTTTGAATAATAGATTTGTACTGTGTGGGCATACATACGAGCGGTCCATCAGCTTTTTGCGGGGAAGAAAACGTCCTGTCAGCCCAACGCGGGGAACACCCACCCCTGACACAGTCTCCTGCTTCATGAGTTACGCCGGGCAAAATTTTATCAACTAAATCCGATGGAAATTTTGAAAACTCAGTGAGTTTACGGGAAGTGTAATTATGTCATATCCATACGAGAATTTTACTTTTTGATTAATTCGTAATTGGTATTTCGCAGGTTGGCTAACTACGCTCGTGTGCGTAGGGCACACGTCCGGACGACTTGACCCTCCTCGCCGGAGATCCACCAACATGGAAAGAACCCTATTGTTTTAAGTCTTTGGCGTGCCAGGCGCTTAACTACGCCCAGAAAGTGTTTCTAACAGGTACATGTTCTTCACAAGTGCTTTAGTTATTCTTCATTTGTATTCATGTGTATTGTTTCAGGTACCCCGAACTTGTAAAAGATTTCTTCGGTCAGGAATTTCACGACGTTGGTCGCCGTTGCTTCACGCATTGCCTTTAAAAAGGAAATAGAGAAATGATCCACAACTATAAAAATATACGTATTCCCACTCTTAAATCTGGGGTATTTTCCTAAAAAATCTACATAAATTTTTTGGAAAGGTCGTTCCGTGATTACCTCTGACCCTATACCCGCCTTCAAAGTTATATTACAAGGCTTACTTTCCTTGCAGACCTGGCAGTCACGGACGAAATTCCGGACTTGTACGACCATGTTAGGCCAATAGTACATGCGCCTCAAACGATGCAAGGTTTTGGTCATTCCCCCATGTGCGGCTGTTTCAGCACAATGCGTTTTCAATTAGCGTCGATGTTAATGCCGCCGGTAAACATAGCTTCCACTGGCTTTCTTCCAACTCGATATCCCTAGCTAGCATTTTCTTAAAAATAAAACCGTCCTATACTTTAAGATCGGGGAATCGCTCAGCATTTTTCTCAATCGTGCCTATTAACCCTAAGTATTCCTCAGATTCGAATTCTATCGTATCCATGCCTGCTATTAACGATTGTGATATATCTTCTATACAGCGAGATAGAGTGTCAGCAACTATATTTTCCGACCCTTTTCGACGTTTGATTTTGAAATTAAATGCCTGAAGATGCAGGGACCACCTCGCTAACCTTCCGCTCAGATCTTAAAGTGACATGATCCACTTTAGACTGGCATGATCAGTCACTACGATAAATGGCACAAGTTCAATGTACGGTCGAAGTCTTTGCACTGCCATCACCGCCGCGAGACATTCCTTTTCGGTTGTGCTATATTTCCGTTGACACTCGTTTAACTTCTGAGAGAAGTACGCGATGGGATTTTCAGCATTATCATCCGTCTTTTGATACAGCACCGCGCCAACGCCATAGTCAGAGGCGTCACATTGGACCCAAAAATGTTTTGTAAAATCCGGGTGCTTTAGTACAGGTGCGCTCGTTAGCACTTTTTTTTCAAATTATTAAAGGCCTCTATGGCTTGCGATGTCATTTGGAACTTGTTAGATTTTTTGAAGGTATCGGTCAGTGGTGCAGCCAGCGTTGCAAAATCCTTTATAAATCGACGGTACCACCCAGCTGTTCCCAGAAAACTTCTAACTTTTTTCACTGTTTTCGGTAAGGGGATATTTAGGATAGCCTTCACCTTTTCGGGATCCGTCTTTAACATACCTCCGCCGAAAATATAACCTAAATATGGCAATTCTTTGAAACAAAACATTGACTTTTCTAATCCGATAGTTAACCCTGCTTCTTTGAGATACCCAGCCACTTCTTCCAAAGTTCTCAAATGTGTGTCGAAATCTGAGCAATAATGAGCAAATCATCCAGATATATAAAAACGTTTGACTTTAATCTCTGCGGTATGACGCGGTCCATCAATCGGCACAACCGCTGCGCCGCATCGCATAAGCCGAATGGTATAACTACAAATTGGTACAGGGGACGTCCCGGGACGGTGAAAGCAGTGTATGGTTTGCATTTATCCTTTAATTCTATTTGCCAAAAGGCGAACTTTAGGTCTACGCTGCTGATGTAATGCGTATCATCGATGCGAGTGATTATGCCTTCTATGTTCTGTAACGGGTAGACGTCTTTAACGGTCAAGGCATTCAACTTCCGCGCGTCTAAACAAAATCGGGTTTTTCCAGGTTTTCGAACAACAGTAGTTTTGTTACTCCAGGGACTTTCGCTTTCTTCGATTACTCCTAGTTCTAACATTTTGTCAATTTCAGCATAAACAATGGATTGCATTGCCGGGGACAATGGATAATGCCGATCTTTCACAGGCACGGCTTCATCAACTAACTTGATGGAATGTCTTTCGAGAGGCGTGCGACCAAGTCCATCCTGTTCAAACGTCTTAAAACTATCTTTGACTTCTTGCAACCATTTTTGTTGTTCCGCGGTTAAGTCATGCAATATGCGACGCTCGTGTCTATCTTCCACTGTCACCATCTGTTGTCCTAATCGCGAAAAATCAATCTCATCGACCCCTATAATTCTCGGAGCTAACTGAAATACACGCCAAAAGTCAATCCCCAGATATATATTTTGCTCAAGGTATGGACATAGATAGAAGGTAATGTTATTTTCTAAATTATTGTATCTTACAGGTACGGTCAGCTTTCCCAGTACCATATGTGCGCCAACTCCTGCCGTCGTGACACTTGATATAAACCTTTCAATAGATACCCCTACATGGTTGACTAGCTCGCGACATCCCCGTCCTAGAATACTAACTGATGCCCCCGTATCCAACAATCCGCGCAATTTCATCCCCTTTACCTCTATATCCGCGTATACTCGCGGGTCATTTCGCTCTGCTCTCTTAACAGTGGCCACAACTTTCCGACGCACAAGCTTTCTTCGTTGAAACCGTTCTCTGGCCTTTTGTATCCTGCGCGATAACATCCGTCGACCCAGCAGCACACTGTCGGCAACTGTCGTTCGCGAGCTTCTCGATACCTTCGCAAACGTTCCTCAAGCGAAAGCGTAATTGGACGGTTAAGGGTATTTTTGCTGTTTCCATTTTTCTGTCTATCAGGGTTTTGATTAATTTTAAATTTTTCTGCGACCTGTTCATTTTCACCTATGGCATCTTCAAAATCTGTGGGTGTGTTGGTTGGCGCATCTATTCTTGCGGTGATTGTGTGGAGCGCGACACCCCCGTCGTCATTGCGTTCCGTTTTGCGTTTCCCGTCACGTTACATACGGGACATTTAGGTGTTATAAAATCCGACTTTCCACATTTAAAGCAAAATATACGTCGATGTAGGGAAATGCACTCAGTGAACAAATGACCCTCAATTCCACAATTCCAACATACTATTTTACGGCTGGTCTGGTCGCGCGTTGGAGAGTGTTTCGTTACGCGCTGATATCGGACTTCCTCCACAGAGACTTGACCCTCATCTCTGGGAGCTTCCTGACCAACACTCGGTGTTGGTGCAACCTCGTTTACCTGATAAGATCGGGGCACGTATCCGCCTTGCGGCATACGTTCGCGACGGGGGAAACACCTCTCCACCTTCTTGCATTCCATCCGCAACTCCTCAACGGAGTACACCGCGATAAACCATTTTCGCCAACGATTCCCGTAAATTCCCCTTCACCAGACGTACCATTTCGAATTCGGGTATTTGGTTCCTTAGCCGAGAACGAAGTACCCCTATAGCATGAAAATATTCGTCAATTGTTTCTCCGGGCTTTTGTTTCCTTTCATTGATTTCCCTCATTAATTCAAAATCTGTGAGCTGGGAGGCGAATTGTCGCTGTAACGCAAATTGCAAAGTTGGCCAGTCTAAGTTTCGGTTCGTACGAATGTACAACCAATACCATTCTCGTGCTACGCTACCCACTGACGATGATGTATTTGCGCTGTGAACGCCGGCAAGGGACCCACCGCAGGCCTTACATGGTTAAGGGTATCTCTATTATCTCTATTGCCATTGCTATTGACATCTTCATCGACAATTTCATTTTGAGGAATCGACCGCCTCGATTCCATGGACTCACTGCTAATGTTGTGCCTCCTTCGCTTGTATGGAACACGCGCTCTATTCCCTCCCCCAACAGCTCCCATTTCACCGTTTGAGTTTCACAAACTATTCATTATCTCCTGCACGTTGGTTCTCATTTCCCCTAAAAGGGCCTCTTTCGCTTCACCCATCATTTCTTTAATCATAGGTGCAACTTCGTCACGTATGTGTTGGGTTTTAGGTCGCTGGGCTGTGCCTTGATTCGAAAAATTATGGAAAGGTGGCGGGCGCGGGAAAGATAATACGGGTGGCCGTACGAGCACGGATTGAGTTACTTGTGCTCCGGTGTTCTGCTTGGGCATCGTCCCGGTTATACTGCCTGTCATAGGTGTCGCGCTGTTGGTTCCATCTTTGTCCCTTTTCTTTCCCGTTTTATCCCCACTACTCTTCGTCCTTCCAAACCGATCTGACAAATCTATGAATGAGGCATCCTTTTCAACCGCGGCGTTCGCGTTTGGGTCATTAGATGCCATGGCTGCAATCTTTGTTTTGGCTCGAGTGTTATGTGCAGGTGGTGTATTGTTCATATAAAAGAAATTATTTGCCGTGTATCCAAAAACAGAATAATAGAAAATTTACTGACTCTGGACCATTTTAGATTAACATTTGTATAAAAAACTAGAATATCTATGGCCGTCTATATGTGCTAAACGGCACGAATTATTCTCAAATATTTTCAAAGAAAAAACTCAAATATAAGTAGGACTAATCTTTATCATAAATTCAAATCTATAACGATGTGCTAATTTGCGGGAGTTCCGATAGCATGACACCCGAAGAGGTTTTCTAAACAGAAGGTTTGGAGCATAGGTTAACGTTCCTGGGTTAGGTAGTGTGTGGCTATTTATCAAAAAAAAACTTTAGGCATCACATCCTCTGCATGTTACCGCATGGCTGTGGTCACTAAACATTCTTTATATGTACTTATGTATGGAGCATCACAAATTTAATTTCCAATTTCGGTCTCCATACTCAAAGACTAAACTGCAGAACCGATCTAAATATGCATTGTGTTATGGCGGTGCAAATAGGTCAATGTGCCGGTAGATACCTATGTCACCGATTGACTATTGTAGGGAGGACAGATGAGTTGACTCCCGACGCACTAGGGCAATTGAACTTTCGCAAAAAAAAAAACGCTTAAGCAAGTCACCTGGCTCGACAGGATGACAGCTTCCATCCGCCCCTTTGCAATGAACGATTTGGATAAAAAGGTTTAAATAAAATTTGTTTGAAAATCAAGGACTAATAATTTAAAAAAATGTGTTTATACCTAATGCATACTGCTTAGGATTATTATTGCTTTTTTCGTGGGCGCCAATTTAAATCCTTTCAGCGCTGATTTTATTTCTAAAGAGCTAAGTGCTACTCAGCAGTACACTAGCGAAGTTTTCGTTTTAGATTTGGGCGCCATATAAATATTGTCACGTACACCTACTTTTGGCTCTTTGGGGTACCCTTGACTAGCTCAGTATAACAATGGGTAGTGGTTCTTAACCCTATCCCAAAGAGCCGGACGGACACATACTCATATCTCCTCTTCATTCACCCTTTTTTTCACACACCTTCAAACTCTAAAAAGCCTCCCTGCCTTGGACCGCTCGCTTCAGGTACCCTAACTCTAGCAGTCTCCCTCTAGCCATGCTCCATCCCCTCCACTTACCTCTTTATCCTGCCATCCACACAACCCGCCCAAAAAGGTATTTATCTCATCATTTCGGAACTAATGACATCAAAATATATTCAAATAATAAAAATTTATACAATAAAACATCTTACACACTAACGTCTCTTACATATAAATAATTTTGTATATTCACGGATTTAGACAAACCGCCCTGCCACCAAGCCTATATGTATAAACCAATAACGCAAAAAAAAAAATCTCAATAAGGTTAGGGGATCCTACCTACTAGGGCTCTATGAGGTGGTTATATCCCTACCAATGTATGCATCTAAGTATTTATATATATGTATCTCACAAAATATATGCGAACATTCAAATAATTGCTTTGGGCAGACTCGCTTTGTACAGAAGCCACAAAAAAAAATCAACACATGTATAAAAAATTGACCTGACATAAAATTCCATATACCACAAAAAATCAGTCATATGGCTCAATCAAACAAAAAATAAATTAGAATTGAACCAGTCTACTGTGACTGCATTATCATCATGCTCACACGCAAAAAGTTATGAAATTATAAATTTAGCATGTCCCACAACCTGGGCGCTATAAACATAAAGCTTTGTCAGAAGCGTTTGCTTCTCCTCTATGGAGTACAATAGGGTGTTCTAAAATAAAATTATTTTTCTTGCTATCAAAAAAAAACTTTAAATGTTTAAACTTTGATTATATGCATTTAAAGGATGGTTCACGTGTGCGCATATGTTAATCTTACAAAAAAAAAAACGATTTACACCAACAAAATAACGGCTTAAAGAAACAAATTAACCCTCACTACAAAAAAGTTAATTAAAGTCGTAATCCTTGGGTATGAGTCCTGAGGGTGTTGGATAAAACCAGATTTATGTATGGTAGCGGTGTTCAGGCTACGTCGCAAAAAGGCATATGTACAAAAAATAACGGCATTCACAACGGGTTTTTCTGGGTTACTGGCCGATTTTATATGTATGAAAGATCTAACTTCCGTACTTCGTATGAATATATATGTATAAAAATATTGAATATATTAAAAAGCATATTTTGCCGCCGTTTAAACTTAACCGCATCGGTATGAGGATATCTGTACATATATGTGAACGATAATAGCTTAGAAATTAAGACTTACGGCGAGTTGTGCAATCTACGCCTCACGCGCTGAAAAGATCCGAGACACACTATAACGATTTTTTTTTTATCAGAATCCATTAACAAAAAAAATATGCGATTTTCGGACTTACACTTCGTCGTAGCTATCAATATATAAAAATCAAAGTTCAGCCACTTCCATTTACTTGTAGGTAGGTCAGAATCCCACGTATCTGTACTCCCTACGACACAAAATATTATAATTACGCTTTTGGACTACTTTATTTCATGCCTACAGACAGATATGTGCATATGTGAGCCTACATGTACATATATTACATATATTTTCTATTTAACTCAGAAAAATCACTTTTATTTAATAAATGTTATATCGTCAAACAACATGATTTCAAAAGCAAACTCAATATTCCCAATTAGATTGCAGTCTGATCAAAAAAAAAAAAAATATAAACAAAATTCTTTTTTTCCAAAACACGAATATTAAAATTTTAACTTTTTCAAAATTTGAATTATTAACAAAGCTCGGATAACATTAGCAATATATTTACTCCTATGGTCCTATATACGTATATATGTACATATATTCGCAAGTATGTCTAACTATCTATCCCTAGAAAAATCCTTGCTCACCTTCCTTCAGCAAACTTCTGCGCCCACGGTATGACCACTGTTTTATTGCAGGCTAACACTTTTAAGCACTGTGTGCGAAAAAAATTTAAAACTTAAGTCACAGAGTCACAAACTACACAATTAAAATAAAACTTTTCATCACTTCAGCGCGGTCTTATGCCGTGACGATTACTTTGATACTAATATGCTCTGCCCCTATGTTCAGCCCTTTTATCTCTTCCTATTCGTATAACGTTAATCGTTATTACACTCTATCCGCTAATCGCCTGTGGATTATGACCTAGCGTATTTATTGTTGCTGTAATCCCGGCCTTACGATATAAGAATTGGCATACGGCAACCTTCTACCAAAAGCTCTACCTTTCGTTGAGTTCTGTTCGTTTTGATGTCACTCGAGTTTTGACATTTGTGACAGATCACCATGAAAGCAAACGCAGATCAAAACAAACAAAAAAAACCCAAGAAATTTTGACGTGATGGCTTTGAATAATTTAAAGCAAAATAAACGAAACCACCACGATAAAAATGCTCATAATAAAGACACGGTGCTCGTAGCCAACCAAACACAAGTTGGCCCGCTAGTATTTTACCAGTTGCGGCTATCACTTTTGCCTCCGCTTTCCTACTTTACAAACATAGAAATACAATCATCCAAAATGTATCCGCCTTTACATTGCCACCACTTTCAGGACCGATACAATTTTCTTGCCGACGTAGTGCACGCCTATGCACCATCGGTGGGGTATATAGAAATAAAAGATATGCGACAGTTCGATTACTACCCTGGGAAACCAGTCACTGCATTGAATTTATCTGGATTTATTATCGATTCCGATGGTCTAATATTAAAAAATGCACATGTTGTTATCACAAACCACACACTATGGTACAATTGCGTACTTTTCCAGGTGCAGTGGAAGATATAGATCAAACATCTGATTTAGCTACGGTACGTATACAATGTAAAGATTTGCCATTTATGACACTTGGAAATAGTGCAACTTTGGGTACAAGCCAATGGGTTGTGGCGTTGGGCAGCCTATTGGCTTTAAGTAATACATTTACGGCTGATGTAGTCAGTTCAACACAGCATGTTTCCCAAGAATTGGGTTTGAAAAAAATCGGGATATAAGTTATATACAAACCGATGCTGCCATCACATTTGGCTAGCTCTGGAGGGCCACTCGTTAATTTAGATGGTGAAGCGATTGGTGTTAACTCAAGGAAAGTGACTGCTGGTATTCGTTTTGCTATACTCATTGACTATGTGAAATTATTTTTGAATAATAGATTTGTACTGTGTGGGCATACATACGAGCGGTCCATCAGCTTTTTGCGGGGAAGAAAACGTCCTATCAGCCCAACGCAGGGAACACCCATCCCTGACAAATTTACAAGCGGTTTTTTGAAAAAATTTTATGAGTTCAGTGATTTTGGCCAAATTGTTATCATAAAGTATATATCTAAAATTATGATAATTGTTAAATAGACTGAAATTGTCACGGGTGTTACTGCGAAGTATACATACAAAGTTTTGATTTACGCAGTCATCAATATGGCCACATCTACACCTTTCGGATCTGAAGGTGCCAAATTTAAATAAATAGGATTTGTCATACGTGTAACCTGTCAAGATTCTGTTCAATCTCTTGAGTTCCGTTGTATGTCTGCATATAAATTTGGGTGTTCACTTGAAAAATCCAAAAATTCATTGTACCAAATATCGTATATTTCATTTCGAATAAGTCTAAGACCCTCTTGAATAGTAAGTTTAATATCTTTGAAGGTGTTAGCTTCAGTTGCTTTCTTAGCAATTTTGTCAGCTCTTTCATTACCTGGTATACCCATGTGACTGGGTGTCCAGATAATGTGTACTTGATTGAAATTGTGATTGTGAATAATACGAAAAATAGTTTGAGCTATGCAGTTGTTTGTTTGACGATTTTTTAGAATGTAACAAACCGCTAGACTATCTGTGAGGATAGCTATACTTTCACTTTCATTGGTAATGGCCAAATTTATGGCTTCCTTTATGGCTAATATTTCGCCAAAGGCAGAAGAGGATTTGAAAGGCAAACAAAAAGAGTGTTCGCTGTTGGTGTTTAAATAAAAGATCCCACAACCGGTTTTGTTTTCAGCAAGAGAAGCATCTGTAAATATAATATCAAAACCTAAATTTTTATAATTGTCAATTATCTCATGATAATTTGCAGCAGCATATTAATTAGACATATTGGCTTTTTTTAACTTTAAAATTTTGTCTCGGATGATGATATTGGGATAAGGAAGGCACCCTCAACCGTACCTAGACTGTCAAAAATCCATTTGAATTGATTGTAAATTATTGTGTAATTTGTGTTTAAATGAGAATAATCTATTATAGAAGATCTAATAGGATCATTTGTAGTGAAAATAGTAACCATTTCTTTTGCCATTAGCCATTTACATCATAGTAAATTTTACCAAGTAGCGCAACTAACAGCTGATCGGTGAAATTCGCACATTCACACGCACAGTTCTCGACTCAGTTTCAAAAAAAAACTTTAGATTATTTAGCTTAAATTTTAAAGTGAGATAATCCTTACCAATTGATATATATATAGAATATATAAGGCGTTTTTGTTGTTATTAAAGAATCTTTTTATTTATATTAAAGTTTTTATCATTTATTTTTGAACTTTATTTTAACAATTGCCGATTTTAAAGCATTTTCGTGCATATAAATACAACCATGTGCATATACGTTTTGACACTCCATTTCATACACGTTCGTATTTGCCATTCTCATTATTTTTAAATTCGTAAACAATGACTGCGGATATTCTGTGATTTTTGGAAAAAATGTATTATTTTTGTGAAATTTTATACTTAATCTGTGGTGTTGTGGTGGTCAAAAGCTTTTATGCAAAAATACTTAGCCTCACAACGCGACAATGTATTTCGCAATGTCGAAGTACTTATATGTATATGTATTTGATATGGAAGCTTGCATCTGAGTACACGGTTGCCACTTCAGTCCATTCCCCTCCCACCTATATGGTCCTCTGGTCCCATTTTCTCAATGTTGGGTCTTTTTCGGCACGGTTTTGGTACTTTTATTTCTTTTTCACTGAAACAAAAATTCAAAACACTACTAAAAAAATTGCCGCAAATCTATTACCCACATATAATTTTCAATTTACTCCAATGGAATTCTTACCACGAAAATTGCTCTATCAATAAAATGTAGCAGAACAATGACATTTCACTTGGGAGATAATTTAGGGGAGGCATTAAAAATGAAGTGCTGAATGTTCGGACAAACACATTGTCATTAATTTTTGTTTTAGTGTTTAGATATTTCGATCCGTATTCAATTATTATACAGTTGAAACTTTTAAGACGCTTCATTTTTAGTCTGAGTTCAAAACTCACACTTACTGAATCTAGGCTCTGGTATGAAGTTTAAACTGTGAGTGAAAATGAAAGCATCTATAAAAACAGCATTAACACAATTGCTTAGTTTCATTTACGATTTGTTGAGTTTGCCACAACGCAAATTTTTTAACCGTTCCTTACTAAAACCTAACTGTGCTATACATTTTATTTCATTGCATTCAAGCAAAACTAGGTTCACAACGCTAGATTGGTGAAAGACATAGTCTTATCCTAAAAATTTTAAAATGGGGTACCTAAAGGTACACTTTATTTTTGTTTGTGCAGTTTGAACTAAAGCCAAGTGTCTCCTTTATTAAAATTTTATATAAGACACCCCTGAAACATCCTACAATTTTCGCTTTTTACAACAAATACGATACTCTAGTAACTTGCCGAATTCTTTGTATACCAATAAAATAAAACTAAAATTTGGTCCTTTTTTTTAGGTGTGGTACTTTTTTCGATAAATTTTGGTCCCAAATGACAACATGGTGTGGCAACCGTGTTTGAGAATGCACGTGATAAGGTTGCATTTTTCCGAACTAAATTTTTTTTAAATAATGAAATAGTAGCATGCAAGCGACTGCCATAGTAGTAGACACGTACATGAATGAATATTATGAACAAAGTTTGAAGCTAAAAAAAATGTCTTTGAAATATAATCTAAGAGAAGATGGACACGAGGCATAGCTTCATAGACGCGTATTATTTATTTATTTATTTATTTATTTATCTCGTTTTAATCTAGAAAATGTGAACATTTTCATACAGATTACAAGAAAAAAAATAGACACAGTTATTTAATCGTAAAAACTAAAAGTTACCTAAAAGTTTACGTACATAAGTCATTTAATATCGATTTAAACATATGTTTTGTGGAGGAAAAGTCCAGACCCACAGGATTTGATAGCATATTAAACTCTTTTAAAGCTCTTGAAATTGGAGCATTAGACGCGTAATTTGTTCTAACCGTATCCAGCCAGAAAGTATCGTGATTGCGTAGACTCCTCTGTGGGATGTTGAAACAAATTCTGGCCAGCAGAAATCGGCAGTCAATCGCTCCACTTATCAAGTCAAAAACAAAGGTGAGAGACAGAATAGAACGTCTGCTGTTTAACGATTTTAGGCTTATGAGCAAACAGCGACTACTGTAAGAAGGAATCGGGTCGTTGAAATGCAACGACCGTAGGGCAAAGCGAACAAAAAATTTTTGCACACGTTCAAGCCTGGTAATGTGACAATTATAGAATGGCCTCCAGATAAAGACGGCGTATTCTAATTTAGACCGCACAAGAGAGGTGTATAGCAATTTTAATGTGTAAGGATCGGTAAAATCAGAGCTAAATCGTTTGATGAAGGCAAGTGTTGAATATGCCTTCGCTATTATGTAATTCAAATGGGTTTGAAACAGAAATTTACAATCGAATACAACACCAAGATCAGTAATTTCACTTAAAGTGGATAATCGAAGACCATCGATTTTATACCATGTGGGTAACGGACAGCGAGACTTTGAGTAGCAAACATGTGAGCACTTTTCTATATTAAGATTCAACTTATTACGTTTACACCAGTCGGCAACATTGTCTATATCAGATTGTAGCCTTACCATGTCTTCATTGCTCGTAATTGTCGAAAAAATCTTAAGATCATCAGCGTACAAAAGAAAATTTGCGTAATGGAAACAGCTGGTTATATCATTGATGAAAATTACGAAGAGAAGCGGGCCCAGTATGCTACCCTGTGGAACCCCAGAAGTCGCAATGAAGGGATCAGATGATGCCCCATCAACCGTAACCACACATTTACGAGAGGAGAGATAGGATTCAAGCCATTTTAAAAGAGTGGAATGAAACCCTAGAGCTGTCAGTTTCAATAATAAAATTGTGTGGTTCACCTTGTCAAAAGCTTTTGAAAAGTCAGTGTAAACTGAATCAACTTGAAGGCGATTTTGAAACGCAGAAATGCAGTATTCCGAAAATACGGCGAGGTTTGAGACTGTTGAGCGACCTTTAACAAAACCGTGTTGTTGAGCGGAGATCAAGTGATTTACCGTAAAATAAATTTTATTTTTAACTATAGCCTCAAACAGTTTTGAGACTGAGGATATCTTTGAAATTGGCCGATAATTCGCGATATTGTTCTTATTACCACTTTTAAACACTGGAGTGATAGAACTGACTTTCCACGCATCAATAAACACTCCTCGTTCAAGTGATTTATTGAACAGAACTAACAATGGGGAAGCAAGGGCAGAACATTTTTTTAATAGGTATGAAGACAACCCATCCACATCGGTTTTAGTAGAAATCTTCAGTTGTCGGATTCCTTCTTCTATATCAGCGAGCGTTAGGGTTAGCGATCCAAAATTTATTGGGGAATTTATGTTCGTGTAATACACCTGATCAAAATCAGTGCCAGCTTCAAAGTTTGACTTGAAGAAATCAGCAAAGAGATTAACAGCTTTAATAGTGGAGTGCGCTTTGGTCTCATTGAGATAGACAACAGAAGGTATACTCGAACACGATTTTCTGGAATTGACATATCTCCAAAATGATTTCGAGTTTTGCTTTATATCCGATTCGAACTTACGAGTATAATTACGCTTCAAGTCCCTGTTCATGGATTTAAATTTACTTGAATAAAACAGAAATTTGTCTTTATATATAACAGATTTGGACAATTTAAACTTCTTGAAATATTTGTTTCTTAAATTCTTAACTTTTAACAATCGTTTTGTATACCAAGGTATTTTATATCTGGGTTTCTTAAGGATTGGGATATGCTTAACGCAGATCTCACCTAACTTATATTTAAAGATTTCAAAGCAGTTGGCAACATCAACGTTGGAAAATATTGAATTCCAATCAATGGCATCAACTGCAAGGTTAACCATATCGGCATCCATTCGACTGAAGCAGAAATTAGTAACTTGTTCATCATAATGAACCGAATTAAACTCATAGAATTCGACCTTTAAAACGAATGGTGTATGATGAATACCAGGAGTAGATAAAGGATCAAGGCATTCAAATAAAGAAAAATGTACATTATCGTTGACAAAAATTAAGTCTAAAATGCGAGAAAGCCGATTTTGAAAACCATTTATCTGAGAAAGGCCGCAACTGGATAAGTTATCAACCAAGTAGGATTCAGATATACTATTTACGTTATTTGCATATAGCTCATTACTATCATCAATATAAGACCAAACAATATTAGGCACAGCACAAGCAATCTTGAGGTGTAGAGAGATCTTAGCTGCATGCCATATTTTGCAGGCGTCTACGAAGCTACGCCTCTTGTGTATATTGCCTAAATTCAACTTTTTAGGAGATCTAAAATTTTTAGGTAATATTAATAAATAACACCTAAAGCAAATACGCTTAAGGTGACTTTTGCGTCGTTTTGGCACTTGCGTTGCGTCTACATCTGACTTTGAACACACGTGCTTTAATTGCTTCAATCTATAACCAACGCAACGCCAACGTCAAAGCAACACACCAATAAATAAAAAAAAGGACGTGTGGCACTCGGGGACTGCCACGGTAAAGCTATTGCATATTATCAACTTATGCAATTATAATATTTAGCAGTAGTGAAGATAAATGTACACCAAAGACAACAACCAATATTCGCATAAATAGATCCAATTTTATGTACTCAGCCTGTTGCTAACACCGAAACTTTTGCTGTTATTAACAGATGTTATTCCATGATTTTATGTACATATATCAGTTACGGTTTTTTTGATTCAGTCGCCACGCTCAAAGCCCGCGATAAAATCTATGCAATAGCTTAAAATCAAAGGGAACAACTATGTACGTAATTACTGTACTAAGTTGAACAGCAACAAAGGCAATTATGTAAGTTATGTTCCTTCGGATTAAGGGAACAAAAAAAATATATTTTCAGTAGGACAGCATGTCCGCCTTTATTGAAGTCAAGTATAAACTTAAAACTAGTGATTACAAGTAATTGGTTTTTATAGTTATAAATTGCTTACTCAACAAAAATACTTAATATTAAATTGTTCATTTAAGAATGTTTTTTATTTCATGTAGCAGACGCAATAGTTAAAGTGCTTTGCAATCATTTCCTGTTTACTAGATTTTGGCTATTACTGTTGATGCGACGATTATTGACTTTGGCCAAAATCGGTGCATGTGTTAAATCAGCAATTATTGCGTAAAAATTAATGAAGCTCGTGTTAACTAATTGGAACGCGATTTCCTGTTTATTAGTTTTAGCTATTGTTCATGCGGCGATTATTGACTTTAGTCTAAAATCGGTACAAGTGTCAAGTCAGCTATTGTTGGGTGAAAATTAGCAAAGCTCATGTTAATTTGTACAGCGTGTGTGTGTGTTGGTGTGCATCATCTAGCGTGCAGGTTATCTGCCATCTGGCAGTTACCAATGCCATATACAGCGCAGTAGTGAAGATAAATGTACACAAAAGACAACAACCAATATTCGCATAAATAGATCCAATTTTATGTAATCAGCCTGTTGCTAACACCGAAACTTTTGCTGTTATTAACAGATGTTATTCCATGATTTTATGGACATATATCAGTTACGGTTTTTTTTGATTCAGTCGCCACGCTCAAAGCCCGCGATAAAATCTATGCAACAGCTTGAAATCAAAGGGAACAACTATGTACGCAATTACTGTACTAAGTTCAACAGCAACAAAGGCAATTATGTACAGCGTGTGTGTGTGTGTTGTGCATCATCTAGCGTGCAGGTCATCTGCCATCTGGCGGTTACCAGTGCCATCTACAGCGCAGTAGTGAAGATAAATGTACACCAAAGACAACAACCAATATTCGCATAAATAGATCCAATTTTATGTAATCAGCCTGTTGTTAACACCGAAACTTTTTCGAACCTTTTCAAACCTTTTCGAGCCTTTTCGAACCTTTTTTGACAAATATCCGTTACGGTTTTTTTTTATTTAGTCGCCAAGCCCGCGATAAAATCTATGCAATAGCTTAAAACTTACGTTCTTCTTGAAGTTTCTTGCATTTTAGAAAAACAAACCGATTTTCTATCGCCGTTCAACTAAATAAAAAACATAATTTTGTATTCATGTCGATTTCGTGATCGATCAGGAGAGACGGTGGAACATATCCTCCTGGAACGCGACGCAATCTGATGAGGGCACAATAGATCAACGGTCGCAGTGCAATCACCAATAAATTTTCTATCTATCTTCATGTTATTAAAATAGTTGTATTTCATTTTTCCTCATGTGACAGGGGAACTTTTAACGTCCGTTATTTTAAAATAACACTTATTTGATGAATCACTGAACGATTTCTTTCAAATAAAGTGTTTGTTAGCGTTCACCGAAGATGGTGAAAACGGCCCTTGGAATTGTTAGTTTATATAGCCAAAGAAAGTTATGCATAATCAAAATTTAGTCAGCAAAAAACGAATAGTTAAAGAAAATTTAAAATATAATGCATATGTATAAAATGCATGCAATTTATGAAATCATTTTTATTATATAAAATTAGTTTGGCATATAGGTTTGTCAATATTATTTTAGTCCTGCTACTTTTAACACATTTATAATATTTAAGAACATTTAAGAAGTAAGAAACATGATTAATGCTTACATTAATACGTGTTTAATTTATTTTCATTGAGGAATAAGTCCGTAAAAATAAAAAGCACGTTTTTATAAAGTGCATGTGAAGCTCCATAAATAAAATGAGTAATAGAAGGAACATTGGTTTATATATTACATTTTTAAAATGAAAATTTCCTGCTAAAAAAGTAATAGAATGAACATTGATTTGTACATTACATTTTTAAAATGCAAATCTCCTGTTAAAAAAGGAACAAAACTTAACTACATTTTTCATTTTCGTACTTAACTACACTCCCTTTTGTGATTCAGGATTTCGGGCAAATTTTGAAAAAACTTCGAACATCAATTCCTTCATTATATGCCATTCGACTGCCTAGTCCACTGCCTTCCACTCTATTCGCAACATAAGCTCTATTTAAGCTGCCAAACTATATAGTAAACAATGATTTACATCTTTCTTGGGGTGGAAGTTCATTAGCAATAGCATACAGGAGTGGTACAGGCGTAGACGGAGTGGGGCCTAGGGATCTACGTAGAAATTTATTTTGCAGTGATCGAACTTTGTTATGTGAAGATTGAGCAGAACTTACACAGGTTGTGCTACAGCATTCAATTTTGGATCTTACTAAGGTTTTATGTATATAAATTTAAAGCAGTTTGCGGATGAAGTCCTGATTTAATATTTGTTAGACATCTGAATAAATTGATGTTCGATATTGATTTTTCCATGACATTTGAGAAATGTTCCTTGGCACTAAGGGATGAATTGATTAACCGCCCTAGAACTTTAATGTTACGGACTTGAGTTATACTAATGCCATTTACTTCAACTCTCAATTCTTTCTTACTACTTTGGTTGATATACATGGCTTTAGTTTTGTTTGGATTGAAACTGAGGTTAAGTAGATTACATTTTTCCATTAGGATGTCTAATTTTGATTGAAGATTGAAATTTGCTTCAATGAAATTGTTTCCTGATGAGATTATAAAAAAATCATCAGCAAACTGGTAAATATGTGTGTTGTCATCATTGAGATTGTGTACAGAGGCTGTATATAAATTAAATAGAAGAGGAGACAGACAGCTGCCTTGGGGAAGGCCATTAAAAACTTCAGTTTCGTCATTTCCTAGCCTTAATTTCCTATATGATAAGAAATTACATATCCATTCTAGGTAAGCTTCATTGATTGGCATATCAAAGAGAATGTTTTTAAGAATATGTATATCTACACAGTTGTAAGCGCTACTGAAATCGACTGTACATAAAATAGAGTGTGCTTTATTACTTTGAAGGGCTTTAAGTTGATGTAATATGTGATTAACACATGAAGTTGCCGATCTATTTTTCCGATAAGCAAATGTTGATACGGGTAATTTGTTGTGTTTTTCTAAAAAAATATATATTCTGTCTTTGATGCATATATTTATTTAATAATTTGAGAGGGACAGATAATGATATAGGTCTAAAATTTTCGAAATTATTTCAATCTTTATCCTTTTTGGGAACTGGAACAATTTTGATTGTTCTCCAGCTGTCTGGTATTTTGTTGGAGAGGAAAATGTCATTTAAGGCTGCTCGGAAATTATTTAAAGTAACATCCGGTAGTGACTTTATCATACTATAGGAGATTTTATCCACTCCAGTATATCGGGATGGCCGTTTGATAGAATGAGTAATACTTTCACAACGATTAAGTTGTAATTTAAGTTTATTTATTGAATGATAATAATTAATAAAACATTAAAGATTTAGTTGTAAAAAAATTAATAATTGTTAAGTGTCCTGAATTGACATCCGTTCGCTTTCGCTGATACTTTTCAACTCCCTTTGCTTTGTCATTCGATCGTACTTCTCATGTGATAAAAGGGTTGCCAAATAATTTTACAGCTCGGCCGTTCCTGATGAATCGTCTCCCCTGGACGATTTTGCATTGTTGGAACTTTCTATATTTATCTCTTCTTCGGAATCGTTGATAATTGAATTTGTCTCGTCGCAATCTTCTGCTCCTAAGGTGCACCACGGTTTCATATTGTCATTGGTAAACACCCCGGAATACCTTTTTCGACTCCTCTGTAGGTCTGGTAAATCTTCCACCAAATAACGGCCATGTGGAAGGACTTTGGTAACGATGTATGGTCCTTTATATGCTGGCTCTAATTTATGAGACATACCTGTAGGAGAAGGGACATGAGTGATTAATACCAAATCACCTTCGTTATACGGCTTCGGTGCACGATGTTGCGCATCAAAACGCTGCTTCCATTTAAGCCGCTCTTGCTGTATTCGTTCCCCTACTGCTTGTGTTCGAAAGTCGTCACACGTAATTTCAGACTCATCTTCGTCTTGCACAGCTTGTATTAACCGATTTGTTGTAACATCTTTCAGCTTATAGTTGAATACCAAGCTGTTAGGACTCTGCCTAGTCGTAGCGTTAGTTTGCGAATTTAACTGCCATTGCAGCTGTGGCAAAGCCTCGTCCCATTCTTTGTCATTCTTAGTGCTACACTTAAGTGATGCTAGCACTGTACGGTTTATACGTTCGGCTTGTCCATTGGCTCTAGGACTTCGCACTGCCGTCTTCACATGTTGAAGTCATGATCCGTCATAAACTTTTCAAATTCCTTAGACGTAAAAGCTGTCCCTCTGTCGGTGACCACGCATTTTGGACGCCCATACACTGTCATGTAGTCTTTCATAACATTCAATACGGGATTTGTTTTTGTGTTGCTTAACGCTTTCAACAGAACATATTTCGTAAACGCGCATACGATAACCAAAATATAGTACTTGCCATGCTTGCTTCGCACAAATGGTCCCAAATGATCAAGATGTATAGTTCTGAACGGAATGGGTACCACTTCCCCAACATGTAGTTGTGCCTCTCGTTTCCCTCCGCGCACCTTGTTCAAACAGCAGTCTGGACAAGATTCAATGTACGACTTTACATATGGTCGCATTCGGGCAAACCAAAAATCTTTTGATATGCGTTCAACAGTTTTGTCCACACCAAAATGCCCTGCTTCGTCGTGACATGCCCTTGCTAATCGCCACCTTACAGCTTGTGGAACAACCAATCGTTAGTCATTACCCATCTTACGATACAATCGATGCCCATGTATCACATAGTCACTTCTAATTTGTTTTGCGTTCAACCCATCATTGCCGTTGATGATTTCTATAATCTGCCTTAGCTTGTCGTCTTGCCTTTGCATCGTTGCTACCCAATCTTCCGAACTGGTAGTAACAGCGTACACTGCATCGGCAACCGTCATCGGTTCAGTTGATGGAAGAGTTGGACATCGGCTCAACCCGTCCGCCACTTCGTTCTTCGTTCCTGGACGATGCTCACACTCAAAATCAAATTCTTGCAATTTGAGCCACCATCTAGCTATACGAGGCAACAGCGCCGTAGTTGCTTTCGTTGCTGCCACCGCATTACAATCCGTTAGCACTTTAAAATGTTTTCCCATCAAATACATTCTATATCGCTGCAATGTTTCGACAATCGCCAAAACTTCCAATTCATGGCTCGCATAATTACGTTCGGCATCATTACATTGCCTGCTAAAGTAAAATACAGGCTTCAGCCCATCTTCTTCACGTTGCATAAGCACACCAGACAGACCCTTAGAACTGGCATCTGTATGCACTTCATGCGTTTTTGTCTCATCGTACATGGCTAAAACCGGTTTTGTGGTAATAGCGCCCTTAAGTGCCTCAAAAGCATCTCGTTGCAAATTTGTCCATTCGAAAATTGCACCTTTACGTAACAATGCTGTAAGCGGTCGTGCTACAACACCATAGTTCTTTACAAATTTACGGAAGTATCCTGTTATACCCAAAAATTGTCGTACCTCTGTTGCCGTAGACGGAACCGGAAACTCCTCGATAACTTTTGTCTTACATTCACCTGGTCGTATACCTTCACGATTGATAACATGTCCAAGAAATTGGACTTCCTCTGCCAGAAATGTACTTTTTGTTGGCCTCAGTGTAAGGCCGTGACGTTTAACTGCTGTCAAAAAATCGTGCAAAACCTCTAAACCTTCATTGACAGATTTCGTTGCAATAATAACCTCGTCGACGTAATTGATGACCTTATCTGGATGCTTCATCGTCTTTATAACGTTAACGATGACTTCTTGGAAGACCATTGGCGCATTGACCAACCCGAAGGGCATCACATTATGTTCAAAAAGACCCTCTGGTGTCAAAAATGCCGTATACTTCTTAGATTCCTCCGCCAATGGAACCTGATAATAGCCTGACGTCGTGTCAACAGTGGTAAAAAACTTATTTCCTGCTAAACGTGAGAGTTGTTCCTCTACCACTGGCATGATATAATTTTTCTTGACCGTAACTTCGTTGAGACTTCGGAAGTCGACACACATTCGACTTTCCCCGTTGCTCTTTTTTACCAACAATACTGATGCAGCATTTGGTGAATCGCTTTTCCGTATGATACCACAATCCAGTAGTTTACGAACTATACCCGACAATATTGGACGCTGCGAAAACGGAACCTGGTATCGCTTTCCTATAATCGGCTTATCTGTCGTTACCTGAATTGACATCTCGGTACCCTTTACTCGCCCAATGTCACAAATGTCTTCTGCAAAACAAGACTTAAACATTAGTAAAAGATCTAGCACCTTACCACGCTCTTCGATGCATAAATCGTTCGATATATTAAAATTATAATCGCCTTCGTTGATATGATAGACTCCGTCATCAACAACTAGACGATAGCCATACTCCTGTAGTATATCGCGACCCAATAAAACGTCATCAGGTAGCAACTTATCTTCTACAACATACAAGGTCGCCTGTCGTTGCATATTCTCCATCGTTATCTTTGCCTCTAGTTTTTCAGATGCTTCAACCTTGCACCCGCCGAAACCAATAAATTGCTTTTGCACCTTAACTTTGTTATGCATACGGTCTGCTACTGTTTTCTTAATGAACGAACATCCACTGCCAGTGTCGACAAAAGCATTTACAGATTTGCCGTCCACTACGATTTGTTTTGTTACTGGAGTAGTCTCCTCCTTAACGTACTTATCATTAGAAATCTCCAACACCGTAGCCTTATTATTCGTACAATCTTTCGCGATGTGACCTGTCTTTGAGCATGATGTACACCTGGGCCTACGTTGTGGCTGTGAACACTTAGCCGCTATGTGTCCAAGCTCGTTACAATTGTAGCACTTTACTTGCCCTGGAGTCCTAACGTTGGACTTGCCCTCTACTTTTATTGGCTGCTGTGTTGTACCTGTATTCATCGTCACTTGGTTGCTCATTGTCTTTAAATTCTTTAAAGATGTTAGCAATTCGCTGCAAGATTTAAATCGCATTGCCGCTAATGTCTTTGATAATGCATTATCATTTAACCCGCTAATTATGTGCGTAATAATTGACAAATCATCAAGCGCACCCTGACGCCCAATAGATATCATCGCATAATAAAACTCAACATAGTTTTCATTGTTTTTACGTTTTCGGTTGGCCATCAGTTTGTGCACCTCCGCTGTATTATACCCAGTCGGAAAGTCTACATAGAACGCTTGCACAAAGTCTGACCAACTGCTGTGTACCGGCTGTGCATCCAACCAAAGTTTCGCCATGCCTTTCAATTTATGCTGTATTGCCACTAATACCATTACCTCAGGCCATTTGTAGTTCTGTTTTAATTGTTCAATTTTCGTTATGAATTGCCCTGACGTGATAGTGCCTTTAACTGGGTCAAAATCGGGAAGAATTCCAACCATATCTTGAATGGTCATCGTTGATTGCCGTGGTGCATATAGCACACTTGTTGCATGTTCAATTCCACCTATAGGTGCTGGTGTAGTACCACCATTTTCCGTACTTACATTTATTTGTTCGCTTCTACTGCCTGCAATAGGTGCCATTGTCGTGATCGCTGTTGTCAATTTTTCCATAATTGACTTCAGTCCATCAATTTGTTTTTGTAGCTCACTTGCGTTTGTTGTGTTGTTCTCCTCCAATTCGTCTGGATCGATTTCGTCCGTTCCCAACAACTCCTGAAGCTTTGCAACTTTATGGGCCTTTGTGCCCGTCGTTGTTGCACCGTTTGCATTTAATAATTCATTAAGTTGAGCAACTTTAAGCGCAGTTAACTTCAACATCTTAGAATTTTACTTTTTGCGTCTTAATACAATCAGTTCTTGTCGTTGAATTAATTGTATTCAATTTTTGCTTTTCGCTGTCTATACGTTGACAACTATTCGTTTTTTCTTTGCCAGTATGCTTGCGCTTACTTGCTTTCGTTATTGCTCACACAATAAGGGTGGTTTTCGTTGCAATCTTTGTTGTTGTAGCGCTGCCTACCAGTATCGTTCGGTTAGCCGTTGCTACGCCAAATTCAAATTCTTCGTATTGTTTGTTCGTGCACGTTTGCCTATTTCGTCTGGCAATTGTTTTTACATATATGTTGTATACGTTTACATATATGCTGTCTCAACGTGTGTATGTAACGTTGTGTGTTTTACCATCGCCGTTGAGACTCCAAAAACGTGCCGTTTGCGCTTTGCAAAAATTGTCTCTCGTTGTGACTGCAAAAATACACTTGCACACACTGTTGTACGTAGATATTTTTAATGTAACTTCGTCGTAGGCGTTTCTGCAATTTTTGCAGAAGTTCACATCCCACTCTGACTCTATCGGGATGGCCGTTTGATAGAATGAGTAATACTTTCACAACGATTAAGTTGTAATTTAAGTTTATTTATTGAATGATAATAATTAATAAAACATTAAAGATTTAGTTGTAAAAAAATGAATAATTGTTAAGTGTCCTGAATTGACATCCGTTCGCTTTCGCTGATACTTTTCAACTCCCTTTGCTTTGTCATTCGATCGTACTTCTCATGTGATAAAAGGGTTGCCAAATAACTTTACAAGTAGATGTGTCTTTTTTCTTTTTTTTAAGAGAATTTTGGAGTTCTTCGTATGTTATGATTAAGTTTGGATCTGTGTCTATGGATATGTTAATTTCTAATCTGGTAAATATTTGATGAACTTGATTTTGTAACATGGTCAGGAAATTTAGATTATTTTCACTGTTCCATTCATTTTTACTATTTGGACTATAATCCCCCTTGATAGCTTTAACGAACTTCCACCCATTTTTATCAATACCAGTGTTCAGTTCTTTAATTTTATTCTCAAAATTCACTTTTTTTGCTCGCTTAATTTCTTTTTTCCACCATTTTCTAGCTTCTGTTAGAGCATGATAGTTTTCAGGATTTGGATATCGTTTGGCTTTTTTGAAAGCAATAATGAGAAACCTATAGGTCTTTTCAGTATTGTCATCCCACCATCTTTTTAGTACTTTTGTATCAATTTTAGTGACAGTAGCATTCTTAATTTCTTCCTGGAATTTGTTTTCAAACATTTCTAAACTTGATTCGCATTCAAGATTACTTAAGTTTTTTAGGAACTTTTTTTTTTAAAGAAAGGTGGAAATGTTTGTGTTGATGTTGTTTATGTCAATTGCTATAGGATAGTGGTGGCTACCGCCAATTCTAATTTTATCCAATGACCATTTAAAAGGGGCATTGAAATTTGAATAAGCGAGATGCAGCACAGATCCACCTGGAGATCTGATATCTCTTTGAAAAGTGCAGTCACCATTGTTTAGTATATAAAAAGTAGATTCCTGAATCAAATTAAAAAGATAATTTCCTTTCCTGGAGCTTAATGTATCACCCCAGTTACTATGCCTGGCATTAAAATCTCCAATGAATATGGTGTTTGGGAGCGTGTCAAGAAAATTTAGCGTTCTTTGAACTTCATTGCTGAATTCGGAGGTATTTACGCTGGTTGGAAAGTATGCAGTGCATATAGTTAGGTTTGATTTCAGATTAGTTGTTTGTACAACTAAAATGTCAAAGTTGGTAAAAAAATTAATATTTTTGAATTTTATGGTATTTTTGAAGGCTATGGCAACACCACCATAACCATCTTCTCTATATTTATTGATTAAATTGAATCCTATACGTTTTCTATGAGTACTTACTCTAGTTAAAAAAATTTCATTAAAGCAAGCTATATAAAAGTTGTATTTAGATAAATAGAATTCAATGGCGTCTAAGTTCGCTTTAAATGATTGGCAATTTAGTTGTAAAATTAACATTAAGGTTTATTGGGATGAGACAAGGCATTTATTTTTTTCTCGTCCAATTTTATCATTAGTCTGTCATATTTGGATTTAACTTGGAAGAAACCTTCCAGAACCTCCTTATTATTTATTTGGAGCGATATTATTTGGGTGATTCTCATGAGGTCAGTCATGACTTTTTCAAGTTCTTTTACAATACCTTTTTGGTAATCGTCGGTTTCAAATACAGGTCTTGTTGTTAGTTTTTTTCCCGTTTATCAAAAAGTTTTGGAGTTATTTGTCTCCTGGCAGCTACTTCGCTATATAACTTTCTTGTTAAACGTTTATTTACTACTGCTTCCCTGTCATGAAAATCATCAGAATTTTGTGGGGTTGTTGAAAAATGTGTTTCCTCATCCAAATCAATAACGTCGAACCTGTTTTTGGCAGGGAAGTAAGTATTTAAAACTTCCTTCTTGCTGAGACTTTTAACTGTCTTCATACGGTTGATTGTAATTTCCCTCTCCCACATTGAGCATTTGTTTTTATCTTTAGCACTGTGTCCAGTTTCACCGCATAGTATGCATTTATCACTTTGACAATTAACATTTTTGCATTCATTATTACCACAAGTAATACATCTTTCCTTGGCTTTGCATCCTAACATGGTGTGGCCAATACGACCACATTTGGAACATTGCCGTAAAGGCGGAATGTAGTAATCTACATGAAGTTTGGCATATTCGTAAAAAATTTATTTTGGGAGTTCTCTTCCAGTAAACCCAATTTTTATTGAATTTAGTGGAGTTTGCTCACCAGTTGTGGGATCTTTCCTTATGATTTGCGTACAGATGCGATTGGTACACTCGATTCAGCTTCTTTTAAGATATCCTGTTCAGAGTAGCAAGTGGCAACGCCTCTAGGCGTCCATTATGAAGTTGTTTGCTGAATAGGTATTTTTAAAACTAACTTTATAGAGAGTTCTTCCTATGGCCTTAACATGATCAATGTCACGAAAGCGTAAATCTTTTATTTGGCTACATAAAGTAAGCCCAGTTGTAAATTTTTCATTTTTTAAGCTGGGGCATTGGGAGCTATCTACCAATACGAAAATTTCACCGGTAAATCTGGGTAGGTATAAAATTTTTATTGAGTCGTGGGTATTTTTTTTTTTTTTTGGTACGTCAATGTGTTTTTGTGTATTGGCTACAGTGCTTTCTGCAGTAGTTTTGTCATTTGTTATATCCGTTGTTCGTTGTGATAATGTTTCGTTTGCCGTTTTTCCTATGACTAACGGAACCTGAAGAGACTCAACAGAATCCCCGATACCTTCGTTTTTTTCCTTTATTCTAACAATGCCGTTATTCGAGATTTCAAAGAAGCCCGTAACATTTTCATCATTTAATATTTTAGGCTGTTTTGTAGGCCACGTTCTCCGTCTTTACATACAGACGATGGGGGGCCGCCATTTTGCTCTTTCTTTTGCGTGTCCTAACGGACACTCTATCTTTAACTTCACCCAGAAGTGCGCTTTTTGAGCTGCACTCTTGGGTTGAAATTTATTAATCGTTCTTAATAATTTACAATTTAGCCAATATTCACTTACCCAGATTTTTTAAGATGATCAGAAATTCTTTTAAGTTGTCAAGTCATTAACATTAACGCGCGGTTTTATTTAAAACTCTTTAAAAACCACTTTTGTGCATATAAAAGCACTACACATTTTTTAAAAAAAAATAATTTTACGACTTGTTCCTCAATTTGAAGCATGTAAAACATTTATGACATCAAGACACGATTTAATAAGCACTTTGTGTGCACAAAAACTGTACTTCACAATTAGAATATTTGACTTTAAAATCTGTTTAACACATCCACTCTTATTAAGCGGCAATTACCCACCGACGTGTGGCGTACGTACGGACGTTTGTCGTACGAAACACGTTTGACCGAACCCTCAAGCCCGTACGATAGCGATGTGCGTTTGTGTACAAAACATATTTGTGTGTGTATTGTTTACAGATAAGCACTGTTACCATTGCCCATTTTGCATGCATGCTTATGGAAACATCAACTTTTTCCAATTTAATTTTTGATGTTGTAAATTAATGTTGGAATTAATATTAAATAAATATAAATAGATTACATATTTATAATCTGCACTTTGCAATAATTATTTCGAATTATTTTCACAATTTTTCAAACTTTAATTAGGTGTTTTTGCATAAAATTGCAAACGGTCAAAAATTAGCGCACAAAAGTTTACTACGTACGACAAACGTCCGTACGTACGGCACACGTCGGTGGGTAACTGCCGCATTAGAGTTGGGTCGTTTCGTTCTGAACTTGGTTAGTTCGTTTTATATAATGTTATTCTTTCTCTCATCTCGTGCGCGAACATGCATATGTAAATTTATACATACATACGCAGAAATTCACAGTGAGCACGAATGTCGATGATGCCACTTACACTAAAGATATGTATGTGTGGTCATCTTTGTGTGTGGCACTGCTACAACAATATATGTATGGACTATTTTTATAAAAAACATGTTTTGTAAGAAACTAATTATTACATTTATTAAACTTGAAAAGTTCATATTTACAATTTGTATTTGTACTCTTTCAATTTCCTGGATCTTCCGAAATTTGTAACTTGTTTTTTTGAAGTTAATTATACATATATATATATTAACTTTTTTATTCATAACAGATTTAAATATACCTACACAAAGCATTGCTGCATACACATCCCAATCTATACTTGTTGGCTTTTTCCGCGGGGAGAGTAGCAGTGAACAAATTTGCTTGAAAAAAAAGAACAAATGAACAAAAAGAACAAGTTGTTCGTTCATCAGAAAAAGAACGAAAGATTCGAAACTCTGAAATGAACGAAAAAGCACAACTCTATCCACTCTCGCTGATAGTTGCACTCGGAATGACTTTTTTCTTCGTTTTAAAATTTTTCCCGGAATAATTAATAAATTGTTATTAAAGATCACACTGTGATTTCGATGACAGCAAGAAACGTCGATATGTTAGTGGAGAGCGAAAAAAGCTTTGAATGTGTGGGTGAACTGGTCATTGTGAATGATAACTAAGTGTGATATCTTATCTGTCAAATGCCTGACACGATGTTCAATATTCCTACTTTTTAACGTTTTGACAGGGTGTTCAATATGGCGGCGCCTATCTTCAGCGGGTGATAGAAAGAGGTACAGAATGAGACAGCGATAGTCAAATACAAATCAGGTGATCCAATCACTTTGGAATTTTGACGTCTATGCAGAAGATATCACACTTAGTTATCATTCACAATGGAACTAGTCACCTCTGGCTTGTGGGGCTATTGTTGTTGTAGCGATAAGGTTGCTCCCCGAAGACTTTGGGGAGTGTTATCGATGTGATGGTCCTTTGCCGGATACAGATCCGGTACGCTCCGGTACCACAGCACCATTAAGGTGCTAGCCCGACCATCTCGGGAACGATTTATGTGGCCACATTAAACCTTCAGGCCATCCCCTCCCTCCGTCGCCAGAGCCTCGTCTGTTAGTGAAACAGGATTCGCCGCGGATAGGCGAGGTTGACAATTAGGTTTGGAGAAGCTATATATTGCGCTGGCAACCTGAAGGGTTGCGCTACACACCCCTTGAATCTGGTATTTTAGTCGCCTCTTACAACAGGCATACCTACCGCGGGTATATTCTTACCCCCTTACCCGCTGGGGGTTTGATTTCGATAGGATTTGGGCTCAGGAAAAAAAGTTCCACTACGCATACCCAAAAAAATTATTTTCGAGCCTGCGAAATTTCATCGATTTTTTATGCATTTTTTTTTTTTTCATTTTCAAGGCTCCAAATAATTTTTTATGTATTTTTTTTCGTGTAAATTGGCAAATGCAAAATTGGTAAATGCAGTTTTTTGAAAATTAGAAGAATTTTGGTCCAAAAATCGACTTTTTTTCGCAGGCTTAAAAATTATTTTTTTGGATATGCGTAGTGGAACCTTTTTTCCTGAGACCAAATCCTATCGAAAAATCGATGGCGCGGTATCCATTAACTTTCGTCCATACAAATCGACCCAACCCAATATGTATACCATCAAATTTGGCAGTTTCGATTCGAATTTTTGATAAAAAGTGCATTGATATATTTTTAGATTTGATACCTTTGACCGATAGTAGCACGGAGGGCATTTTTAATGCCAATATTAAATCTTTGAAAGACAATTCAATACCACTTGAAAAACTGATTGGTTTCACTACCGACAATTGCTCGGTCATGATGGTAGCAAAAAGCGGAGTACAAGCAAGGCTGAAGCAAGTTGTTCCTAATCTGCTTGTTAATGGATGTGTTTGTCACGTTTTAAATTTAGCTTCAATGGCCGCTTGTGATGTATTTCCCAACAAAATTGATAAATCTTTAAAAGACGTGAACTATCATTTTTGTAACAGCCCCCTTAGAAGGGCAGACTTTAAGAGTTTTCAAGAACATTTCGGTACAGAAATGCATGTTATACTAAAGTACGCCCCCACAAGGTGACAAGCAGTCATAGATAGAATTCTTGAGCAATGGAATGCCCTCAAGTATTATTTTAATCTTTACGTATTTGAAAATAAAAGCAGGAATCAATATATTAATGTTATATCTGAAAATTTTCAAAGTCCTATTTATAAAGTATATTTTACATATCATTCTTATATTTTAAATAAAATAAATAATGTGAATATAGAATTGCAGTTTGAAGATATTCGCATACTTTTACTTATTACCAAATTGAAAATTTTATAAAAAAATCTTATTTAGACTCCAGTCCTATTTGGATGTTAAATATTGATTCAGACGAAAATCACTTACTCCCAGATGAAGTTTACTGCGGTGTTAATGTGGATATTATTCTATCAAACAACCTTTTCGAAAAAGATGACGTACACATATTTAAGAGCTGTGCTAAACAATTTTATATACAATTTTGTAGTACTTTATTAAAGAAAGTAAATTTGAATGATACAACTTTTTTGTGGGCTACAAAGCTTTCAGCAGAAAGTATTTTAAGCGGTGAAACAAATATTGTTATTGTGCCTTTAGTTGTGGGCTTGTTTCCGCAATCTGCATTTGATAAAATAGAGAAAGATAATTCTGAATTTAGAGCTTTAGCAGAGAATGAGAGCCTTAGAAACTCAAGAATTTAAATATATGCAGTTTTGGGAAGAATCAAATTCAGTTAAAAATAAATTAAATGCGCTAATGTTTTCCAATATTTATAGAATAGTTTAAGGCATATTGTCGATTCCACAATCATCCACAAACGTAGAAATGATATTTTCTATACAAAATTTAATTAAAACTAAGTGTGTTAGAAGGTTTCCTGACTAAAAACATTTTTTGGATAAAGAAGCAGAATATAGCTCTAGTTTGGTTCAAATTCACATCCGAAGACTTTTGCTACATTTTTGGATGATTTGGTACATAATAAAAAAATCTATTTATCATCCCTGCTCTGGATCATTGCGAGACTTGAGAAGCATGCGTCGTGATATTTTTGCATACATGAGTTGTGATAGGCATATGTCGCCATTGTATTTCATCTAAAGGCCAAGCAGCGCCATTTATTTTTGAAAAAATTAGGTTTATTAAAGGCAGCGTTGCCAAACTAAAGGTAAGAAACTTACAAATTATCTGGCTCACAAATTGAACCAGACTTCTGTCTGGATTTATCTGGCTCAAATTATTGTTGTTGCATTTATATGCAAACTTATTTATCTGGCTCAGGATTTTTGCGACGGGATGATGGCTAGTATTAGTGTAAACATAAGCCATCATCCGGTGGCAAGATACTGAGCCAGATAAATAATTTTGCATGTAAATGCAACAACAACGATTTGAGCCATATAAATCCAGATAGAAGTCTGGTTCAATTTGTGAGCCAGATAATTCTGCCATCATCCGGAGGCAAAAATCCTGAGCCATATAAATAATTTTGCATGTAAATGCAACAACAACGATTTGAGGCAGATAAAGGCAGCGTTGCCAAACTAAAGGTAAGAAACTTACAAATTATCTGGCTCACAAATTGAACCAGACTTCTGTCTGGATTTATCTGGCTCAAATTATTGTTGTTGCATTTATATGCAAACTTATTTATCTGGCTCAGGATTTTTGCGACGGGATGATGGCTAGTATTAGTGTAAACATAAGCCATCATCCGGTGGCAAGATACTGAGCCAGATAAATAATTTTGCATGTAAATGCAACAACAACGATTTGAGCCATATAAATCCAGATAGAAGTCTGGTTCAATTTGTGAGCCAGATAATTCTGCCATCATCCGGAGGCAAAAATCCTGAGCCATATAAATAATTTTGCATGTAAATGCAACAACAACGATTTGAGGCAGATAAATCCACATAGAAGTCTGATTCAATTTGTGAGCCAGATAATTTGTTAATTACTTGTCTTTAGTTTCGCAACGCTGCCTTTAATAAACCTACTTTTTCCAAAATAGATGTCGCTGCTTAGCCTTTCGCCGTATGAGTTAAATAAAAAACAACGGCGAAATCTGCTTATCACATTTCACGTGTGCGAAAATATCACGACATCTGATTCTCAAGTCTCTCAATGATCCAGAGCATTCCCGTGAGAATTGAGCGTTAGCCGGAGCCGTAAAACTCACTGGATGACGGCAATAGACATATATTTCAGTTGCATCTGAGTATTATGCGTATTGAAATTTAGTAGTACGTAGTACTAATTTTATGCGCAGGAATTTCTGAAGAGTAGATAAAGTTTCACGCTTAGCAGTCCATATAAAGTTTAAGCGTAAACGTACATAGATGTAAAAAAAAAAACACAGCTAATAACTCATTTTATGTGCAGCAGAGATCTGCTTTGAGTACCAATAAATTAGTGCACTTAGTCATGAGCAAAAAAATTGTGTATAATGTGTACTTAGTTAAATAAACAAAAATACTATGAGTGACTAGCACATAAAATAGAAAATACATTTGAGTGCCCCGCAACACATATGTCCCATACATATATGACATGGTTGAGTATAAACTGAAATCATAGTCGCTTTAAAGCGGGAGTCATTGGTGCCGTATGTCGTATCGCTGTAGTCGTATCCCTAACGTAATCAGCTGTTTATCGTTACGACGGTAAACCAAAAAGCAATTGGTTGGCTACGATACGGTTACGACCTTAGCGGCACCAATAACTGATTGCATTGATTCCCGTAAGTTTGGTCGAATCAGCTGTTATAAGGTTACCGATACGGTTAGCGATAAATCATCAATGTCTGCAGCATAAAGCTGGAGTCATTGGTGCCGTATGTCGTATCGCTGTAGTCGTATCCCTAACGTAATCAGCTGTTTATCGTTACGACGGTAAACCAAAAACCAATTGGTTGGCTACGATACGGTTACGACCTTGGCGGCACCAATAATCGATTGCATAGATTCTCAAAAGTTTGGTCGATTCAGCTGTTATAAGGTTACCTATACGGTTACCGATAAAGCACCAATGTCTTCAGCTTAACTCAGTAGCACGTTGGTTTCCTGTAGAATACACTGTATACTTCGTTTGTTATCGGTTTTATCTTTAGCGCTGCATTCAGTTTAGTTTCGTGTACATCGATGTGTTGCTAGCGTCAGAAGGCTGATATGACTATATTCATTTTATTGTACGTTAGTCTTATTTATTCCAATTAGTGTTTTCGTATAACACATGTCACGTACACGTTGCTTTGGCTCCCGATGGTGGCCCTAGCTAGCTCAGTACATTTGGCAGGCCGTGGTTCTCAACCCGCCATCTGGGAACCGGACGCACACATATATTTATTTCCTTCCGTTCAACCTCTTCGGATTCACTTACCCACCGCACCACAGGAATCCCACCCAACCTTGGACCGCTCGCATCATGTAACCTATTCTGCGGTCACCCTAATGCCATGCTACATACTCCTACTTACCTCCTCATCCTTATGCAGCAAAGAAATCATGTCCTGGTGGTTGGGTTTTGTGTTGCCCTTCTCTTTAAAAATTATCGACCGAAACCGCGCTTAGAATCGAAAGCAATTTGCCTTATATCAAAAAACTAAAGAATTATTATTTTCGGCACTACACTGACCCTTTCTGGATCTCCGAGCACAGGGAATTTTTTTTTAAGAAAACCTAAACACAAACAAAATTTAACATATATTTTCTTTTATTTGGAAAGCGGCGCACGCACTTTAGCCTGATATGCTGCTATATTTTACTTTATTTCTGTTCTCCTCCAGTTACCCCTTTTATACTAACCAACCCGCTGAAAAGAACCGTTTCCATTTGCCGTTTCCCACGGTCTTTCTTTTGTCTACCGCAACTATGACCACCCTATATCTATCCCTGTCCTTATTCTCACCATATTATGCCCGCCCATCTGGCAATCTTCCAAATAAAGCTTTTTTCGTCATTGTGAACTTATGTGAATTCACAGTGGTGCTTTTGGGACATTTCATTTGACATTTCTCGTGTTTACGTATTTGGTAAACACGATTTTATAAATTTTTATTATAGTTTAAAGTTTAGTTGCGGTGTCGACTGTTACCCCCAAAAATGTCGAAAGAGGTGTCACAAGACGCGTCTTAATCTCGAGAACAACACTCCGAAGGCGAAAAATAAAAATTGTATCTCTGTCCGGAGATATTTGCAGTGGAAGTTGGTGATTTTCATGTGATTGTTGTTCTGTTGTGTACTACCCAACAAAAAAACTGTGAACATAAGTGCTTTGCGGGATATAGTTTTGGTCTTCAGACCGGTGTTAGACCCAACCAGGGTGCTGTTTTATAAGCGCTGCCGAAGGCTGCTAACGTAGAAAAGTGTTCTGCGCAAACATACTGTGGATTCCACCCCCGGTTTAGGAGGGACCCGCTGGTAATTTTTCGGTTCTTTTGTCCATATGTTTTAAATTTGTATTTTAATGTTGCTGTTTTGACAGCGTACTACGCGCATACCTATGAGGCTCTCTACATCCGAGCGGGCCAAGGTGTGAGTGAAGCCCAACGCGGGGACGACCCACGACCTGACACACAGTTGACTTTCTTGCTCAATAAGACAATTGAGTACTGAACTGCTTCGTGGTTTATGAGCGGTTATTCATTTTACGAAGCATGACTGTGTAAATGTGAGTAGTAGTGCAGTTTACGGTACCCACCCTAAAGTTGGGCCAAGATTTTCGAGTGAGGTATCAAAAGACTCGTATTAATCTCGAGAACAATAATCCGAAGGCGGAAAAGAAAAATTGTATCTCTGTCCGGAGATATTTGCAGTTGAAGTTGGCGATTTTAATGTGGTTGTTGTTGTATTTATACCCACAAAAAAAAATTGTGCATCACCGTGGCGGTAGCCACGGTTATACCACACACCCGGACTTGGCATGGCGTAGCCCAGGGTTATTTTTTATAAGCGCGGGCAAAGGCCGCCAACGCAGAAAGGTGTTCTGCGCAAAAATACTATAGATCTCACCCCCGGTTTCGGAGGGACCCGGGGTCTTTTTTCGGTTTTTCGTTAATATCTTTTGAACTTTACCCGCTTTCGGATTCTTGATCTAGACGTGAATATGCGTCTTCTGATACCTCACTCGAAAATTTTGGCCCAAATTCCGGTGGGTACCGTAAACTGCACTATTACCTAAATGTGTTTTAGTGGATATAAGTACTTATATTCTTTGTTTGTGTACGCACTAATACTAATTTTTTGGTTAGTCCACTAATAACCTTAAAAGATGAATAATTGCAGACCCCTGATGTGCAGTATTAATTTACCAGTGAAGTAGTGATGTGTTGAAAGCGCTAGTATTCGGCAAAATACTATGTGTTAAAATATTATCGAGCGAAAAATAGCGGAGTCGAATGGTCAAAGTATCGATATCTTGTAGTATCGTATTGCAATTCCTGTCACCTTTTATAAGTATTCGTCGTAAAAAATAGAAAAAATTTGTCTACTGGAATAAAAATCACAAAATATCATTATTTTACAAAGGAAAACGTTTAATTACATGAAGGGTTGATTTTTAACTTCAAAGTGTTTAAAGAATATTGGCTGTTTGTAGTAAACTTTTATTTGCAGCGTTTTTAGGTAATCAGTTTTGGTTTATATCTGAGAATGGCGAAAAATTTTCAAAATGGCAGACCTATGCACCGAGCTGCAGCTTTTCCATATAAAAAACCGTTTAGAAATGCTGGAAACAACGGGGGTGGCGGGGGACCCGGCTTCGGCGGTGGACCCGGTATCGGCGGTGATTTCAATCAAATGATGTTTAACGCCAGTCAGATACCTGATAATCCCGGTTACATGGACTTCACCAACCCTTCGCCTTCAGGTGGAGGAGGAAATGGCATGGGACAGATGCAACAGAAAAAGAAAAATAACAAGAACAAACAAAAGGGAAAACAACAACAAGCACAATTTCAACATCCACAACGTAATCAGCAAGCACAAAACAATGGTGTCGGAAACTGGAACACAAATAAAGGCAATCAATTTCAAGGTCCGAATATGGGTAATAACAATAGATTTAACAACGGTAATAATGGTGGCGGACCACGCAATTTCAATAATGCTGGTCTAATGCAAAATGGACCGAACCGCGGTCGTGGAATGGGTCCTCGATCTGGCCCAGGACCGCGTGGAAATGTCGGTATGCCACCCATGTCACCTCACGGATTCCAATCACCAATGATCCCACCGATGCCACCCATGGGTCGAGGTCCTATGCCGCCACCGCCAATGGGACCACAACCACCACCACGGTTTTTGCGACGTAGTGGACGAATGGGTCCCATGCCACCAATACCACCACAAATTCCGCCAATGATCCCACCACGCATGCCACGATCTATGCCACCCGCACCATTTAACAATGCCGGCAAAGTTAAGAAGCCGAATACCAAGGTTGTCAAAAAGGTAGTAAAAGGAAAGAGTACAATAAAAACTTTGAAAAATCTTGTTAATCAATATCCGATCGAAAAACCATGGGTCACAGCAGAAATACGTGCTGAGCATGAAAAAAAAATAGATATTGAAAATAGGCTCAAAGGAAACAAAAATGATGAACTGTTTGCACAGTTCAAGTTACAACGAGATAAATTTGTAGCAATGTATGAAACGGCGCGCGAAGAATATTTGAAGAAAGAGGCAGCGGCCGTTAAGGCAAAGGTAAATCTCTAAAATTGTTTCTTAATAAGGAATTGGGTAATTCTATACGACAGCATGACACTGCTAATACGCGTCCCAAAATATCGAGAGAGGTGTGAAAGCCGCGTATTGACCTCGACAACAATAATCCGAAGGCGGAAAATAACGAAAAACCCAAAAATTACCCCGAAGTGCTCCGAAACCATAGCTTGGATCCATAGCATTTTTGCGCCGAACACCTTTCTGCATTGGCGACATTCGCCAATGCTCTTATAAAAAATTACCCTGGGTGGGCCCAACACCGGTTTGGAGACCAAAACTATATCCGCGCAAAACACTTATGTTCACAATATTTTTTTGTGGGACTTCAATTTCTTCAAAATCTCAACAACAGCATGAAAATTTTCAATTTCTTTTGCAAATATCTCTTGACAGGCCCAACATTTTTCTTTTCCGCCTGCGGATTATTGTTGTCGAGGTAAATACCTAAGCGTCTTTTGACACCTCTCGATATTTTTGGCCTCGTATTAGCAGTGTCATGCTGTCGTATAGAATTACCAGGAATTGTTTTAATTTGTTTTTCATAAGCTTTACACTACGTTTTAATACTTAGCGTGATTCAGGCCCGCCTCGTTAATACGTTATTGGGTAGTTTGTGGCTTATTATGTATAAACTTTATCGTTATCCAATTTTATTTTATATAAACGAAAAATAATAAATGTTAAATACACAAAAAGTTACCGACTACCGAATAAATGAATACCTGAACTCAAATGGAATCTTTTTTTATTGTATATTCGTTATCTTTGGATATTCCTCTACTGCAACATCTTTGACATTAGAATTGGGATGGTGATTTTATGAGCTTAGGAAAAACCTCTGAAAACCTTGTTTGGATGACAGTGTGGAATATCAAGCTCTGTTGTTATTGTTGTAGCAATGAATACACTCGCCGAAGGCTTTGGACAGTAAGGTATAAGCCCGACCATATCGGGAAGAATTTAATATGACCACATTGAGCCTTCTAGGCCATCTCGACCCCACCCTCTAGTTCGATGAGGATGAGGTCACTGATACAACTGAGTGTCGTCTGCCAAAGAAACAGTATACAACAGATACCTGTCGCAATTTAAATGTAGTATTGTATTCTGCAAACGATGCAAGACTTTTTGCAGCTGATCGTAAACTGTCCTAATATACATGTGAGTAAAAGGCCCGGGCTTTCAGTGCAAGTTTAAACTTCAGTTAGTACATGTTGTATGCCGCCTTCGAACGGCGTCTGCAAGCCAGATGAGTTTTTACTGTGAAGCTTTTCATGGCAGAAATAACCTCGATGTCCTTGCCAAATCACTGCCAATGGGTGACCCGGCTTTGCCTGAGGCGTGAACCTTTGCCCCAGCGGGTTAGGGGATCAGAATATACCCGCGGTAGGTATGCCTGTCGTAAGAGGCGACTAAAATACCAGATTCAAGGGGTTGTGTAACGCAACCCTTCAGGTTGCCAGCGCCATATATAGCTTCTCCGAACCCAATTGTCAACCTCACCTATCCGCGGCGAATCCTGTTTCACTAACAGACGAGGCTCTGGCGACCACAAGCTCCTCATGGAAGTTGTGGGTGGGGAGGGGGGAATGGCCTGAAGGTTTAATGTGGCCACATAAATCGTTCCCGAGATGGTCGGGCTAGCACCTTAATGGTGCTGTGGTACCGGAGCGTACCGGATCTTTATCCGGCAAAGGACCATCACATCGATAACACTCCCCAAAGCCTTCAGGGAGCAACCTTATCGCTACAACAACAACAACAACAGGCGTGAACCCAGGGTCACAACGGCGGCCGCCTATTCAACTTTACCTGGAGTTCAAACTTGCACTAAAAAACCCGTCCTAAGGTGGGCCATATACGAAGCTGTGAAAGTGATTGTCATAATCTTTTCAAATTCTAATGTAATTTTGAAGTGATTGCTATCAAAAAATGTGATAAATAATATTAGTTTAGTTGTACGAAAAGTACATATTGTCGGCTTATATTCAATACTCTCCATCAGTAATTCTTTTAAATATGACATCAACGCCAGCTTTAAAACTTAACTCGAATGATATTTATTTATTTATTATTATTATCTACCGGACGTAGTCCTCACAGATATGTAACAACTTAGATAAAAATTATCGAAATAGAAAAATATATGGTAACAATTTATAATTACAATGACATTATAACAAAAATTTTTGTAAAAAATTCGCTACGGCTTAAATATTAATTCACATTTTCAAAATTTCTCTATCCGCAATGACATTTTTATTTTCAAAGAAAAACCCTCTTTCAACATACTTTTGTTTGCCCAGCTATACTGATTCATTGGTATTATAGCTTTAATCCGATTATGTCGGTATGCAATGGTATAAAGGGGTCAGGATTTACATGAAAATCCGTATATCAATAATATTAGTGTCGAAAACTATTTTAATTGGGCCACGTCCATTTGCCTGGCTGTTCGCGTTTAACATTTCTTTACAAGGCGCCATTCTCAAAACATGGGTCAACGTGAACGCTAAATTCAAAAAATTTAAACGTTGCTTTGCAAAAACTTCTATCAACAATATTGTTTATAAAAATAAATTTCATTTGAATAGCAAAAAGCCCAACCTGACTTAAACTTAATTAAGCCGAGTTTAGCACGGGAAAACTGATTTGAATACCCAACGGGGCCTATCATCATCCATTGGGTACCTGGTGTTATTAACAATTTACAATATAGCTGCTAAAACGAGTTTACTGCTCTCCTGAAAAACTGGGTTTTTCTTGATAGAGGGCATTGAATATTATCCGACGATGTATAAAAAAAATGTGTACTCATTTCTGCTTCCAATATACGTCTGTCACACGTACGTTGATTGAATCCTGAATAAAAATTGTCCACGATTTGGACAAGTGCGCGTCGAACGCATTAATTCATACATTCAACAAGATCAACTTTGAAAACAGGTTTTTCGATAATTTGATTTTGAACGTGCATACAAATACATATTTTCCAATTTAACACGGTTTACTTTTCGAAGTGTTACATATTTTTATCAGCCATTTCGTTATTTTCATATAAGTTTATACTATGCAAGTCAAAAAAATATAATTTCTTGTTTACTTCCTTTATAATAAGTCGATTTAACAACTTTATTAGATACTTGACATGAGTTATGAAATAGAAGTAGTGAATAAATGTATTCTAGATGGGACAGACATCGGGATATTTAGAAGATCTTAGAAAATCCATCCGGAATCCTGCGATCGGGTTCGTGAAAATGATATAATCCATACGACATTAGAAATCTTGAGATCGGCTTTTGAGGAACTTCCTGGTGAGCTACAGATATTAAGCTAAAAATGAGGTTCAGAGGTCAATGGCAGTTGACACGCTTACGGATCTAGAAATTACGTTCAATATTTAAATCATGATAGGACTTTTTTAAGACTATCCTAGGGCAAAACTTTACTTTTTCGCTCTTGGTTCACACTCTTACGGAAACACCCATATATGTATGAATATGGGATGATGAATTTGGCATACTTTTTCCCTAATTTAAAAAAAGTCTCAGGATATTTGGAAATATTTACGGCTCACAGTGAATATCTGAACCTAAAATAAATGGTGTCACTACCGTTACAGGAAAACGGGGTAGTAAAGTTTAATAACAAAAAAAACCGTAAATTTTTTTTACTTGTCACGACCGTTACATTTGGGGTGGGGAGGGAGGGATGGCCTGAAGGTTAAATGTGGCCATATAAATCGTTCCCGAGATGGTCGGGTCAGCACTTTAATGGTGCTGTGTTACCGGAGCGTATCGGATCTGTATCCGACAAAGGACCATCACATCGATAACACTCCCCAAAGCCTTCGGGGAGTAACCTAATCGCTACAACAACAACAACAACAACACATTGTAAAACATTTTTTTTTAATCCAGCGGGAAACGGCACAGATATAACAAATTCGTGGCCACTGAATTCAGTGGTACTAATATTTTTTTTATGTTAGCCCTCGTTTTCGAGATGTTGACCAAAGTTTGGACCTGGATGACCTTAAGATATTTTCACCAATGGGTAACACACGGAAGGAGCTGTTTAGACAATCAAGATATTTCATTTGTACTCGTATATAGCCACTACACTAAAAAAAACCAATCATGTCGCGAGCATTATATTTGAAAATGCTAAATCAAAAAAGGGTAAAAGTGTTTTTTCTTTGAACGCAGTATCAATAGGAAGCATTTCAAATTTATAGCGTTTTATTGTCTAAAAATAATGTTACACTGTTACCTGTTCTCAGCGCTCTCGAAAGTCAGTGTGCTTATTTCACAAACTTATTTTCTCTGAATAAGAGAATACCGTTACCAAGGAATCCAAGATTGAGGGTAACACCGGGGTAACGTTTTTTTTTTTTTTCAGAAAAGAAAACGCCATTAGATATATGTAAGGCCGTTTTGGTAGGTTTAATTGGACATTTTAAAGAGTATGGAATGGAAATGATCTCTCCACAATTTACAAAATACAAACTTATTTTTTTCTTCATATAAAAGGACCACGACTTTTTAGAAAAAGTTGAAAATTTCAGATTTCAACTAGCCGAGCAGCCTAAATGTTCCGAAAAACGACGTTTTGAGATTTCTGTACTAGACGATAGGATGAAATAAATTTTCTATAATGAAACTGACGAAAGGGCTGATTACAAAATATGCATCTACATACAACCACACAGGCATTTAGATCCTGGTTTTTGAAGGAGTTTAAACCATTTAAATAAAATTTTACGGCTCATAATAGCTATAAAGTGACAGGATTTAAACTCACTCCTAAAAACTGGACTTCAGATGTCTGGAATGGAGTAATGTAAACTTGAATAAATAAACAAATTTTATTTTGAGGGTATTCGTATAAATGTATAAATGACTCGTAACTGTATAAACCTTGGAAAGAGGGAAAGTTAAGAGGTTTTGGGGCTTTACGAGACATTTTCTAGTTTACATGAATCACCCATTAAATTCAATTTTCATTTAAACTGACAAATGAAGAATGTTTAATATGCAAATTTCAATTGTTTTCTCAAAACCATGCTTTGGGCGAATTTATTTACAGGATGCTAAAGACAAACAAACAAATAACAAGACCGCCGAAAAGGAAGAAAACAAGAAAGAAGCAAATGCAAAAAAGTAAATTTAAAAAAATACACATCAAAGTAAAATCATTACATATTATAAATAATATACTATTAATTAAACCAGAGGGAGCATACTCACAACTTCTCTCGTAGATTTGCAAAAACTAGTTTAAAGTGCTAGAAAACTGTTCGAGCATCTAAGATTGCAATTTAACAGAGAGAACAGTAAGAAGCCAACAAATGGAACATTGCAATATTTCTAAAAAGAAAAAGAAAGCGAGACATAAACGAAATCCTGGTTGTAAAGAAAATGGTTTATGTAAGCTTTCCAAACGTAGTGTATTACATATGTACTTTACATGAAATAGAATTCCATAAGAAAAAAGTATAGATAATAAAAAGCAAAACACAAATTGTAAGCACATTTCTGCTATTTATCAAAATTGCTATCAAAATAAATCAATAGTTATTTTCTTTTCTGCCAAGCACTTTGGTATAAACATACATTTATACAAACTAACAAATTAGCATGCAAGTCTTAATGGAAAATAAATAAAACAACAGAAAATGAATTAAGAGAACTACACTAAAAAACACTTTTGTGTTAAGTTTATGAGAACATAATCTATAAATAATCAAGTAGGACGAATTATAAGCTCCAGATTTGTGCAGAAAAGCAGCATTGCTTCAAAAATATGTTCAGTTGCCTTTTGCCGTTCGCTAATATATGCTTAATTGTATTTTAACTTAATAGTTTCTTGTAGAACGTTAAATAAGTTCATACATTTGCAACTACATACACATTTACATACATGTAAAATATTGCATATCTGCATTCTTGTCAAGTAATTACTTTCATAATAGTTTGAGAAGTAAACTATGTAACAAGTATTTTTTGCCAATAAACTAAATTTTCAACATAATACATTTGCTGATCGGTTTTATATTCTTCATATATGGATATACATATGTATATTTATAATTTAAAAGAAACTTTGATAATAATACATAGTTGAAAAAGTTTAAGAAAATATTATTTAAAAAAACAAAATATTTCTTTAAAGTTGTATTATATGTTGCGTTTTAAACTGATTACCAACTTTGCGTAATCATCTGCGGTATATCAAGTGTATTGATAAATTTGTAATAATAACATATACGAGCTGTTCCTGAGCTTAATCCAGTGCAGCTGCATCACCAAGGAATGATACGTTACGTGTGTAAACGGCGTTATATTTGTTTGTCTTGAAAAGAAGCTAGCAGTTTCGTGTCGGTATTTTATTTTGACCACAACCGCTTTCTAAATTACCACAATAAGCTATTTGTTATTTTCTTATTGTGGTGTCAATCAGAAGTCATATTATAGATACGACGCTGTTCAAAATAATTTTAGCCACAGTTTGTAATTTCATTCAGAAAATTGTCGTAAATTTGAGATAAGAAACTTAAAACTAGCATACGCCTTTATTTTGGCCCTGTAAAGGTGACAAGTCGCAAAATTTAGTTTTCCGCAAATATCTAAAATACCCTATGACTTACTCACGCTTTGCCCTCAGTCCGAAGTTCTAAAATACCACAATAAGCTATTTGTTATTTTCTTATTGTGGTGTCAATCAGAAGTCATATTATAGATACGACGCTGTTCAAAATAATTTTAGCCACAGTTTGTAATTTCATTCAGAAAATTGTCGTAAATTTGAGATAAGAAACTTAAAACTGGCATACGCCTTTATTTTGGCCTTGTAAAGGTGACAAGTCGCAAAATTTAGTTTTCCGCAAATATCTAAAATACCCTATGACTTACTCACGCTTTGCCCTCAGTCCGAAGTTGAAAATCATGGAACTATTCACACAAGTCCAGCCCTAAAGTATTTTTGCGTGAGTTTAACATTTTCTGAGCTTCAGTGCGAAAAGCGCGGTCAGTGGCTCAGATTTTGTATTTGTACTAACATTGGGGTCCCCAACAAGATGTATTGAAGTTCAAATTAAATGTAAAAAGGATAAATTTTAAATGTCTGAAAAAAATTTATTGGCTTTCGAAGAAACAATTTTTTTTAACTTTTATTTTCATTTTGGGTTGAGCATACAGTTATTTAAAACTAGCTTTTGTATAGTTAATTTAATTAGATGAGGCAATTGTTATCTTAGGTACAGTTTGTTTGCGCTGTAACTCAGAAAATTATTTCAGGCAGGACTAGTGAAGAATTTCATGATGTTCAAGTTCCTACTGAGCACGAAACGCCAGTAAGCCATAGGATGTAACCTATTTGCGAAAAACTTAATTCTACGACCTCAAATATCTCGAGACGCTCACACAGCATTTATTATGGCTTTAAAGTCACATTTACAATGCCAATATTAAGGCGCTTGCAAGTTTTCAGCTTATCTCAAATTCCGATGTTTGCCCCATTTTTTACATAAAATTACTGGACTAAGCAAAAACTCTTGTATGTATGTCTGATTTCCTATATAGTATATGTATTTATGTATATCACAGGTGTACATATATACGCCTATATATAGGCAACCGTACATGCAGCCCATACATATATACCTACTTAGATGTATTAAATGTCTGTTTCATCGTGAGATCTTAAATAAACATTTTGTAAAATACAAAAAAAAAATATTTTTTTAATTTAACTTGAGAAGGTGAGTTAAAAATATGTATGTATGTACAGAGATCGTGGATGAATCTGAGACCGAATTAAGGAGACTGTTTTCCTACCGGGGCGTCGACCATATGTCTATCGAGTATTCTATGGAAAGTTGTACATTTTCACAGATTTTCAAATTGCACCTATTATTAGTTTCCAATGCCAATCTATCTTCTATCTGTCTGTATATAACAACGCTGCACCAATTTGTAGAAAATATAACTCTTCAGTGCATAGGGAGTTGTTGTTGTAGCAGTGCTTCGCCCCCACCTAATAGTAATAGCGACCGATCACAAATAGTCGCTTCCCAAGGCCGTCGGTTCTATGTACCGGAGCGACGCGGGATTTTTCCCGACCAAGGACTGCCATTTCAGTGTAACCCCATTTAATTTGATGCTCCCTCCCACAAATTGTCATCTCCCAGCAGCTCCTTGCAGCGGCACTGCTCCATATTCTGTTGCTTCCGGGAAGGTATCGACCCCAATCCGGGTCCGTCTCCTGATCCCGGTCCTGAGAAATGGTTTTGCTGCATCTGCCGGAAAATCAGGCATGCTTAACCAACGAACCGATATCATTTCGTTACGATAATTAACGTTAATAAACGAAACAAAGTCATTTCGTTTCGTTTATTAACGTTAAGAACGTCAAATTAACGAAATGATTTATGTTGATTATTATTCAAACTATGCTGGCAAAGCTGATTGGTGGCGGAGTTATTAAAGGTGAAAGCATTAGCCAAGCTGATTGCAATTTTTCTCATGAATTTTGACAGTACGAACATTTCTCGAGAGTATTTTTAACATTACCACCAACGAATTACACAAACAAATTACATGGAGTTTGTGTGTATGCCCGCTCGCTGTTACCACCTAACGGCTTCACCATGGCTATAGCATTGCCAGCACAATTCAAACATAAAGTATCACGTTTTTGTTAACGTTTTTAACGTTAATGAATGCTTTTCGTATCGGTTAAAAACGAGATACAATTTATCTTGATAATTTCTTTATCGATAATATTTCGAAGTGTAACGGAAACGACGGAACATTTTTGATAAACGATTAGCTTAACGTTAAGGTGCATCTCTGCGGAAAATAATCATTTCAGGACGGTCCTACTCTTGTCAGTGTGTCTCGTGTAAGGGATGGTTGCATCGGACAGGTTTTTCTGGGCTAGACCCCAAAACCAGACGTCCACGTAACTTCTATAAATCTTTTGTGGCTCCTTGCTGTTCACGTCCTAGGACGTCCCGTAGTGTGCGCCTTAGCGCCCCCGCTGCTCCGCAAGCCACAACAAGTAGCCGCTGCTGCTCGCGCCCACGGCGCCACCAACTCACACGGCTGCTCCCACTCCTACCTAAAATCTCCGTAGTAGAGTCGGGAGCAATGCCGAGCATCAGCCCCTGCCCCGTCTTCCCCACACTTTTCCGACAGCAATTGTGTAGGTCAGGGAAACAGACTCTTAGTCCCTACCTCCCTTTGCGCCGTTTGCCAGCACAGAATATATACGTTTGCGACATCAGCCCAATGCAGCTCCTGCCATGGACCGTGCCACTTTCCTAGATGTTCTGGTCTCCGTGACGGCAACCCCCGACGGGTTTCATTGCGCCATGCTGCCAGGCCGGATACCCAAATACACCGGGTACCCCAATGCCTACGCAAGGGCGTCTAGTCCCAGGGCCTCACAGCAATCGCGTTCTGGCTTTCCACAATCCAGGCGTAGTCACCCGTCACTTACTCCCAGAGTGACGACGTCTCCCCCTATGCACTTCATAATTCTGCAGTTAAACTGTAATGGATTAACTGGGAAGATCACGGAGATAGTCGACTTCATGAAGCGCCACAACATCCGCATTGCTGCGATTCTAGAGACTAAAGTCACAGCAAGATCTGCATTGCAGACCTGTTCCGGGTATAATGTCCACAGAAAAGATCGCGAGAGCTGAAATTAAAGCGGACTCGCGTTTATCATACACCACACTGTGCAATATCATATATTTGATCCCGACATCGACCGCAGGGACAGTGTCTTAGAACGTCAAGGATTATCTGTCCGGTCGGGCGATGCAAATCTATAAATCATCAACATCTACATCCCTCCTGTCACCTGTTGTCCCAGTGGATACCGCCCTGATATCAGCGGCGTACTCCCTGGAAACAATCGCATTATCTTAGGCGATTTCAATGCCCATGTTGTTGTTGTTGTTGTAGCGATAAGGTTGCTCCCCGAAGGCTTTGGGGAGTGTTATCGATGTGATGGTCCTTTGCCGGATGCAGATCCGGTACGCTCCGGTACCACAGCACCAATAAGGTGCTAGCCCGACCATCTCGGGAACGATTTATGTGGCCACATTAAACCTTCAGGCCATCCCCTCCCTCCCCACCCCCAAGATCCATGAGGAGCTTGGGGTCGCCAGAGCCTCTTCTGTTAGTGAAACAGGATTCGCCGCGGATAGGTGAGGTTGACAATTGGATTTGGAGAAGCTATATATTGCGCTGGCAACCTGAAGGGTTGCGCTACACACCCCTTGAATCTGGTATTTTAGTCGCCTCTTACGACAGGCATACCTACCGCGGGTATATTCTGACCCCCTTACCCGCTGGGTAAGGTATTCAAACTTGCGGGTGGACAGTAGGGGTGAGATGTTAGCGGATCAAATAGAAGAAACGATGTTCTGCACTATAAACGGAGAAGCCCCCACACGTATGGTAGGAAGCTGTCACAGTTCGCCAGATATTTCAATCGTGAGCGCAGAACTCGTAAACTGGCAGCCGACGGTAACATTGGCATCCGACCACTTGCCTATACTTATTTCGTTCGAGTGTCCCGCCGACTTCATCGTCGCAGAAAAACGCACTTTCATTAACTTTAAAAAAGGATAGTGGGACGAATACAAATCCTATACAGACAACCGCTTTGCTGCCCTCCCTATCCCAACTGATGCCCGCCAAGGGGAGCGTGCTTTCCGCAAGGTCATTGAATCCGCCTCGGCTCGTTTCATTCCCGCCGGTAGAATTCCCGAAATTTGGCCCCACTTCCCGGCAGGGGCCGCAAGTTTAGCGAGAGAACGTGACCTTATAAGACAGCTCGATCCCGGCGACCCCCTAATAAGGGACATAAACCAACGCATCAGATTGCTTGTGGATGAACACAAGCGGGCGAAATGGGAGGAGCACCTAAGCGATTGTAACCTCTGCCGGTGTAGGTAAACTTTGGTCCACTGTAAAGTCCCTATCGAATCCGTCTAGGCACAATGACAAATTTTCCATCGCCTTTGGCGACAAAGTGCTGTCGGATGCGAAAAAATGCGCGAGCGCTTTCTGCCGACAATACATAATGCATTCTACGGTCGACAAAAATAGACGGAGGGCCAACAGACGCGCACGTAAACATAAGTTCAGCGCGTCACCAATTACCATCACCGCCAAAGAGGTTGAGGATGCCATCGGTCATGCTAAACCATCCAAAGCAGTAGGCCCAGACGGCATAGCCATGCCGATGCTTAAAAGCCTAGGGAAAGAGGGTTTAAATTATTTAGCACATGTCTTCAACCTGTCTCTTTCCACCTTTGTCATACCCGAAAAATGTAAAATGGCCAAGGTGGTCCCGCCACTAAAGCCTGGGAAACCAGCTAAAATAGGAGAGTCATATCGCCCGATATCTCTCCTATCGCCAGTAGCCAAGACGCTTGAAGCCATTTTGCTCCCCTTCTTCAAAGCAAATTTGCAGCTAGCCTGCCATCAGCATGGCTTCAGAAAACTCCATAGCACCACCACCGCGCTAAATGCCATAAGTACCCAGATAAATTGCGGTTTAAATCAAAACCCTCACCATGGAACAGTACTCGTTGCGCTAGACATATCAAAAGCTTTTGATACGGTCAGCCATGGCACGTTACTGCAAGGCTTGGAAGGGTCTACCCTTCCCCCATGTCTTAAAAGGTGGAACGCAAATTATCTGGGTGGTCGGCAAGCATAGGTGCAATTCAGAAACGAAATATCAAAGCCAAGAAGAATTAAACAAGGGGTGCCTCAGGGTGGTGTCCTATCCCCACTTTTGTTTAATTTTGATATATCAAAACTACCTTCGCCACCAGAAGGAGTTACTATCGTTTCTTACACCGATGACTGCACAATAATGGACACAGGCCCGGGCCCAAAAATCGATGAGCTTTGCAACAGAATAAACGGCTACCTCCCTGATCTGTCCAGTTTTTTTCGCCTCGCGAAACCTGGCATTATCACAGACTAAATGATCCGCGACCCTATTTACAACTTGGACGTCCCAAATGTCGACCATTTTGAACATCCACGTCGATGGCAATACGCTACCGACTGTCCTACACCCAAATACACCGGGTACCCCAATGCCTACGCAAGGGCGTCTAGTCCCAGGGCCTCACAGCAATCGCGTTCTGGCTTTCCACAATCCAGGCGTAGTCACCCGTCACTTACTCCCAGAGTGACGACGTCTCCCCCTATGCACTTCAGAATTCTGCAGTTAAACTGTAATGGATTAACTAGGAAGATCACGGAGATAGTCGACTTCATGAAGCGGCACAACAACCGCATTGCTGCTATTCTAGAGACTAAAGTCACAGCAAGATCTGCATTGCAGACCTGTTCCGTGTATAATGTCCACAGAAAAGATCGCGAGAGCGGAAATGAAGGCGGACTCGCGTTTATCATACACCACACTGTGCAATATCATATATTTGATCCCGACATCGACCGCAGGGACAGTGTCTTAGAACGTCAAGGATTATCTGTCCGGTCGGGCGATGCAAATCTATAAATCATCAACATCTACATCCCTCCTGTCACCTGTTGTCCCAGTGGATACCGCCCTGATATCAGCGGCGTACTCCCTGGAAACAATCGCATTATCTTAGGCGATTTCAATGCCCATCACGATCTATGGTATTCAAACTTGCGGGTGGACAGTAGGGGTGAGATGTTAGCGGATCAAATAGAAGAAACGACGTTCTGCACTATAAACGGAGAAGCCCCCACACGTATGGTAGGGAGCTGTCACAGTTCGCCAGATATTTCAATCGTGAGCGCAGAACTCGTAAACTGCGTCAACTGGCAGCCGATGGTAACATTGGCATCCGACCACTTGCCTATACTTATTTCGTTCGAGTGTCCCGCCAACTTCATCGTCGCAGAAAAACGCACTTTCATTACCTTTAAAAAAGGAAAGTGGGACGAATACAAATCCTATACAGACAACCGCTTTGCTGCCCTCCCTATCCCAACTGATGCCCGCCAAGGGGAGCGTGCTTTCCGCAAGGTCATTGAATCCGCCTCGGCTCGTTTCATTCCCGCCGGTAGAATTCCCGAAATTTGGCCCCACTTCCCGGCAGAGGCCGCAAGTTTAGTGAGAGAACGTGACCTTATAAGACAGCTCGATCCCGGCGACCCCCAAATAAGGGACATAAACCAACGCATCAGATTGCTTGTGGATGAACACAAGCGGGCGAAATGGGAGGAGCACCTAAGCGATTGTAACCTCTGCCGGTGTAGGTAAACTTTGGTCCACTGTAAAGTCCCTATCGAATCCGTCTAGGCACAATGACAAATTTTCCATCGCCTTTGGCGACAAAGTGCTGTCGGATGCGAAAAAATGCGCGAGCGTTTTCTGCCGACAATACATATTGCATTCTACGGTCGACAAAAATAGACGGAGGGCCAACAGACGCGCACGTAAACATAAGTTCAGCGCGTCACCAATTACCATCACCGCCAAAGAGGTTGAGGATGCCATCGGTCATGCTAAACCATCCAAAGCAGTAGGCCCAGACGGCATAGCCATGCCGATGCTTAAAAGCCTAGGTAAAGAGGGTTTAAATTATTTAGCACATGTCTTCAACCTGTCTCTTTCCACCTTTGTCATACCCGAAAAATGGAAAATGGCCAAGGTGGTCCCGCTACTAAAGCCTGGGAAACCAGCTAACATAGGAGAGTCATATCGCCCGATATCTCTCCTATCGCCAGTAGCCAAGACGCTTGAAGCCATTTTGCTCCCCCACTTCAAAGCAAATTTGCAGCTAGCCTGTCAGCATGGCTTTAGAAAACTCTATAGCACCACCACCGCGTTAAATGCCATTAGCACCCAGATAAATTGCGGTTTAAATCAAAACCCCCACCATGGAACAGTACTCGTTGCGCTAGACATATCAAAAGCTTTTGATACGGTCAGCTATGGCACGTTACTGCAACATGTTAAGAGATGGTCGACATAAACAGAAGTTCAGCGCGTCACCAATTACCATCACCACTAAAGAGGTTGAAGATGCCATCGGTCATGCTAAACCATCCAAAGCAGTGAGCCCAGACGGCATAGCCATGCCGATGCTTAAAAGCCTAGGGAAAGAGGGTTTCAAATATTTAGCACATGTCTTCAACCTGTCTCTTTCCACCTTTGTCATACCCGAAAAATGGAAAATGGACAAGGTGGTCCCGCTACTAAAGCCTGGGAAACCAGCTAACAAAGGAGAGTCATATCGCCCGATATCTCTCCTATCGCCAGTAGCCAAGACGCTTGACGCCATTTTGCTCCCCTACTTCAAAGCAAATTTGCAGCTAGCCTGCCATCAGCATGGCTTCAGAAAACTCCATAGCACCACCACCGCGCTAAATGCCATCAGCACCCAGATAAATTGCGGTTTAAATCAAAACCCCCACCATAGAACAGTACTCGTTGCGCTAGACCTATCAAAAGCTTTTGATACGGTCAACCACGGCACGTTACTGCAACATGTTTTCTTAAAAAATGTGCGGAATACATTTACCAGCCCCTTACTGATCTGTTTAACCTCTCTTTAAAAAATGGCTTTTCCCGACGGCTTGGAAGGAATCTTTTCTTATTCCACTCCATAAAAAAGGAAGCAAGTCGTCTATTGAAAACTATCGTGGAATAGCAAAGCTCGCCGCTATCCCTAAGCTTTTCGAAGCAATCGTTACTAATCACCTTACATTTTCGATTTCTACATTGATAGATAGTTCTCAGCATGGCTTTTGTAGAGCCAAATCAACCACAACCAATTTGCTTGAATTTACAACACATCTTTAATGGGTTTAGAAACAATCATCATACCGACGTTATATACACTGATTTCAGCAAAGCGCGCCACTCATTACTTGTTTATAAACTCGAATTGCTTGGTTTTCAACCTGGCCTAACTCGCTGGATCTCCTCCTATCTTTGCGGTAGAACTCAAATAGTCATTTTTAAAAACATTAGTTCGAATGTCATCGATGTTCCCTCCGGTGTGCCTCAGGGCAGCCATCTCGGTCCTATTCTGTTTTTGATCTTTATAAACGATGTTTCCACAACTATAAAATATTCTAAAATTTTAATGTATGCCGACGACGTAAAACTTTTTAAGTCATACGCGTCGTTTGAAGAACGTTCTGTACTCCAGGCGGATTTAAATCGTTTAGTTACTTGGTGTAATGCGAATTTTATGCCTCTCAACATAGAAAAATTTAAATCGATGTGGTTTTCACGTGGGAACATACAGCCAGCTTCCTACACAATTAATGGCCAAACTCTGGAAAGCGTTGATGTTTTTGTCGACTTGGGAGTTACAATGAATTGCAAACTTAGTTTCAACCCTCATATTAATGCCACAGTCAATAAAGCAAGAGGAGTTTTAGCATTTTTGAAAATATGGGCAAAAGAGTTTAGTGATCCTTACGTTACAAAACCCCTTTTTACATCATTGGTGAGGCCGATATTAGAATATGGATCGATAATTTGGAATCCGCGTTATCAAGTTCATGTGGATAGACTAGAATCAATTCAAAAACAGTTTTTACTTTTCGCCTTGAGAAATCTTTAATGGGACTCTCCGTATAATCTTCCTCCTTACACTAATCGATTAAAACTAATAAATCTTCCTACCCTTGCAAGTCGTAGAGAAATGCTAGGTGTACTATTTATGGCTAGACTTTTAAATGGATCGATTTCAAGCCCATTACTTTTGAACGAAGTAAACTTGAATGTTCCATGCCGAGTTTCAAGGCATAAACCTATAATTCTTAAACAATGCAGAAGCAATTTCCAACTACAAGAACCTTTTCTATGTTTGTGTGAAGATTATAACTCTCACTCGAGAATAATTGATGGTTCGGACTCGCTCTTTGCCATAAAAAAGACGGTTCTATCTTAATAATTAAAAAATTATATTTATATTTTTAATCTATTGCAGTTTGTGAATCTATATTTCTCAGCTGATGAGTTTCTCTGTAGCGGAGCGGTTTTAGATCTCGGCGCTTAAGAAGCCCCTGCCTCTCAAAGACTCGGTAACAAAAAAAAACATTATAAATAACACATAAATAAGAATTAGGATACCAAAAAAAAAAAAAGTATGTATGAATTAAAAAAACAAAAACAGGATTAGCCTGGTTTCATCGGGCCACTTGAGGGCAGTGCGCTGCCATAACGTCCGAGAAAAAAAGGACCTGGAAGGGTCTACCCTTCTCCCATGTCTTAAAAGGTGGACCGAAAATTATCTGGGTGGTCGGCAGGCATCGGTGCAATTTAGAAATGAAACCTCAAAACCAAGAAGAATTAAACAGGGGGTGCCACAGGGTGGTGTCCTATCCCCACTTTTGTTTAATTTCTACATATCTAAGCTATCTTCGCCACCGGAAGGACTTACTATCGTTTCCTACGCCGGTGACTGCACAATAATGGCCACAGGCCAGGCCCAGGGATCGATGAGCTTTGCAACAGAATAAACGGCTACCTCCCTGATCTCTCCAGTTTTTTCGCCTCGCGAAACCTGGCATTATCACCGACTAAATCCTCCGCGACCTTATTTACAACATGGCCGTCCCAAATGTCGACCATTTTGAACATCCACGTCGATGGCACTACGCTACCGACAGTCCTACACCCCAAAATCTTGGATGTGACGTTTGATCAGGATCTACATTTTGGTGAGCATGCAGGCGCAATTGTATCGAAAATCCAGAGCCGTAATAAAATCCTCAAATCCCTTGCTGGCAGTACTTGGGGGAAAAGACAAAGAAACGCTGATTACCACTTACAAAGCAATTGGCCAACCGATTGCATGCTACGCGTCCCCTATATGGTCGCCAAGCCTAAAAATAACCCACTGGATTAAGCTACAGGCCTGCCAAAATACTGCGCTCAGAACCGCCACGGGCTGTCTTCTTATGTCGCCAGAACACCATCTACATAATGAGGCGAGAATACTCCCCATCAGGGAGAGGAATGAGATGCTAACCAAACAGTTCCTGTTGAATACCCAGAAACCTGGGCATCCCAACAGACATCTGATTGATGAGGCAACACCGCCTAGGGATTTAAGGAGTCATCTCCGTAAGCATTTTGAGGAAATACGGCACCTGAGATCTCAGCCGCATGAAGCACAAAAACACAAGCAGTCCTTGGTGAACTCCACAAACAGGCGTCGGACCTTTATGCCAGGAATTGCGCGGTGAATCCAGTATTCAGAGAACAGTACCCAAAACTTGCGGAAGAGGTACGCATACTCCCCAGGGAAACGCGAGTCACTCTGGCTCAACTTCGTTCTGGATACCGTAACAGGTTAAACTCTTACATATCCAGAATCAACCCCGAGATACAAAATGTATGCCCCGCTTGCAATGTGTCCCCACATGACACCAACCATCTCTTTAATTGTAATGTGGAACCAACGCCTCTAACACCCCTTTCATTATGGTCCACCCCTGTTGAAACTGCAAGTTTCCTAGGACTCCCGTTAGAGGATATTGATGACAATTTGTGATCCGCCGCAGCTATTAGTTGGGGCGAAACATTGCTACAACAACAACAACAAGATGGTTGGTGTCACGTGGGGACACATTGCAAGCGGGGCATACATTTTGTGTGTTGTTGTTGTTGTAGCGATAAGGTTGCTCCCCGAAGGCTTTGAGGAGTGTTATCGATGTGATCGTCCTTTGCCGGATACAGATCCGGTACGCTCCGTTACCACAGCACCATTAAGGTGCTAGCCCGACCATCTCGGGAACGATTTATGTGGCCACATTAAACCTTCAGGCCATTACCTCCCTTCCCCACCCCCAAGTTCCATGAGGAGCTTGAGGTCGCCAGAGCCTCGTCTGTTAGTGAAACAGGATTCGCCGCGGATAGATGAGGCTGACAATTGGGATTGGAGAAGCTATATATTACGCTGGCAACCTGAAAGGTTGCGCTGCACAGCCCCTTGAATCTGGTATTTTAGTTGCCTCTTACGACAGGCATACCTACCGCGGGTATATTCTGATCCCCTAACCCGATGGGGGGACATTTTGTATGTCGGGGTTGATTCTGGATAGGTAAGAGTTTAACCTTTTACAGTACACAGAGCTGGAGTGACACGCGTTTCCCTGGAGAGTATGCGTTCCTCTTCCGCAAGTTTTGGGTACTGTTCTTTGAGTACTGGATTCACCGGGCAATTCCTGGCATAAAGGTCCGACACCTGTTTGTGGAGTTCACCAAGGACCTGCTTGTGTTTTTTTGTTTCATACGGCTGAGTTTTCAGGTTTCCTCAAAACGCTTACGGAGATGACTCCTTAAGTCCCTAGGCGGTGTTGGCTCCTCAATCAGATGTCTGTTGCGATGCCCAGGTTTCTGGGTATTCAACAGGAACTGTTTGGTTAGCATCTCATTTCTCTTCCTGATGGGGAGTATTCTCGCCTCATTATGTAGATGGTGTTCTGGGGACATAAGAAGACAGCCCGTGGCGGTTCTGAGAGCAGTATTTTGGCAGGCCTGTAGCTTCTTCCAGTGGGTAATTTTTAAGCTTGGCGACCATTTAGGGGACGCGTAGCATGCAATAGGCTGGCCAATTGCTTTGTATGTGGTAATGAGCGTTTCTTTGTCTTTTCCCCAAGTACTGCCAGCAAGTGATTTGAGGATTTTATTACGGCTCTGGATTTTCGGTACAATTGCGGATGCGTGCTCACCAAAATGTAGATCTTGATCAAACGTCACACCCAAGATTTTGGGGTGTAGGACAGTCGGTAGTGTAGTGCCATCGACGTGGATGTTCAAAATGGTCGACATTTGGGTCTTCCATATTGTAAAGAAGGTCGCGGAGGATTTAGTCGGTGATAATGCCAGATTTCGCGAGGCGAAAAAACTGGAGAGATCAGGGAGGTAGGCGTTTATTCTGTTGCAAAGCTCATCGATCTGTGGGCCTGGGCCTGTGGCCATTATTGTGCAGTCATCGGCGTAGGAAACGATAGTAACGCCTGGTGGCGAAGGTAGCTTAGATATGTAGAAATTAAACAAAAATGGGGATAGGACACCACCCTGTGGCACCCCTTGTTTAATTTTTCTTGGTTTTGATGTTTCATTTCTAAATTGTACCGATACCTGCCGACCACCCAAATAATTTGCCGTCCACCTTTTAAACAATGAGGGAAGGGTAGACCCTTCCAGGTCTTGCAGTAACGTGCCATGGCTGACCGCCTAAAAAGCTTTTGATAGGTCTAGCGCAACGAGTACTGTTCTATTGTGGGGGTTTTGATTTAAACCGCAATTTATCTGGGTACTTATGGCATTTAGCGCGGTGGTGGTGCTATGGAGTTTTCTGAAGCCATGCTGATGGCAGGCTAGCTGCAAATTTGCTTTGAAGAAGGGGAGCAAAATGGCTTCAAGCGTCTTGGCTACTGGCGATAGGAGAGATATCGGGCGATATGACTCTCCTATTTTAGCTGGTTTCCCAGGCTTTAGTGGCGGGACCACCTTGGCCATTTTACATTTTTCGGGTATGACAAAGGTGGAAAGAGGCAGGTTGAAGACATGGGCTAAATATTTGAAACCCTCTTTCCCTAGGCTTTTAAGCATCGGTATGGCTATGCCGTCTGGGCCCACTGCTTTGGATGGTTTAGCATGACCGATGGCATCCTCAACCTCTTCGTTGACGATGGTAATTGGTGACGAGCTGTATTTATGTTTATGCGCGTGTCTGTTGGCCCTCCGCCTATCTTTGTCGACCGTAGAATGCATTATATATTGTCGGCAGAAAGCGCTTGCGCATTTTTTCACATCCGACAACACTTTATTGCCAAAGGCGATGGAGACTTTGTCATCGTGCCTAGAAGGATTCGATAGGGACTTTACGGTGGACCAAAGTTTACCCACACCGGCAGAGAGGTTATAACCGCTTAGGTGCTCTCTACATTTCGCCCGCTTGTGTTCATCCACAATCAATCTGATGCGTTGGTTTATATCCTTTATTTGGGGATCGCTGGGATCGAGCTGTCTTATAAGGTCACGTTATCTCGCTAAGTTGCGGCCTCCGCCGGAAAGTGGGCCGAATTTCGGGAACTCTACCGGCGGGAATGAAGCGAGCCGACGCGGATTCAATGACTTTGCGGAAAGCACGCTCCCCTTGGCGCGCAGCAGTCGGGATAGGGAGGGCAGCAAAGCGGTTCTCTGTAAAGGATTTGTATTCGTCCCACTTTCCTTTTTTAAAGTTAATGAAAGTGCGTTTTTCTGTGACGAAGAAGTCGGCGGCACGCTCGAGCTAAATAAGTATAGGCAGGTGGTCGGATGCCAATGTTACCATCGGCTGCCAGTTGACGCAGTTTACGAGTTCTGCTCTCACGATTGAAATATCCGGCGAACTATATCCTACCATACGTGTGGGGGCGTCTCCGTTTATTGTGCAGAACGCCGTTTCTTCTATTTGATCCGCCAACATCTCACCCCTACTGCCCGCCCGCAAGTTTGAATGCCATAGATCGTGATGGGCATTGAAATCGCCTAAGATAATGCGATTGTTGCCAGTGAGTAAGGCGCTGATATTAGGGTGGTATCCACTGGGGCAACAGGTGGCAAGAGGGATGTAGATGTTGATGAGATCTAGATTTGCATCGCCTGACCGGACAGATAAGCCTTGACGTTCTAAGACTGTCCCCGCGGTCGATGTCGGGATCAAATATATGATATTGCACAGATGGTGTATGATAAACGCGAGGCCGCCTCCATTTCCGCTCTCGCGATCTTTTCTGTGGACATTATACCCAGAACAGGTCTGCAGTGCAGATCTCGCTGTGAGTTTAGTCTCTTGAATCGCAGAAATGCGGATGTTGTCCCGCTTCATGAAATCGACTATCTCCGTGATCTTACTAGTTAATCCATTACAGTTTAACTGCAGAATTCTGAAGTGCATAGGGGGAGACGTCGTCACTCTGGGAGTAAGTGACGGGTGACTACGGCTGGGTTGTGAAAGGCTAGGACGCAACTGCTGTTGTGGCCCTGGGACTGGACGTCCTTAGGTAAGCATTGGGTGACCCGGTGTATTTGGGTATGCGGCCTGGCAACATGGCGCAATGAAACCCGACGGGGGGTTGCCGTCGCGGAGACCGGAACATCTAGGAAAGTGACAACGTCCATGACAAGAGCTGCATTGGGCGGATGTCGCAAACATATATATTCTGTGCTGGCAAACGGTGCAAAGGGAGGTAGGGACTAAGGTCTATTTCCCTGACCTACACAATTGCTGCCGGAAAAGAGGAGGGGGTGGGGGGGGGGGGGGGAGAAGACGGGGGCAAGGGCTGATGCTCGGCATTGCTCCCGACTCTACTACGGAGATTGTAGGTATGAGTGGGAGCAGCCGTGTGAGTTGGTGGCGCTGCACAGTGTTTCGTGTAGAACAAGCTAGCTGGACAAAAACAAAGTTCTTATTCCAAGAAAAGTGTAATGAGAAATGAAAGAAAACAAACAAAATAACGGGATTTTTGCTTTTTTTGATATTTTTGCTCATATATATTGAGTAATTGAAGTAAGAAGGCAGGAGTGGCCGTAAAATGCATTGATTAATTTGCAAAATTCTTGTTGAATATTAAGCTTCATATTTCTTTTAAGTGAACACTTTTATATAATTTTTTTGATGGATTCTAAGCTCGAAGGTAAGTAAAAATTTTGAATAGTAATTCTTTCGCAATTAGAGTATTTTCAATATATTTAACATTCCGTTATTAAGAAGAAAAGGTATTTTTTCTCTATATTTTTCACTTTAGGGACAAAAAAGTTACATACATCCGCGGACATCCGGGCTAAATTTTACATATATTATAGTCGCAAGTATGCTCTAATAGTCGAAAGAAAAAACCATTGCGAATTCTTTGCACATCTATTTTAAATTTTATTTTTTTTTAGATTTAGTTATCTCTACATATAAAATAGGATGTATGTCCGTACCAGCTCCGACGAGATATTTGAACCTTTAAAGCTGATCTACAAACGGCAAAACCAATTCCCAGGTACAGGGAACAAACAAGTAGTCATAAAACACACAAAAAAAAAACGCGCAAGGTCAACAAGAGCACACCAAAAGCAAAAAGGCGAAGATCATTGACTTCAACCAGCCACAACCTACCGCACCAGTCACCAAGGCATAAAAGCAGGTACCTATAAAGCAATCCTAATGCAGGTATAACCACACAGGAACGCTACACAAAACAACCCCATTTGGTAGCATCTACGCCAATACCTGAATGTAATATAAATACTGCACAACTGATAACAAATCTGAACGATCAACGACACTTAAGATGGCAGCACAACAATCATCAACTATTCACCCTGTCGGAAAATCAACAACACAAAGCAGTTTAGTTATAACCGTACCAAGAACGGAGTTTTTTGACATTTGGGTTCAACATTCGAAGGAAACCAGATATAAAGAATTATTCAGTTTTGTTGTACTTAAGTACAATTTAAGAGAAGCAGCCGAGTATTCTATAAACAGTTTAAGATTACAAATATCGGCATATTCGTCGAAGCTGGATCGAAAGTGGAACACTTCTGGAAGACATAAGGAGCGATTTTTGAATAAAAACTCGGAGTGGCTTTCGAGTCCAGACTTCACATTTACAATAACGGTGGATTCAAAGTTGCCATCAGACCAACCAACCACTTCTTCAGGTAACCCCGGCCCCGGAAGACGAAAGAAGGACTTTGTTAGCTGCAGTGAAAAAACCAAACGGCGTCGAGTGGATGACCTCTTGCAATCTAGAAGTCCTGGTGAGTTACTTTATGCGGCAGAAGTATCAACGCGTATGTCCGGCAACAGAAATGTTACTAACATTATAAAAAAATCACAGGAAACCACTCAAATATTCGGCAAAAAGGTGACATGTGAGCCAGATGCAAGATGCTTGAGCAATGTAGAAGCTTTAGCATACTACGTAGATAGCAAGTCGACGACTCATGGGTACAAAACAACTCGGAAGTGGAGCATCAGGGCAGGCCATAAGGTTTATCCATCATTTTATTGTCTAAGAAAAGCTAAGGCAGAATGTTGTCCAAATGAAATTGATGTGGGTGATACACGTGCGGAAATTAAAGTCCAGTCCGTATTAGATAAAACTGTTGAGCGTTTAGTTTTAGCAAATCAAGAAGTTTTTGTTAGTTTATTACCTACAAACTTGACGTATACTTTAATCAGCAAGTGGGGTTGCGATGGAAACTCTGGCCATAGCACATATAAGCAAAAGTTTACATGCAGTTCTGACACTAATGAGTTTTTGTTTATATTTTCTTTCGTTCCTCTTCAATTACAGGATGAAAAAGCTAACATTGTTTGGCAGAATCATCGACCTTCTTCTACCATGTATTGTCGTCCAATTAAATTTATTTTTTCTAAAGAAACAAAAGATTTTATTGTTTTTGAAACGAACAAAGTTTTAGAGGAGATAAATTCGTTGTTGCCAACAAAGAACATGCTCGAAGAATACGAAGTTTCCGTAAATCACAATATGTTTCTAACAATGATTGACGGAAAAGTTTGCAATGCTTTGACTGAAACTTCTTCCGCACAAAAGTGTTATATTTGTGGTGCCACTCCAAAAGATATGAATAATGAGTTACGGGACTTTACGCCTAGCCGAGATAATCTTGGTTTTGGTTTGTCTACTCTCCATGCATGGATAAGATGTTTTGAATGCTTGCTTCACATAAGTTATCGCCTCGAAGTAAAAACTGGCAGTTTAGGAATGAGGCAGATAAAGAGAGTGTAAAGCTACGTTCCAACGAAATCCAGAACAAATTTAAAAGTGTACTTGTATTGATAGTAGATAAACCAAAACCAGGTTTCGGCAATACCAATGACGGCAACACTGCTCGTAGGTATTTCGAAAATTCTGAGGCTAGTGCTGAGATTACGGGATTGGATGTAACGATCATCAAAACATTCGACACTCTCCTTCGCGCATTAGCATCTGGGTACAATATAAATATCCAAAGATTTGAAAAATTTGCGGTCGAGACTAAAAAACTATACATAGATCTCTATCCATGGTTTAATATGCCTGTTACAGTTCATAAAATCTTAGTGCATAGTACTGATATTATAAAATCAGCAATTTTACCTATTGGTCAATGTTCTGAGGAAGCACAGGAAGCCCGTAACAAAGATTTGAGACGATTCAGAGATGATAACGCACAAAAGCAGTCGCGTGAAGCCACGAATAGAGATCTTATGAATATGTTGCTTATAACATCGGATCCTTTAGTTAACAGTTTTAGGGAGATACCTAAGAAAAAATTTAAAAGTCTGACTTCAGAAATCTTAAATTTACTGCCCCCCGATAAAGTTGAGGAGTCAATAAATACCCCAGTTGTTTCAAGCTTTCACAGTAGTGTTGCTGATGCTCATGACTATTCCACAAGTGACTCATCGAATGAAAGTGATGATAGCGAATAATAACATAATTATAAAAGATAACCTACCCTATAACTTTTTGTTGGATCAGGTTTTATTTAATTTAAATCTATTGTCTTTTCTACTTTGTATGATACTTTACTTTTAAGTTTTTGTAATAAGTAATTTTCACATAATTAATTTAATTATTTACATTGTTATTATTATTATTGTAATTTACTTTTACATTCCTGACTGGTACTATAAAATAATTTTGTAAAAATTGTAGTGCCAGGATAAATACTCAAATAATTACAAAATATGTATGTACATATGTACAGTCACTCACATAAATAAGTAGACACCCCTTTTTGGACAATTCTTACAATATTCGCTTTCGCAAATTTATTTTAACTAATTGCCCATAAGAAAATTTGTCACGATCTATAACAAAAACTAAATTATATTTAAAAAATGTTTGAAAAATTCGACGAATTTTCATGAAAAATTTTAATTTTATTTCCGAATTTTTAGATTTTTTTAGAGTATTGAGATTTGTAGTCCATTCAATTTAAGTACAATAAAGTAATATTCTTAAGTCCTTTAAATTTTTTTGGATCTATGTCACTTATTCACATGAGTTACTGTATATGAAATAAGCAAATGTATGCATATGAAGTAAAATTTTGGAAAAAAATAAAAAAAGAACATATGGCTGAAAAAAATGACGTAGTTGTTATAAATGACTGCATATGCAACGGAAAATCTCATAAAATAATTTTGTCCAGCTAGCTTGTTCTACACGAAACACTATGCGCTGTGGGGCTGCTGGAAGGTAGCGGGGGGGGGGGGGGGGGGGGGGGGGCGCAAAGCGCAGACTGCGGGACGTCCTAGGGCGTGAACAGCAAGGAGCCACAAAAGATTTATAAAAGTTACGTGGACGTCCGGTTTTGGGATCTAGCCCAGAACAACCTGTCCGATGCAACCATCCCTTACACGAGACACACTGATATGAGTATGACCGTCCTAAAAAGATTCTTTTCCGGCAGATGCAGCAAAACCATTTCTCAGGACCGGGGTCAGGAGACGGACCCGGATTGGGTTCGATACCTTCCCGGAGCAAGAGAATATGGAGCAGTCCCGCTGCAAGGAGCTGATGGGAGGATGAAAATTTGTGGTAGGGACGCATCAAATTAAATGGGGTTACACTGAAATGACAGTCCTTGGTCGAGAAAAATCCTGAGTCGCTCCGGTACATAGAACCGACTGCCTTGGGAAACGTGCATAGGGAGTATTTAGGGGGCGTGGCATATGATATATATAGCAAATATCTCTAAAAGTATTAATACCAGGCAAACGATACTTGGCAGGCAGATGCCCAAATATAGATATTAGCCGTTTTTTATTACATTATAAGCTTTTATTTAGTTTAGTATCTTGCAAGTTAAATTTGATACAATTCCCGGTGTCCGATTGAGCTGAAATTTTGCACACATGTATAACTCCGGTGACAATGCAATATTACTTTGCGAGAATTCGATAAATTAATCGATAACATAGTTATCGATAAAGATTTGTATTCACTAGGGAATAACAGCCTAAGTCGTCAAGAACGCAGGTAACTTCGCTTTGTTTGTATGCAACAAACGTAAAAGTTAGGCTGTTATTCCTCAATTTTGCAAACTTTTCTGCGCACTTGATTTTGTTTTACATATTTTTGGCGATCACGGTTGCCACTTTGGGTCCATTTGGACCAAAAATGGTCCCTTCCAACCCCATTTGGTCCACTGGTCCATTTTCTCAATTTTTGTCCTTTTTAGCAGTTGCCACGATTTTGGTACTTTTCTTTCTGTTTCATTCAGGTTAAAATTCACAATATTGCCCAAAAAATTTGCAGCACATTCGTTAACCCATATATAATTTTGAATTTACTTGAATGGAAAAAATTGCTTAGTCAATAAAAATGTACGAGAACAGTGACATTTCACCTAGGAAATAATTTAGGCGAGGCATTAAAAAGAAAAGTGTTGGCAAACATACTGTCGTTAATTGTTGATGAAACAGTCGACTTATGAAAAAAACTCTTGTTTAATATTTATAATAATAATGCCTAGATATTTCCATCGCTTATTAAACACTTAGTGAAAGATTTTTGTCACTAGTAGAGATAAAAGTATGTATTTCAAATGCACTTGCGCCTCTAAGAAATTTGACATGGCTTGCAACTGATGAAGCGTGGAGTTTAATGAATTGAAAACTAAGTAAAAGAATGAAACTAATTTATTTTGTATTAAGTGTACTCGCCACTTACTTAATTCAAGCCTACCGACAGATATTGAGAGTTTGTGAAGGCACGTCAATATTTAAATATTTTTCACTCAGCACAAGAAATATTTTAACTGGAAGGTAGAAATACTCCTTGAAGGCGATAACTTTATAAATGTACAACGAATGCGATTAAAAAATTTTATTTTTATATTCAGCTTTTGAAGCAAATGCAAAAGAGTGTTATGGTATCGCATTTACAGTGGAAGCAGTAAGGAAGGCGGTCGGCATGATGTGGTGGTGCACAGTGGCTAGTCATTGTCGGCTGGGGCGGGTCCTTGCCAACCTTACTGTTCCTGCGCCATAAACAGAGAAAAGTTCTTATCATGCCTATTCAAAACTCAACTGTCAAAATTCAAAAAAAAACCGACAGAAGCGCAGAGACCGACTCAAAACGCTTATCAATACAAAAGAAACGACATCCGGTCGAACCGGATGCCACGGACAGACCGTTAAATTCAAAACTTAAAAATTCAAAAAAACTAACGCAAAAATTGAAAAAAACTGTTCAAAAAAAAAACAAACCGAACCGGGAATGACCGGTTACTATTATTGATATTCAAAAAAAACTGCTGAAAAGAAAAAAAATGGAAAAAAGCTGAAAATTAAAATAAAAACAAAAGGGCCGAATATAACTTGGGGGCGCCGCGGGTGTTGTTGCGACGCCCGGTGAATATTCCCACCCTCAATAACCATGGCCACTGACGCACCTGATTTTCAGTGGCCCCTTACCTGGTAACCCTACGTGCCTTCTAAATGAGCCAGAACACCAGCATTCCCATTTTAATTACAAAGTTTATTCAAATTTCCTTATTATTAACGTATGTATGCTACAAAAAAAAATTTTACGGTAGTACAGGTTTCTTAACCAGGGCTACCGCCTAGGCTCCAAAGCCAAAACAAGGCTGCTTATAGCATCGTCCCAAGACAACTTCAGAACAAAAAAAAATGTTGAACAACGAGCAGCTATTTACGCTATGAAAATGTATGTAAGTGCGTGTAGCATATAAAGGGAGAGAAAAAAATGCTCCAACAGTTTCCCACTTTATTGGGCCGAAATTGAAAACGAAATCTAATATGAATAGTTAAGTCTGGCTAAGTTTGTCCTGTTGGGGGTTCCTTTCTTTTCTCTTACTTTTGCTCGTAATATTTCAAGCTATACCTATATTTATGTCACCCCCTTTTTTTTTGATAAGGGTTATAAACGCTTGGTGTGAGAAAAAAAATGTAATTAATGTGCTTATGGATAGTAAATATACTACATACAAAGTAAAAATTTGGTTTAATGCCCCTTTTTTTTTTTTTTGTTATTCACAAAACATATTTTAGGGCTATAAAGTTTGGATACAAATTCCGATAATTGGGGCCCCCTTACAAAATTATTATGTTATTGTAGTAGAACTTATTTTGAGTTTAACAAAATAGCAAATTGGTATAACGCATAGTATAATGACACTAATATGTAATATGTACTAAGAAAATTTGTTATAAAAGCAATTAAGATTAAATTTGGGGTAAATCATGCTCCTCGAAGAAAACTTTTCACATATTCAAGTAAAACGTAACTTTTAAATTTATAGTAAATCATACTCGTCAACGAAATCGTTTTACATATTCGAGTAAAACGTAAATTTTTAAATTTATAGTAAAATTAACGGAATCGTTTTACATGTTCAAGTAAAACGTGAACTTTTAAATTTATAGTAAAATTAACGAAATCGTTTTACATGTTTAAGTAAAACGTAAACTGTTTTGCATGTACCAGTCAGTGCTGGTATTTTGTTTTTTTTTTTTTGCTTCTAAGTTAATTAAACCTCTTTAACTTAACATTACGTTACGTCTACTTTTTTAACTTTACTACAAGTGGATGCTGCTTGCTCTCTTTAACTTAGGTATATGCATGTATGTATGTATTACATGTTAAGATTCTATACTAGGGTTGTAGCCTTAAATTTGAATATGTTGGTATATTAATACTATATGTTCAGTCATAAAAAAAAATGAAAGAACAAGGTTGAGGCTACAAATACGTATATTTAGTCAGTATCGGAACGAACTCACCGCTTTAACCGCTGATATTCGTTGTCGTAATCGGGATGGCCGCAGGCCTAGGTTCGCTGCCCTGCGGTTGTTGTTGTAGCTGGTATTGTTACGCTGGTATCGTTGTAGCCTGAATGGTCGTGGCTGATAAGGTTGCGGCTAGTATTGTTGTAGCCGGTATGGTCGTAGCTGATAAGGTTGCGGCTAGTATTGTTGTAGCCGGTATGGTCGTAGCTGATAATGTTGCGGCTAGTATTGTTGTAGCCGGTATGGTCGTAGCTGATAAGGTTGCGGCTAGTATTGTTGTCGGTGGTACCGCCTGCTGTTGGTGTTAACATTAGTGGCCGCAGGCCTATGGTCGCGGCCCCGCTACGTGCGTTGCAACTGGTGGTGGCGGTACGTCTGGTGGTTGTTGCGCCCGTGGCTGGCGCTAATGAAGGGGTTGGGGGAGGTACTACCTATGGTGATGCCCGTGGTAATAGTAGGCGCCGTTGATGGTGGTTGGCGCTTTGGTCCGAGGTAACCGAATGACCCGGGTGGCGATAAAGCTTCGTGCTGGCCTTTACGAGCCGGATGACTTGGCCATTTTGACGTTAGTTGTATTACGCGGCAGCGTACTGCTAGCCCTGGAGGCGGAGGTGGTGTCGGACGCTTTTCCGCAGGTGGTAGTGTTCTTCGTAAACGTAGAGGAAGGGGTTTATCTCACTAGGTGTGACGGTGAACACCGACCTACATTCAACTGGATCTTGTGTCAACACAACACAACCGGTGTAAGGTTTATTACCACCCAAAAATAGACGCGTAAAAACGAGATTTGTCGGAATGAACGGTTTCGGTACTTTGCGCTATCGACTCCTTCCTAGTTTCTGGGCATTTACCTGTTTACGCGCACAGCCGGCGAGGGTGTTTTGTGATTAGTTGAGTATCGTTGGGGAGGCGCAGTTGAAGTGAGCAATAAAGTTACTGAAGCAGTATATTAACTGAGCTTGACGCCTTTGCTGTTGAAGTTGTGTCCCTAAGTGTTATATGATCCCTTATATATAATTGCAGGGCCGCCAAAAATGTTGCTCTAGTAATTTACCAACCTTCCTCCTTTTTTTCTTGCCGGAAACTCGTGGCTTTTTTCGCTAGTGATGGCCGGTCTGTTTTTTTTCCTTGTTTTTCGATACTTTTTATCGCAACTTTTGCCCCATCACTAGTTGTGTTCGCGCGAATACGCTCCCAAGTGGACCGTAGCAGCAGACCCTAACAAGAGATTTGATTTTGGAGGAAATATTTTGTGTAAAATTATCCCCGTAGGCATTAACCCCTGATGCCAGGTATCAAAACTCACACTTACTGAATCTAAGCTATGATATAAAGTTTTAACGTTAAGAGAAAAAGTAAGCATCTATAGAAATAGAACTAACAAAATTGCTTAGTTTCATTTATGCTCTACTGAGTTTTCCACATAGTTCGACCAGAACGCAAATTTTTGAACCTTTCTTTACTAAAACTTAACTGCGCTATACATTTTATTTCATTGCAACCAACAACATAATGCTGGAACTAAAAGATTTGTGAGCAAATCTTGGTTCACAACGTTAGGTTGGTGAACGACATACACCTATTCTAGAAATATGAAAATATAATACCATGAGCTACATTTTATTTTTGTTTGTTCCTTGAATTTAAGCAAAGTATTTATTATGTCCAGTAAAGTTTTATATAGGAAACCATGGATGGAAGCATCCTAAAGTTTTGTATTTTACAACGAATACGATCTCGTTATATACCAATAAAATAAAACAAAAATTTGGTCCTTTTTTTTTAGATGATTTTAAGTTAGTTAACACTCGAATAGAAGAAATTGACTGTTCAAAGTTGACTTCGAAGAAACCGTGTAATGTTGATGCATTAAAAGAAATGGATAGGATGAGAAACGCTACAAATAACTAAGTAAAGATTACATAACTAATTTAAACAATATTTTACCCTACTAAGAATTAAAAAAAAATCATATTTAAATTAAATTTAATAAAAAAGCTTTTCTAAGAACAAGCTTCTATTACTTGTTAATAAAACGAACTAAAAAGTAAAAAATAACATTAAAGAAAAAAAAACTTTTTTAAAAATAAGCTTTTATTATCTTTTATCTATATATATAAAAAGAAGTGTACATTTTGATTGTCACTCCATAACTCGAGAATGGCTCGACAGATTGCCATGAAATTTTTAAGAAAGATATAGGAAGGAGAGATGATGGTTAGTTGATTTTGAAATCCCAAATCGGCTTAGCCATATATTTATAAAAATCAAATTCTGTGTGTGTGTGTGTTCGCTATGGAAACGTATTTCCCACACATCAATAATCACCAAATTTTGGTTATGGGTTCCTTCGATCAACGGGAAGGTTTTAGGCTAAAATAATTTCGATATATAAAGGGGCGTGGCACCTCCCATACAAATGGAATCTTTGGTACTGCATACCTTTGAAGGTATACATGCCAGAATATTCAAATTCAATGAGGAGTTATATGAGGTCAATCCCTAACACCACCAAGAAAATGCGGAATTTGGAGAAAGGGGGCGTGGCACCTCCCATACAAATGGAATCTTTAGTAATGCATAACTTTGAAGGTATACATGCCAGAACATTGAAATTCAGTAAGGAGTTATTTGAGGTCAATCACTAACACCACCAAGAAAATGCGGAATTGGGAAGAAGGGGGCGTGGAACCTCCCATTCAAATGGAATCTTTGGTACTGCATAACTTTGAAGGTATACATGCCAGAACATTGAAATTCAGTAAGGAGTTATTTGAGGTCAATCCTTAACACCACCAAGAAAATATGGAATTGGGAAAAAGGAGGCGTGGCACCTCCCATACAAATGGAATATATTATACTGCATATATCTGGATGTCGTAATGGTAGGATAATTAAAATTGGAAAGGAGCTATGCGGCGTTAAGTCCTAAAACCTCCAGTAAAATGTTTAATGGGGAAAAACTATGGCTGCCGTACAAACTTAAGTTATTTTAACACCTAAAGTTTGAGTGCATTGTTGAGTTTAGCTGTTATGCCTTTTGGACGTTTATTAATCTGCTGCTGTTAAAAAAAATTGTTTAGCTTCAGTCTATCTACATCTTCTATAAAAATCAAATTCTGTGTGTGTGTTCCCTATGAAAACGTCTTTGCTATACTTCGATCATCACCAAATTTTGGCTCGAGATTCCTTCGATCAAGACGAAAGTTTTTCGTATTTCAGAATTAAGAATTTTAAATTTAAATGTTTTTGTTTTTTGGCTATGCGAAAGAACTATTTTAGCTCCCAAAAATGATCATGTTAACAAAATCAATTATCGCTTTCAAAATCAATTTCCTGGTGAAGTGACGAAATATAAATCGATCGACACAGTTACAGATGAAGATAAAATTGTGAATTATCCAAATGAATTTCTACACTCCTTAGAACCAAAAGGAATGCCTGCGCATATATCAACTTTGAAAATTGGCTCACCAGTCATGCTTCTTCGGAATGTAATCAAAGCAACAATCATCAGCGGTAAAAGCAATACAATAATATAAAATAAGATACAAGAATAAAATGTTTTAACGGAAAATTTCACCAAATATACGTACAAAATTCAATTCAATTTACAGAACAATAAATTATCAACAAACAAAACAGAAAAAATAACACAACATCTATTCGATATCGGGCGTTACAACGTGCGCCTGGTAAAGCTAGTTGGTTAATAAAATTAACTAAAAAGTAAAAAATAAATTGACTGTAAGGAAATATAACACTTTATAAGTTCATTGTAACCTTTAACGATAATTGGGATTTTTCGTCTGCGACAAAGACAAAAAAATTCCATATTGTACATAATTATATATTTTTAACATTAAAACTTTAAATCTAAATTCTTAAATCTTACAGTTTACAGGTCGTAATTGTTCTAATAAAAGCGTGTTACATTGTGATAGCAAGAAAAGGAATTCTAAATTTTCTTAATTATACCATCAAAATTTAACACGCTTGTTATTAGAACAATTAGGACTGTGATATATACCGTAAGATTTAATAATTTAGGTGTTAAGTTTTAATGTTAAAAATATATAATTATGTACAATATGTATTTTTTTTTTTTCTTTGTCGCAGACGAAAAAGCCTAATTATCGTTAAAGGTTACAATGAACTTATAAAGTGTTATATTTCCTTACAGTCAATTTATTTAAAAAAAAAAAAAATAAATGTAAGGCGCGATAACCTCCGAAGAGATCTAAGGCCGAGCTTCTCTTCCAATTTGCGTCGTGCTCCTCTTGATTTTTCCCTACAAATTGGCCGGACGGGACCTACATGTTTTATGCCGACTCCGAACGGCATTTTCAAGGCAGATGAGTTTTCACTGAGAGCTTTTCATGGCAGAAATACACCCGAAGCGCTTGACAAACACCGCCGAGGGGCGACCCCGCTTAGAATAATTTTCTTCTAATTGAAAAACCTTCGTTCTAAAATTTTGATGTTGCTTTGCCCGGGGTGTGAACCCAGGGCATACGGTGTGGTAGGCGGAGCACTCTACCATCACACCACGGTGGCCGCCAATCCATCCTCTGTTGTCTTCATATATAATTGCAGGCTCATCCATAACCACTGACGGACCTCCTGTCAATCAAGTCACTAGTCCAATCAGCATCTGTATAACCACCCTATTGGCATGTCATCTAGCTTTTTTGTACTCGTAACTTCATTGATTTGGTTCCCTTGGCATATCGCGATTTTTTTACAGCTTGCCAGTGTTGCTTGGAAGGATTTTGCTGAAATCTACCCACGTATCAAACCCATGATATCAAAACGTACGCAAAGCATTACATACATCAAACTCCCCAACAGTTCTCTGTATGGCTTTTCGAAAGATCTAGATCCTTTTTAGAAGTTAACTGCATATTTTTCTCCATTGGAGTTTTCGCTGAGTTGCATTCCAACATACCAAATTTATCCAAAAATTTTTCAATATTTACTACTTGTGAATTTTCAATTTTTATGCCCAAAATTTAACGTAATTTACCGGAACATCGCTGACATCTGAAATCTGTTGTTGTTGTATTAACAGTGCTTCGCCACATTCAATGGACACGACCACTCACAAATTGTCATCAAAATTCTCTAACGGGAGTCCAAGGAAACTGGCTGTTTCAACAGGGGTGGACCATAGGGAGGTAGGTGTTAGAGGCGTAGGTTACACATTACAATTGAAAAGATGGCTGGACACATCGCATGCAGGACATACGTTACGTCTGTCGAGGGATACCTGAAATCTGCTTCCTAATTTCTTCTTAAGGGCAAGTATATTATACAAATTATTTCCAACTATGAGAAGATCGTCAACATAGATCACAAGTATTAACAAATCGCCAACCTAATTTTTGTTCGTATAAAGGCAATAGTCGTGCTTAGAACCGTGAATCCTAGTTTTACAATAAAGAGATTTAATAAGTTTGCAAGCTTTTCCCTTGTCATTTTTAACCACCCCTTCCGGCAGACACAGTGTATATTTTCTTTGAGAAAACTGTGTAAGGATGCTATTTTAACATCAAGTTGATGAAAGTGAAACCCATTCTTAACACCAACAGCTAGAACAATTATAACTGTAGTTAACTTTGCAAAAGGAGGGTACGTCTCATTATAGTCCACTCCTTCCTTTTATAAAAATCCTTTCACCACTATTCTAGCTTTATGACATACCAAATTTCCAATTCCGTCAAACTTTGTCCGAAATATCCATTTTGATTTCAACAATTTTGAGCCTTTTGGAGGAGTTACTATTTCCCAAACATGATTGTCCACCATCTACTGTAGTTCTTCGTAAACCGCCTTAAGCCACTTGTCTTTGTCAGGCCTTCCATCAATGTCCTTAAAACTCTCAGCACCATTTAATGATAAATTTGATGCAGTATCGGCAGTATAACTTGTAAAATGATCAAGGAGCTTACCGGGAGGATTACGCCTTCGCTGACTACGGCGTAGTACAGGTTCGGATTCCGTAGGCTCATGTCCAAGACTGTCTTCAAAACAATCATCGTCTTCTCCGCCTTCATTAGAATTTGGTGCTCTAATCATATTGTAACGAATGTTAGCAGCACTGAGCGATGCTATCGTCTCTAAGCCGATGCTAAGCAGTGACGTGAATGCACATCAATAATTCAATCATTATGTATCTACATAAACGAAACAATAACTGCGTCTACATATATGTACTATGTACGTATACGAGCAGCGGAGAGTCAATGCACAAACACGTGCATATATCTGAGATACTCCTATAAGTATGCAATGAGAAAAACTATAAAATTGTGCAATTGTAGTTACAGCTGAGAAGTTTGAGAGCTACTGGACTAGTAGATTCTAGAAGCGCCTAGAAGATGTATAAAATTGTGCAATTGTAGTTACAGCTGAGAAGTTTGAGAGCTGCTGGACTAGTAGATTCTGGAAGCGCCTAGAAGATGCGAAGGTTAAATTCAAAGAGTATAAAAGGCGACAATTGTAGAGGCACTGGAACTCAGTTTGATTTGAGCTATCAATCATATTGGTTATTAAGCAAGCTATTCGTTGCACAGTTTGAGTGTTATTGTGAAGTACTTTAATAAAGGCCATTTTGCATTATTACAAATTGGAGTTATTTATTCAACAGTTTAGTGATTCGAACTTAGCAGAGGATTGCAAATAAGAGGATTTGCAAGTAAATTCGTTACAATTGGTGTCAGAAGTTGGATTGTTGAATAAATTCTAGAGGACAACAAGGACATTGCAAAGTTAAGTGAATTGAAGATCCCGCAACTGAAGAAGGAGTTGGAGAACCATGGATTGAATACAACCGGCATTAAACTCGAACTTCAGGCACGACTACGAGAGGCAATGGAATTAGAAGGAATTGACGTGGAAGAGTATGTCTTTCATCTTGATGGCGATGAGACAACAAAATTGGAGGAGAAAAATGAAACACCGCAGACAATGGCGAACACAGACTTGAACATGATATTGACTGCAATATCGGCACAAATGTCCGAAATGTCATCACAAATATCCACCAACATGTCATCTCAACTGGAATCGCAAAAGGCAGATATAACATCTAAGATGGAAACTCAACTGGAAGAACAGAAGACATATATGGCATCCAAGACGGAATCACAGTAGACACGTATTGCAGAAATGTCATCTGAAATAACAGCGAAGATTGAAGCACAAGAGGCACGAATATCCGAAATGTCGGCGCAAATTTCAGCACAGATAACATCGCAGATCTCTGCTCAACTGGAATAGCAAGAAGGACGTATTTCCTCGAAGTTGGAGGCGCAAGATACAAAAATTTTACAGTTTGAAGAAAAAATCGAGGCCGAGGTGGATGCTTTGAGAGGACGTATCGAGCAGTTACAACTAAATCGTCCAGCAGTTTCAGCGAGTAATCCAAAGGTAAAAACACCATCCTTTGACGGTTCTGTTCCTTTCCAGGTCTTTAAGCTACAATTTGAGAAGACCGCAACAGTGAACAACTGGAATGCTGAAGATAAAGTTGCTGCACTCTTCGTAGCATTGAAAGGACCAGCTGCCGAAATCTTACAGACGATTCCAGAGTACGAACGGAACAGTTATGAAGTATTGATGGCTGCTGTAGAACGACGTTATGGAAGCGAGCATAGAAAACAGATATTCCAAATTGAGTTGCAAAACCGCCACAAAAGAGCGAATGAGACTTTGCAGGAGTTTGCCTCAGATGTTGAAAGGTTGGCACATTTGGCAAATGCGGACGCACCCGTGGAGTACACCGAGAGGGTAAAAATTCAGAGTTTTATAAATGGCATACGGGACGTCGAAACAAAGCGAGCTACATACGCAAACCCAAAACCAACATTCGCAGAAACTGTGTCACAAGCTCTGATTCAGGAAACAGTGTCGCTTCTGTGTAAGCCAGTTTTCAAAGCACGCCGTGTGGAGGTAGAAAGGCCAGAGTGGGTAGACGCAATATTGGAGGCGCTGAAAGGATCGCAAAAGCGGAGTGAAAAAGTTATCAAATGTTTCAAATGCGGGAAGTCCGGTCACATTGCCCGTCATTGCGATCTTGATCCTAGTAGTTCCAACAATGGGGGTGGCCGTAAATGCAAAGCTGGAGGAAATAAGCAAGAGCGTGTCGGATGTAAAGAACGAAAACTTGCCCCGGCTATTGAATGTCCTGTAATATCTGCGTCGCAGATTGGAAGGAAATCAAGCAGTCTTACCGTCAGAGGGAATGTGGATGGCAAGGAGCGTGTACTGACTGTAGATAGGGGCGCATCTTATTCCTTGATCCGATCTGACTTGGTCAACAGGAGCGTAAAACCGTTACCTGGAGAGAGGTTGCGTACGGTCACTGGCGAGTATAACCAAGTCCGGGGAGAAGTGATCTGTGAAGTCTTAATTGGGAAGGTCATGGTTTTACACAAATTCGTAATGGCGGAGATTGCTGATGAAGTTATATTGGGAGTGGATTTCTTGGTTGACCATGACACCAAGATCGATATGCAGAGAAGGGTGATGCATTATGAGAACCAAGATATGCCACTTAACTTCAGTTTGGAGAAAGGGTTCAGCAGTAAGCGAGTAATGGTGGAGAAGACTCGACAAAGGCCACGAAAGTCAAAAGGAAAGGTTGATGGATCGAATGTGCCAAATAAAGCGAAGTTAAAAGTACTTGCGAGAAAAAGACCGGTATCGACCAACCCTAATGGATGCACTAAAATGACTGAACGAATTATTCAGAAATAATGCAAGGATGGTTTCAAGCCAGTGCGCACTTCTGTTGGGAAACGTCGGAACGATACTGAGTATGTGAAGCCAATCCGTCAAGAACAACCTCTACAAAGTAGTTCTTCATTGGCCAAGCAACAGAGTGCGAGAGAACGATCCAGAATAATGAGTAGTAAGATGGAACACAGGTACAACAATGAAAATAATTCGGAAGGTTTCCGGGAGGGAGATTTGGTACTGCTATACAACCCTCACCGGCGGAAAGGTGTTCCATCCAAATATCGGTGCAGTTGGGAAGGCCCGTACAGAGTTGTGAAGACGATCAGTGGTGTCATCTACCGCATACAAGCAATTGGGAAATCAGGAAATAGAAGAGTGGTACATTTGGCGATGTTAGCAGCGTTTAGATCGAGAGATTTGTCTGATCGGGACGATCAGACTTAGGTGGAGGGCAGTGTGACGAATGTTAGCAGCACTGAGCCATGCTATCGTCTCTAAGCCGATGCTAAGCAGTGACGTGAATGCACAACAATAATTCAATCATTATGTATCTACATAAACGAAACAATAACTGCGTCTACATATATGTACCATGTATGTATACGAGCAGCGGAGAGTCAATGCACAAACACATGTATATATCTGAGATACTCCTATAAGTATGCAATGAGAAAAACTATAAAATTGTGCAATTGTAGTTACAGCTGTGAAGTTTGAGAGCTACTGGACTAGTAGATTCTGGAAGCGCCTAGAAGATGTATAAAATTGTGCAATTGTAGTTACAGCTGAGAATTGTGAGAGCTGCTGGACTAGTAGATTCTGGAAGCGCCTAGAAGATGCGAAGGTTCAATTCAAAGAGTATAAAAGGAGACACTTGTAGAGGCACTGGCATTCAGTTTGATTTGAGCTATCAATCAGTTTGGTTATTAAGAAAGCTATTCGTTGCACAGTTTGAGTGTTATTGTGAAGTACTTTAATAAAGGCCATTGTGCATTATTACAAATTGGAGTTATTTATTCAACAGTTTAGTGATTTGAACTTAGCAGAGGATTGCAAATAAGAGGATTTGCAAGTAAATTCGTTACAATATTATTCTTATCGTCGACTTTGGGAGTAGTACTTCACAATTATTCTTCACAACCAATAGCGTGTTTAAATCAAAACTGATTAGTTATTACTCAGCTTGCGCTGCTTTTATACTCTCTGTTACCTCGGACTACCGTTAGAGGTTTTTGATGACAATTTGTGATCGAAGCATTGCTACCCCATCCAATAGGTGCGACCGATCACAACTTACTAACTTACTTAATTGGCGCTTAACTGTTTAAACGGTTATGGCCGTCCAACAAGGCGCGCCAGTCGCTCGTTCTCTCTGCCAATCGGCGCCAACTGGCCACACCAAGGAGTTTAAATCGTTTTCCACCTGGTCCTTCCAACGGAGTGGAGGCCGCTCTCTGTCACTTTCTTGGCCAGAGCGTCATCTTTCATTCGCATAACATGGCCTAGCCAGCGCAGCCGCTGCGTTTTAATTCGCTGGACTATGCTGATGTTTGCGTATAGTTCGTACAGCTCATCGTTAAATCTTCTTCGATACTCACCATCGCCAACGCATAGAGGTCCATAGATCTTTCGAAGAACTTTTCTCTCGAACATTCCTAGAGCCTCTTCATCTGCTGTTTTCATGGTCCTTGCTTCTGCACCATATATCAGGACGGGTACGATAAGTGACTTATAGAGCTTGATTTTCGTTTACCGAGAGGGCTTTATTTTCATTTGCCTACCTAGTCCAAAGTAGCATTTATTGGCAAGAGTGATTCTTCGCTGGATTTCAGAGCTGATGTTGTTGCTAGTGTTGATGCTGGTTCCCAAATAAACGAAGTCTTTTACTATTTCGAAATTACGGCTGCCAACTTTAGCGTGACTGCCAAGGCGCGTATGCGCTGACTCTTTGCTCCATGACAGCAGGTACTTCGTTTTCCCCTCATTCACCATCAAACCCATTGTAGAGTTCTTATTATTTTTATTTAACTTTGTATTTTAGTTACTTTGAACTTTGTAATTTTAAAATGTTTTATCAATATTTTAATTTTCAATTTTGATTTTTCAATTATCAAAAATTTGCATTGTTTGAAGTTGGTAAAATAAAATAATTAAAAAGAACAAAATAAAATATAATCCAAAATACATTAAAAAAAAAGAATTTTTAATTATAACCTACAACTGGCGATCCTACCAGCCAACAACAACAACGCGTGTTTACAACAAAAGTGTAGATGCTTTTTGAAATATTACCAAATAAGCCACCAATTTATAAGTTCCCGTTGTCTTTCTTGTATTTATTAGGAGTCGCTTCTACTCCTAATGCCTGTGTGATAAAGGAATATCATATTCACTAAGTGAAAAATATCAAGAATAAACAAAATGAGTATTGCCGATAGATCAACTTTTGAATTCAGTGCATATCAACTCATGTATTAAAGCAAAATTGTGCGGTGTTGAATAAACATTAAACTTTAAACCATTGCACTTAACTAAATAATCATAAACTGTTATGGAAACGCATTTACGATGGAAGCAGTAAGGAAGGCGGTCGGCATGATGTGGTGGTGCACAGTGGCTAGTCATTGTCGGCTGGGGCGGGTCCTTGCCAACCTTACTGTTCCTGCGCCATAATCAGAAAAAAGTTCCTATCATGCCTATCAAACTAGCAGCTGCCAAGTTCAAAAAAACGACAGAAGCGCAGAGACCGACTCAAAACGCTTATAAATTCAAACTAAAACAACATGATAGGATTTTTTTTCTGTTTATGGCGCAGGAACAGTAAGGTTGGCAAGGACCCGTCCCAGCCGACAATGACTAGCCACTGTGCACCACCACATCATGCCGACCGCCTTCCTTATTGCTTCCACCGAAAATGCGATTCCATAACAGATGGCGCCCAACGTGGCACCTGAGGCGCTGGTCGCGAGGGTCAGTCGGGTCAACCTGTGAAGTTGACCATCCCACCAGTCCGAGTGAGCAGCCACAGGAGCTGCCACCTACGTTGCGGGTGTGATGGTTGGACGGATCAGGTTGTCCGGGCTGATCATCGGGGGCAGTGGCTGACGGAGCCACGGACTACACGTCAAGTCCTCCGGATGATTGTATTCACCCGATGAGGCAGTGCTGAACGCACTTAGTTTTTTTGTAAGTGGGATTTTAGTTTGCCGGATGTTGTCCGTAGTCGGCTAGGAATAATTTTGTCCGCTAATTGGGAGTTTTTTTTGTTTTAATGTAAAATTTTTTTTTTAGCCGAATTAGTGTTGTCTGGAGTGAATGTGTGTGTGCGTGTGGTAAGGACCCCAGCTCATCCCACGTCCCAGGTGGTAGTTTAGAATACCACCTGGACTGTGACGGGGTGAGCCGGGATTCAGAGTGACACTCCTTCCTGTCCCACCAGACTGGGGGAGCGGCTCCGAAACCGCTCCACCCATTGCGTCGGAGGCAGGAGGGGTGTCCAGTGAGAATGGACGGGAGGCCTCAACACCCCCAACCAGTCCCAGGGGCGAGCCCCTGGAGACTGCCCCTGCGTTGCGGCTGGGCGTGTTGGAACAACCCGTGTGTGCCTGGAGTGACCCTAGTGGCCCCGACCAGTCTCGGAGAGGGGCCTTAAGACCCCCTCGCATTGCGGTTGGGAGCACTAGGGACAAGTATGAATGGATTTGTGTTGTTTTTTTTTGTATTTACATTTTTTTTCTCCTGTAGCCTGAGTGTCTTCTGGAGGGAAGGGGATGCCAGCATTCCCATTGCTTACATATTATATATATATATATAACTAACCGCCTTTTTCAGCTTTTGGGATATTTCTTTTTATTCGGTACGCTTATCGAAGTAATCATTGTAGTTATTCTCGTGCATTTTTTTATATAGATATATACATTTTTTTTTCTTCAACAAACCATCGTCTGGAAACAGAAGTGTGGTTTGAACACTATGATTTGACAAATTGTATTTTTTTGACTATGTCGCGTGACCAGTCTTTTGGACAACCGGACCGGAATACTCCGTTCGGGATTGCGGGGAATTTCCGGGGAAACCAGCACCGGGGCGGTAATAATAGGGGGACTTTCCCCAAGGCCAGGCGTTCCTTGGTGGTGCACACCCCAGTAGGGGGACAATACGGAGATCCCGCGGTAATGAATATGGGCTCGGACCTGAATGACCCTCGCGATAAAATGGACAGACCTGTAAGCACCAGTAATCTTAATGCGCCCCTATTAAACGCGCATGATATCTCGGGGCTAATGACCAATGTGTCGACTTATGCACCTGATGGAGCTGGTGCCTTACCATTACACCAAGGAGTTGGAAACTTTAGAGAAGCTGCAGGGGACCGGGAGAATACCCCAGGAATGCAGGACGAAGCTACTCGTGGAGGCTCGTGGGTGGACGCGCTACACCAGCTGTTCCAGGCTTCGCAGGAGGAAATGCGGAGAGAGATGGGGTCAATCAGAAACAATATGGACCAGCTCAACGCCGCTCTCGAATCTGCGCAGCAATCAGGGAATCAGAACCGGAACGCGAAAAGGATGGACCGTAACCCACTTCCAACAGTAATACCACCAATATACCCTGCTCCGAGCAGCATAGTAGTGAAACCGCAGGAGTGGAAAATCTCGTTCGACGGCACTGGGAGCGTAGCAGATTTTCTTTTTAAGCTGAACACCTTGTGTGAGCTAATGGCTAGTTTCCACCTATTTCTTTCCGGGCGGGCCGAAGAATGGTACTGGCTGTTCACGAAACAAACCCCAAATGCGACATATGCCTTTTTGTGCTACTCATTGAAAAGAGAGTTTGGCACTTTGAAAACTGACCACGAGATCATGATGGAGATCTCCATGCGGAAGCAAAAAGCAAGTGAGTGCTGTATCGTGTTCCACACGGACATAATCTCCTTGAACGCGCGCTTAAGAGAGCCAATGTCGGAGGTTCTACTGATTGACATTATAAAAAGGAACGTCAACAGTAGCCTTAAGCTGTTGCTTTTCAACGCAGATGTAAGGACCCTTCATGATCTACGCGATGTAGCACGCAGAGGTGAACACGTGCTGAAAGAAAGCAAGCTGTTGGGAGCCACTTACCCAGGACGGCATGTAAACGAAGCACGCGTGACAACCCCGGACATGAGGATGGAAGGCGAGGACGGCGAAATGGATCCGCAGATAGAGGCGCTGGACTATCGACGCAACAGGAGACCGGACTATTCGGGAATCCAATGCTGGAATTGCCAGGCAATGGGCCACTCCTATATATACTGTGAGGAACCCATTAAAAATCCTTTTTGTTTTAAATGTGGGTATAAGGGTGTATTTACTCCTAAATGTCCTAGGGACCATCGCAGGCAGGGAAACCAGTACCCGAGCGAGAAGGCGGGGGAACCTCGTTCGGCATCATAGCTCCCACACCGTGCACTGAACCAGAGGGTGAATCTCTGCATGGAGGTGATGAGCTTCCGAGGTGCAGTAGTACCCTGGCAAAGGAACACCCAAACGTGATAATAGCTTACCCTGACAGTACGGACAATTCGAATAGTTCTGAATCCGAGAGTCAAGCGTCCTCATCCGCGATGGGCGAGCCGATCAAGATTCTGCAACGCCAGCATGCCAGACGCATTTTTCACCAAGTCTAAAAGAAAGGGAACCTAGGTATGAGCGAATAAGACATACCATTTTTGAACAATACCTGGTATCGGACAATATTTTGAAGTGCAGGAAGAGATAGCAGGAGCGTAAACTGCTACATCCACCACGTTGACGCTTACAGAGGATGAAAGGCCTCTTGTAAAGGCTAAGATTAAGGATAGTTTTCTTGTAGGGCTGTTGGACTCGGGAGCCAACGTCTCCATCTTAGGAAAAAATGGATTAGAATTCCTAGAGGACAACGGCTTCGATTATCAGCCCTTACATGCGTTCGTATACACCGCGGGCGGCAACAAGCAAACAATTTTAGGCTCAGTATCTCTACCGGTCACCTTCAAAAATATCACAAAGTTATTCGTTTTTACCTTGTTCTCTCACTGCTCCAAGAAGCGTACTTCGGGGTAGATTTTTGGAGAGCATTTGCGTTAGCTCCCGAAATATTCCCAAGCGTAGAAGGCATAGAGATTAGACTTGAAAAGGAAGAGGAACTTAACCTCCATGAATTGTCACCCGACCGGAAATTAGAATTGCAAAAGGTCATCGAGACGTTTCCTTCGTACGAGAAGTTAGGCCTAGGGCAAACTAAATTAGTGGAGCACCACATCGACACCGGTGATGCCGTTCCCATAAAAAGCAAACATTTCCCTCTTTCGCCACCGAGGCAAGCCGAAGCTTTTAGCAAACTAGACAGGTTACTCGAATTAGGAGTTATAGAAGAATCAAACTCCCCGTGGTGTAGTCCTGTAGTACTGGTCCGGAAACCAGGTAAAGTTAGGCTGTGCATAGATTCGAGGAAGGTCAACGCGGTGACTAAGAAGAACTCATACCCCCTTCCTCATATCAACGGCTTATTGAGCCGACTAAAGGATACGCATTTTATTAGTGGCATTGATCTGAAGGACGCGTTCTTTCAGATCAAATTGACAGAGTCCTCCAAGTCAAAAACAGCATTCGCAGTTTCGGGGAGGCCTCTGTACCACTTCAAGGTAATGCCATTTGGTCTGTGCAATGGACCGCAGACTATGAGTAGGCTGATGGACAAGGCAATCCCTTCGCGTCTGCGAGAGAACGTCTTTGTCTACCTGGACGACCTGATGGTATGTAGCACTAATTTCGAGGATCACCTGAAGTTGCTGGCGGAAGTGGCAAAGTGCTTAACCGAGGCAGGGTTGACAATAAACGTGAAGAAAAGCAAATTTTGTCAGAAGGAAAGACGCTACTTAGGGTACCTGATAGGCAGCGGGTGTTTGAAAGTGGATGCGGGAAAAATAGAAGCAATGCAAAACTTCCCGATCCCTAAATCCCCTCGGCAAGTGCGTAGGTTTGTGGGCATGGCGAATTGGTACAGGGTGTTTATTACCAATTTTGCTGACTTGGCAGGTCCCTTGACCGACTGTCTCCGTAAGTCATCAGGCCCGTTCAAGCTTACCTCTGAACTATAGATGCCTTCGAAAAACTAAAAGTAGCCTTGAGTTACGCTCCTGTCTTGGCCCAACCTGATTTTTCCCGAGAATTCGTAATCCAATGCGACGCGTCTAAAATAGGTGTTGGCGGAGTGTTGTTCCAGGTCGATGACGAGGGCGCTGAGCATCCAATCGCATTTGTGTCGAAAAAGCTGAATAATGCTCAACGCAATTACACGGTAACCGAGCTGGAATGTCTCGCCGCCATAATCAGCGTGAAGCGTTTCCGACACTATGTTGAGGGATTACCGTTTCGTATCATCACGGACCACTCCAGTCTCAAGTGGTTAATGACACAAAAGGACTTGAGCGGGAGGTTGGCGAGGTGGTCGCTCTTACTGCAAAGATACGACTTTAAAATGGAACATCGTAAGGGCACCCTGAATGTAGTACCAGATGCGCTGTAGCGGTTTGATGCCGACGAGTTGACTTTCACTACCACACCCGGGGAAATAGGTTTAGTCTCTCCCGAATTTAGCAGCAACGAATATTTATACTTGATTCGGACCGTCACCTGAAACGAGGAATCGCTTCCGGATTTACGAGTGGTGGACGGGGTAATTTTCAAACGAGTTAAATTTCGTAAGGGGGTGGAAGGGGAAGAAGACTCGCTGTGGCGATTAATGTTGCCGAAAGGGTTGACTGAGGAAGCAGTGAGATTAGCACATGACGCTAACCGGAGTTACCATGGCGGGTGGCAGAAAACCTTAGAACGTGTTAGGCAGAAGTACTTCTGGCCGCAGCAGGCTAAGGACGTCAGGGACTACGTTCAGCGTTGTGACACCTGCAAAGCTGTAAAACCCACCAATCAGCAGTCGAGACCACCTATAGGGAGTACCTTTGAATCCAAAAGGCCATTTCAGCGGTTGTATTGCGACTTTCTAGGACCGTATCCGAGATCTAAGCGGCGCAATCAATATCTTTTTATAGTACTAGACCATCTTTCGAAATACGTTTGGCTAAAGCCCATGCAGAGAGCCACCACTGTTAACGTTATAAATTACTTCGCTTCCGAAATTTTCCCAGCTGTAGGGGTCCCTCAATTTATTCACAGTGACAATGGCAAGCAGTTTATCTCGAAGGAAATGAACCAATTTTTTGCAAATTACGGGGTGACGCACGTGAGGACGGGGTTATATTCTCCCCAAGCAAACGCATCCGAGCGCGTTAATAGAGAAATTGTTTCGAAGATTAGGATTTTCCTGAAAGATAAACCTGACCATACCGATTGGTATAAGCATATACCCGAGATTGTATCTGTTTTGAGAAGTGATTTTCATACGGCGATTCAGTGCTCACCATACTTTGCATTATATGGCCAAAATATGGTCCAACATGCCTCAACGTACAAAATTTTAGAGAAGCTCGGCAGCCTTCGGGAAGACCAAGTTACGATAGTAAGCAGAGCTGACAAGTTGACCAATATTCGTGAGCAGATAGGGGAGTAAACACCTATAACAAGCGCTCTAGGCAAGTCAACTATAAGGAAGGTCAGGAAGTTTTTCGGAAAAACTTTGCCTTAAGTAACTTCAAACAGGGCATTAACGCCAAATTCCTGCCAAAATACCTGAAGTGTCGCGTGCTTCGAAAAATAGGCAATGCACTGTATGATCTCGAAGACCTAGACGGGAAATTGATAGGTCGCTTTCACGCTTCGGATATTCGTCTGCAATGAACCAGAAAGAACGTTTCTTTGCCAAATTACAATTTGATTTTTTTTATATCTACCTACCAATCGGACTTTTTTTGTCTGGGCGTTTTGGCGGTCGGGGACATCTCGCCCAGTATTCTCCCCGAGCACTGACGTCATAGGATGTTCACCCGCGTACTCACCGAGGACCGTGAACACCCTGGCAGTCCACGCTTAGGTCGGACTAGCCTTTCGGAGTTTGGACGAGTTCTCCATATCAAAATGTCTACACCTTTTTTTTGTTTTGCCTTTCTGTAGGGGGATAACCACTAGAAATCATCTTTCGGAGTTTTGACGAGTTCTCCATAACAAATGTCTAATTGCCGCAAAGCCTTTTTAAACTAGGAAACAGAATTAATTCCCAACTTGACTTAACCTTTTTTTGATGGACCTATGTTGCCCGGCTAGCTTCGTAGTAGGACTTTGAGACTCTTATCTCAGGGGTGAGTCGTGCCCCACGTTGATTGGCATCGGAGGCCCCTGGCAGTGGCTTCCCACAGAGGATCCGGTTTCCTGTTCTCTTCATCGTCAGGTCTTCAAAGCGAAGCAGGTTTGTTACGGTCTGCTGTTATGGTCTACGGTTACGGTCCACTTGGGAGCGTGTTCGTGCGAACACACCTAGTGACTGGTGATGGGGCGAAAGTTGCGATACAAAAGTATCGAAACAAAGAAATAAAAATTCGGCGACCACTAGCGAAAAATTGCCATGAGTTTCCGGCAAAAAAAAAAAAAAACAAGAGGACGTCAAACATTTTAGAAACAAAGAAAAGATATAACCATGAGTTTCCGGTCGTTCGAAAAACTGCAATTTTTCATCTATAAAACTTTATCGTAACAATAAGAACTAAAAAAAAAAAAAAAAACGAAACACCCCAAAAAAAAAATTTACAAAAAAAAAAATAATCAAAAACTTGCAAAACAACTTTGCAATATAAAAGGCCACATGGTTATGTACAAAAAATATACATAAATGTGACACAACTACAAATCCTGGGAGTCGAACAATTTCATAGCAGAGGATATGAACTGCTATTCAACCACACAAAAACGTTTTACATACTAAATACATTTAACTTCGAAAACAAGACTTCGCAATAAGTAGTGAAATTAAGTCGACTAAGCTTGTCCAGACTGTTTTAATAAATCATCACAGACCAGAACAAAGAAGATTTTACTTTGCATCCAAAGAAACAAATATATATATACACATTTATGTGCGCAAATATATATATTAACTTGTATTTACGTTAATAAATAAACCGAGAAGACGCAGCAACAGCAAAGGAAGCGGTCTTTCAAAGATCCTCCTATGTTCCTTCAAACGGGAGGGGTGGGAAGGGAATACGCCCAAATCAGCAGCATCAACAACAACAGCCGCCACCAGTACAGCTAGACAGAGCGCAACAACCACCAACAGTACCAACGCAGCGCTCCCAAGACCGCGCGCTACGACCACCAACCGCGACAACTTAACCAGCAACAACAACATCACCAGTAGCCACGCCGGCAGAGGCCCATGGTACGTACTCTGGCGGCTATGTAAGTACCAGCCATGTGTAAACTTAGATATAATTAGTCACAGAAGCTTCTAAGTAGTACTTAGAGGGTTTTATACAGTCCGGTTGAACTATTTAACAAGGGTCGATTTTTTTTTGTCAATTTGTATTATTGAATACTTGAAATTGTTAGCTTTACAACAAGGGGCATACATTTTTTTTTTATCATTTTAATAATATTTTTTTTTGCTTTAAAATGATTGAAGTTAGCTCTATAAGTTTTTATTCATAAAAAGCTGTCTTTATCATTTGAAAAGTTTTAGCGTTCCATTTTTGGAGCTCAAACATAATTTTTTAAAAAAATTTGCGACAGCAGCCATTGGTCGATTATACACGAATTGGCTAAAAGATTTCAACTTTTTTCTTATTATCATACAAATACAATATATATATATATATATATATAAATACATATGAATCACTATTGCTTGCAATATCTTTCGAACAACAAGAAGAAAATAATATACGTGCATATAATACCTATTGCTATCACAATTTCATCTTTATTGCTTTTGTAACAAATTTTCTTAGTACATATTACATATTATTATCATTATACTATGCGCATTATACCAATTTGATATTTTGTTACACACAAAAATAAGTTCTACTACAACAACATAATAATTTTGCAAGTGCAAAAAAAAAAAAACAAAGCAAATAAGAAGTGACTATTGTAACAATGTAGTTTAAGGGCAAACTGAATAAGGGGCTAAACTTTATAACACTATAATAGTATGTATATAGAACAAGTATGTATGTATGTAACTTATATACACTCGCAACCAACAACACCAACACTCAACGCAACCACCAGCCCCCTACGATAATCACCAAAACTAGCCAGAACTTTATATATAATTTTTGTTATCAAAATATAAGCAAATTAATTAGAATACCTTTTTTGTTAGAGAGTATAGTTTATATTAGAAATTTAGCTAATAATACAATAATTTTTCAAAGAAAAGGTTTAAAATATTAATAATGAGTATTGAATAAAATTTGTATTTGAAATGGGAATGCTGACGCCGCCCTTTATTTAGAAGGCATAGGGTAAAACAGGTAAGGGGCCACCGGAATTTTAGGTGCGACGGTGGCCATGGATTTTGAGGGTGGGACAAGCACCGGGCGTCGCAACACCACCCGCGGCGCCCCCAAGATATATTCGGCCCTTTTAATTGTATTTTTTATTTTTCAGCCGTTTTTTGTTTGATTTTGATTTTCAGCGTTGGTAACCGGCCATGTCCTGTTCGGTAGTTTTTTTTTGCGTCAGTCTTTTTTTTTGAATTTGAATTTAAATTTTTGAATGTTAACGGTCTGTCCGTGACATCCGGTTCAGCCGGATGTTGCTTTATTTTGTATTGATAAGCGTTTTGAGTCGGTCTCTGCGCTTCTGTTAGGTTTTTTTGAATTTGACAGCTTTTAGTTTTGATAGGCATGATAGGAACTTTTTTCTGTTAATGGCGCAGGAACAGTGAGGTTGGCAAGGACCCGCCCCAGCCGACAATGACTAGCCAATGTGCACCACCACATCATGCCGAACGCCTTCCTTACTGCTTCCATCGTAAATGCGAATCCATAACAAAACATTAATACATATATGTATCAGTGAATTAAACAAACGGTTTCAAATATAAAGATCAACAAAATACCCTACGCAACGCATCACATAATCAATCAACCTTTATATGCAACAGCACAAAGCGCTTTTACTTTAACATAAATGAATCAACATTCAGCGATTAGTAATTCAACCAGCGTTGACAGGTTGACGACGCCGTCGTCATTTTGATGATTTTCAACTAGAATGACGCTTGGACGATTTTGTAATGAAAAATGACGATTTAAGCCTGCCTTCTATGTAAGATTTATATTAAATATTCAAACACCAAGAAATTACATATATTTAAAATTGAGACACAAGCTTTATTGAACATTTTACACCTTATACTAAAAATATGCTAGCTTTTGCTGCAGACGGAGCCAATAACATGACCGGCTCGAAGTATTCTGTCGCCCGAATTTTTGAAAAAGAAATTCGTAACTTAATTACTTTTAAATGTATAAGTCATTCTTTGGCACTTTGCTCTTCGTATGCCTGATTTAAGCTACCCAGCCATGTAGAAACATTGGTGCGCAATGTGTATAATTACGTTTCCAATAGTTCTCAGAGAAGTACCTACTCAATTGAAAAATATAATTGCGCTATTGGAATTGCAACCAAAAAAGATGCTACATCCTTGTCAAACTCGCTGGCTATCCTTAGAAGCAGTAGTATACAGGGTATAAGAACTTTATGAGCCATTGAAAATATTTTTAACTTCGCTGTTAATGTTGACAAAATAGACAGTGCAAATACCATTTTTGATAACTTTGAAGATATGAATGAAATTTATCCCTCCATACTGAAGTATATCCTTCAAAATTTTAATAAAGTTAATAAAATTTTCCAGAGTGAGGGGCTTCAAGTGCATAATATGTATTCAGAAATAAAAAAAAAAAAACTTTTTTAAGTATATTGTATAATTTTGTAAAGCCGGAATGTATTACATTAGACAACATAGAAATTATAGATTATAAAAACATTTCAAATATATTGCAAAGTAATCAGATTTATACACGAGTTTATGCGAGGGATAAGCTTGTCATTTCTAACATTTCCGAGCAAGAAGAAGCGAAATTTAAATAATTATATTGAATTGTGTGATCAAATTGGAAAGAGTTTTGATTTTAACAATGTTGCTCTAAAAAAGTTTAGTTTCATGGATCCCAAAGAAGTTGCTGGAAAAAATTTATTATTTGCATATGGTCTTGCAACATTTTCGCACACAATCGATCAGAAAATTGTGCAGGACATTGAAAGCGAGTATAGGGAATTAAAGTTTTTAGAATTTAAGACATATTTTGAAGACATTTCTAAGGTTCCTCCAGAAGTTTTTTGGAAAACTATTTCTATTATCAAAAAAGCTGACCCTACATACGCTTTTTATATGCGTTCGTTGCAGATCTAATGTGCTTGCCACACTCTTCAGCGAATGTAGAAGGAATTTTTTCTAAAATAAATTTAAACAAAACAAAAATCCGAAACCGCCTGGAAACTGATACATTAAAAGGAATATTGCTAGCCCAATATTATTTAAAATTGAATAACTTTTCCTGTTATAATATTGAAACGCAAATAAATATGCTAAAAAAAAAAATGAACACGAAAACATATAACTAAGAAACTAAAATAATATAGGAGTTTATGCGAGGTTCGATTCGAGCTCAAAGAAAACAAAAGCAAAATAATTGTTAAAGTGACTGAAAACAAGTACCTTTTGTATGTAATACAAAATTTATTTTTAAGACGTTTTTGTTATTTATAAAATAAAATGAAATGAATTAAAAACGATTCTATATGTGGTATGTGGCAACAAAAAATAACAATCAAAGTAGATTGAATGAAATCCGGCGATATCATTTTGGTATCCGGCGAGTACAATCGTACGTCCCCTGGTACTAACCCAACTTCGTCCTAACTCAACTTTGGTTGTTGCCATAGATATGACGATTTACGAAGATTTTTTGGGCGGCGTCTGACGACTTGAAAAAAATATATATGGCAACGCTGAATTTAACATAAATTCGGCTTCGAAATCAAAATCACAAATGACGTTCGACATTTTAGATATACAAGAGTCCAACCAGCATTAATAACACTGACAACATCAACCGCCGTCCCTTTTTTGTAAAGGCTTAAACGCATTGTAGCTACAACGTTAAGCTACGTTAATTACAACCAAAAATCTACAGATCAAAATCATATTTCTTTTATGCGAAAATTATAAAGTTAAAGGCAACGTAACATTTGTGTCTGCAGCAACAGTGTGGGAAGTAAACCAATTAATGCGAATAACAACAACAAGTAACATCAACTAGGACAACTCGAAAAAAATTAAAGAACAATAATTAAAAGGTATAAGAAGAATTAACAGCGAATAGCAGCAAGAAAAATAACAAATATAAACAAAAACAAGAAGAAACGTAAGTCACAACAATAACAACAAAGATAGATATAACAGGCAACAACAAATCAAAATAAGAAAGAAATGGTGAGCTGTATCATATTATTCAAAACTATTTATATAAATTTTTATATATTTTAAATATATATATACATAGCTATATTAATCAAAATTTATCTGAAATTAAAATTTAATACATTTTAAATAGTTGTAAACTCTCTCTTCAGGAGATTTAAAAGAATATTTTGCATTTAATAACGTTGAGTTTTAAACGTTATTTTAAAAATAAATTTTTGACAGTCCATTTCAATTATGCTTCGCACGCGACCAAACGATTGAACGGGCTAACGATTCGCTTATTGATTTAGAAGGGCTTCTTCGCAAAATCACCTAATAAATCCATATGCGAATCCTAACAATAACGAAATTTTTCCACTTCAGTAAAACTTCCACAATTTTGGACTAGTTGTCCAGAAGCGTGGTTTATACATGCTGAAACACAATTTAGTACCAGTAATATAACACAAGAGAATACCAAATACAAACATATTACAACAGCACTTCCACAAGAAGTAATAGTAACAATTTTAGATTTTATCCAAAATCCTCCCCTCACTAACAAGTTTAGTGCAGGGTTTGAATTGCTTACTGAAAAATAGTAAAATTTACAAATTTTTGGCTTTACAAGCAAAGAGTTTTTGTCGGTTTGGAATTTTTGTATACAGCTTACATTTGTATTTGAAAAATTTTTCAGCAACAGAAAAAAGCAAAGCAAACAATTTTTATTTTTTTTTTCATTTTACTTCAGATATTACTTGAATGGATGCGAGCTGTCGTAGTTAGCAGAAAAAAAAACTTGAATATTTTACTGTGCTTTGAAGCTATAATTATTTCATGATCAACTATTTTTAAGTAAACATTTTTCAGTTTTATCACAGCCGAAATTCTGGTTTTGGATTACTTGCTGAAAATAAGTAAAAGTAAATTTTTTTTTACTATTTCAGCAGAACTATTTGATTTTCAAAGGGACATACAAATTTACATAAAAATTGTACGATGTATTGGTCGTAATAGCCTTCATCTACAAGTAGGTATTTCTTGTTTGTATGCTGTTTTAACCCCCGACACACATATATACGCATGCTTCTACTGAAAAAAAGGACAAATACGTACGTACAAAATCTGCACCTCCACCGGTAGCTTGGGGTATGTACTGGAGTCACTCGGGGTTTTTTCCGAGACCAAAGCATGGCATTTCAATGTAGCATGGCTCAATTTATCTCGGATCGTTCAAAATTTGTCACACAATGAGTAGCTCCTTGTGGAGAGACTGTTCTCCGTTCGGTCCTAGAGAATAGCACTGCCCCATCTACCGAAGAAATACATATTTATAAAACGGGCACATATATGTCACATGCAAAACGCGATGTTTTAGGCTAACCCCTAACACTTGTAGTCGACGCGATTTCTTTAAAACATGCATGGCACCTTTCTGTTCACAAACAAGAGCGATTCACACCGCGTTTAAGCGTACCTCCGTTCCTTCCACATCTATTAGCACCAAAGTTGGTCTGATAGCAAAATTCTCGTTTGTTGCTAATTGTTGTAATGAAATTTGTCATGCCCCTACTTTCGAACACGAGTAAGGTTCCTACAAGAAGTGGCCGTAATCGGTATATAGCCACGCAGAGTTTTTATATGTATATCAGATATATCCTGTAAATTGACTTTTCGATATTAAAATACCTAATTGAGCTATTGCCTTCAATTCGGGAGCAATATCTTCAGATATTCCTATTCAAGGAGGAAGTGCTAAAAAAAAAATACAATCGGCACACAACTACGTCCACTTTCTTTATATCAGACCAGCTTTGGTGCTAGTAGATGAGGAAGGAATGGAGGTGCGCTTAAATGCGGTGTGAATCGCTCTTGGTTGTGAACAAAAAGGAGCCATGCATGTTTTAAAGAAATCGCGTCGATAACAAGTGTTAGGAGTTAGCCTAAAATATCGCGTTTTGCATGTGACATATATGTGCCCGTTTTATAAATATTATAAATATTCTCTAGGACCGAACGGAGAACAGTCTCTCCACAAGGAGCTACTCATTGTGTGACAAATTTTGAACGATCCGAGGGAAATTGAGCCATGCTACATTGAAATGCCATGCTTTGGTCTCGGAAAAAACCCCGAGTGACTCCAGTACATATACCAAGCTACCGTATTTGTCTTTTTTGTCAGTAGAAGCATGCGTATATATGTGTGTCGGGGGTTAAAACAACATAAAAACAAGAAATACCTACTCGTACAATTTGTATGTCCCTTTGAAAATCAAATAGTTCTGCTGAAATAGTAAAAAAAAATTTACTTTTACTTATTTTCAGCAAGTAATTCAAAACCAGAATTTCGGCTGTGAAAAAACTGAAAAATGTTTACTAAAATAGTTGATCATGAAATACTTATAGCTTATAAGCACAGTAAAATATTCAAGTTTTTTTTTTCTGCTGACTACGACAGCTCGCATCCATTCAAGTAATATCTGAAGTAAAATGAATAAAAAAAAAAATGTGTTTGCTTTGCTTTTTTTTTTTGTTGCTGAAATATTTTCCAAATTTAAATTCAAGCAATTTTCTAATACTGAAAATTAGTTCAGCATTTTCAAACCCTGGTTTAGTGAACTTAAAAAAGTTTTGATAGAAAGACATTCACTTAGTGAAAATTCAAAGCTAGACAAAATTTTAAGTGATTCAGAGATGGGTGATCGAAAGCCCTCTGAGTTTTATCGGTCATTAATTTTGTTAGCTGGTTCAAATTTCAGTGAAAATATTTTAAAGAAAATTTGGTTGAGAAAACTTTCCAAAAATTTAAATGTCATTTTGGCTAGCTCAAGTTGTGACAATATTAATGAGTTAACAAAATTAGCAGATAACATTTTTGAAGTTATGAATAAAAACGAAGTTTGCTCAGTAAATACAAATTCAGATACAAAAGTTCAAAATTCGGTTGTTGAAAATTTAGTTAAAACCACTTCTTTAATGTGTGAAAGTTTTCAGAAACTTTCTTTGGAGTTAGCAGAAATTAAAACAGAAATGTATCGGAATCAATCTAGGACGCGTTCTAATTCTAGGAATAATTTTAGAAATTCTTTTAGGCACCATTCTAACTCGCGTAGTAATCCAAATTGGTTGTGTAGATTCCACTACAAATTTGGAAGTAATGCAAGGAAGTGTGAACAACCGTGTTCGTATAACAAAAACAAAGATTCAACAAACTAAATTCTTCCGTTTATAGCTGATAGCGTTGGTATGGGGCATGTGTCCAGCCTAAAACGATTAACTGGCGAGGAGTCCGAATTGCGACAACCCTTTCAAGGTGCCATACACGAATGTTGTCGGCGTCCGTGTGGTTACTCCGAGCTTAAGTCATATTGAGACGCCGATTACTAAACTTGGATGAAAAACAGAGACAAATGTTTTATAGAGGTCGTTGTAATTCTACCAATTTTTTCTCATACGAATTTAGTTAATTTATGTTACGACGTACACATTCACAACCATAACCTCACTCATTTCAATCATACGAATTTGTTTCAACGATTTTACAATTATTTGGCTAAACAAAAATTAATTATAGGATAGATATTAGAAAGCTCAAATAAAATTGTGTAATTCTTTACATATGTATGTGAAAACTTAGAATATAGTAGATTTATATGTCAAATAACAATTAATTACATATGTAAGAAATGGATTATGCTGATATAAGTATGTGAAAAAGTTAAATTATAATTTTGTTGTAATGATATGACTACTAAAATTAAATTTAGCAACGGCGTAGGATCAGTCAAAGATATTTACATATATGTACATATGTATGTATTTGAACAAAATGCGGGGTCCTATGCTTATGAAAAAACTGAAATGTTGCATTTGGTTATAAAATAAAATAAAAATGTGACTTTTTTAAGAGTATTTGTTGCGATTAATAAGAGAAATTATGAAATTTCTTGTAATATTATGAAAAAGCACTATATATAGGTAAATTGAGTTTAGTTAATGAAAAAAAACAACACAATACGCACATAACGCACATAAACAATGGAATGTATAGTTAATTTAATGAATTTTAAATAACTCGCTATATACATAAGCATGTAAAAAATATTACAATTTTTTATATGTAAGCAAAAGAATAGAAAATAACACTAATGATAAATAAAATTACAGCTAAAATTAACTCGTATAAAGTATTAATATTTATTCCGAACTGAAGGTAAGTGGATTTTACTTTAGTTAAAAATCATGATGCGGGGGGCGTAGACTACGGGACGCCCTTGGGCGTGAACAGCAAGGAGCCACAAAAGAATTATAAAAGTTACGTGGACGTCGGGATTTGGGTTCTAGCCCAGAATAAGCTGTCCGATGCAACCGTCCCTTGCACGAGACACACTGAGTGTCTGGGAGGCGGAGCGTCTTTAGTCAGATGCCTGTTGGGATGTCCAGATGGGCATTAAACAGAAAGTGTTTGTTCAGTATTTCATTAATCTTCCTAATAGGTAGTACTCGCGCCTCTATGAGAACACAAGAAGACAGACGTGGAGCATGCAGGCGGCCAGTCAATTACTTTGTAATTTTTATGGGCATATACTAAGAGGCTCTAGGAAACAGCAATTGTAATGACATAGAGCAAAAATGTAATAACAGGTATAAAACCGTATTAAAGGTACAATATTTAATCCGTTTAAATTCTCATTATTTTAAACCCCAAACCAGCTGTAAAATAAAAGTAATAAGCGTTAGGGTTTCTGATTCATTGTCTTATTATTTGGTGACATTGTAAAGGTTTAGAAGTAAGATATGTATCAGCTGTTCGTTCACAGCTGTGTTCACTGCTTGTTCTATCTCTTGTGGAGGCTATTCGGCAGCGTTGTAATACACTGGTAAATATTAGTGTAGAAATTGTGGTGTAGTAGCTGTAGTACTGTTTTCCGCGGATTACTTTTGAACGGGTCGAAAAACTTGACTTCCGTGTTTGGACTCTTAAAGTTGATAGAACTACGCGTCTTTGGATTGCCCATTTTATGGCTTCTGTAAAATTTTCGATAGGTCCCTGTTCCTGTGTCTGACAAAATTTACCATCACGGCAACCCATATCTGAAAATACGCGCCTTTTTTCGCTAATTATTGCATCTTTACATCGATAACGATGGCAGCAACCCGGAAATTTTGAAACTTCGTTCAGAGTAAAACGCATCCCTGCAAAAACGCTCCACGTCATTTGACTAGTCATTTTACGGCCATTGTGACTTTCTGCAGCGGTTATATTCATAGTCATTTTTGCATGGGGCGATGCACTTTTGTGACCAAATTTTCCGTTTTGTTCCTATTAATGTGATCGTGCATTCCGCTCCCACATAGGATATGAGCATAGCACTGTTCTGCTCACACACGTCACAATGCTCGTCAAATGGCGGTAATTTCTTCGGTTATTTCACTCTAAATTTTCCAGTCTTTTTACAATAAATTTTACTGCGGTTTTACCATTTATATATCCGCCATATAACTTGAATTTTACCTGCCGATTTACTTTACCTGGAGCAGCCACCCAGAAAAAATGTGCCCGTAAATTGCTTAGGAAAATTTGGAATTAATGATATAGAAAACAAAAGAGAAGAACTAACAGAACTATTGGTTGCAGTAAATCATCAAATCGCGAGTAGGCAATTGACAAATTGAGTAAGTTGACTTGTAATTGGCCAATTTTAATGCTATACCTTTTTTTATTTTAGTTCAGAAAGCTGCAATTGAGGTTCGAAAGTTACAATTTAAGTTCAAAAATTTCAATTCAAGTTCAGAAAATTTAAATTCAAGCTCAGAATTGCTATTTGTAGTTCAGACAATTAAAATTGAAGGTCAGAATTTCTGTTTGTAGTTCAGAAAATTATATTTGAACTTAAATTGTAATTTTCTGAACTTCAGTTGTAATTTGCTGAACTGCAGTTGAAATTCCTGAGCTTCAATTATAATTTACTGAACTTCTATTGAAAATCGTGAACTTCAATTGTAATTTTTTGAACTTAAATTGAAATTCCTGAGCTTTCAGAACTTCAATTGCAACTTTCAAATTTTTTTTACATAACATAAACAATTTAAAATTTTTTCTGACAGTTAAAGTGGTGAATTGCCTACCAGTGGTTTGAAACCACTTGCATTCGTGTTGGCCCTTCTCTATATCATTAATATAACAATATCTTTTGAATAATTTAATTAATACACAAAAATACATTTTTTTTCCTTTGCATTTTAGAACTGTGTACAAAAATATGTAATTTTACATATCGCAACCTAACCCTTAAAGTATTTCAACTCACAAACACAGTAACTTTGTGTTGAATGTTGATTTATACCACGAAAATAACAAAATTGGTAACAAACCCAGGCTAAACGATAACGTTAACTACCAAAAAAAAGTTATTTCACGATGCTTTCATGGATCGAGTTACACTTAAGTACCGATCTGAAATTTTTTTAAGTTTTCACATTTTTTAGTTTAAAATGCGATATATGCATTCAGTGGAATTATTTTAGATTGAATGTACTTCATGTAATTTTCTTTCTTCGTGATTTTGCAATAATAAACGTAGGTACTCATAATAATTTTTTGTTTTGAATTATGTGATTACAATATTTATAAGGACTATTTAGTTGATGGTATTGGTACTGTCAGTTAAATTCATCAGCAATTATTTATATTCAAAATATTTTTTCTATTTTATAAATGTTGGTTAAAAATTATTGACAAATTCGTTGCAATTAGATTGCTTTAAAAATATTTGCAAACTTTGTGCGATTGTTGAATATTATTTTAATTAGAGCATAAAAAGCTTAGATTAGTAACGTAGGAAAAAACTTAGAATTATTTCAGGTAAGTTCATCACAAATATTTATATTCAAAATACTTTTTTGTTATACATTGCATTTAAATTGCTTTAAAAATCTTTGCAAACTTTATGCGATTATTGAATATTATTTTAATTAGAGCATAAAAAGCCTAGATTAGTAACGTAGGAAACAACTTAGAATTATTTCAGTTAAGTTCATCACAAATATTTATATTCAAAATACTTATTTCTTATACATCTAGGTTATAAATTTTTGGTTAAAAATTATTGACAAATTCGTTGCAATTAAATTGCTTTAAAATTCTTTGCAAACTTTGTGCGATTGTTGAATATTATTTTAATTAGGCATAAAAACCTTAGAATAGGAACGTAGGAAAAAACTTAGATTTATTAGGTTCTTATATAGTTTTTAATCAAGATTATTTCAGTGTGTCTTGTTCGTTTGTTGTATATAGGTTTATGCTGTTGCAGAGCTGGATTTATTGGTCAGATACCGCCTTTGTATATGCCGGTTGTGGCTCCGCGTTAAACACAGTCTCATGCTGTCTTCGAAGTCGATCCTGCCTTGCAGTTTGAAAACGTCTAAATTAATAGGAATGGACAATAAAAATAATGACATTTTAAAACAATTTAAATTACACTACCAAAAAGTACGCTGTTCACGAGTTTCAGTTTAGATAAAGATCGTTTGCCATGTACTCCGTCCCAGTTAAAATTGAAAAGAACGTTGTCAGAGAAAAGTTTTCTCATTACTCCAATAATGTCTGATGATGCATCTTTCAGCATAAAGATATATAATTTCTAAATGAAAACCACCAATTTAAGTTATGAAATACAATTAAAAATATTCAAAAATACCATTGATTCTTGATAATCATCTGAGTCCAACTTTTTCTCAATGTTATAAACTGAATCCAACGATGTTAGTGGCATAACGATAGAGAGCTCGGTGTGAGTATCATTTTCCGTTTCTCCGCTGATACGGCATACTATTTTGTGCGTTTTCTTAATCAGAACTTTTGAGTCACACATAACTTTATGTTGAGCCATGACTTCTGGCAATTCTGGAAGCTGAAATTATAGCATAAATAATAATTAAAGAGAATCAAGGTATTGCGGCTACAATTACTAGGGTTTCACAAATAACAGTTCAATATTTCATTATGCACCTTTTCTTCAATCTTAGTCAATCTAAATTCCAGGTCGATATTCTTCTGTAATATTGTTTGTAGTAACGCCATTATATTTTCGTTTGTTGTAGGGAATGTTCCTTCGTTGGTTAAGGAAGTAGCCGCATTATTCAAAACGGTACTCGTTGTATTTAACCCTAGAACACACACCCAGAAATTACCACGTAAACACACACCCGGGATACGTTTGTACCCGGGACCTTATTTTGCGGTTTTTTTAATGCTTATTCAACCGATTTCTCTGATTTTGTAAATGTATATTTTAATATATAACAACAAGTATTTTGTCTTTTGTTTCATTCGAATATTCCTACTGGTTCCAGAGATATGGGCAAATAAAGTCAGGACATGCAACAGTGGATTTTTGTTTTTGTTGTTGTCCTGATAAATGCAAAACAAAATAATATAATTTATAATAATATACTTGTAGAGTAACAACGAATACACATTTTGGTTTTTATTTCATTGAAATATTCTACCTGGTTCAAAAGATATGTGCAAAAAGGTCGCGCAAGGTATGAGTACGTAGGTAGCAAATACACTGGTATAACTGGTTTTTGTATTTTATATGCAGCTGCAAGGGTTGTTTTCAGACGAGGTGTTGTTATAAATGCTGCCTGTTGATATATTCATTATTGTTTTGGTGCTCAAAAGTGTAAGAAGTGAAAATATAAGTGAAAATAAATATAACTGAAACTATAAATAACTGGATAAGAAATGACTTCAAGAAGAAACGAATATTTATCAAAAGCAGCATATAGAAGGTAAAAAATGTAAAATAAGCAACAATGTAAACATATACTAATTTTTTTTATTATGCAGACTAACTGAGGAACAGCGAGAATCATATATACAATCTTTATTTGATGAAATTTGTGACGATGACGCTCCCTATGACATTGACTCAGTAGATGAAGAAGAAATTCAATTCAATGACATTGAAATTGCTGATGACGATGCTGAAGTTTCGCAAAGTGCCGCAGAAGTATTACCTGATTATGCGGACTATGGGGATGATGAAGAAGACGATGAAGAAGTAGAAGAAAATAATGAATTATCTGCTAGTGGCGAAAAATTTGTTGCACGTGATGGTACTGAGTGCATGAAAGAACTAAATGTAAGTCGTCAGGTACTCGGACAAAATATTATAAGAGAACGTTCTGGACCAGCTAGATGCACTGAAATGTTGTCAATAGAGCAAACATTCAAATGTTTCATGAACGTTGAAATGGCTGATATAATTATGCGCCACACAAATAAGTTAGCAAAAGAAACTTATAATGCTTACAACAATGCGCATCCAAACACAACTCCTAATTCATGGACGCCTGTGTCAATAACAGAGCTGTATGCATTTTTTGGCATACTTATTATGACTGGTGCGAACCATAGCAATGGAGAACATGTTCGAGATTTATGGAGCGTCAAAAACTATCCTTTATATCGCGCCACAATGGGAGTCAACCGTTTCTGTTCGATATTGCGGTTCCTAAGATTTGATGATAAAAACACTCGTGCAAGACGCTTACTAACTGATAAAGCAGCACCGATCAGTGAGTTGTGGACGATGATGAACAATAATCTTGCTGCACATTACAAGCCCAGCTCATGCTTGACGATTGATGAACAATTATTTCCTTACCGTGGACGCACAGGGTTTAGGCAGTACATACCGTCAAAACCTGCTAAATATGGTGTCAAGGTTTGGTGGATTTGCGATGCCACAAATGCATATCCACTGCATGGACAAATATATACTGGCCAAGCAGAAACTGGTAGGGAAACGAACCAAGGCGAACGAGTGGTGAAGGATTTGTCTACCAAATACCAAGGAAGTGGCCGAAACATTACAATGGACAATTTTTTTACGACCTTGCCAGTTGCAGAACTGCTTCTCACCTGGAAACTGACGATCGTTGGAACTTTGCGCAAAAACAAATCATATATTCCTCAAGAAATGAAGCAGAACAAAAACAGGACAATTGGTTCAACGACATTTGGCTTCAAAAATAATGACAATGTGCTCTTATGTTCCCAAAAAAAATAAAGCAGTAATTTTGCTGTCGACCATGCATAATGATGCTGAAATAGTTGACAGTGGGAAACCTGAAATAATTGAATATTATAATCGTACCAAAGGTGGTGTTGATCGAATGGACCAAATGTTTGCGGAATATCCAACACAAAGACAAACAAAACGATGGCCACTAGCGATGTTCTTCAACATGTTGGACATTACAGCTCTTGCAGCCTACATTGTCTACGATTTGAATAACCCTATGTTGCCTTGGAGAACAAACAACAAGCGTAAGCAGATCCTGCGCAGCTTGGCTGAAGCATTGTGTATGCCCATTATTGAAGCCAGAGCCATAAATCGTCAAGTGACGCGAAATTTTTCGACTAAAATTGCTATTGAAGCATATTTCAAACGACCGCTGGAATCAATGGTGTCAACAGCAGCATCAACATCTGCCGCAGCGCACACGCCAAAACCTGTGTCCGGATCTTGCTATTTATGTTACGCACAAGAGGAAAAACGCCGTAGAAAAATCAGAAAGCTGTGCGCCAAATGTAAGAAGCCAATGTGTCTTGTACATTCGGTCACATCAACAAATTGATCTATTTGCCATGATTTTCCTTAGATATAAGATGCATTTTTATAATAAAAGTCAATAATATAATGTGTGAAATGAATATTTTTAATTCTTCAAATAAAAAAATAATATAAAAAATGTTTTTTTTTTATTATTATAAGGATTTTTACTATTGGGGTACAAACGTATCCCGGTTGTGTGTTTACGTATATAATGTGTTTGGAAGGCTGTAGCTCCTGAACCAATGGTCCGATCTGGTGCAAATTTTGAATTTGAACTCAAAACTAAATAAGCTTCCTAGATCCGAAGTAGGTATAGTAGGTATAGCGGTTCAAAAGTTACAACACCTCGAAGTTGATACTGGATACATTTGTACCCGGGTGTGTGTTCTAGGGTTAAGGAGGAGTGAAAGGACGCGCTGTGTTGTGCTACATCGATGATGTAGTCGTATCCCTAACGTAATCAGCTGTTTATTGTTACGACGGTAAACCAAAAACCAACTGGTTGGCTACGATACGGTTACGACCTTAGCGGCACCAATAATTGGATGCATTGATTCTCATAAGGTTGGTCGAATCAGCTGTTATAAGGTTACCGATACGGTTACCGATAAAGCACCAATGTCTGCAGCTTTAGTTGACGCGATAAACGTAAAAAGCCAAAGCAAAGAGAATAAATTATGAAGAGACGTCACTCGTTACTCGAAGCCATATGCTCAATGCTTTCTAAGAGGTAGTCGCTGGTTTTTTTGGGCGAGATGTGCATAAAATGTCTTCTAACCATTTTCGTGGGGTACTTGCGTTTATTTTTCCGCCTGTATTTAATTAACTAATTAATTCTCTTTCCAAAAATCACAGTTGCATAATGTGCCTACACTGTAGGAATAAATGCGAGACAATTCAAAAATGTCCCTCTTAGAAAAAATTCGGCATATATTTTTTGATTTCTGGGAGTTACTCGCCACTCGTAGCAGACTGGTGGCTCTTATTTTATTTATCCTCTTTGCATTGTTGCTCAAAACAAGTTTCCTGAAAGCGCCGATTGTGACGCAGCCATTTTGACGAGGCCATTTACAGTACGGCATCACATCACCGCAATCAGCTGTTCTATTTGTTTTGAACCGAGGTTCCTTTAGCTTTCGTAATGTTGCGGAAGTTTTTAACAAATTCCAATAAATATGTGCCGTTGCTTCACAGAAGACAGCAAGTAAGATTAAAATTAACGAGTTACTGAATATTTTTAATTTAGTTCATACATGACCAACAGCTATCAGCACCAAGTACGGTGAGCACAGTGCTCGATGATGAAACACTATTGGATCAAGCGCACATAGACGAAGCTGTGAGAGTGAATCCTTTGTTGGCTAGAGTGTCCCCGGCACAATGGCGTAATGTACATGAAACACTCATGAATCACGGTCTCAATACGAGCAATTTCCTGCGCATTGCAACCGGTTGTTGTTGTTGTTGTTGTTGTAGCAATGCTCGCCCCACCTAATAGCCGCGACCAATCACAAATTGTCATTAATATCCTCTAACGGGAGTCCAAGGAAACTTGCCGTTTCAACAGGGGTGGACCATAAGGAAAGGGGTGTTAGAGGCGTTGGTTCCACATTACAATTAAAGAGGTGGTTGGTGTCATGTGGGGACACATTGCAAGTGGGGCATACATTTTGTATGTCGGGGTTGATTCCGGATAGGTAAGAGTTTAACCTGTTACAGTATCCAGAACGAAGTTGAGCAAGAGTGACACGCGTTTCCCTGGGGAGTATGCGTTCCTCTTCCGCGAGTTTTGGATAATTTTCGTTAAGCACTGGATTCACCGGGCAATTCCCGGCATAAAGGTCCGACGCCTGTTTATGGAGTTCACCAAGGACCTGCTTGTGTTTTTTCACTTCATACGGCTGGATTCTCAGGTGCCGTATTTCCTCAAAATGCTTACAGAGATGACTCCTTAAGCCCCTAGGCGGTGCTGGTTCATCAATCAGATGTCTGTTGGGATGCCCAGGTTTCTGGGTATTCAACAGGAACTGTTTGGTCAGCATCTCATTTCTCTCCCTGATGGGGAGTATTCTCGCCTCATTATGCAGATGGTGTTCTGGGGACATAAGAAGACAGCCCGTGGCGATTCTGAGAGCAGTATTTTGGCAGGCTTGTAGTTTCTTCCAGTGGGTGATTTTTAGCCTTGGCGACCATATGGGTGACGCGTAGCACGTAATCGGCTGGCTGATTGCTTTGTATGTAGTCATGAGCGTTTCTTTATCTTTTCCCCAAGTACTGCCAGCGAGGGATTTGAGGATTTTGTTACGGCTCTGAATTCTCGGAACAATTGCGGCTGCGTTCTCACCAAAATGTAGATCCTGATCAAACGTCACACCCAAGATTTTGGGGTGTAGGACAGTCGGTAGCGTAGTGCCATCGACGTGGATGTTCAAAATGGTCGACATTTGGGACGTCCATGTTGTAAATAAGGTCGCGGAAGATTTAGTCGGTGATAATGCCAGGTTTCGCGAGGCGAAGAAACTGGAGAGATCAGGAAGGTAGCCGTTTATTTTATTGCACAGCGCATCGATCTTTGGGCCTGGGCCTGTGGCCATTATTGTGCAGTCATCGGCGTAGGAAACGATTGTGACTCCTTCCGGTGGTGAAGGTAGCTTATATATGTAGAAATTAAACAAAAGTGGGGATAGGACACCACCCTGTGGCACTCCTTGTTTAATTCTCCTTGGTTTTGATGTTTCGTTTCTAAATTGCACCGATGCCTGCCGACCACCCAGATAATTTGCGGTCCACCTTTTAAGACATGGGGGAAGGGTAGACCCTTCCAGGTCTTGCAGTAACGAGCCATGGTTGACCGTATCAAAAGCTTTTGATAGGTCTAGCGCTACGAGTACTGTTCTATGGTGGGGGTATTGATTTAAACCGCAATTTTTCTGGGTGCTAATGGCATTTAGCGCGGTGGTAGTGCTATGGAGTTTTCTGAAGCCATGCTAATCAGGGGCTAGCTGCAAATTTGCTTCAAGCGTCTTTGCCACTAGCGATAGGAGAGATATCGGACGATACGACTCACCTATGTTAGCTGGTTTCCCAGGCTTTAGTAGCGGGACCACCTTGGCCATTTTCCATTTCTCAGGTATGACAAAGGTGGAAAGAGACAGGTTGAAGACATGCGCTAAATATTTGAAACCCTCTTTCCCTAGGCTTTTAAGCATCGGCATGGTTATGCCGTCTGGGCCCACTGCTTTGGATGGTTTAGCACGACCAATGGCGTCCTCAACCTCTTTAGCGGTGATGGTGATTGGTGACGCGCTGGATTTGTGTTTATGTGCGTGTCTATTGGCTCTCCGTCTATCTTTGTCGACCGTAGGATGCATTATATATTGTCGGCAGAAAGCGCTCGCGCATTTTTTCGCGTCCGACAGCACTTTGTCGCCAAAGGCGATGGAAACTTTGTCTTTGTGCTTAGTCGGATTCGATAGGGACTTTACGGTGGACCAAAGTTCACCCACACCGGTAGAGAGGTTACAACCTCTTAGGTGTTCCTCCCATTTCGCCCGCTTGTGTTCATCCACAAGCAATCTGATGCGTTGGTTTATATCCCTTATTTGGGGGTCGCCTGGATCAAGCTGTCTTATAAGGTCACGTTCTCTCGCTAAGTCATAGTGCCATCGGTTCCTTTTATAATTGCTTTATTATCGAATCGTTTCAGACTGCTAAGCATTAGTTCAGCTTTCCGATCAGGTCCATAATGTAGCACAATATTAGCTTCTTCATCAACACCGTCTTTATTCAATGTACCATTAGCCATGATATTTTGTGGGAAATAGCCGAATATCCACAATGCGAACTGTAAAGCATAGACACCCAATTCAAGTGTAACACCACCACCAAGACTGCGCCGCCTAAGAGGAAATACAAAGATAATAAGTAAATGATTTACTCATCCACTCATACATCACTTACATTATACGGCCGACTTTTTCCATTGGGAAACCGAATGTGCAATTAACATTGAGCACCTCACCCAGGGCGTTGACCAAATTCCCTCCATAAGGAAACAGCCTTTGCTATGCGAATGTCTTATCAATTGCAACGTTTGATCCTCATTCATACAAAGTGGTTTCTCACAGAGTACATGCTTGCCATGGTCCAGCATCATGCGACTTATTTCCAAGTGAAAGGGGTTTAGTGATGAAATGTAGACAATATCTAGAATGAAGGAGACTACAGTTGATACATGAAGGTAAATAACTACAAGAGGTTTCTGACATGCATCTTTTTGTGAACATACCACTTTTGTTCAATGCTTGGTTTACGTTAACCGGCAATTTATCTGACAGAAATAGTTAGTTCAAGTGTTAAATGAGAAGCGCCTGAATTACACGGGCAAGATTGTAGTTAAATTAAGTGGGGGTGGAAAGGAATAGGTCTCTGAGAGATTGCTTCCAAATTTTTATTGAAATTTCAGGACAATGAGTCCTCACAAATTGGGAGATCGATCAAGCATAAATAAAACTTCAGGCCCATCTATCAAGATGTTCTTTATGTTAAAATGCACATTCGTAGTAAATTGAAACATCCAGCACCACACGACATTGACACATAAGAAAGTCGTGAGGTTAGAAGGCAGTTCAAAGGGAGTTCTCCAGACGTTTATGACATGAATTTCTGCGAAAGCTGAGGTAGCACAACCGAGCGGCCAATGCCAAAATACTGCTCTCAGAACCGTCACGGGCTGTCTTCTTAAGTCCCCAGAGCACCATCTACATAATGAGGCGAGAATACTCCCCATTAGGGAGAGAAATGAGATGCTAACCAAACAATTCCTGTTGAATTCCCAAAAACCTGGTCATCCCAACAGACATGTTGTTGTTGTAGCAGTGCTTCGCCCCACCAAATAGGTGCGACCGATCACAAATTGTCATCAATATCCTCTAACGGGAGTCCAAGGAAACTTGCTGTTTCAACAGGGGTGCACCATAATGAGAGGGGTTTTAGAGGCGTTGTGGTTCCACATTACAATTGAAGATATGGTTGGTGTCATGTGGGGACACATTGCAAGCAGGGCAAACATTTTGTATGTCGGGGTTGATTCCGGATAAGTAAGAGTTTAACCTGTTACAGTATCCAGAACGAAGTTGAGCTAGAGTAACTCGCGTTTCCCTGGGGAGTATGCGTTCCTCTTCCGCAAGTTTTGGGTACTGTTCTTTGAGTACTGGATTCACTGGGCAATTCTTGGCATAAAGGTCCGACTTTATTTATTATTTATAGAGTCTTATCGATGTTGATGGTTCTTTTCCAAATATAGATCAGGTTCGTTCCGGTAACAACCGCTAATAAGGTACAAGCCCGACCACCTGGGGAACGATATAAGATGACCACATTAAACCTTCTTGACCGAAGGAAGCTCTGCGGGGGGAGTGCGGATCGATTGGCGGAAAACAGTCGCAGATTTGAGTTTAAAAGTTATAAAAAAAAACAAACAATTTTTTGTACTCGAGTCTCAAAAAAACGAAATTACTTTTTGTATTTTTTTTTTTTGAGGAATTGAAATGTAATCAATTCCTTTGCTGTGGAGGAGAGGAATTGATTACTTTTTCCAATTACTGAGGAATGTAATGGGTAATGTAATGGAATTGAATTTACCCAGCTCTGAATACGAGGAATGGGAGAAGGGAAAAAAACTCGCACGGAATTTATGTTTAGAATTGGGCTGAATATGAAAAATTTAAACATTATTTTATGTCTATAGTTAAAATTTTAAGAGGTTTGAGCGAATATATTTTTTAAATTGGATAGCTTGGTTTATTAATCACATTTATAAGTATTGTACATACATTTGACTATCGGCCCAAAAGTAGGTATAATAGAGACCCATTATTTTAGGCTTCGTGTAAATATGGAGTTTTTGGTTCCATTACCTTATTTTCTATATTTTATAGACTTGTAGACCTACATTGACACCCTATACACCTCTATATTAGTATTATGTCTAATAAATTTTGTTCGGTCACGCTCTACTGTCTATGAGGAACTTGGGGTCGCCAATGCCTCGGATGCTAAAGAAACGTGGTTCGCCACGGGTAGGTGAGGTCGACAATTGGGTTGGAGAAGCTATAAATTGCGCTGACAACCCATTCAAAGCTTCCGCAACTCACCTACGCGAGGCCAATCCTGTTATAAATATGAATATTTAGCAGGCAACAACAACAACAGCAACAACAAAAGCAGAGTAATAAAGATATTTGACAAAAGAAATTAACGATCTCAAATAGATGTATTGTTGTTGTTGTAGCGATAAGGACACTCTCCGAAGGCCTTGGGGAGTGTCATCGATGTTGATGATCCTTTGCCGGATGCAGATCCGGTACGTTCCGGTACCAGGCCCGACCTTTTCGGGAACGATTTGTTATGGCCACATGCGACCTTCTAGGCCATCCCACCCCCTAGATCCATGAGGAGTTCGGGGTCGCAGAGCCTCTGCTGTTAATGAAACAGAACTCGCCACGGATAGGTGAAGTTGACAATTGGGTTTGGAGAAGCTATGGTAATTCTTTACTTTAGCTCACAACTGCTAAAACTCGTCCAAAAATATTGCGAGGTGTCAAAAACGCGTTATGAACCCAGGACCACGAATCCGAAAGCGGATATTAAATAATTAGTTTCTGTCAAAAGATATTTCCAAAACCGAAAAATGGCCCTGGGGAGTTCCGAAACCGGGGGTGGGATCCAAAGTAATTTTGCGCGGAACACCTTTCCTGGTGGGTCCAACACCGGTTTGGAGACCAAAACTATATCTGCGCAAAACACTTTTACCCAGCTTTTCTTGTGGGTTCAACAAAATCATCAAAATTACAACAACCACATGAAAATTTTCTAATTTGTGATCCTGGGCCCAAAGCACGTCTTTTGACACCCCTCCCAATAATTTTGCACGAGTTTTAGCAGTTGTGAGCTAAAGTAAATAATTACCTTATGATTTAAACAAATTATATATTTGAAACAATGGAAGCAACTGAAAATTTACACGAATACCACTCTTATGATTTGCCCAAGTGAATCTGATTCTCAGGCTCCAAATAGTATTTTTTTTAATATACTTGTGCATTATTTTTTTTACACTTACCAACAAAGGCTTTTAACTCATAGTCAACGCTACAAGATTTACCCGTATCGCCTGGCGCGGGTTGTAGTGACACAGAAACTGGACAATAAGGAGGAACTTCAAACGTTCAGTTTGTTGTGGAGGATATATTTGCTCATGCGCTAAATACAAGTCTTTACGAAATGTTAGACCAAGCACGCCCAAATCCTCACGTCCATATCTGAAGGCGGCAAGTACTTGTCCAAACACCTTGCGATCTTTTTTCGGGATCGATGAAAACTACCCCGTCGATAGGATCGACATGTGAAATGTGGTCGACGAAATCACGATGGGACTTTTTGGTGGTAAAGTTCCTTTAAACTTAATTCCTATTTTGGAATTCTTAGAAATATTGCAATCACCACCTTGATTGACCCACGGGTACCTCCGTAACGGGGGGTGGAATCCATAGTATTTTTGCGCAAAACACCTTTCTGCGTTGGCGGCCTTCGGCCGCGCTTATAAACAATAACCCTGGGCTACGCCATGCCAATTCCGGGTGTGTGGTATAACCGTGGCTACCGCCACGGTGATGCACAATTTTTTTTGTGGGCACGAACACAACAACAACCACATGAAAATCACCAACTTCAACTGCAAATATCTCCGGACAGATACAATTTTTACTTTCCGCCTTCGGATTATTGTTCTCGAAATTAATACGCGTCTTCTGACACCTCTCTCGTTATTTTTGGTAGCGTATTAGAAGTCGACCCCTCAACTAGACTATTACCATAGGGAAAAATATTCGCAACGACCACCTTCATCAAAGCAGCGATAGTCACATTTTTCGCAATGTTCGTTTATATACAAAAACAATTACCCCACCTGATGCTGAGCGACTATTTTTTCTTGGCTTTCCAATAAACATGCATTAAAAGACAACATAAATTGAAACATTTTCTCCACAACATCTTTTCCACAATCACAAAAGAAATTGCATGCACGAATTGAATTATTCACTGTACGCAGATGGTGCCAAAAATGCAAGAACCTACATCCGTTAAAACTCACTTGATTTTGGTTCCTTTCTGGAAAATATAAATGCAAATACCGTAGCGCACACAACACTTAATTTAAACTTAGTTTTTATTATATCCGAAATTATTTGTAAATAAATTTTTATTACTCTGCTGTTGCGTTTCAAGCTGAAAATAACAAATGGCGGATTCGCAGAAAATTTTTGTGACGTATTTGAGGGTACATAGCATGTAGGAAAAGGCAAGCATATATGTATCGGGCATTTCAATTAGGCCATCTCATTCTGCCATACTAACAATTGTGGAACAATGTGGGATATTTTGTTGTTGGTCGCCATCTTTGGTCACTAGATTTTTGCTGGACATATGAATAAAATATGAACCAAAAAAATTGAATTTTCAATATTTATTATTTTCAATATTATTATATATGTACATGAAATTGGAACTTATATTAATACAGTTCATATAAAAAAGAAGTAAGTACTTTAATAATAAATAAACTCGCTTAATTGGTTTTTGTTTTCCAATTAAAATTTTTCTAAGCGAGCAGACCATAATTTTAAGCTTTAGAAAAAACTCCAATTATTTGAATACTCTACAAGTTAAAGAAATTCAGATTAGGCTTACTTTTTTTTTCAGATCAAGAATATTCAAAGGTGTCGTGGAATCAGATTGCTGTCGTAATTGGTGAACCTAAAAATGTACGACTAGTAATTGAGTCAGACTTATTATTTTTCTAAATCTAATCATTCAAGCAATAATTCTGCAACCCTTAGCAGGAGTATTGATTGGTTTCAAATCTAATTCCGACCGCAATCGTATCACGACATCCTTTTGTCATATAGGGTATACAATGTGCGTATAAGAACGTAACAAAATGCAACGCTTTAAGAATAGAAGTCAAGATGTAATTAGTAATAAGAATAATGTACGAAGAGAGTGAATAAATGATCAGTCACTATCCAGAAAGCAAACCCACTAGTTGGTTACATTAACTGGCGACGAGAAACAAAAAAAAAAACGTGTGCTAATTTATCAAGCTGAAGAGCTTATCGGAGTATGCCCACCGGATCACCGAACAATACGGGAGGAAGCACCGCTAATGTACAAAACGCGTCAAGGAGCAACACGGCGGTCAATAACACTAATGCGAGAACAAGTCTTTTTAACTTCGAAGCCTTCGAACGCAAAAATTACTACATTTTCACGTTGGGTAAAGCGATTAGAGACTGCAATGGCAATTCATGGAATAAGTGACTCCGCCGAAGTCCGGCGTAATCTCCTTTTGTATTACATTGGAGCAAATACGTACAATATCCTCTGTGACAAATTGCTGCCACAAATGCCAGAGGAAAAACAGTACGGTAAATTGGTATCAATGCTAAAAAACATTTTGACCCTAAGCCTAACGAGATATTGGAAAACTACAGGTTTAATTCCAGGAAACAAAATGGCGGTGAGTCTTGCACAGAATTCATCACGGCACTTCGACGATTGGCAGTAGGTTGCAATTTTGGTGCATATTTAGATACAGCATTGAGGAATCAATTTGTATTTGGTCTAACAAATCAACAAATTCAAAGTCGACTTTTAGAAGAAAAAACCTTCACGCTAGATCAAGCCATTAATTTAGCAATGGCAGTCGAAACGGCAGAAAAGGGAGGTGCAGAACTTCAGATTAAAGAAGGTACAAAAGAAGGGGTAAATAAAATGTTTGAAAGAAAAAGCGGATACAAAGGCAAATCAAAAGGTAACATAAAAAAGTCATCAAATGATGGTAAAGAAGAAAATCACCAATGTTTCCACTGTGGCAACACTGCGCACACAGCGAAAGAGTGCACATACAAAGACGCAAAATGTCATTTCTGTAGGAAACGAGGGCATTTACGAAAAGTGTGTTTTCAAGAAAAGAAAAAGAAAATAAATCAAATAGACACAGGAGTGGAAAAAACTGTGGAAGAGTTACTGCAAGTTAACGAAAAAAGTGTAAACAACATACGACAAAAGTGCGAACTCAAAGTAAGCGGCGCAAACATACAATTTGAAGTATATACAGGCTCGCCAGTATCAATAATTAATATGAAAGATGCAAAGAAACATTTCCCCAAATTAAAAGTATTCTCTCCGGACACTGAGTTAATAAGCTATTGTGGCACTTCACTAAATTGTGTTGGGTTTGTATGGGTTAGCGTAGAATCCCAGAGCAATACAGTACCAGTGAAGCTATACATTGTGCGATCCGATCGAATGCCTCTACTCGGAAGGGAGTGGCTTCGCAGCATTAAGTTAAACTGGGGTGACGTAATGGAAAAACAGTTAACGTGCAACAAAGTCCAGTCGGCGCCATTAAAATCTAACAATGTTATTGAAATGCTAAAGGGCAAATATCCGGAAGTTTTTTCTCCCACAGTAGGTAAAATAACAGATATGCAAGTCAGATTGCACTTAAAGCCGAATGCTACATCGAAGTTTGTAAGAGCGCGAAGGGTGGCTTTTCCACTGTATGTGGTGGAAAAGAAAATAGACAGGCAAGTGGAAGAGGGGCTTCTTGTGAAAGTTGAACAGAGTGAATGGGCAACACCTTTAGTTGTAATACCCAAGAAACAGGGTTGCGTACGGATTTGCGGGGATTACAAGGTTACCCTTAATCCAGCTTTGGTAGTGGACCAGCACTCATTGCCCACAATAGATGAGCTATTTTCCAAAATGTCAGGTGGAAAGAAGTTTTCCAAGATCGATCTGTCGAGTGCATATCTACAATTAGAGGTGCATCCGGATGATCAAAAATTTATGACGCTGAGCACTCACAAAGGTTTATACCAACCCACGAGACTCATGTTTGGCATTGCCAGCGCACCCGCTAAGTGGCAACGGTTAATGGAACAGTTGGTGGGAGATATTCCCGGAGTGTCGGTATTTCTTGATGACATTAAGATCACAGCAGCCAACGATGAAAAACATATCTTTCGGCTAGACACAGTTTTTCAACGACTGCACAATCACAATATGCGTGTGAATATACAAAAGTGTGAATTTATGAAAGACCGTATAGAATATTGCGGATATGTGATTGATGAATGTGGTATACATAGGGTCAAAAGCAAAGTGGATGCTATACAAAAAATTAAAAAGCCTACAAACAAAGATGAAGTACGGGCGTTCTTGGGCCTAATTAATTACTATGGCCGTTTTGTAAAAAACTTGAGCAACATCATCTATCCGCTAAATAAGCTGCTACAAAATGATGTAAAATTTGTATTCGACAAAAACTGCGAAAAAGCATTCGCTAAGGTGAAAGAGCAAATGCAGTCCAGTTTATTTTTAACACACTATGATCCAAAGCTGCCGGTGGTATTGGCTGTAGATGCCAATCCCGTTGGAGTAGGTGCGGTCCTCAGTCACGTCTATGAGGACGGTTCGGAGAAACCTTTGTAATTTGCATCGCAGACCCTTGACAAAACGCAGCAAAAATATAGTCAAATTGATAAGGAAGCATATGCTATTATTTTCGGTGTTCGCAAATTTTACCAGTACTTGTATGGTAAACGTTTTATACTAGTAACGGATAATAAACCGATTTCACAAATATTTTCACCGCATAAGGGCTTGCCCCTGTTGTCAGCCACAAGAATGCAGCACTACGCAATATTTCTGGCACATTTCGATTTTGAAATTCGATTAAAACGATCCAAAGATAATGCTAATGCGGATGCAATGTCGCGATTACCGATTTCGGAGATTAATGGAAAGATGGAAGAGGTACAGCCAACGAGTTAAGAAAAAAAACTGAAGAGGATGACGAAGTAAAGATTCTGCTACAATGTTTGAAATTGGGAAGAGATGCGGACCCAAAACATCGTTTTGGAATCACTCAAACAGAATTCATTCTACAACACGGTTGCTTATGCGAGGTTTACGAGTGTATATACCAGCACTCTTACGAAAGAAAATTCTCGACGAGTTACATTGTGCGCATTTTGGAATTAGTAGGATGAAGAGTCTGGCAAGAGCATACTGCTGGTGGAACAGGATGGACAAAGACATTGAGGACCTAGTCTCGAATTGTTCAGAGTGCCAAATTTTCTATACCAAACGCAAAGCTAGCAAAGCCGCTTCACAGCTGGGTGGTCCCAAAGAAACCGTTTGAAAGAGTACACGCCGACTTTGCAGGACCATTCATGGGTAAATACCTTTTCATTTTAATCGACGCTTTGAGTAAATGGCCTGAAGTACATATTGTACCGAACATAACAACGAGTATCATGATACAGAAATGCCGAGAAATATTTTCCACGTTTGGAATCCCCGACGTTTTTGTTAGCGATCACGGAACGCAATTCATTTCCAGTGAATTCCAAAATTTTTTGAAATTGAATGGGATTATCCACAAGATGGGAGCTCCATACCATCCCGCAACTAACGGGCAGGCGGAAAGGTTTGTCCAAACGATAAAAAACAAACTTAGAGCCTCGAAATGCAACGCGGTAGACATGAATTGCGAATTGACAAAGATCCTACTCGCATATAGAAGGGCAATTCATCCAGCTACCCAGAAGTCACCATCCATGCTTATGTTGGGTCGACAAATAAAATCGCGCATAGATTTACTACTACCACAAAACGCGGGAAAGCTGAGCGAACGTAAAATTGTAGAAGCAAAATTTTCGATCGGAGAGAGAGTGGCGGCACGCGAGTACCTGGCAAAGGAAAAATGGCGTTTTGGAACGGTTATTGAGGTGTTAGGAGAGTTACATTTCAGTATTCGATTAGACGATGGTCGTATTTGGAAGAGACACGTTGATCAGTTAAGGAAAATCGGCAGTAAGACGAGCTTGGAATTAGAGGACGACCAAACATCTGCTTCGAAACCTACAACATCTCGGTTTGTATATCCTAATCCTAACCAAGATAAAAGTTTCATTCTAGGTTCGAGCCAGATTCAGGAATCACAGCCCTTACTGAGCAATGAGTCATCCACACCAAAGTCGACACCGCAAGGAGCGTCAAACCCTGAAAGGGAAGTCAATAAAGAAGTCAAAATAAGAGAGGCAGTAGAGACTCCAGTTAACATCGAAGGTGACAATTTACGTCGACAATCAAAACGAAGACGGAACATACCACTACGTTTCCGACAATCATAATTTCAAATGTAAAATATAAAATAGTCATGAATTTCATTTGTTCCATTTTCCATGTCAATGTAAACGTACTTAGATTTATAAGCAAGGAAGCTTAATCCTTACACTAATGCCATATGAATTAATAAATAAGTGAAGGATTAAGGAGGGGGAGAAGTGTCATATATAGGGTATAACAATGTGCGTATAAGAACGTAACAAGATGCAACCCTTTAAGAATAGAAGTCAAGATGTAATTAGTAATAAGAATAATGTACGAAGAGAATGAATAAATGATCAGTCACTATCCAGAAAGCAAACCCACTAGTTGGTTACATTACCTTTATTATATATGCACATGAAAGTGCAACTTAAATTAATACAGTTGATATAAAGAAAAGTAAGTACTTTAATAATAACATAAACTCTCTTAATTGGTTTTTGTTTTCCAATTGAAATTTTTTCCTGGTCAAGCACATCTCTAACCTGTGTTGGCAAAAGATATGATTATACTGCCTTCGATAGATAGTCGGACGAGCCGCTACTCGGCGAAGTAGAGATGACCGTTGTGTCGGTGGCTGCAGTTACAACAGCAGTTTCTAACTATGCACCATCCATACAGTGTGATGAATGCTTCACTGCTTTTCCAATTGCTTGGCGCCAGCAATTTTTGCTGATTGTAAAGCTTTAGCTGTAATGCAAATATATAGATGGGTTAAAGTGGTTTTCGTATGTTATTCAACAACTCACTATATGCCATCATCATATCCTTCTCATCGATTTTGAATATGTGTACTGTTTCAGTATTCAGACCCAGTTCGTGCAATATTTTCGATTTGATGAATATGTATACTATCCGTTAGGCAGACAATTAGGTGCGTTCGATTCATTCATATACTGCGGGTATTTGATCCGTAGACGCAATGGCAGATATTTTGATTATTTTTGAAGTGTAACATTTGTAAACAATTGGGTTTCTCTGCTGTCACCATTACCACTAAAGAGCTATTGAAGAAACGCTCGACCTATATAATATGTTGCGATTTACGCGCATAGATTTCTTCCACCTTGTCACAGTTATTAATGGAGAAAATGCGAAAGCAATATTTACCATCCAATACCGAAATGGAACTGTAGAGGAAGAAACATTTTATAAAATTTAATAAAATCAAAAAATGATAGTTGTGCTAAATGGGGTAACGTATTGTATGTTAAAGTATAGCGAAGTCTCAGCGGCTTTGTCCTGGTGAAATTAGGTTTTATTCTTCATTCTTAGGAACATGTACGAAGGTACCTGGTAAGATATTAAAAATTCTCAACGCTTTTTTTGCAATAACTTAAAAAAACTCATGTTCAAACTTCTGCTTAACTTTTACATATCAATAGCTACCTTTACCACCAGGAGTCACTATTGCTTCTACGCCTATGCTATTGTTTCCTACATCGATGAGCTTTGTAATAAAATAAACAGCTATCTACCCAATCTCTCCAAGTTTGTCGCCTCTCGAAACCTGATATTGTCACCAACCAAATCATCGGTGACCTTATTTAAAACATGGCCGCACCAAATGTCGACCATATGACATTACCCTACCGACTGTCTGACACCTTAAAATTTTGGGTGTGACTTTCGATCAGGATCTACATCTTGGAGAGCATGCACTAGCAATTGTAACGAAAATCCAGAGCTGTAACAAATATTTAATATAATTCGATAAACCGGCAGTACTTGGGGTAAATATAAATATACGTTTGCATGGTACGCGTCTCCGATATGGTCGCCAAGCCTAAAGGTTACTCACTGGAAGAAAATACAAGCCTGCCAAAATGCTGTCCCCAAAACCGCTACGGGCTGCCTTCTTATGTCCTCAGAACACCACCTGCACAATGAAGCGAGAAAACTCCCAATAAGGGAAAGAAATGAAATGCTAACCAAACACTTCCTGTAGAATACCCAGAAACCTGGGCATCCCAACAGACATCTAATTGTTGATCCAACACCGCTTAGGGGCTTAAAGAGTCATCTCCCCCAAGCATTATGAGGTAATACGGCACCTGAGAACTCAGCCACACAAGCAGGTCCTCAGTGAACTCCACAAACAGGCGTCGGACCTTTATGCTAGGAATTGCCCGGTGAATCCAGTACTCAAAGAACAGTACCCAAAACTTGCGGAAGAGAGCCGCATACTCCCCAGGGAAAAGCGAGTCACTCTAGCTCAACTTCGTTCTGGACACTGTAACAGGTTAGACTCTTACCTATCCAGAATCAACCCCGACATACAAAATGTATGCCCCACTTGCGATGTGTCCCCACATGACACCAACCATCTCTTTAATTGTAATGTGGAACCAACGCCTCTAACACCCCTTTCATTATGCTCCACCCCTGTTGAAACAGCAAGTTTCCTTGGATTCCCGTTAGAGGATATTGATGACAATTTGTGATCGGTCGCACCTATTAGGTGGAGCGAAGCACTGCTACAACAACAACAACCATCTCGGGAACGATTAATATCATCACTTTAAACCTTCTAAGCCATCCCGCCCACCCCCTATTTCCACGAGGAACTTGGGTCGCCATTACACATTACTCTGAACTAGCCCACGGCGACGTTACTGATCAGTTTAACGCCTTACAGGTAGTTGGCAAAAGAAACGGCATATACGACCAGAAGGCACTCGAAGACGATGCCTCAAAACTACAACCAAAAGCAATAATTATCATTTCACTGACACACATTTTATAGTTTTTTCTTCCGGAGTTGGACACAATCTTTTCATAATATGACTTAACAATTTAAGATTAGAAATTTTTTTCAATTTGTATTTTGACTTACCTGCAACAGCGAGCGAGTGTAGGTTTTACGTGAGTACCTGTCTTCGAAGACCTAACCTCACGTATGTACCAAGTACACAGGTCAAAGCAGGTCTGACCAGCCCCCAAGGCTCGCTTACCTTGGTACCAATCGATAATGTGAGTGGACACATCATCACCTTGGTGGGGTTGGAGGCCTATCTAACACCTCTTCCATTCTATGGGTCATGGCACCCGGTTGCAATGCAACTCCACATTCGAGCTGACCAACTTTTACCGCATTCGGATATCAACCACAGCCACCACGATGCTCCCAAAGGGGCCAACCGCAATCGACCAGAAACGGAGCAAGCACCGCGGGCTATCTGTTCCCCGTGGTACCACTTTAAAGTCTTGGTCTGACTTTCGCAGCCGAAGCCACTTCCGGTTGAGTGTCCACCTACTCCGGACCGGCCGCCTAGGGGTGAGGTGGGGTTAGACCCCCCCCCCCCCCCCCCCACATCCACGGACATACGCACAAATTAACCACCACGATCACCAAAGGTCCAATTCCAAAATATCAACAAAATGATGTGGTGTATAAAATAACATGCAATGGTCGCGATGATGATAAATGTGGAAAATGTTATGTTGGAACAACGAAACGACAACTGGGTATACGTATCAATGAACACCAAAAAGACGCAGCAAACAAAAAAAAAAACACCGGTTTAGCTCATCACTCAATCAAGAGCAACCATATAGCGGACTTCTCAAATGTCGAAATATTAGATATTGAAAAAAGAGAAAAAACGAGAATGCCTCTAGAAAGCATAAGAATACAACAAGAAATAGACAACACACTAAATTTTAAAGAAGACTTTGAGAACATCAGCAGCGTCTACTCAGCTGTTATTCAGAGATGCAAGTCAAAGTAAACAAAAAAATGCAAGTGCCAACTCTTTATGTTTGTTTAAAAATAAAGTGCAATTTATAATTTAATTCTAATATAATTAATGTAAGTAAAAGAAAAAAAAATTGTGTGAAGTGTTAGTTTCATGTTTATTGGTAGAAAAAAGTATCAAATGTTAATATGTATATTATTTTTACATATTTAGCATTAAAGAAAATCCCCAGAAGATGACGTGAGAAAAAAGAACGTCGAAACGCGTCGGGAAACCAACAACTGTGTTTTAATTTTTTGACCATATGTGCTCAACCCAGCAAACATAAATATCAGAAATTGGTCCATATATAAATATAAAACATTTTTATTCTACACATTCTAATTTAACAAAAAACTTACCTCAGCATTTTGATATTTGGCGATGTCTCCTATTTTTTTTTTTTTTTTTTTTGGGTTTGGTTGAATGGCACGGACGCTAGTCCATAACGCCAGGTTGTATGTCGGATGGTTCTTTTTTCAGATTGTTGTATATATAATTTTTGCTCCACTTATACACAATGGTAGTACCAAGGTGGCCAGAACCATGTGTAGCAGCTTGCAATTCGGTATTAATTATTGTAATTGTTCGTATTTTCAATTAGGGTTGGTTTTTACTTGGCTCCACGCCATGTTATATTCAATTTGTCTTATTTATTTCAATTTGACTTTTATCCAATTGGGGTAATTATTTATCGGTTTGTAAAAGTAGGTATATATTTTAAAGAATTTATATTCATTCTGGTTGTGTGTACATGACTGTACATTAATATATAGTAAATTTTCAATCCCGTTATTTGTTCTTTTTGTCCTTGGTGGAGTTATATGTATATTATCGCACTTTTATCGCAGTTTATATATGAGGTCATCTCTACCCCGTTATATGTTCCGTTTATCATATATGTATGAATTTATGTAAAACGAAAGTTTTACTTATATTTTTACATTTAACATAATTTTTAAATTAAATGTTGACAATATTTTTTAATTTATTTGATTTTAATTGTTCCGGACTTTTGCCCGTTTGCCGTATATATGTTGAATGTATTTATTAACATTTTAATGTTACATTTGATTTTGCCCGATAGCAATTATATGTATTTTTTGCACAAAATGCATATTTTTATTTTAATGTTTTTTCAGATTTTTGCCCGATAGCAATATAATCTTTTTGCACAATTTGATTTTTTTCTTTTTTAAATGTTTCTCTCTTTAGTTATTTAACGCGAAACACGTTTTACTTACGCGTAACGCTGTGAAATTCCTTGCGGTCTGGATTTGTACTCAACCACATGTTATAAAGTCCAATTTTTCTTATGGTTGAGCTGCAAGGAATTTCAGCGAACCGTTCACGACGAGATTGAAAACGCGAATGGCGATGTCTCCTAGAGTTTTACAGTTGGATTCACAATATCCAATAATTTCATAATGGTTGCCCCGTCATTTGAAATTGTGGACTTACCAGTGGAATCAACAATATGCTTGTCAATACTACGTGAACCCAATGTAGTGCGTACAGCGTCCACAATTGAATGCGAGGCATTGATGTTGGATATGAGTTGAGGTTTACCTTGAGAGCTATCGGTACACAAACATTATTTACACAAATACTCTTGTACCCAATACTAGTTCAGGACGTTCATATTTATCGACACGCTGTCCGGTGTGGCCCAAATGTTGGAAATATGCAGTTGGCACTGTTGAGAAAAAATATGGATCAACGAACACAAGTAAAAGTGAAAGATTTTTTTTACCATCTCTTGTTACTTTGTTATGGTATCGCATTTACAGTGGAAGCAGTAAGGAAGGCGGTCGGCATGATGTGTTGGTGCACAGTGGCTAGTCATTGTCGGCTGGGGCGGGTCCTTGCCAACCTTACTGTTCCTGCGCCATAAACAGAAAAAAGTTCCTATCATGCCTATCAAAAAACTCAGCTGTCAAATTCAAAAAAAAAACCGACAGAAGCGCAGAGACCGACTCAAAACGCTTATAAATTCAAACTAAAACGACATCCGGTCGAACCGGATGCCACGGACAGACCGTTAGACATTCAAAATTTTAAAATTCAAAAAGAAATAACCGCAAAAAAAAATACCGAACCGGACATGACCGGTTACTAATCGCTGAAAATCAAACTCAAAAATAAAACGCTGAAAATTTAAAAGAAAACAAACAAAAAGAGAAATGGGCCGAATATAACTTGGGGGCGCCGCGGGTGTTGTTGCGACGCCCGGTGCATTTATCCCGCCCTCAAATAACCATGGCCACCGTCGCACCTAAAATTCCGGTGGCCCCTTACCTGTATGCCCTAAGTGCCTTCTAAATGAATAGGGTAGTCAACATTCCCATTTTAATTACAAAAGTTTATTCAAAATTCATTTCGAAATAGTTCATAGACTATGGATTCAACCGTTTCTAAACGTATACCGCATTTTGAAGATGTCCAATAGTATTACATATATATCTGCGTATGTACTAGTATTAGCTTATATATCTAGATAGGTTTCCGTACGTTTAATTATTTCATTTAATTCCTTACACTCGTAGTACGGATATACTATATAATTATGTAATACAAACTATGTAATGGAAAAACTATACGTAATGAAAACTATATTAAGATTGTATTTATGTGTGCAAATGAATAGCCCTCGTATAAGGTAGTAGTTTCTCTAAATGTTGTTTCAAAACCAACATTGTTTACTTGCAACAAATAAACAACAAAAGAATTTAAAAAAAATGTACCTACAGGTTCCTGCCAAAAGATCCGCAAACGAGCTCGCATACGACAGTCGTCAGGAAAACTGGGAAAGTAAAATTAATTAACGTATTGGTATCTGGTGGTTATAGAATATAACTTCGTGTTCTAATTCCCCTTATTTTTTCTTTGGGTTTCTGTTGCTTTATTGTTCCTTTTTACATGATCTACATATGATATTTATGTAACTTACAAAAATGTCTTCAAAATTTTCTCCTTTTTAGGTGGGCATATTGAAAATATCTTTACTAATGTTACGGACATTCAGTACAAAAAAAAATGTTTCCTTTTCGAAGGAGTGTACAGTTTCATCTAAATCTGTTTTCTTCAAAATAGGTCGTACGCATTAAGTTATAGAGACAAGGTGACGAAACGCTTGTCCCAAATGTAATAGAAATAAATTCGAGATAATTAATTGTAAACAAATACGTATATAATTAAAGCGTTACATCTGTAAAACGAAAGAGAACTAGCCAACGGTATTATTTCCTTAGAATATATACCACTCCATTACAAGAATATTACTTCAACCGCTGCTAATGCAAAAACTTTGATTGAATGTACGTTCCAAAAAAAAATAATAGAACGTTCAATGCGCGCGAAAGGTCTCACACTTAAAGTTATGCCATTTGCGATTTCGAAATCGTTTTCAAAAGTTGAACTTTAGGGACTACGTTCGCACATTCAAGTTTAAGCAATGGTTCAAATAATTTTAAATTTCTTCAAATTATGGTTGAAAATTTTAAATCAATTTCGAGAGCAAAACAAAATGTTCATCTCCCTTTTTGAGGCTTACGGCCGTAATACGTAAACTATAGAAATAGAACTAATAATAAAAGTATACTGTTTTTAACTTGTCCGTGTCACGGAACGAACTCACCATGGTGCACGGTCGTTGCAGGTTGGTGTTGGTACTGTTCGTGGTTGTTGCGCTCTGGTCCGAGGTGATAAAATGAACCTGGTGGCGATAGACTTCGTGTTGACCTGTACGATCTTGACGACTTGGTGCTGATTTTGGCGTTCGTTAGGTTACGCTGCCGCGTACTGCTGCCGTTTCTTACTTGTCCTTATGTTACTACGAGAACACACAATTGCGTGGTTGCTATTGACTAAGAGTGGTCCGGAGACTGATGACCTACTCATTGATGAATGCCTCATGGTATTCACTCGAATACTCTTCCAGCTTGAACATTTTAAGTATTTTATTCTTCTCTGGTGCGGTAGTGGTGTTGAAAATATGTTTAGAACCCTCCACAAAAACAACTCGTAATCTCAATTTCGTTTCCACCATTTATGTTGCCGATAATGAAACGTTTGAACATTTTCCGTCTTGGCTTTCGGTTTCTTTTGCTGTGTGATTTCTATGATGAGGCAAGCCCCAAAAGGAATACATACATACACATATGTAGGTATATTAAATTCAATTCATTGGATTGCAATTTTCGGAGAACATCGAAACGCTAAATTGCAAACTCGTTCGATTTTATTTAGCGTTGTTCCCGCGAATTGAGTAATTTTGTTTTATTTTCGCAAATTCTGTTATAAATATTAGATCAAATCGAGAAATAAACTCTCACACAAGCACATGCCAGAAAAAAAAACGTTTCTCCTCTTCTTTTTTTCCTCTGTATCGGGCGGAAACTTCTGGTCGAACAAAAAATTTTTCTTAGTGATGGCCGGTCTATCTCTTCCTTCCTTTTTTGATATTTTTCATCGCAACCTTTGCCACATCGCTAGGTGTGTTCCCGTGAACACGCTCCCAAGGGGATCGCAGCCATATACCGTAGCAGCAGACCGTAACAAACCTGCTTCGCTTAGAAGGCCCGACGATGGAGCGAACAGGAAACCGGATCCGCTGTGGGAAGCCACTGCCAGGGGCCTCCAATGCCAATCAACGTGGGGCACGACTCACCCCTGAGATAAGAGTCTCAAAGTCCTACTACGAAGCTAGCCGGGCAACATAGGTCCATCAAAAAAAAAGTTAAGTCAAATTTGGGAATTATTTCTGTTTCCTAGTTTAAAAGGGCTTTGCGGCAATTAGACATTTGTTATGGAGAACTCGTCAAAACTCCGAAAGGTTTTAGTGGTTATCGCCCCCACAAAAGGCCTGACAAAAAAAAAGAGTATAGACATTTTGATATGGAGAACTCGTCCAAACTCCGAAAGGCTAGTCCGACCTAAGCGTGGACTGCCAGGGTGTTCACGGTCCTCGGTGAATCCGCGTGTGAGCATCCTATGAGGTTAGTGCTCGGGGAGAATACTGGGCGAGATGTCCTCGACCGCCAAAACGCCCAGACAAAAAAAAAAATTTAAGTTTAAAATAAAAAATCAATTTAAAAATCTTGGAAAAAAAAAAAGATTGCCATTACTCCCGGAAGGGGTGTTTCTGGTGGGCATTCGCCCGAACGACTGATCATTATAATCAGAAAAAAAATGTACTTTGTTAACTAGTAGTAATGGTATCAAAAAAAAAACTTCAGGGGAAAAGACCAAAAAACTGAAGAAAAGATTAATTACTTATATATATACTACGAGGGGGGTGTGATGGGAATGCTGGCATCCCATCATTAGAAGGCACAGGAAAACGATTTGGTTACATGTGAAAAAAAAATTTTATTACAAAAAAAAATTCACTCATACTGGTCCCTAGTGCTCCCAACCGCAACGCAAAAGGCGGTCTTAGGAACCTGCCTCTGGGACTGGTTGGGGCCACTAGGGTCAGCCCCAGACATACACAGGTTGGTCCCACACACCCAGCCGCAACGCAGAGGCGGTCTCCAAGGACGCGCTAGTGGGACTGGCTGGGGGTGTTGAGGCCTCCCGTCATTCACCCTGGACACCCCTCCTGCCTCCACCGCTATGGGTGGAGCGGCTTCAAAGCCCGCTCCCCAGACTGGTGGGACAGGAAAAGGTGCCGCTCTGAATCCCAGCTCAACCCACCACAATCCAGGTGGTATTCTGTGGTACCATCTGAGACGTGGGCTGAGCTGGGGTCCTTACAAATTCACTCACCCACTCACACCAGACATCACAAAATTCGGCATAAGAAAACTAAAAAAAATTTGACAAAAAAAAAACCCAACTTAGCGGACATATATCTTACCTAAGCCGACTAACGGACCACATTCCGGGAAAAATAAAAAAACCCACTTACAAAAAAAATAAAGTGCGTGCAGCACTGCCTCAACGGGTGAATAAAAAAAATCCGGAGACTTGACGTAAAGTCGCGTGGATCCCTCAGCTACCGGAGACGATGATCACTCCGGACACCCTGATCCGTCGAACCATCCCACCGCAACGCAGGTGGCTGCTCCTGCGGCTGCTCACCCCGGACTGGTGGGATGGTCAACTTCACAAGTTGACCAGGAGTGACCCTCGCACGCGGCGCCTCAGGAACCACGTTGGGCGCCATCTGTTATGGCGCCCTCAGCAACTGTCAACGATGATTACTCCGGACAACCTGATCCATCTAACCATCCCACCGCAACGCAGGTGGATGCTTCTGCGGCTGCTCACCTCGGACTGGTGGGATGGTCACCTTCACAAGTTGACCCGGAATGACCAGGGCGACAGCGCCTCGGGCACCAAATCCCGTTGGGCGCCATCTGTTATGGAAACGCATCTACTGTGGAAGCAGTAAGGAAGGCGGTCGGCATGATGTGTTGGTGCACAGTGGCATTGTCGGCTGGGGCGGGTCCTTGCCAACCTTACTGTTCCTGCGCCATAAACAGAAAAAAGTTCCTATCATGCCTATCAAAAAACTCAGCTGTCAAATTCAAAAAAAAACCGACAGAAGCGCAGAGACCGACTCAAAACGCTTATAAATTCAAACTAAAACGACATCCGGTCGAACCGGATGCCACGGACAGACCGTTAGACATTCAAAATTTTAAAATTCAAAAAGAAATAACCGCAAAAAAAATACCGAACCGGACATGACCGGTTACTAATCGCTGAAAATCAAACTCAAAAATAAAACGCTGAAAATTTAAAAGAAAACAAACAAAAAGAGAAATGGGCCGAATATAACTTGGGGGCGCCGCGGGTGTTGTTGCGACGCCCGGTGCATTTATCCCGCCCTCAAATAACCATGGCCACCGTCGCACCTAAAATTCCGGTGGCCCCTTACCAGTATGCCCTAAGTGCCTTCTAAATGAATAGGGTAGTCAACATTCCCATTTTAATTACAAAAGTTTATTCAAAATTCATTTCGAAATAGTTCATAGACTATGGATTCAACCGTTTCTAAACGTATACCGCATTTTGAAGATGTCCAATAGTATTACATATATATCTGCGTATGTACTAGTATTAGCTTATATATCTAGATAGGTTTCCGTACGTTTAATTATTTCATTTAATTCCTTACACTCGTAGTACGGATATACTATATAATTATGTAATAGAAACTATGTAATGGAAAAACTATACGTAATGAAAACTATATTAAGATTGTATTTATGTGTGCAAATGAATAGCCCTCGTATAAGGTAGTAGTTTCTCTAAATGTTGTTTCAAAACCAACATTGTTTACTTGCAACAGATAAACAACAAAAGAATTTAAAAAAAATGTACCTACAGGTTCCTGCCAAAAGATCCGCAAACGAGCTCGCATACGACAGTCGTCAGGAAAACTGGGAAAGTAAAATTAATTAACGTATTGGTATCTGGTGGTTATAGAATATAACTTCGTGTTCTAATTCCCCTTATTTTTTCTTTGGGTTTCTGTTGCTTTATTGTTCCTTTTTACATGATCTACATATGATATTTATGTAACTTACAAAAATGTCTTCAAAATTTTCTCCTTTTTAGGTGGGCATATTGAAAATATCTTTACTAATGTTACGGACATTCAGTACAAAAAAAAATGTTTCCTTTTCGAAGGAGTGTACAGTTTCATCTAAATCTGTTTTCTTCAAAATAGGTCGTACGCATTAAGTTATAGAGACAAGATGACGAAACGCTTGTCCCAAATGTAATAGAAATAAATTCGAGATAATTAATTGTAAACAAATACGTATATAATTAAAGCGTTACATCTGTAAAACGAAAGAGAACTAGCCAACGGTATTATTTCCTTAGAATATATACCACTCCATTACATATTACTTCAACCGCTGCTAATGCAAAAACTTTGATTGAATGTACGTTCCAAAAAAAAATAATAGAACGTTCAATGCGCGCGAAAGGTCTCACACTTAAAGTTATGCCATTTGCGATTTCGAAATCGTTTTCAAAAGTTGAACTTTAGGGACTAGGTTCGCACATTCAAGTTTAAGCAATGGTTCAAATAATTTTAAATTTCTTCAAATTATGGTTGAAAATTTTAAATCAATTTCGAGAGCAAAACAAAATGTTCATCTCCCTTTTTGAGGCTTACGGCCGTAATACGTAAACTATAGAAATAGAACTAATAATAAAAGTATACTGTTTTTAACTTGTCCGTGTCACGGAACGAACTCACCATGGTGCACGGTCGTTGCAGGTTGGTGTTGGTACTGTTCGTGGTTGTTGCGCTCTGGTCCGAGGTGATCAAATGAACCTGGTGGCGATAGACTTCGTGTTGACCTGTACGATCTTGACGACTTGGTGCTGATTTTGGCGTTCGTTAGGTTACGCTGCCGCGTACTGCTGCCGCGTACTGCTGCCGTTTCTTACTTGTCCTTATGTTACTACGAGAACACACAATTGCGTGGTTGCTATTGACTAAGAGTGGTCCGGAGACTGATGACCTACTCATTGATGAATGCCTCATGGTATTCACTCGAATACTCTTCCAGCTTGAACATTTTAAGTATTTTATTCTTCTCTGGTGCGGTAGTGGTGTTGAAAATATGTTTAGAACCCTCCACAAAAACAACTCGTAATCTCAATTTCGTTTCCACCATTTATGTTGCCGATAATGAAACGTTTGAACATTTTCCGTCTTGGCTTTCGGTTTCTTTTGCTGTGTGATTTCTATGATGAGGCAAGCCCCAAAAGGAATACATACATACACATATGTAGGTATATTAAATTCAATTCATTGGATTGCAATTTTCCGAGAACATCGAAACGCTAAATTGCAAACTCGTTCGATTTTATTTAGCGTTGTTCCCGCGAATTGAGTAATTTTGTTTTATTTTCGCAAATTATGTTATAAATATTAGATCAAATCGAGAAATAAACTCTCACACAAGCACATGCCAGAAAAAAAAAAACGTTTCTCCTCTTCTTTTTTTCCTCTGTATCGGGCGGAAACTTCTGGTCGAACAAAAAATTTTTCTTAGTGATGGCCGGTCTGTCTCTTCCTTCCTTTTTTGATATTTTTCATCGCAACCTTTGCCACATCGCTAGGTGTGTTCGCGTGAACACGCTCCCAAGGGGATCGCAGCCATATACCGTAGCAGCAGACCGTAACAACTTTAACATTAGACATTGGAAACGACGACCAGCATCTACAAGTTGCATATGAGCCTTGCAACGATTACATCTAATTGCACCCAATTCACCAAAATTTACAATGGGTGGCTCATATTCACCCTGAACCGTGCGTGCCATTGGTGAGACGGTAATTGTAATGGACAAAGCTGGTGTTTTTAATAAATCAGCTGTTGCAGGTATGCAATACAAAGACGACCTGCAAAGAAGAAAGGTCACCCTGCAAAAATTGTTGGATTACGTGTTCCATTTTCTTCATGTTGGAGTACTCTAACAATACTCCTTTGCAATGGGTTTGCGGACCACCATCAGCTGATCGTAGCTCGTTTTTTAACGGCAGTGATCACGACACGATGACGATAGAACAGAGTTGCCAAAAGTAAAATATTGCATGCAAATATCTAATAATAAAATTTTATTTTGGCAACTCTGATAAAATGCACCAGCGCACTGGTTCCATGTATACATACTAGGGGGACTCATGAAAGCATATAAATTTATAAGGTGTAAAATTATATCCATTTACACACGCTGTTATATGAACGCACCTAGTAATACTCTTGATAAACTTGATTGTTTATCAGCTGTATTATTGCCGAACAACATTTTTTGATTGTTATACAAATTAAAAAATGCCAAGACTAAGTGAAAAATCAAAACTAAAACGCCTTTACTTGCTGATGTTGCGAGATTTTTGATGAAAATGCCGTCTGTAATGTCTGCAAGGTTGCATTCCTTTGAGTTTACCGCGTTTACATAATGAAATGTGCGCGTAAATTTATACAAATTGTGTAAATGATTTTTCATACAAAATTTGACAGCTCGTGCGTAAACTAGATAAATTTATACGTTTACACACTTTATAAGGCATTTATACGGTTACGTGAGTCCCCCTACTATAGTATGTTTAGAGAAATATTAGTTCTTTATTCAGGCAAATGCTAAATAACATAAGAATATTCGTAGTATAAAATATAAAAGTTGTATTGCCCCTCTTCATTTACTTTCATTTTAAATTAAATTCACTTCGATAATTCTTTCCGACACAATTCCTCTTTAGTACTTTGGCATATGATCCTCTGTGGGTGCTCCATGGACTACAACAGTGAAAGTACTTTGGAAAGTACTCTCACGTATGTACTCTATGGAATACTCACAAACAAAGCGAGAGTGGGATCACCCTACTCCTCTCCTAGGACATGGCAATGTTAATTGGAGCACATTTTTTGTATGAATACAGATTAGATTTAGAGCAGTCCTATACTCCCAAAGGAGTATTCCTTACATTTTTTATAGAGTACTCGCGTTTTTGAAGGGCAATGTAAGATCAATGTAATTGCCAAACAAAACATTAATTTCGATTATCGATACCTATCGTAACGTGGCGAGGAGTTACCCTGACATATTTTGTGGTCACCAATGGTGGTAATAAACCCTGTTCATTAGTAATAAAAGCACCACCAGCGCTATTTTGATTTTCAATGATAACGCTTATCGGATTTGGCATCTGATCGGGATCTAAACGGCGTTGGGCTTGATCATACTGTTGCGGCTGTTGATATTTACCAGTAACAGGTGCAGGTGGTTGCTAAAGCAAATAACACAAAAATAATCATCAGCAAATTTGTAAATTATTAGTTGTATTAGCATACATTATAACCAGGACGTCCGGACGTGTCCGGGTATTGGGGGTTGACCCGGCTTGGGTGGTTGACTGAGCATTGGCGTCTGTCCAGGTTGTGTTCGTGGCATCATTTGACCCATGTAACCACGTGGTGCACCTGGTTGTTGTAGAGGATAACCTGGATGTTGAGGTTGTGGTGGATAGCCCACAACAGCAGATAGCCAGCCTGGGGAGGTTGTTGCTGCTGCTATCGTGGCATTGCATAACCCGGTTGCTGTTGTGGTATTTACCTTGGTATAACTGGATGTGGTGTCATGGCCCCACCTGGTCCAGTTGATGCGGGCGGCATACCTGGAGGAACATGTTTCTCATGGCCACCAAATGGCTGGTGCATATGGTATTGAGTTGGCATTTTACCGGATTGTGACTGCATCAGACCAGACTGTCGTGGCATTGGACACGATTGCGGTGGCGTTTGCTATTCACCTGTGTGCTGGTATGGAGCTGCAACACCGCCTGCACTTGATGTTGGTTGTGTAGCTGAAACTGGTGGTTGACCAGTCTAGAAAAATAACAAAATTTATTAAACACAAAGTATGAGGCAAGCCAGGTATATTTGCCCTATTTATAGTCATCTGATTGGGACCACCAGGTACAGCTTTCCCTGGCGGTGTCGTTGCTGGAGGCGATGGCGAATCCATGGAAGTTGGCGCATTGGCTAGAGGCGGCGGCTTAGCTGTTTCACCATATTGACCAGCTATAAAGATATTGTTCGGTTGTTGTTGTTGCTTGTTGTTTTAATTTAATTTAATGCTCCGAAATTAGCACAGGCCTGCAGCTCAATTCGCGGAAAATGACGGACTCGCTGAAAATTTTGTTCCACACAAAAATGATATATTTCACAATACCTATGAAAATAGTAAGTGCGAGAGAGCACGATACATTGTGGCAAAGCTAAATTTGTGAACATGCTATTTCATTTGGAGAATTTTTCATTCGAAATCGTCACACCAGTCAAAAATGCGTGTGGCTGTGTGCGTTTTTGGTCACACGATTTTTGCAGGGGCATGTTCCACACTGTTTTGACACTTCGGTCAGTGTAGCGTTAAAAAGCGGATTAACATGACAACCTAATATAAACACACGCAAGTCGTTTTCTGTCAAAAATGTCTCATGCACATACAACTAGTATGAGAGCAACCCAAATTGAATTTGCTGCGTGAAAACCTAACTCGATTTCCAATTTTTGTTCTGCGTGACATTTGGATTTGACGTTTGCACACATGCTTTACATTGTCGCAACGCATGCTTATTTGGGTTAGGGCAAAAAACGCCGGTTGTTTGTGTGCGCTAAAAAAACGCAGTGCAGTTTTATTAGGTTGACATGTAAGCAAACATATCTTTATTGTAAGCCTTTACACTGTTTGGTGTTTGTTGCCAATTGGCCACTTGGTGGTTGTAAAGCAAGTTTCGCTGCAAATAGAAGAAGCCCTTCACAGTTTTGAGTTTACGTCCGTCCACAATGAACTTACTGCCAAGGTGAGAATTTGGCGATTCTCTCTTCGATGTGCTATAAGTATTGTACATAGATTGTATCATCTCATTTAGATCTGCTGATAAAATAATTATCTCCAGCATCAAGTTAAAGAAACAGCACGATAGGGAATCGCCTTGTCTGAGGTCTCATTTGGTATCAAACGGTTCGCGGACGTCCTTCTGATTCTTACTGTTTAGGTGACTTAAACTGTGAACATTTTTCTTTCATTTGCTTCATTAACCGTTGAGTGGGCTTGTAATTCTCAACTTGCTAGTGGCATAGTATACAATTTTTATCCCAAATCGAGGTTTTTTTGAGCAAAATAAGGTGGCTCAAAACGCAACCAATACCTTAAGAGTCGAAGTGTTAACCCCCAATAAATACATAAACGGTTAAATGGCAACAGTCCACTCAAATAATAAATAATATAATTATAAAAAACTATTCGCGCTCCGAATCACCAAAGCTTAGATACTTACAGAGCTGATAGTGTTGCCCAACGTTATGCGACAAACCCTCATAAGCTTTACAGGAACTTAAATTCAATATAGTAGTAGATTCTCTTATCGTTGGTCCTCTTAAGATCAGGGATAAAGTGAAAGCTTTATCAGTAGTAGATTTACCACATCTAAAGCCGCACTATTTAGGTAAAATCTGTTCACTGGTATTGATTGAGCTTTAGCTTTTCGTTCAACACGCACACTTCAATTACAATGCATAGGAGTTGGTGCATGCTTTTCACCAAGTCATCTAACTCATAGTCTCCATGTTTGAACAGCTCAGCCGGTAGTCCGCAGTTATTTATATACTTCGTCATAGTTACATATATTACATCATTTGAACATGCGGTGGCGTGACCGTCATCTTCTTGAAATTGATCCAGAGAATTAGCAGAAATGTCACCTCTACAGTTTAAGCACTTTCTGTTCGTCGGTTACCAGTTCGCCACTGTCGTTCCTTCGTACTCACGTTATTTTACCTGACGTTTCTATCTTGTAACGTGACTTGCTGCGTTAACAGTCGTTTTTTCGGACTCACTGGTACGTAGTGAGTGAAAAATATGATTCTATTGGACGGTTGCATCGTTAGGTCGAAGATGGCTCTTTGTGCGAGCAGAGTGGAAAAATCAACAGTTGTGTGCTCCGTGAGGCCTGTGTGTCACTGTGCGCATTTTCTGAAACTTTAACCTATTGGAATAAGTCACATCATGGAGCGTGAATTTTTCAACTGTAGGACCGAAGACACTGTTTGTCAAGTATGGTGTTAAAGTCGCCAAGTTTATCATAAAATATGTCTTTATTCATGTCGGCGGGTAAATGCAGATAAACATTATATCTATTGAAGAACCTTGAGGCGAATCGCAACGAAACGCTCGTTCAGAAATAACACCATGCCTATGTTCCTGTGCGACATGTCTCAAATCCGGTCTATACCGAAAACCCCTTGCTTGTCCACCATGGCGCTAAAGTCGCCAAGTTTATCACGACGGAGATGCCAGCCTTTGCATTGACGAGAACAATGAGTCAGTCAGCGATACCTCGCTTTAAAAGAGTAGGATTATTTCAGTTAATACCCTCAAATCATAGGAACAAATTTTGCGCTGAAGCAGACAATTTCACAATCAAAGTTGCTATTGATCATTTCTGTGTCGAATTTACATAGAACGCTTTGGCCAGTGCTTCGCTTTGAGAGATGAGTTAAATTTATAGTTAGGTGCGGTGTCGCTACACAAAATTTATGGAACGTAAAACGAAGCAAATAGTTGAGAGCGTTATTTGCAAATTAAGGAACAAGAGATATAGAGATCTCATTTCAAGGTTTATTATTGATACACACATTTGTCTTGTCAACTAAGTACTGACACATTGAGTATCGAATCTTTTTGTTTCGATACTATCGGACACCCGATACTTAAGAGCGATACTTGATATGAGTACGGTATCGATACTTTGTATTCGATATCGTGTTCCTAGTTGCCCTAGTCACCCCTTAAGCAGTATATACCGGAGTTACCACCCTCCTCTAGACATCACGCTCACATACGGGTTGATTGCTGCGTCTAGTAGCTAGATTACTCAGTTTGCCGAATGTATCCTAACGAGAGCGCAAGGGGGTAAGAATATACCCGCGGTAGGTATGCCTGTCGTAAGAGGCGACTAAAATACCAGATTCAAGGGGTGTGTAGCGCAACCGTTTAGGTTGCCAGCGGAATATATAGCTTCTCCAAACCTAACAGTCAACCTCACCTATCCGCGGCAAATCCTGTTTCACTAACAGACGAGGCTCTGGCGACCCCAAGCTCCTCATGGAACTTGCGGGTGGGGAGGGAGTTGATGGCCTGAAGGTTTAATGTGGCCACATAAATCGTTCCCGAGATGGTCGGGCTAGCACCTTAATGGTGCTGTGGTAGCGGAGCGTACCGGATCTGTATCCGGCAAAGGACCACCACATCGATAACACTCCCCAAAGCCTTCGGGGAGCAACCTTATCGCTACAACAACAACAACAGAGCGTAAGAGTCAGGTCTGAGCATGATGACGCGACTGGGTCTGCATGCCTGGCGCCACAAACGCAGCATAGTATAAACGATTCAACAATTTTTTTCACCGACGTGAAGGCTTCTCTTATTTCCTACTATTGCTTACGCCATTTTTGCTGGTAAGAATTTAAATAATCTGTTTTTTTAACATACATAGGTACATACATATGACTGCCCTGCAAAAATCGCGAGTACTCCATGCATGCATGTATGGAGTACTCGCTATGGACCAACCGAGTGCTCCAAAATTAACCACAATTCGTACAAAAAATATGGTCCAATTAACATTGCGATAGAGTTGTGTCGTTTCGTTCTGAACTTGTTCAATTGACCGGGTCTCTCAACTGAACAAGTGAACTAGATCTTCGATTTCGGTTCTATTTGTTCTTTTAGTTCCTTCTCTCTTCTCCTTCGCCAACATTAGCCGTGTTTTTTTTACACGTAAACGACTGTACGCTTAAACTTTATATGGACTGCTAAGCGTCAAACTTTAAATACACCTCTGAAATTGCTGCGCATAAAATGTGTACTAATAAATTTCAATACGCATTATACTCTGATGTAACTGAAATATGTGGTTTTGTTTCACCCTCTACACTAATTCTATGTATTCTATGTGTGTCCACAATTCATCGCAACTGATTCAGCTATATGTTATATCCTATGGCCATCAGAGGGTTGTGTCTCCGCTTTTCGGTACACCCTGTTGCTGTAGCTAGTTATTTAACCACTGCCGCTAGATGGGTCTCCTAAGCATTATCTAAGCGAGGATAGCCGTTTTTTTTCACGCGCAAACGTAAACGTATACGCGTGTATAAAAAAACACGGCTATTGTAAATTCATACATACATATGTACGTAGATTTTCACAGTGAACACGAATGTCGATGATGCCACTTACCAAGGCGAATCCATACCAGGTGGTGGCAAAGCGAATTCAACCAATTCACCGTGCAGAAGAATTTCAAGTCAAAAGAAAATCTTCATTGATTTCGATTAACTGACATACTAGTCGTGTTTTTTAACACGCGTATATCCGTTTACGCTTAAACTTTATATGGACTGCTAAGCGACAAACCTTAAATACACCTCTGAAATTGCTGCGCATAAATTTTGTCCTACTAAATTTCAATACGCATTATACTCAGATGTAACTGAAATATGTGTCTTTGTTTCACCCTCTACACTAATTATATGTATTCTATGTGTGTCCACAATTCATCGCAACTGATTCAGCTATATGTTATACCCTACGGCCATCAGAGAGTTGTGTCTCCGCTTTTCGGTACACCCTGTTGCTGTAGCTAGTTGTTTAACCACAACCGCTAGATGGGTCTCCTTAGCATTATCTAAGCGAGGATTGGCGTTTTTTTCACGCGCAAACGAAACGTATACGCGTGTAAAAAAAAAACACGGCTACTGTTGTACAAGGCTTTGTATGGAAAATTATCAAGAAGAAGCAATCAGCTGTTGGGATAACATCACCTCTACTGAATTCGCCTTGCCACTTACACTAAAGATATGTATGTATGTGTGGCACTGCTACAAAAAGATATGTGTGGACCAGGGATGGGCGTTATCAACAAATTTGAATAACCAATGACGAAAAAATAAAAAATAAATTTTTATTCATTATTCAAGAAAACTTGAGTGATGAATAACATGTTATTTTTTTATTCAAGCATTTCTTGAATAATGAATAACATTTTCTCGTTATTCAAAATATTCTGATTGATGATAACCGCTCATTCTTATTTTTGCAAAATTTGAATAAAGAGTTGAGTTATTATTCCTTATTTACAAAATATGGAATAACAATAAAATTTTAGTTTTTATTCAGTTATCCAAAAATAAGAAAATAAACCATCGAGATGCCCTGAAAATATACCCATATGCGTAACCAGTTCGTGTGTAGTTCTGAAGCTTCTTAGGGTAATATTGAGATGATTTTGGGGAGTATTCGTGGGGTTTTTTGGGGGCGGTTGGGGGGTAATTTCTGGGACACCCTGCGGATCCTCCCGGGGCCTATTGGGGTCCATTCCAGGGGCTCCCTCGCGATCCTTCTAGGGTTTTGGGGTCATTTCGGGATGACTTTTGCGACTCCCTCGAGGTCTTTTCGGGGTCATCTCCCCGAGGGAGTCCCCAAAACCATCCCGTAATGACCCCGAAATGACCCCGAGGGAGTCCCCAAAATCATCCCCGGAATGACCCCGAAATGACCCCAAGGGAGTCCCCAAAACCATCCCGGAATGACCCCTAAATGACCCCGAGGGAGTCCCCAAAATCATCCCGGAATGACCCCGAAATGACCCCGAGGGAGTCCCCAAAATCATCCCGGAATGACCCCGAGGGAGTCCCCAAACTCATCCCGGAATGACCCCAAATGACCCCGAGGGAGTCCCCAAAACCATGCCGGAATGACCCCGAAATGACCACGACGGAGTCCCAAAAACCATCCCGAAATGACCCCCAAATGACCCCGAGGGAGTCCCCAAAACCATCCCGGAATGACCCCGAAATGACCCCGAGGGAGTCCCCAAAATCATCCTGCAATGACCCCGAGGGAGTCCCCAAAACCATCCCGGAATGACCCCGAGGGAGTCCCCAAAATCATCCCGGAATGACCCCCAAATGACCCCGAGGGAGTCCCCAAAACCATCCCGAAATTACCCCCAAATGACCCCGAGGAAGCCCCCAAAATCATCCCGGAATGACCCCGAGGGAATCCCAAAAAGATCACGGAATGACCCCGGGAGGACCCCGTGGTACTCCCCTAAACCATGCCAAAATGACCTCCAAAAGACCTCGAGGGAGTCGCAAAAGTCATCCCGAAATGACCCCAAAACCCTAGAAGGATCGCGAGGGAGCCCCTGGAATGGACCCCAATAGGCCCCGGGAGGATCCGCAGGGTGTCCCAGAAATTACCCCCCAACCGCCCCCAAAAAACCCCACGAATACTCCCCAAAATCATCTCAATATTACCCTAAGAAGCTTCAGAACTACACACGAACTGGTTACGCATATGGGTATATTTTCAGGGCATCTCGATGGTTTATTTTTTTTTTTTTGGATAACTGAATAAAAACTAAAATTTTATTGTTATTCCATATTTTGTAAATAAGGAATAATAACTCAACTCTTTATTCAAATTTTGCAAAAATAAGAATGAGCGGTTATCATCAATCAGAATATTTTGAATAACGAGAAAATGTTATTCATTATTCAAGAAATGCTTGAATAAAAAATAACTTTTTATTCATCAATTAGAAAATTTAAAATGATGATGAATTTCAAAATGACTCAACCCTGGTGTGGACTATTTATGAAAAACATCTTTTGTAAGAAACTAATTATTACATTTATTAAACTTGAAAAGTTCATATTGACAATTTGTGTCTGTCTTTCAACTTCCTGGATCTTCCGAAATTTTTAGATTTTTTGGAATTAATTATACAAATGTATATATATTAACTTATTTATTCATAACACATTTAAATATACCTACACAAAGCATTGCTGCATACACACCCCCATCTGTACTTGTTGACTTTTTTCGTGGGTGTGAGCAGTGAACAAATTTGCTTGAAAAAAAGGAACAGATGAACAAAAAGAACAACTTGTTCGTTCATCAGAAAAAGAACGAAAGAACCGAATCTCCGAAATGAACTAAAAAGCACAACTCTACATTGCGATGTCCTAGGACTGGACCATATACTCCAGCTCCGCATTACATCAGAGTAATCCATGGAGTACCCATAGTTCAATAAACATCGTGTAGTGATCACAATCGTTAAAAACGAGCAATGATCGGTTTACAATATGTTCGTGTAGAAACATGAGTTGGTCCATTGCTGCATTACAGTGGAGTATAATGGTAACTACTCGAGTGGACCACATGATCCAACGATTTTTGCAGGGTGGGTGTAGATTATTATTTTAATTAAACCTTAATCGCTAAAAATAAACATGTTCACAATTAATCGCATATCATTATACCACAAATGTCAAAACAAATCAGTCAAAACCATAATTTTGTTTACACCATTCGTTTCGCACTAATTGAACGCAACGCCGTCCGCCTCCAATCTGTTGGCTTATTTACAGGTCAGCTTAAAAATAAACAAATATTCTTATTAGTAAATATGTAGTATCTATATGTATTTGAGAGTACTGAAGTACAACAAAACGCAGGCGAGGATACGGATGTAACGGCATCGAAAACAATTCAATCACTTTCAATCTGCGTGATATTGTAAAATAAAATCAGTCAGAATAAGTACTAATTACAGCAAGAATTTTCAGACTAATATCAAACTACACCTTTTGCAGTTGTAAATGAGAAATCGTCAGATATAAATGAGAAAGCGTCACTTCGGTATGAGAATAACCACTTCTAAATGAGAAAGCTTCAAATAAAATTTCTAAAGCGTTAATTGTAGTTGATGATAGTCAGTTGTAAATGAGAATAGTCAATTGTAAATGCGAAGCGTCATATGAAAATGAGATAAGTCCACTACAAACGCAAAAGCGTCATTTCGAAATGAGAATGCGATGTAAATGCGGAAGCTTCAATTGTAATTTTGAATAGTCAGTTGTAGATGAGAATATTCAATTCTAAATGCCATAGCGTCATATGGAAATGAGATTAGTTAATTGGTCATATGGACGTTTTCTCATTTCCAGCTGACTATTCTCAAATAGGATAAGAGATGAAGCGGTTCTGGGAGTGTTCGAAAGAAAAGTTCTTCGAACGATTTATGGGCCTCTACGCGTTGGCGATGGCGAGTACCGAAAAAGATTTAACGATGAGCTGTACGAGCTCTACGCAGACATGAACATAGTCTAACGGATTAAAACGCAGTGGCTGCGCTGGCTAGGCTATGTTCTGCGAATAAAAGATGATGCTCCGGCCGAGAAAGTGTTTCTATCGGAACCCGCCTATAGAAGCAGAGGTAGAGGGCGGCCCCCACTCCGCTGGAAGAACCAGGTGGAAAACGATTTAAAGTCCCTTGGTGTGACCAATTGGCACCGGTCGGCAGAGAGAAAGAGCGAGTGTTGCGCCTTGTTGGACGGTCATAACCGTTTAAATGGTTAAGCGCCAATTAAGTAAGTACTCTCAAATACAAATGACGCTTTCGCATTTTTATTTGACGCTCTCTTATTTATAAATACTTCATGATGGAGTTTAGATTTTTAAGGTATATTTCCAACTTATTTGAGGCTGACAAATACAGCAACGAACAACGGAAATTTAGAATTTTCGACGCGTCGCTTATTTATTTTTGATAGAGAAAATAAACAAAATTTTTTAATTGATAGTGGAGCAGAAATTTCCGTATTACCCGCGTCTAAATTTCCTCATACGAAATCAGACATAATTCTCATTGCAGCTAATGGCTCAACAATTACCACTTACGGGAAAAGGCTTTTAAACGTAAATTTATATTTAAGACGTGAATTTCCCTTTACATTTTTGATTGCGGATATAGCCGAGCCAATAATTGGCGCTGATTTTCTTTGTAAATCTGGTCTTCTTATAGACATTAAACATAAACGTTTAGTAGATCCATTAACTAATCTCTTAGTTAATACAGTATCTTACTTTTGTGATATTCCATTACCTAAATTATTTGTGGTTGACAATAAATTTACAAAATTATTAAGAGTTTCCGTCACTTATTTCAGAGCCAGATTATACCAAACCTGTTAAACATACAACAGTACATCGACTTTTAACAGAAGGTAGTCTTTCATTTTCCAAGCCCATGCGCTTAGATCCGGTAAAATACAAAGTTGCGAAAATCGAGTTTGATTTCTTAGTTAAAACAGGAATTTGTCGGCCTTCAAATTCTTCAGTAGCATCACCACTTCACCTTGTACCTAAAAAAGAGTTGAATGATTGGCGTCCATGTGGTGATTTTAGAAGATTAAATATTGTAACTGTTCCCGGTCGTTATCCCTTACCTCACATTCAGGATTTTAATATGAATATTCGTAATAAAAATGTATTTTCAAAATTAGACTTAGAGCATATCACCAAATTCCTATGGCTGAGGAAGACATTTATAAAACGGCAATTACAACTCCTTTCGGTATGTTTGAGTTTATGCGAATGCCTTTCGGACTTAGAAATTCTGCACAAACTTTTCAACGATTCATAAATGAGGTAGTTGGTGACTTAGATTTTGTATATGTTTACATCGAAAACTTACTTATTGCAAGTAAAGACGAAGAACAACATTTAAAAGATTTACGTATCCTTTTTCAACGCCTTAAAGAGTATGGTTTAAACATTAAACCAAGTAAATGTACTTATGGTGTAACAAATATATATTTTTTAGGACATAACATTTCTGGAACAGGTATTCGACCTTCCGACAAAAAGGTATCAGCTATTCGCAATTTCGAACATCCAAAATCAGTTAAGCAGGCACAGAAATTGATTGGTATGGTAAATTATTATACATTCCAAAACTAGCAGAATTTACAAACAAAATTTATGATCTAATTGACAAAATAAGTAAGAAACGTGACAAAACTTTGGTATGGGATGAGAATACGAATGAATCTTTTGAATGCATTAAAGATAAATTTGCATCTACGATATTGTTAAATCATTTTAACAAAGGTGATAAATTATCTTTAACAGTAGATGCATCTAACACAGCGATTGGGGGCGTTATACAACAAAATTACAATAGTAAAATTTAACCCATTGCATTCTTTTCTTAAAAAAAACTTTCGCCAACTGAAATTAAATACAGTGCTTTTGATAGGGAGTTATTGGCGATTTACTTAAATATAAAACATTTTAGATATCTTTTGGAAGGAGGACAATTTATAGTTTATATGGACCATAAGCCTTTGACTACTGCTTTAAATTCAAAAACAGAACGAAGTCCTAGACAAACGAGACACTTGCAATTTATAGCACAATTTACTGATGACATACAATACATTAAAGGGGAATCCAATGTTGTAGCAGATACGCTATCTAGAGCTTTTGAAGTTAATGCAATATATAATACAGAACTGAATTTTAAAATGTTACAAACTGAACAACAAAAAGATGATGACTTAAATCAAATTTTAATATTTGGTGTAAAATTTCAGGAGAAACTCCTAGGCCATTTGTACCGAGTAATTTGCGAAAAATAGTATTTGATCTTTTACATAGAATAGCACATCCGGGTACAAGAGCTACACGACGGCTCATAGTTAAAAAATATTATTGGCCTAATACGAATAAGGATATTAATATTTGGTCAAAAGAGTGTCTTAATTGTCAAAAGTTTATCGTCATACAAAATCCCCTGTTGTCAAAATTCAAATTCCCAAATTAGATATAGTTGGACCATTACCTATTTCAAAAGGACATCGCTATATTTTAACGATTATTGAAAGACTTACTTACTACAATTGCAAATAAGTTTTTTAGAGAATATATTTCTCGGTTTTGAGTTCCGTTAAAGATAACAACTGATCAAGGTATCCAATTTACATCGAAATTGTTTTCAGAGTTAACAAAATTACTTGGTAGTCACCAAATTACAACATCCGCATATCACCCTCAAGGAAATGGTATGGTTGAAAGGTTTCATAGACAATTAAAGACTACTATAATAGCTAGAGAGGACACAAATAATTGTTATGACGAGTTACCTGTCATATTACTTGGTTTGCGATCTATTTACAAAGAAGATATTTCGGCTACACCAGCGGAAATGGTTTCGGCCAGGGGAACTTGTTGTGCCATCAGCTAAAAATTTCTCATCAACTGAAATTTTAAGTAATTTACGTGAACATTTTTGAAATGTTAGATCAAATTTAAGTCATCATAAAGATTCTGATACTGGAATTTACGTCCCAAAAGATCTTCAAATTTGTTTGTTTGTTTGTTTGTTTTCTTTATTTTCTTATAAACATTTATAATTATACAGTATTACAATCTAAGTTAATAATTAAATAAGAAAATAGATAATGCCATTAAATACTCATATTATGAGCAGTGGAAATGCCATTTCTTCCATTCGGTATTCGCTTTTTTAAAATGCTTGTGGGCGCATTACAATAAAAAGGTACAATATATAAGATAAGCATGAGTAGAGAGATTCAATGATACAACTATTATAAATACAAACAATAATTAGAGATATAAAGTTATATTTTTTTTACTATAAAAGTACATCAGATCTTAATAAACATCAAAGAATTATGAGATAGGACGCAGCAGAATTTCTATCTCCATGATTGAAACCAAGAAGCCATTTCTTCACTTCCCTCAGAAACGCTGGCTTCCAATAAGCTGTATCCCAGCGGGTAGTTTATTGTATAGTTTACATGAGACAACGGTGTACAAGTTACGAAAAAGTGTGGTGCGAAATCTAGGAACTCTTACTAGAGGCAGCAATGCCCTTCTTAGATTGTGAATGTTGTAGATCGGACTTTGTGCATACCCGCTCCTTATAAAAAACATTTTTAGAACTTTATAATAGTATAAATGCCTCATGGGAAGAATATTCAGTTTTGAAAAGATCTATAGAATGCGTTAGACGACCAACGTTGCACATTCTTCTGATAAGACATTTTTGTAGAATTAAAAGCGAATGAATTTTACAAGCATAGGCACCACCCCAACAACTAACACCATATTGTAATTTTGAGTGAAATAGTCCATAATAAACCATAGCCAAAACCCTATTTGAGCACAATCTTTTTAAATTATAAAATGAGCGTTCGGCTAGCATATAAACCTTCATAGCAGATATATGCGATGACCAACTTAAATTTTGGTCAATTATAACTCCTAAATATTTGAAATTTGAGACAATTTCGATCTTAAAGCATTTACTGACACAGTTTATTGCCTCGTTAACCCTAGAACACACACCCGGGTACAAATGTATCCAGTATCAACTTTGAAGTGTTGTAACTTCGGATCTAGGAAGATTATTTAGTTTTGAGTTCAAATTCAAAATTTGAACCAGATCGGACCATTGGTTCAGGAGCTACAGCCTTCCAAACACATTATATACTTAAACACACACCCGGGATACGTTTGTACCCCAATAGTGAAAATTCTCATAATAATCAAAAAAAAACATTTTTTATATTATTTTTTTATTTGAAGAATTAAAAATATTCATTTCACACATTATATTATTGACTTTTATTATACAAATTATAAAAATGCATCTTATATCTAAGGAAAATCATGGCAAATAGAGCAATTTGTTGATGTGACCGAATGTACAAGACACATTGGCTTCTTACATTTGGCGCACAGCTTTCTGATTTTTCTACGGCGTTTTTCCTCTTGTGCGTAACACAAATAGCAAGATCCGGACACAGGTTTTGGCGTGCGCGCTGCGGCAGATGTTGATGCTGCTGTTGACACCATTGATTCCAGCGGTCGTTTGAAATATGCTTCAATAGCAATTTTAGTCGAAAAATTCCGCGTCACTTGACGATTTATGGCTCTGGCTTCAATAATGGGCATACACAATGCTTCAGCCAAGCTGCGCAGGATCTGCTTACGCTTGTTGTTTGTTCTCCAAGGCAACATAGGGTTATTCAAAACGTAGACAATGTAGGCTGCAAGAGCTGTAATGTCCAACATGTTGAAGAACATCGCTAGTGGCCATCGTTTTGTTTGTCTTTGTGTTGGATATTCCCCAAACATTTGGTCCATTCGATCAACACCACCTTTGGTACGATTATAATATTCAATTATTTCAGGTTTCCCACTGTCAGCTATTTCAGCATCATTATGCATGGTCGAAAGCAAAATTACTGCTTTATTTTTTTTTGGGAACATAAGAGCACATTGTCACATTATTTTTGAAGCCAAATGTCGTTGAACCAATTGTCCTGTTTTTGTTCTGCTTCATTTCTTGAGGAATATATGATTTGTTTTTGCGCAAAGTTCCAACGATCGTCAGTTTCCAGGTGAGAAGCAGTTCTGCAACTGGCAAGGTCGTAAAAAAATTGTCCATTGTAATTTTTCGGCCACTTCCTTGGTATTTGGTAGACAAATCCTTCACCACTCGTTCGCCTTGGTTCGTTTCCCTACCAGTTTCTGCTTGGCCAGTATATATTTGTCCATGCAGTGGATATGCATTTGTGGCATCGCAAATCCACCAAACCTTGACACCATATTTAGCAGGTTTTGACGGTATGTACTGCGTAAACCGTGTGCGCCCACGGTGAGGAAATAATTGTTCATCAATCGTCAAGCATGAGCTGGACTTGTAATGTGCAGCAAGATTATTGTTCATCATCGTCCACAACTCACTGATCGGTGCTGCTTTATCAGTTAGTAAGCGTCTTGCACGAGTGTTTTTATCGTCAAATCTTAAGAACCGCAATATCGAACAGAAACGGTTGACTCCCATTGTGGCGCGATATAAAGGATAGTTTTTGACGCTCCATAAATCTCGAACATGTTCTCCATTGCTATGGTTCGCACCAGTCATAATAAGTATGCCAAAAAAAGTATACAGCTCTGTTATTGACACAGGCGTCCATGACTTAGGAGTTGTGTTTGGATGCGCATTGTTGTAAGCATTATAAGTTTCTTTTGCTAACTTATTTGTGTGGCGCATAATTATATCAGCCATTTCAACGTTCATGAAACATTTGAATGTTTGCTCTATTGACAACATTTCAGTGCATCTAGCTGGTCCAGAACGTTCTCTTATAATATTTTGTCCGAGTACCTGACGACTTACATTTGGTTCTTTCATGCACTCAGTACCATCACGTGCAACAAATTTTTCGCCACTAGCAGATAATTCATTATTTTCTTCTACTTCTTCATCGTCTTCTTCATCATCCTCATAGTCCGCATAATCAGGTAATACTTCTGCGGCACTTTGCGAAACTTCAGCATCGTCATCAGCAATTTCAATGTCATTGAATTGAGTTTCTTCTTCATCTACTGAGTCAAGGTCATAGGGAGCGTCATCGTCACAAATTTCATCAAATAAAGATTGTATATATGATTCTCGCTGTTCCTCAGTTAGTCTGCATAATAAAAAAAATTAGTATATGTTAACATTGTTGCTTATTTTACATTTTTTACCTTCTATATGCTGCTTTTGATAAATATTGGTTTCTTATTGAAGTCATTTCGTATCCAGTTATTTATAGTTTCAGTTATATTTATTTTCACTTATATTTTCACTTCTTACACTTTTGAGCACCAACACAATAATGAATATATCAACAGGCAGCATTTACAACAACACCTCGTGTGAAAACAACCCTTGCAGCTGCATATAAAATACAAAAACCAGTTATACCAGTGTATTTGCTACCTACGTACCCATACCTTGCGCGACCTTTTTGCACATATCTTTTGAACCAGGTAGAATATTTCAATGAAATAAAAACCAAAATGTGTATTCGTTGTTACTCTACAAGTATATTATTATAAATTATATTATTTTGTTTTGCATTTATCAGGACAACAACAAAAACAAAAATCCACTGTTGCATGTCCTGACTTTATTTGCCCATATCTCTGGAACCAGTAGGAATATTCGAATGAAACAAAAGACAAAATACTTGTTATATATTAAAATATACATTAAAAAAAAAAAATTAGAGAAATCGGTTGAATAAGCCTTAAAAAAACCGCAAAATAAGGTCCCGGGTACAAACGTATCCCGGGTGTGTGTTTACGTGGTATTTTCTGGGTGTGTGTTCTAGGGTTAAAATTGAGTGTAGTGCTATGTTGAGAACAATTATTAGCGCACAATTTGTGTGTCTTGCAATTGGAAGCATGAAAGATAATATCGTTCCTTGCTGGTTCCCTTCCACTTAAGTTAAAATATATTAACTTTGTTTTACTGCTTACCACGAGTTTATGGGTTGCGAACCAAGTTCTTAACAAAAAGACATCGTGGTTAATATCAGCATTAATATTAAAAGAATTTTCTGAACCATATGCGATGGCTAGGTCATCAGCAAAGGCTGTAACTTTACCAATTAATGGCAATGAGAATACCGAATTTATGTAAATTAAAAAGAAAATTGGCCCAAGGACCGAACCCTGTGGCGCACCTAAGTTTATAGATCTGGGTTCGCTTAGAATATTATTAACTTTAACTCTCTGAACTCTGCTCGTTAAGTATGACTCAAGCCAACTAAGAAAGTTACCACGAAAACCAGCCGAACTGAGCTTATTCATTAAAATACTGTGATCTACCATATCAAACGCTTTTGTTATATCTACAAAAAGACTAGCACAGCTTTTCCTTTCGTCAATTGCTTTTTAAATAGAAGAACAAAAGTCAAGAAGAGCGTCTTCACCTAAATCCAAATTGCATTGGGCTAAAAAAATTTATTTTACCTAAATAAAATAAAATCCTACTTTTCACTGCTTTTTCAAAAACTTTTGATACTGACGACAGTATTGATATGGGCCTGTAGTTATTTTTTTCTTTTCTGTTACCCTTTTTGAAAAGCGGTATCACGGTGGCGCATTTTAAGTCTTCTGGAAAAACTCCCAAAGATATACTTAAGTTAAATAAATATTTCAAAATATCGACAATATAAAGAGCTATGTTCTTTAGCACGCGATTCGAAATGTTGTCAATACCACTTGAACGGGAATTGTTTAAATTCTTGATAATATTAAGAATTTCTGATCCTGAGATGGGATCAAAGAAAAAGCTGTTACTAGGAGGTATGAACTCTGCGTACATTGGATCTGCTTGGCAAATGAAATGATTTGTATCGCTTAACGTTTCAGAGACGGTACCTACATTCACAAAAAAGTTATTAAATACATTTGAAATTTCGAGTGAGTCAGAGACATCAACACCATCCACACTTAACACAATAGAGCCAGGCTTTCTCTTAGAGCTAGGGTTTATAATTTTATTCACAGCATCCCATTCCTTTTTTGAGTTGCCATTTGCTGCAATTATTATACGTTGAAAATATTCATCGCGACTTTTGCGTATATCTTTATTTAATCTATATGTCAAGCGACGTACCCGTTTCCTGAGCTTGGTGTTCATCGAATGTTTATTGCTTTTGTTCCTTAACATATTCTTCAAATTAATCTTTTTTACTAAGGTAAGACTTATCCAAGGTTTGAGAGGTAAAGTGTTTCGGTTAGGAAAAAATGAAATACTTGCATAGTTTATATAGTGAGTGAGTGTTTTTGTGAACAAATTGTAAGCCCGGCTTACGTTGCTTTCAGCAAAAACAGCTCCCCAATTTTAATGGCGAAGAGATTCACTTAGGACATTGAAATTTATTTTTCTTGTGGCTGATAATATAGTATTGTTAACTCGCCTATTTACATTAAGATTCCTTAGCTGAACACCAGTCATGCAATGATCGGAAATTCCAAGATCAAGGTTTATTCCAATATACATATTATCATCCATATTATTCCCTCTAACATATAGATTATCAATACAGGTCCCTGAGTCTGGACGTGTTGGCTCTTGAATGAAAGAAACTAAACCATGGTCTGCTAGAAGCGCAAGATAGCTATCTAATAAAACGTTAGTTCTTAATAGGTCAAAATTAAAGTCTCCCAAAATAAAAATTGTTGACGCTTTTTCATTATTTAAAAAAAAAGAAAACTCCTCATGGAAAGATTTGAAATGATGACAATGAAATCTATACAGACACACAAAAGTATAAGGTACACTGCATATCTTCAAAGAAACTTTTATTATATCAGCGCTTGTCAAACTAAGGCATGTAACCTCACATTCGTAATAATCATGTATAAAAACTCCAACACCGCCAGCGGAGTACGAGTCATTGGTATTAGCAAAAAATTTATAATTAGGAATGATGTAATCCGTTACTTCGTAAGAAAAGATCCAAATTTAAGAAACAAATAATATATCAGGAAGGTTACTAATGGATTCAAGATTACAAACTAAGGAGTCAAAATTCCGCCTTAGACTTCTTACATTCTGATGTAAAACAGTGAATTGGTTGTCCTTTGTTGCTAATAAATAAGGGTCATTAACAACATTTATTATAGGGCTGTTATTTATAAAAACTGATCTTGTGTTCATAATTTAACTAGTTGTAAACTTAATAAACGTAATAATAAATTTAGTTTAGCTAAATTCAAGAAGATCATCGAAAGTTGTTACAATAACAGCTCTTTCATTTTCATTTTTTTTCATTAAAAGCTTCGAATTGTTGAACCATAAATATTTATACTTTTTTCCCTTTTTACTTTACTAGCAGCTAAGAACAAAGATCTATAATAATTAGTAAAGCTATTATTTATATACCTAAATTCTCCTGTTGCTAGTATCAGAAAATAGCGACGTATTAAGCCTTTTCACTGCATTCCGTTTGGCCATCATAATTTTTTTCTTTACTTCCACTGATCTGAGCTTTATGCAAACTATACTACTGACGTTATTATTGGAGGGTTGGGATTTTCGCGCATTGATGTGCTTAACGCTGATATTTTCAATTTCATCTTCAGATACCTGCACATTTAAAGCATCTCTGAAAATTTTCTCAACACTTTCTTTTGCGTTCTCTATGCTGACATTCGGAACACCCACAATTTCGATCGAGCTCTCTAATTGGCTTTGTTCTTTCCACTTCAACCTACTTTCAAGCTTATTCACTCTTTGTTTCAACTCCGCATTTTCATCTCTCAACTGTTGTATTGCATGTAAACATTCAATATTTACTTGTTTGAGGCTTAGTATCTCTTCGTATAAAAGCTCAGAGTAACTTTTCCCTCAAATTCGCTATCGCATACCGTGTTTTCTTTTTCAGGCAAATTCAGATTTATTATCTGCTCCGAAATGTTTGTTGCTTTGTGCTGCTCACTCAGTTTTTGCTTATTTTGCTGTTCCTTGTTCGCACAGGTTCGCGCGCACTCAAATGCACTGTATTGTTTTTTTTTTCATTTGATGCACTTGTAGCATTAGCAGAATGAGCCGGCATTGTTGTTGCCTGCAGTGTTTTCCTACGCATAGCAGTGCATTTGTCACAGCGATATTTTTTGTTGTTTACCTTGAAGAATTCGATATCCGCGGCTTTTATATTTACACACTTGCAATGAAAGAAATTCATGCAATCTGAACAATCAATTTTATTTGAACTATTGCGTTCGATTTTTTCTTTGCACACCAAGCAGTTCATTTTAGAGATATAACAATTTAGAAATTCTTAAATTTAAAAGGAGCGCCCCACGATCACTTGTTTTCAGTTTGCAGTATATACTCCTCCAGACTACATACAAGATCGATTTGCATTTGTTCGAGTCATTAATAAACATTCATTACAACAACCATATGAAGGACTTTACAAAATTGTGGAAAAAGATCAAAAATGTTTTATACTTGAAATAGATAACTATTCCTATTGATAGATTAAAACCTGCAATAATTGAAACAGACACAAACAACACCAAGAATTTACATAAAAAGAGATTTACGTTCAATTTGTTTAATGTTAAATTTTCTTGAAGGGGGAGTAATGTTTTTATTATTTTTATTTAACTTTGTGTTTTAGTTACTTTGAACTTTGTAATTTTAACTGACTTATCTTGTTTGGTTGATTTTCCGACAGGGTGGATAAATGATGTATATTGGAACGATTTTCCGTCATCCCTTGTCAAATTTGGTTTTGAGACAAACCGGTTTCAGCGTTGTGCCATCATCAGTGTCGATTTTCTTTCTGATCTGTTGTTGTCGTATGTCCTGTATTTATAGTTCGTAGGTATATGAGCAGGTATTGTCAAATTGATGCTTGTGTATATTTAGTTATTTGTATGTGCTGTGTGTTCATTCAGAACCGAGGGTGGTTTACTAATCGATGTGTGGCTGAATGGGGTAGGTAGAAATCTGTGATTTTAGTCGTTTGACCTTCTTTGTCGGTTTTTTGTTTTGGTGTGTTAATTGTTTTGTGTTTGTCTGTTGTACCTGTGTTATTAAGTTGTTTCCTGTAAACAAGTTTTAAAGGCTCGAATAATGTGTCAGAAATTGTGTTTATCTGTTCGTTTATTATTCTACCGTCGAATGTTTTCTGTTTGTAGATTTCCATGTTTTCGAATACGTTGAGACGTCGGCCCTTTTCTTGTATGTGAAGATGTTTGCTGGGGAACATTCATACTCGACCATGTGATTCGCGAAGTTAGACTCGGGTATAATGCTTGGATTCCGTATTTTTTTGTTGTAATCTCTAATAGGTTCTCTGAACCTCGTTCTTATTTGCCGTCCTGTTTGTCCTATGTAACTATGCTGGCATCCGCAGGTAAGCTTGTATACGCCGTGGCTGCTAAATGGATCCTCTGAGTTAATGTTAGTTCTTAGTTTTCGCCCTAGATTGTTCGATGTTTTGAATGCTGTGTTAATGTTGTATTTTTTAAAGAAGTTTGCAAATTTATATGTTGCTTTTCCAGTATATGTCATAGTCGTCCAGCTATTATTTTCCTTTTCATTATTTCTTTTTGGTTCTCCATTTGTCCTTCTGAGCTTATCTACTAGTGCTTTTTTATATCCGTTGTTTACAGCGATATTATATATGACCTCAAGTTCTCTCTTATATGCCTCTTGTGTAAGTGGTGTCCTTTCAAGTCTATGTACCAAGTGCCTTAATGCTGCATTTTTATGCTGTTGAGGGTGATTTGAGGTATTGTGTATTATTGTGTCGGTGGCCGTTGACTTTCTATATATGTCATAGTTAAATCTTTTGGCTTCTTTATCAATATTTATCGTGAGGTCTAGATAGTTGATTCCTCCGTCTTTTTCGGTTTCCATTGTAAATTTTATATTTCCGTGCTGCTTGTTGAGGTACTCCAGTACAAGCTCTTCGTTATTAGTAGTTCGTTATTAGTAGAAATAGATAACTATTCCTATTGATAGATTAAAACCTGCAATAATTGAAACAACAGACACAAACAACACCAAGAATTTACATAAAAAGAGATTTACGTTCAATTTGTTTAATGTTAAATTTTCTTGAAGGGGAAGTAATGTAGGGTTCTTATTATTTTTATTTAACTTTGTATTTTAGTTACTTTGAACTTTGTAATTTTAAAATGTTTTATCAATATTTTAATTTTCAATTTTGATTTTTCAATTATCAAAAATTTTCATTGTTTGAAGTTGGTAAAATAAAAGTATTAAAAAGATCAAAATAAAATAAAATCCAAAATACATAAAAAAAAATATTTTTAATTATAACATACACCCATCTTTACCGCTTCTTTTTCCAGTTTGGAGTAAGCAAACAAACGGCGCAGGTGTTTAGGCCGCTGATATCAATGTCATCAGCATATGTCAATAATTGCACGATTTTATAGAATATTATTAGAGAGCTGCAGAACTTAGCTAGTATAATTTTCTCCAGCATCAAATTAAAGAAATGGCACGATAGGGGGTCACCCTGTCTGAAACCTCGTTTAGTTTCGAACGGCTCGGAGAGGTCCTTCTGACTGAGCTGATCTGTGTTGCTCAACGTCATTTTGCACAGCTGTATAAGTTTTGCGGGGAAACCAAATTCAGACATAGCGGCATATAGGTGCTGTCGAGGGCGGCTTTAAAATCGACGAAGAGGTGATGTGTGTCGATCCTTTTTTCGCGGGTTTTTTCCAAGATTTGGCGCATTGTGAAAATTTGGTCGATGGTAGATTTACCAGGCCTGAAGCCGCACTGATAAGGTTCAATCAGCCGATTCACGGTGGGCTTCAATCTTTCGCACAATACATTTGACAGGACCTTATATGCGATATTAAGAAGGCTGATTCCGCGATAGTTGGTGGTCTTGGCAAAGAACACTTAGATTCCAATCGTCGGGCATGCACTCGTCCGCCCATATTTTGCGAAGAAGCTGATACATGCGCCTTACCAACTCCTGGCCGCCGTATTTGAATAGCTCCGCAGATAGTCCATCGGCGCCCTGGCCTTGTTGTTTTTCAATGTGGTTATTGCTATTCGTCATAATCGGGTGGGGGGACATTTATTCCATCACCATCGATTGCGGGATCGGGTTCGTCATCTCTGTGCGGTAAATCCTTGTCTCCATTTAGGAGAGCTGAGAAGTGTTCCCTCCATAAACCGATCACAAATTGTCATCAATATCCTGTTGTTGTTGTTGTTGTAGCAGTGCTTCGCCCCACCTAACAGCCGCGACCGATCACAAATTGTCATTAATATCCTCTAACGGGAGTCCAAGGAAACTTGCTGTTTCAACAGGGGTGGACCAAAATGAAAGGGGTGTTAGAGGCGTTGGTTCCACATTACAATTAAAGAGATGCTTGGTGTCATGTGGGGACACATTGCAAGCGGGGCATACATTTTGTATGTCGGGGTTGATTCTGGATAGGTAAGAGTTTAATCTGTTACAGTATCCAGAACGAAGTTGAGCAAGAGTGACACGCGTTTCCCTGGGGAGTATGCGTTCCTCTTCCACAAGTTTTGGGTACTTTTCTTTGAGTACTGGATTCACCGGGCAATTCCTGACATAAAGGTCCGACGCCTGTTTGTGGAGTTCACCAAGGACCTGCTTGTGTTTTTTTGCTTCATACGGCTGGGTTCTCAGGTGCCGTATTTCCTCAAAATGCTTACGGAGATGACTCCTTAAGCCCCTAGGCGGTGTTGGCTTATCAATCAGATGTGTGTTTGGATGCCCAGGTTTCTGGGTATTCAACTGGAACTGTTTCGTTAGCATCTCGTTTCTCTCCCTGATGGGGAGTATTCTCGCCTCATTATGTAGATGGTGTTCTGGGGACATAAGAAGACAGCCCGTGGCGATTCTGAGAGTGGTATTTTGGCAGGCCTGTAGCTTCTTCCAGTGGGTAATTTTTAGGCCTGGCGACCATATGGGTGACGCGTAGCACGTAAACGGCTGGCCAATTGCTTTGTATGTATTAATGAGCGTTTATTTATCTTTTCCCTAGGTACTGCCAGCAAGGGATTTGAGGATTTTATTACGGCTCTGGATTTTCGGAACAATTGCGGCTGCGTGCTCACCAAAATGTAGATCCTGATCAAACGTCACACCCAAGATGTTGGGGTGTAGGACAGTCGGTAGCGTAGTGCCATCGACGTGGATGTTCAAAATGGTCGACATTTGGGACGTCCATGTTGTAAGGTCGCGTAAGATTTAGTCGGTGATGCCAGGTTTCGCGAGGCTGCGCTAAGTCGTAGACTACGGGAGGCCCTTGGACGTGAACAGCAAGGAGCCACAAAAGATTTATAAAAGTTACGTGGACGTCGGGTTTTGGGATCAAGCCCAGAACAACCTGTCCGATGCAACCATCCCTTACACGAGAAACACTGAACAGAGTATGACCGTCCTAAAAAGATTCTTTTCCGGCAGATGCAGCAAAACCATTTCTCAGGACCGGGGTCAGGAGACGGACCCGGATTGGATTCAATACCTTCCCGGAGCAAGAGAATATGGAGCAGTCCCGTAACAATGGGGACGCAACAAATTAAATGGGGTTACACTGAAATGACAGTCCTTGGTCGGGAAAAATCCCGAGTCGCTCCGGTACATAGAACCGACTGCCTTGGGAAGCGCGATCAATATCCTCTAACGGGAGTCTAAGGAAACTTGCTGTTTCAACAGGGGTGGACCATAATGATAGGGGTGTTAGAGGCCTTGGTTCCACAATACAGTTAAAGAGATGGTTGGTGTCATGTGGAGACACATTACAAGCAGGACATATGTTTGTCGGGGTTGAAGTTGAGCTAGAGTGACTCACGTTTCCCTGGGGAGTATGCGTTCCTCTTCCGAAGTTTTGGGTACTGTTCCTTGTGTACTGGATTCACAGGGCAATTCTTGGCATAGAGGTCCGACGCCTGTTTGTGGAGTTCACTGAGGACCTGCTGGTGTTTTTTGGCTTCATACGGCTGAGTTCTCAGGTGCCGTATTTCCTCATAATGCTTGCGGAGATGACTCCTTAAGCCCCTGGGCGGTGTAGGTTCATCAATCGGATGTCTGTTGGGATGCCCAGGTTTCTGGGCATTCAACAGGAACTGTTTGGTTAGCATTTCATTTCTCTCCCTGATGGGGAGTATTTTCGCCTCATTATGTAGGTGGTGTTCTGGGGACATAAGAAGACAGCCCGTGGCGGTTCTGAGGACAGTATTTTGGCAGGCCTATAGCTTCGTCCAGTGAGCAGTCTTTAGGCTTGGGGACCATATCCGGGACGCGTAGCATGCAATCGGTTGGCCAATTGCTTTGCAAGTGGTAATGAGCTTTTCTTTGTCTTTTCCCCAAGTGCTGCCAGCAAGAGATTTGAGGATTTTATTTCGGCTCTGGATTTTCGGTACAATTGCGGCTGCATGCTCACCAAAATGTAGATCCTGATCAAACGTCACAGCCAAGATTTTGGGGTGTAGAACAGTCGGTAGCGTAGTGCCATCGACGTGGGGACGTCCATGGTGTAAATAAGGTCGCAGAGGATTTAGTCGGTGATAATGCCAGGTTTCGCGAGGCGGAAAACTGGGGAGATCAGGGAGGTAGCCGTTTATTTTGTTGCAAAGCTCATCGATCTGTGGGCATGGGCCTGTGGCCATTATTGTGCAGTCATCGGCGTAGGAAACGATAGTAAGACCTTCTAGTGGCGAAGGTAGTTTTGATATGTAGAAGTTAAACAAAAGTGGGGATAGGACACCAGCCTGTGGCACCCCTTGTTTAATTCTTCTTGGTTTGGATGTTGCGTTCCTGAATTGCACTGATGCCTGCCGACAAGACAGATAATTTGCGGTCCACCTTTTTTAAGACTTGGGAAAGGGTAGACCCTTCCAGGTCTAGCGCAACGAGTACTGTACTATGGTGGGAGTTTTGATTTAAACCGCAATTTAGCTGGGTGTTAATAGCATTTAGCGCGGTGGTTGTGCTATGAATTTTCTAAAGCCATGCTGATGACAGGCTAGTTGCAAATTTGCTTTGAAGTAGGGGAGCAAAATGGCTTCAAGTGTCTTGGCTACTGGTGATAGGAGAGATATCGGGCGATATGAATGCCAAAGATGAAACGGGCAGGTTGAAGACATGTGCTAAATATTTGAAATCCTCTTTCCCTAGGCTTTTAAGCATCGGCATAGCTATGCCGTCTGGGCCCACTGCTTTAGATGGTTTAGCATGACCGATGGCATCCTCAACCTTTTTGGCGGTGATGGTTATTGGGAACGCGCTGAATTTATTTTTATGTGTGCGTCTGTTGGCCCTCCGTCTTACTTTTTCAGCCGTATAATGCATTATATATTGTCGACAATAAGCGCTCGCGCCTACTTTATGAAAATTCTAACTTAAATCTGCTTTTCGAAATTTAATTTTGTATGATACAACTTGCAAGATTTAATGTTAAATCCTTCAGACGCCCTAATCTGGAATAAAGCTCTTAGTGGAGATACATATGCTATTTGTGTATTTCAGTTAGTTATTCGCCGATTTTACGAAAATCCCATCATAAGTGCTTAGTTTGAAAATGTTCTACAAAAAGCTGAAATATCCAAAACGATACCTCGATAAACACAGTTCACATGAAAAGTGAAAATCGGATTAAAGCAACACAACATAAACACCGTGTTTTACGGAAGAGTAGTATTTATCTCAAATAAAGGGAAATAGATATCCCGATGTCAATAAATCTGTAAATAGCGTTTTATTTTTCATTTTCAATCCTAAGCCCCAGCCTGAGTTTTCTCGACAGTCTCGACCCGGAAAACAATACTTCCTTTCGTGAAGACGACACGCCGGTTGCGAACAACGCCCTGGAGGGCCACCAAGGGCTTAACTAACAGCCTCCTGCTAATAAATATTTCTCTTTGCTCTCTTCTAATCTGTCTTTTTTTCCACCTACCACATCACAAAATCTTTAATTATGTTGTTAGCCAAATTCAGTGTAAATCATTCACTTAATTATTTTTATAATGTTGGTCTCCGATAGTGAGTCCCCGAGTTCAAAGACTGTCTATCTACTTTGTTGCGCATAGTCAGCAAAAAAGCCAACGGGCTGAAAGTTGTTCATATCAATGCGCAAAGCCTTTATAAAAAGCTTGACGAGTTGAGGTTTCTGTCAGAAGGCTCCGATATTGATGTTATACATATGTGTTTCAGAAACATGGTTCTCTTCGTTTCATAAAAATGATATGGTGAAGATAAATGGATACCAACTTTTCAGAGTTGATAGAAGTGGTCATGGTGGTGGTGTTGCGATATATGTAAAAAGTAGTATGTCCTGTAAATTGTGTTGTTGTTCTAGTCCAGGTGATCCTGTGGAATATGTGCTTGTTCATATGTTTTCCGAGAATAATAGTAGGCTTCTTATCGGCTGTGCATACAGACTGAACCGACTAGTAGATTTTTCCGCGTTTATTGAATTTCTTCAATCGTTACTAATAGACTATGACAATATTATCATCGCTGGAGATTTTAATAGTAACCTACTGATGGATGCCACTTTAAAACAAACCATGGAATCTCTGAGACTTTTTCCCACAAACTGTGATATACCAACGCATTTCACAAATACTAACTTCTCTATTAGATAAATTTTTTTCAATGATCTTCATAAAATGATTCACTACACGAAACTATCCGCCCCTGCTTCTCAAAACACGACCTGATATTCCTAAACTACAACTTACAAACATCATGTAGGCCAAGTTCGTTCGCGTATCGCGATTGCAGAAGTATAGATTATTATTCTCTTGCTGAGTCGGTTGAATGGAGCTTGATTCGTACGTTAACATCGGTCGATGACCAGGCAAAGTTTCTGCAGGATAACATAAATAAGTTATTCGATGATCACGTTCCACTAAAAATAAAAACACCTAAATACAAGAATAGCCCTTGGTTCAATGCTACATTAAAACACCGTATCCACCTCCTGTAGTATCGCGTGGAATTCACCCCATTTCAAACACGCTTAACATTACAAACGCTCGTTCACTGATCCAGGAAACTACCATAAGTTCATTCGCTTTCACAAAGTCACCTAATGCATTAATGCGTCATACCAAACTGCTCAAGCGGGAATCATATTGACTATATGTAGGTCAATAATTTACTGACAAGCATTCCTCACTATTGAGTCATGCACATTTAGTATGTAAATATTAATGTAAGTTTGTATATATGCATAGGTTAAGAACTTCTGTATAAATAGTAATGAATTTCTTTAATAAAATGATTACTGATCAGACTTCCAAAGTCTAAACACTCTTATCAATTTGTCACATTACATGGCGATCCTGCCAGCCTGATCTTCAATTAGCTGAAAATTTGCTCATAAGCAAAATTCGCTAGATCTTGCTGAACAGAGATCGTGCCCAGTTTTTTTTTTTTAAAGTTAAAGAAAAAGTTTTGTTAAAAAACAAAAAAGAAACGATGTTAGCAGCAGCAGTACAATCAAGAAATTAAGCAGCGTTTAGATGGCATGAAATACGGACATTGGCAACAATTTTGACTGACAGCATGCGAGCATATATAGAGGTGGAATATAATAAGGAATAAATACTACATGGAAATTAACAATTTTGACTGGCATCATGCGAGCATATAAAGAGGTGGAATATAATAAGGAATAAATATCACATGGAAATTAACAATCTTGACATCATTGCAATACAGTTAAACTCTTGCATTTAAACAAAACGTACTACTATGTGGCATCAATAAAGATCTTAACAAAGAAAGCCTTCTTCGGCAAGGATTTGGCGGAAATAGAAAACTAAGTTGAAAACAAATATTTGGTGGTAACAAAACGGGATCGAAGGACACCTTTCAATTGGCACAAGCTAACAACAAAATGAGATCGGAGGCGTACCGCTCGGGGCAATTAAAATAAGTATATAAAAAGTTTATAAACAAATTGGGCGGCCTTTACGGACGCTAAACTATGAGCAAAAACGGAAGTTTTTGCTTAGGAATTTTTTTTTAAATATGGTAGGATGAAATTTTTTTTTCTCCAAAAGTTTGATGTCAGCCTTGAAAATGGCACAAACTAAACCCAAAAATAGAAAAAAAATATTTTTGAAGCCCTATGTGGCGTAGAAAAAAAAATAATAATAATAATAGAAGTGTCAAAAATATTAAATTTAAATTTTTTTTTTAAGAAAATCAAAAAGTTTTTAAAATAAATTTTAAACAGTAGATCTTTATAATGCCAAATAAATAAAGGAAATAGCCAAATGGCAAAAAAATTAATTTTTAAAATAATTTGTAAATCGAAAAAAAAATTACTATTTCCAAAATTTAAAGAAAAATGTTAGTTATTTTGTAAAATTAATTAAAAAAATGAAAATAAAAATTAGATTTAAGGAAAAATTTAAAATATCTAAATCAGAAATGAAAAATACTAAAGTAAAACAAAAATTACAATCTTAAAAATAAATTGTTAAAAAACCTATTAAATAAATAAGGTAAATTTATTAAAAACCAATGAAGGTCAAGAGTAAAATGGAATGCATAGGATAAAAAAAAATAAAATCGAAAAATTTTATTAAAAATTAAATTTAGTTCATTACTCATAGAAGCAGGAAGATAATTATATTTCAAAATGTCGTGGTGGACAAAGATAGCACACGGCATAATGATAGCTATATCCGGATATGAAAGAAAATTCTGAAGTACCAGAGAATAGACTAATAAAATATGAACCACCAGCTGAACCAGAGACAGGAATTACACCAAACATTCCAGATATTTGGCTAGCCATCGGGCTATTGATCATTACAATAGCCACAATGCTAAAGAAATATATGAAGCATAAGTACAGACAACTAAAACCCGTTCAAGACCGCATCTAAAATTTGTTCCCCCCAATTTACAAACACCCACTTTAGCACCTTTTACTCAAAATCAAACCCAAAGCTGAGGAAGAGCAACAAATAATTAAAAATCAATAAATAAACCTTTAAAGAGTAACCCTCAAAATGTCGCAAACGACATTAAAGGCAGCTTCATTAGACCTGCCCAAAGTTAATGGCAAATCAATAATTTGCATACCTCACAGTAGTAGTTTCCATGGAAGTTATCAAAATAACACCCTTGAAGGCTGTCAAAGGAAAAGATTTATAAAACAGCCCTAGTAAAATTTGCGTCAGTGGACATATGAAAAAAAATTTTTTTCACAACCAGCCAATATTAACAACAAAAAAAAATTATGAAGAAAAGTCACAAAGAGAACCTATAAAAAAATAAATGTGAAGCGCTATATAAATTTGCAACAAAAGACTAGTCGCGCTCGTTTTCATCTTAGGATAGAAAAATGGTAGCGTAGAAAATTTTCAAGCAACCAGATTGTTGAGGAAGTTATTGACTTAGGACAATATTCGACCAGGCATAAAAGAAATGCCGGCAATCCAGGACTTGAAAATTATAAGGGAAAACACAGTTGTCCTGAGGGACAAATTGGTGATTAAGAATTGAATATTTACTGCAGTAAGCGAATTTATAAAATATTAATTGGTACCCAAGTTCTCAAAGATCAGATAATTGCACTAACCAAAGAGGTTGTGTATGTGACAATCCCGGTATAAAAATAAAAATAATTCTTCATAAAAGTCATGACGTTTCTGTCTGGTGGCCGCCGCAGAAATCGCATGACAAATAAGATCAAATAAATTGCTGGAAAAATATGAAAAATAAATTAAAAGATCGAATAAATATTGCATCCACTGTACACCCCCTTCCGCTAACTAGCTAAACTACTACCACTACCTTGCCCTTCCGTCAATCACAGCTCCTAAATTGTTGCATTATTAATTAGTGACATATTTCATATTATAGATTTCCGTATAATTAGCAACAGATTTTTTTTTACCAAGTTATGAAATGAAATAACAATGAAAATATGTTAGGATAGGATAGGCTAGGTGGTAGCTGCCCTGATAAGGATAGCTCACTTGGACAACACGAAGGTCCGTTGTGATACCACATACACCAAAAATAACGGTGACCTAGATCCAGCTACTTAGAGAATCGTTGGGTAGCAACGATAAAGCTCCGAATGATACCGATCTCAACTTTGGATATATCCTCGGGAGATCCAAGTGAGTCGCGACCGAAGTACTTTCGCCTAATTCTGGCAAAAGCTGGACAATCAAGCATAAAGTGATTTGGTGATTCCACCTCATCATCCTCCATACAGCTGCAGCAGGATGGAGTTTCCAGTATATTGAGACGTACCGCATGGATACCCATGGGACAGTGCCCTGTCAAAACCCCAATGACCATTGATAGGTGAGCCTTAGTGAACCCAATTATTTCAGCAGACCTCCTGCCATCCACTTTCGGCCAGAAAGATCTTGCTACCCTGCAAGACGTGGTATCCGCCCAACGTTTGCTGAGTTGATTCGAGGCCCAGCTATGGAGGAGCAATCCACAGGTGGCCAGCGGGATCCCGAAGTCCCTACAGCCATCTTCATCCGGTTCAGTTGTACCGATGCGGGCTAAGAGATCCGCTTGACAGTTACCCGGGATACACTATGGCCCGGGACCCAGATAATCTTAATTGTAAAATAATTCGATGCAATCGCAAGCGAGGTCAGGCACTCCCAGACCACCCTCGATCGCACTGTAGTTGAGCTCAAGGCCTTGATAGCCGATTGGCTATCAGAGTAGATGTTAAATTCCCTAACCGTGGTAGCACTGGATAGCATTCCATCCACCGCATCCTTAATCGCAGCAATTTCCGCTTGGAATACACTGCAGTGATCAGCCAACTTCAACTTGCGGCTTAAATTTAGCTCTTGACAAAAGACCCCCCCACCAACCTTTCCATCCAGCTTTGACCCATCCGTGAACAAGTTAACCGGGCCCATGCCCCAGATAATTCCTCTTCCCCAATCCTCTCTCTCTGGAATAACTGGGGTGAAGGTTGTATAGGGAGCTGTTATCGGCATACAGTAGTCCGTTCTGTCCGGGATGAAGTCGAAACTGGTAAGAAGGCTAGGATGTCCGCGGTCAGAAAGTCTATATCCCATATCACGAAGCCTGACCAACGACCTTGCCGCGGCCGCCTTTCCCGCAATATCTACTGGGTATATGTTCAGCATGACGTTCAGTGCCAAGGTAGGCGTTGTTCTGAGAGCGCCACTGATACCGATCAGCGCCGTCCGTTGCACTGACACTAACATTTTGGAGGTGCTCGCCGTGTCCAGTGCTTTCCACCAGACCAGCACCCCATATAGCAGAATCGGTTTGACCACCATCTCATAAAGCCAGTGTACTATTCTTGGCGAGAGTCCCCATCTCTTTCCGATAGCTCCTCTGCAGCAGTACAAGGCAATGGCGGCCTTCCTGGCCCGATCTTCCACATTGGGTCTCCAGGACAGTTTCTTGTCCAAAACAATCCCCAAATATTTAATCCTATCAGAAAGTACCAACGGTACCCCTCCAATCGAGGGAGTTCTGAAATCGGGCACCTTATATCTTCTTGTGAAAAGGACAAATTCCGTTTTTCCCGGGTTGACCGCCAACCCACATGATTCAGCCCACCTAGCCACAGTATCCAGGTAGCCCTGAAGAACATCGCGCAGGGCGCCCAGAAATTTGCCTCTGACTAGGATAGCGAGGTCATCTGCATAGGCAACCACCCGACAACCATTGGCTTCCAGCTCCACAAGAAGCTCGTTGACTATCACAACCCAGAGGAGAGGAGATAGGACACCCCCCTGTGGCGTGCCCCTGCACACCTTCCTCTTAATTATGGCCCCTCCCCACTCCGCTGCGACAATTCTGCCGCATAGAAGTTTGCTAATAAATTCAACCAGAGCCGCCTCGACTCCTAAACCCACCAGAGCTCTTTCGATTGACCCCGGTAAGACATTGTTAAAAGCTCCCTCGATGTCTAGAAAGGCACCCAGAGCATACTCTTTGTGTTCTAGGGACCCCTCTATTTGCTTTACAATCGAATGGAGAGCCGTTTCCGTCGATCTGCCCTTGCAGTACGCATGTTGTGAAGCCGACAGTAACCCCCGAGGTATCCTTTCCCGTAGGTACAGGTCAATCAACCGCTCAAACGTCTTAAGAAGAAACGACGAGAGACTGATTGGCCTGAAATCCTTAGGTGATACATGAGAGCTTCTGCCGGCCTTCGGAATGAAAATAACCCTAACCGTGTGCCAAGACTTCGGGATATAGTTAAGCCTGAAGCAGTTAGTATATATGATGGCCAACCAGCGGCAGGAAATCCCCAAAGACCTTTGAAGCTGCGCAGGAATGATTCCATCCGGGCCCGGAGACTTATAGGGCTTGAACGACCCTATAGCCTAGGTTATCTGACTTTCCCGTATTGGAATGGCAGGCACTTCTGCATGGCCAACGACCGCCGACCATGCAGGCGAAGATCCCTGCGCAACTGGGACATCGGGAAAATGATTGTCCAGTAAAAGCCTTAGGGACTCCTCGCTACTCATCGACCAGTCCCACCATCATCTCTCAGATACCCCAGAGGAGCGGGGTTCCTAGAGAGTATTTTTCTAAATCTCGCGGATTCATTGCAGCCTTCTACGTTTTCGCAGAAGCTTCGCCATGCATCTCGCTTGGCTATCCTTATTTCATATTTATAAATCCCCAGACTCACCTTATAGAGCTCCCAGTCCGAGGGTAATTTACTCCTCCTGGCTCTGTTGAAGAGCCGCCGACTGGACGCTCTTAGGTCGTCAAGAGAATCCGACCACCAGGGCGGCTTGCCCTTCCCCCTGTAAGTTTTCAATGGGCAGGACAGCTGAAAGGCGCTATTGCTTGCCGAGGTGAAGTTTTCCACCAGAACGTCTATCTCAGATTCGGACAGGCCCGAACTAATGATAGGCAGTAGCTCTCCCAGCTTCCTACAATACAAGTCCCAGTTAGTACTTTTAGGGTTCCTAAAAGATATTTTACCGGGACGTTCTTCGTTCACTGAGAACTGAATATATCGGTGATCAGAGAAGGAGTGCTCGTTGAGAACCCTCCATCCAGATATCCGACCTTCCAGTTCTCTACTAACCAGGGTGAGGTCCAGGACCTCCTCCCTTAACGCAGTAATAAAAGTCGGGTCATTCCCCCTATTGCATATACAAAGTCCCTCATCTACAATAAAAGTAAATAAAGACTCACCTCTAGTGTTGGTATCCGAGCTTCCCCAAATGCTATGATGGGCATTTGCATCGGCACCGATGATCACGCCAACACCTCTCCGCCTTGCTTCAGCGGTGATTTCACCCAGTATCGCAGGTGGTGGTCCCACTACGTCCCCGTGGGGCATGTACGCTGAGACCACCCACATTTCATTACTTCCTCGCTCGAGGCAGACCGTGGTTACGTCAGCATTGCTGAAATTAGAGAGAATAAAAGCTTTAATCTCTTTTTTAACAAGCACACAGGATCTAGGCCTACTTGCCTCCCCATGCACCAAGGTGTTGAATTTTCCAGTCCTTAATCCAGAAATCTTACTGCCGTTACTACTCAGCCACGGCTCCTGGACAAGGACTATATCCACTCCGCCTTTTTCAAGGCAGAGCAACAAATTTGCGGAAGCCGCCTTAGAGTGCTGAAGATTGATTTGACGGATTTCCATCAAAAGCGCTCTTCTTCCGCACCCCATCCTTGGCGGATTCGTATTAGTATTGTCCATTCTAAAAAAGTCCCCCCTCAAGGCCGCTATCCGGAGCCGATTGTGTAGTCGCCCTTTAACGATGTCGTGGTTATCTATGCTACGCAGGGAGGCCACGCGAGGGTTGACGCATTACCTTATGAGTAATGCGTTCAGAGCCAGACCGGACGCGAAGCGGGAAAATCTTCAACCGCACCTACACCACCAACTTAACGGCGACGGAGCCGGAACGTACCTTGAGGCCCGCCACGGTTTTAACGGGACGTGGGCAGGTGCAGCATTAGCCTACCAGCCATTTTGGTAGGGTTTCACCCCGACCTACTAAAGTGGCAGAATACCGCACCTACCAGCCCAATGTCATCAAGTCAAAATGTAATGTGAAATCAAAGTCCTAAAACAGTCCAGTTCGTCACCGTTGTGTTAATTATTAAAAAAATAGATATAAGTATGATATGATTCAGTTAGGAAACCTAGTTTTAGAGAGGTCATAATTTTGGGAAAAATATTTTTACTAATAAAAAAATATATTTCATTCTAAATAGATTAGAAAATAGAAATAGGAAACATTTCTACTTTTAACCTACCTACAAAATAGGGATATAACAGTCCATAAGAATAGGCTTACCCAATATAAAATATGCCAATGACTCACATTAATTTTACAACAAAAAAAAAAGCAGTTTCAACAATAGTATTCCAATTTACTCGTCAATAAACAAAAGCAAACAATTCATATTGGTATCCAGTTACCATTAATTCACAAAAAAAAAATAGCAAGTCAGCTTATTATGAAAAAGCGAGCATGGTATGTAAAGCAAATGCAAACGAATAAAAGCAAAAAGAAAACATATACAGGCCTGTTCTGAATTCCGACTCGGAAGGAAAAGTAAAACGACATTGATTTCGACTCGGTTTCTATTTGGTGTTCTCAATTCCGATTGTAAAAAATCGATTCGAAGTCGATTTCGAATCGTTTTCGTTCCGATTCGGTAACCAGTTTAATCAGCTGTTTTTGTTTATGTGTTTTGGTTTAAGTATCATAAAATTTTATTTTAATTAAAAAATGCCTGCAGATATGGTTTTTGATGCGCAGACGCAAGAATACGTGCTATTGTGCGTGCGAATCGTAAAAATGCGCTGGATCGGAATTCAGAACAGGTCGACTTCATTTCGATCAGCATCGATTTGTTTGCCTAATAGATTTCTTGATAGAAGTTTTTAAAGAAAGATTTATTATGCCAATTTAACTCAAATTTAAACAAAAAATACACACAACTCTTCCAAATAAAATGAAGAATTAAAAAAAAATTATTTGAAAGACAAATATCGCAACATTTGTGTATAATCTGCCAATTAATTTTCATTCCGACTGCTCAGAGGCAATACTTTTCAAACCGATAATTTTTGGTCGGAATCGAAATTGAGAACACCAATCCATTTCGATTCCGAAAAAATTGATCGGAATTGGAATCCAGAACAGGCCTGATAAACTTATAATATCAAGTTACCACTATGACATAAGTTACAACTGAATGCAAAAATTATTTGGTAACAAGCAAGTTGACTGGGTCATTCAACGAAAAATGAAAACAAAAAAGAAACGATGTTAGCAGCAGCAGTACAATCAAGAAATTAAACAGCGTTTAGATGGCATGAAATACGGACATTGGCAACAATTTTGACTGACAGCATGCCAGCATATATAGAGGTGGAATATAATAAGAAATAAATACTACATGGAAATTAACATTTTTGACTGGCATCATGCGAGCATATAAAGAGGTGGAATATAATAAGGAATAAATATCACATGGAAAATAACAATCTTGACACCATTGCAATACAGTTAAACTCTTGCATTTAAACAAAACGTACTACTATGTGGCATCAATAAAGATCTTAACAAAGAAAGCCTTCTTCGGCAAGGATTTGGCGGAAATAGAAAACTAAGTTGAAAACAAATATTTGGTGGTAACAAAACGGGATCGAAGGACACCTTTCAATTGGCACAAGCTAACAACAAAATGAGATCGGAGGCGTACCGCTCGGGGCAATTAAAATAAGTATATAAAAATTTTATAAACAAATTGGGCGGCCTTTACGGACGCATAACTATGAGCAAAAACGAAAGTTTTTGCTTAGGAATTTTTTTTTAAATATGGTAGGATGAAATTTTTTTTTTCCAAAAGTTTGATGTCAGCCTTGAAAATGGCACAAACTAAACTCAAATATAGAAAAAAAATATTTTTGAAGCCCAATGTGGCGTAGAAAAAATAATAATAATAATAACATAATTAATTTTAAACAATACTTAAAGTAAATTCAAAAAAAAAAAACATTAAATAAATTTAAATTTTAAGAAAAATAGAAATGTCAAAAATATTAAATTTAAATTTTTTTTAAGAAAATCAAAAAGTTTTTAAAATAAATTTTAAACAGTAGATCTTTATAATGCCAAATAAATAAAGGAAATAGCAAAATGGCATAAAAATTAATTTTTAAAATAATTTGTAAATCGAAAAAAAATTACTACTTCTAAAATTTAAAGAAAAATGTTAGTTATTTTGTAAAATTAATTAAACAAAAGAAAATAAAAATTAGATTTAAGGAAAAATTTAAAATATCTAAATCAGAAATGAAAAATACTAAAGTAAAACAAAAACAAGTAAGGAAGGTTAAGTTCGGGTGTAACCGAACATTACATACTCAGTTGAGCTATGGTGACAACATAAGGGAAAATAACCATGTAGGAAAATGAACCGAGGGAAACCCTGGAATGTGTTTGTATGACATGCGTATCAAATGAAAGGCATTAAAGAGTATTTTATGAGGGAGTGCGCCATAGTTCTATAGGTGGACGCCATTTAGGGATATAGCCATAAAGGTGGATCAGGGTTGACTCTAGAATGCGTTTATACGATATGGGTATCAAATGAAAGGTGGTAATGAGTATTTTAAAAGGGAGTAATCCTTAGTTCCATAGGTGGACGCCGTTTCGAGATATCGCCATAAAGGTGGACCAGAGGTGACCCTAGAATTTGTTTGTACAATATGGGTATCAAAAGAAAGGTGTTAGTGAGTATTTTAAAAGGGAGTAATCCTTAGTTCCATAGGTGGACGCCGTTTCGAGGTATCGCCATAAAGGTGGGCCAGGGGTGACCCTAGAATGCGTTTGTACGATATGGGTATCAAATGAAAGGTGTTAATGAGTATTTTAAAAGGGAGTAATCCTTAGTTCCATAGGTGGACGCCGTTTCGAGATATCGCCATAAAGGTGGACCAGGGGTGACCCTAGAATTTGTTTGTACAATATGGGCATCAAACGAATGGTGTTAATGAGTATTTTAAAAGGGAGTGGGCCTTAGTTCTATAGGTGGATGCCGTTTCGAAATATCGCCATAAAAGTGGAGCAGGGGTGACTCTAGAATGTGTTTGTACGATATGGGTATCAAATTAAAGGTATTAATGAGGATTTTAAAAGGGAGTGGTGGTTGTTGTATAGGTGGTCGCCTTTTCGAGATATCGCCATAAAGGTGGACCAGGGGTGACTCTAGAATGCGTTTGTACGATATGGGTATCAAATGAAAGGTGTTAATGAGTATTTTAAAAGGGAGTAATCCTTAGTTCCATAGGTGGACGCCGTTTCGAGATATCGCCATAAAGGTGGAACAGGGGTGACCCTAGAATTTGTTTGTACAATATGGGCATCAAACGAATGGTGTTAATGAGTATTTTAAAAGGGAGTGGGCCTTAGTTCTATAGGTGGATGCCGTTTCGAAATATCGCCATAAAAGTGGACCAGGGGTGACTCTAGAATGTGTTTGTACGATATGGGTATCAAATTAAAGGTATTAATCAGGGTTTTAAAAGGGAGTGGTGGTTGTTGTATAGGTGGACGCCGTTTCGAGATATCGCCATAAAGGTGGACCAGGGGTGACACTAGAATTTGTTTGTACAATATGGGTATCAAAAGAAAGGTGTTAATGAGTATTTTAAAAGGGAGTAATCCTTAGTTCCATAGGTGGACGCCGTTTCGAGATATCGCCATAAAGGTGGACCAGGGGTGACCCTAGAATTTGTTTGTACAATATGGGTATCAAAAGAAATGTGTTAATGAGTATTTTAAAAGGGCGTGGGGCTTAGTTCTATAGGTGGACGCCTTTTCGGGATATCGCCATAAAGGTGGACCAGGGGTGACTCTAGAATGAGTTTGTACGATATGGGTATGAAATTAAAGGTATTAATGAGAGTTTTTCAAGGGAGTGGTGGTAGTTGTATATGTGAAGGCGTTTTCCAGATATCGACCAAAATGTGGACCAGGGTGACCCAGAACATTATCTGTTGGATACCGCTAATTTATTTATATATGTAATACCTGCCAAGATTTTAAGGGTTTTTTATTTCGCCCTGCAGAACTTTTTCATTTTCTTCTACTTAATATGGTAGGTGTCACAACAATTTTATAAAGTTTTTTCTAAAGTTATATTTCGCGTCAATAAAACAATCCAATTACCTTACCATGTTTCATCCCTTTTTTCGTATTTGGTATAGAATTATGGTATATTTTTCATTTTTCGTAATTTTCGATATCGAAAAAGTGGGCGTGGTCATAGTCGGATTTCGTTCATTTTTTATACCAAGATAAAGTGAGTTCAAGTAAGCACGTGAACTAAGTTCATTAAAGATATGTCGATTTTTGCTCAAGTTATCGTGTTAACGGCCATGCGGAAGGACAGACGGGCGACTGTGTATAAAAACTGGGCGTGGCATCAACCGATTCCGCCCATTTTCACAGAAAACAGTTAACGTCATAAAATCTATGCCTACCAAATTTCAAAAGGATTGGTTAATTTTTGTTCGACTTATGGCGTTAAAAGTATCCTAGAAAAATTAAAGAAAAAGGGCGGAGCCACGCCCATTTTGAAATTTCCTTTTTTTTTTGTATTTTGTTGCACCACATCATTACTGGAGTTGAATGTTGACATAATTTACTTATATACTGTAAAGATATTAAATTTTTTGTTAAAATTTTACTTTAAGAAATTTTTTTTTTTTAAAGTGGGCGTGGTCCTCCGATTTTGCTAATTTTTATTAAGCGTACATATAGTAATAGGAGTAATGTTCCTGCCAAATTTCATCATATCTTCAACGACTGCCAAATTACAGCTTGCAAAAGTTTTAAATTACCTTCTTTTAAAAGTGGGCGGTGCCACGCCCATTGTCCAAAATTTTACTAATTTTCTATTCTGCGTCATAAGTTGAACTCATCTACCAAGTTTCGTCACTTTATCTGTCTTTTGTAATGAATTATCGCACTTTTACGGTTTTTCGAAATTTTCGATATCGAAAAAGTGGGCGTGGTTATAGTCCGATATCGTTCATTTTAAATAGCGATCTGAGATGAGTGCTCAGGAACCTACATACCAAATTTCATCAAGATACCTCAAAATTTACTCAAGTTATCGTGTTAACGGACGGACGGACGGACATGGCTCAATCAAATTTTTTTCGATCCTGATTATTTTGATATATGGAAGTCTATATCTATCTCGATTCCTTTATATATGTACAACCAACCGTTATCCAATCAAACTTAATATACTCTGTGAGCTCTGCTCAACTGAGTATAATTACAATCTTAAAAATAAATTGTTAAAATACCTATTAAATAAATAAGGTAAATTTATTAAAAACCAATGAAATGGAATGCATAGGATAAAAAAAAATAAAATCGAAAAATTTTATTAAAAATTACATTTAGTTAATTACTCATAGAAGCAGGAAGATAATTATATTTCAAAATGTCGTGGTGGACAAAGATAGCACACGGCATAATGATAGCTATATCCGGATATGAAAGAAAATTCTGAAGTACCAGAGAATAGACTAATACAATATGAACCACCAGCTGAACCAGAGACAGGAATTACACCAAACATTCCAGATATTTGGCTAGCAATCGGGCTATTGATCATTACAATAGCCACAATACTAAAGAAATATATGAAGCATAAGTACAGACAACTAAAACCCGTTCAAGACCGCATCTAAAATTTGTTCCCCCCAATTTACAAACATCCACTTTAGCACCTTTTACTCAAAATCAAACCCAAAGCTGAGGAAGAGCAACAAATAATTAAAAATCAATAAATAAACCTTTAAAGAGTAACCCTCAAAATGTCGCAAACGACATTAAAGGCAGCTTCATTAGACCTGCCTAAAGTTAATGACAAATCAATAATTTGCATACCTCACAGTAGTAGTTTCCATGGAAGTTATCAAAATAACACCCTTGAAGGCTGTCAAAGGAAAAGATTTATAAAACAGCCCTAGTAAAATTTGCGTCAGTGGACATATGAAAAAAAATTTTTTTTTCACAACCAGCCAATATTAACAACAAAAAAAAAATTATGAAGAAAAGTCACAAAGAGAACCTATAAAAAAATAAATGTGAAGCGCTATATAAATTTGCAACAAAAGACTAGTCGCGCTCGTTTTCATCTTAGGATAGAAAAATGGTAGCGTAGAAAATTTTCAAGCAACCAGATTGTTGAGGAAGTTATTGACTTAGGACAATATTCGACCAGGCATAAAAGAAATGCCGGCAATGCAGGACTTGAAAATTATAAGGGAAAACACAGTTGTCCTGAGAGACAAATTGGTGATTAAGAATTGAATATTTACTGCAGTAGGCGAATTTATAAAATATTAATTGGCACCCAAGTTCTCAAAGATCAGATAATTGCACTAACCAAAGAGGTTATGCATGTGACAATCCCGGTATAAAAATAAAAATAATTCTTCATAAAAGTCATGACGTTTCTGTCTTGGTGGCCGCCGCAGAAATCGCATGACAAATAAGATCAAATAAATTGCTGGAAAAATATGAAAAATAAATTAAAAGATCGAATAAATTTTGCATCCACTGTACCCCCCTTCCGCTAACTAGCTAAACTACTACCACTAATATAAACTACCTTGCTCTTCCGTCAATCACAGCTCCTAAATTACTGCATTATTAATTAGTGACATATTTCATATTATAGATTTCCGTATAATTAGCAACAGATTTTTTTTTACCAAGTTATGAAATGAAATAACAATGAAAATATGTTATCTAATTATTAAAAAAAAAAATAGATATAAGTATGAGATGCTTCAGTTAGGAAACCTAGTTTTAGAGAGGTCATAATTTTGGTAAAAATATTTTTACTAATAAAAAAATATATTTCATTCTAAATAGATTAGAAAATAGAAATAGGAAACATTTCTACTTTTAACCTACCTACAAAATAAGGATATATAACAGTCCATAAGAATAGGCTTACCCAATATAAAATATGCCAATGACTCACATTAATTTAACAAAAAAAAAAAGGCAGTTTCAACAATAGTATTCCAATTTACTCGTCAATAAACAAACAATTCATATTGGTATCCAGTTACCATTAATTCACAAAAAAAAATAGCAAAAGTCAGCTTATTATGAAAAAGCGAGCATGGTATGTAAAGCAAATGCAAACGAATAAAAGCAAAAAGAAAACATATAAACTTATAATATCAAGTTACCACTATGACATAAATTACAACTGAATGCAAAAATTATTTGGTAACAAGCAAGTTGACTGGGTCATTCAACGAAAAATGAAACAACACGTCACACTCATCACAGTGACATTGGAGTGACCGTCTATAATTAAGCATAAAATTATATATGCTCACTTAAAAGGCCGATGGTGTAGTATCGCGTGAAATTCACCCCATTTCAAACACGCTTAACATTACAAACGCTCGTTCACTGACCCAGGTAACTACCATAAGTTCATTCGCTTTCACAAAGTCACCTAATGCATTAATGCGTCATACCAAAGCGGGAATCATATTGACAATATGTAGGTCAATAATTTGCTGACAAGCATTCCTCACTATTGAGTCATGCACCTTTAGTATGTAAATATTAATATAAGTATGTATGTATATATGCATAGGTTAAGAACTTCTGTATAAATAGTAATGAATTTCTTTAATAAAATGATTACTGATCAGACTTCCAAAGTCTAAACACTCACGATGGAAAAGGTACAAAACAGTCGAAGCGCATAGCTGCTTTAAAACAGCTTGGCTTACTGCTAACAAAGCCATAAGGCTGGCCAAGGCAAATTATTTTAAGTATAAGTTTAGTTCTGCTTTGAATACAAAAGAAAAGTGGAACAAAATCAAACAAATAGGTATTGGTAAGCCCAAAAATTACCTGTCTCATCCCCCTGATGTCGACATCAACGAAATAAATAATATTTTTGTAAGACTACCAAACTCAGCCGACAATGTGTGTATTGATAACTACTTACTACTTACTTAATTGGCGCTTAACCGTCTAAACGGTTATCGCCGTCCAACAAGGCGCGCCAGTCGCTCCTTCGCTCCGCCAACCGGCGCCAATTGGTAACACCAAGGGAGTTTAAATCGTTTTCCACCTGGTCCTTCCAACGGAGTGGGGGCCGCCCTCTACCTCTGCTTCCATAGGCGGGTTCCGATAGAAACACTTTCTTGGCCGGAGCATCATCTTTCATTCGCATAACATGGCCTAGCCAGCGCAGCCGCTCCGTTTTAATTCGCTGGACTATGTTGATGTCTGTGTATAGCTCGTACAGCTCATGTTGTTGTTGTTGTTGTTGTAGCGATTAGGTTACTGCCCGAAGGCTTTGGGGTGTTATCGATGTGATGGTCCTTTGTCGGATACAGATTCGATACGCTCCGGTAACACAGCACCATTAAGGTGCTGGCCCGATCATCTCGGGAACGATTTATATGGCCACATTAAACAAGTTCCATGAGGAGCTTGGGGTCGCCAGAGCCTCGTCTGTTAGTGAAACGGGATTCGCCGCTCGAAGGTGAGGTTGACAATTGGGTTGGATAAGCTATATATTGCGCTACACAACCCCTTGAATCCCTCGTACAGCTCATCATTAAATCTTCTTCGGTACTCGCCATCGCCAACGCGTAGAGGTCCATAAATCTTTCGAAGAACTTTTCTCTCGAACACTTCCAAAGCCGCTTCATCTGCTGTTGCCATGGTCCATGCTTCTGCCCCATATAGCAGGACGGTGACTTGTAGAGTATGATTTTCGTTCGCCGAGAGGACTTTACTTTTCAATTGCCTACCTAGTCCAAAGTAGCATTTATTGGCAAGATTGATTCTTCGCTGGATTTCATTGATAACTTCTACGTGCGTGTTAATGTTGACACTAGCCCTTTCGAGTTTGTTTGTGTCGATAATTGTGATGTTGTCCAAGCCATACTTTCTGTGAAGTCTAACACAATGGGGCTTGATGGTATATGTTCAAAGTTTTTAAGTCATTCTTCCCAAAATCCTTCCCTACATTACTTACTTGGTCAAATCAATTTTGACGACCGGTGTCTTCCCAATATACTGGAAAGCTGCAAGTTATTCTAATCCGTAAACAAAATAATGAGTATCGACCAATAGCCATACTCCCTTTCCTCTCTAAGGTCGTTGAACGTATTACATGGGCAAATCGTATCATATGTACATGAATACAAGCTCCTGTCAGACAGTCAGTCCGGTTTCAGGTCAAAGCGGAGCTGTACAACGGCACTATTATCTGTGACAGAAGAAATTCGTGAGCGAGTGGATGAGAGTTACATTGCCTTCTTAACACTTCTTGACCACTCTAAAGCTTTCAATTCTGTAGACACTCTGCTTTGTAGGAAGCTGGAGAACTTATTTAACTTCTCTGGTTATGCAGTTGCCCTTATAAGATCATATCTTGGCGATAGGAGTCAAGCAGTATGTATAGATGGTAAAAAGTCTGACTTCCTACATGTCTTAAGAGGCTCTATCCTGGGTCCTCTGTTATTTGTTCTGTATATCAATGACTTACCCGATGTCCTTAAGTATTGTAATGTTCATATCTACGCTGATGATGTGCAGTTATTTACGTGATGTCCTCGTGATGTTGTTGTTGTTGTTGTTGTAGCGATAAGGTTGCTCCCCGAAGGCTTTGGGGAGTGTTATCGATGTGATGGTCCTTTGCCGGATACAAATCCGGTACGCTCCGGTACCATAGCACCATTAAGGGGCTAGCCCGACCATCTCGGGAACGATTTATGTGGCCACATTAAACCTTCAGGCCATTCCCTCCCTCCCTACCCCCAAGTTCCATGAGGAGCTTGGGGTCGCCAGAGCCTCGTCTGTTAGTGAAACAGGATTCGCCGCGGATAGGTGAGGTTGACAATTGGGTTTGGAGAAGCTATATATTGCGCTGGCAACCTAAAAGGTTGCGCTACACAGCCCTTTGAATCTGGTATTTTAGTCGCCTCTTACGACAGGCATACCTACGGCGGGTATATTCTGATCCCCTAACCCGCTGGGGTATGTCCTCGTGATCAAACTAGCTTGTGCATAAGTAACTTAAACCACGATTTGAATCAAATATTTCCATGGGCTACTATGAATGGCTTATGTATAAACCCCAATAAGTCAAAATATATTGTTATTCATAGGTCTTTTCCCACTAATGATTTAGAGAATGTAGTATTTGACAATTCCGTTATAGAATACGTAGATACGGCGAAAAACTTAGGTGTAATTTTTAACAAAACATTGACATGGAAAGACCATATTTTAAGAACGGTTGGAAAAGTGTATGGAATGCTTCGTACACTATGGTTAACACAGTATTTCATGCCTTTGCACATACGACTACTTCTGGCTAAAGCGTACTTAATACCTACGCTACTCCATGGTTGTGTGATTTACTCAACCTGTGACTATGTGTGCAAGAACAAACTAAATGTTGTTTACAACAACATTGCTAGATATGTTAATGGGTTGAAAAGGCTTGATCACGTATAACAACATGCTGAAAGTTTGCTAAACATTTCTTTCGAAAATCTTTTAAAAGTCAAAACACTGTCCTTCCTTCATAAATTGATACACACGAAGGAACCTGGCTATCTATATCGTAAGCTTATTTTTCTGCAATCATCAAGATCGGTGCTTCTTCTTACGCACATTAGATACCGCACGTAACCTCTGAACGCCAATTCTTTGTTACTGCAATACGTCTTTGGAACTCCCTACCTACAAGTCTTCGACTATTAAGTAATGGTCTGCACTTCAAAAAAGAGCTAACATCATTTTTTAACGACTCTTAAACTGGATCTCAAATTGTTGTTGTTAAAGTGTTCATTTCTAAGTCCCTTTTCCTTTCTCTGTCTTTTTTCTTTATTTGTAAAATATTATTCCATCTATAATCAGCCAAAGGTTGTCATAACTACTGCTGTCTTTTAATATTTATTAATTACTTTTCTTTAGTTTTAAGATTTACATTTACATACATAAATATTTCACTATTATCCGCTATATTTAATTTAATTTGATTAAGCTAATTTACTATTATTATAAATGTTCAATTTTTATAGCTCATGTTATTCATGACTAGCACTGTTAAATAATTTGTCAAAATTGTTGTGCTAGGAACAAATTTTCAAATAAATACATACATACATACTATATATTGGATTGGTCGAATTTTTCATCCCAGGTTATACTAATATATTTTAAATACATCACACATCAAGGTACCGTAAAAGGGTTGCGCTATACAGCCCCTTGAACAAATTTAGTATTATAGTCGCCTCTAACGGCAGGCATACTTGCGTGTGATTGTTCCAAAAACAAGATTCGTTCACGGTACAAAGAGCAAAACCACCTCTTGGACCGGGATTGGGGGCTCTGGAACAGCACTCGGTTCAATACCTTCCCGGAGTAAGAGAATAGGAGCTGTCCCCTTGCAGGAATCTGCTGGGATGATAATTAGTGGGACGGATGCAACAAATTAAATAGGGTTACTCTAAAATAAGTATAAGTAGAGAATTCCGACTCGCTTCGGTACATATAACCGGCTGCTGTGGGAAGCATCTGCTAGTCTAAAATTACAGAAGGGTTTTAAATGAAACATATTCATCGTGGTCATATCAAATCGTTCCCGAAATAGACAATCAAAATCGTGTAGTTAAAAAATATAAAATTTTAATTGTATTCCCCATTGGCGCCCATCCACCGAAAACACTAAATTACATTTACATAGACTTAATAAATAATTCATTAAAATTAGCTGTCAAAGACTGTGATTTAGTCATTTTTTATCAAAACAAAACAATATATGTTAATAATAGGTCTTCATATATAAGCAAAAATATTCGTAAATAAATGGACGAACTAGAACATATACTAAATGTACTACGGAACAAATATAAAACAAATAACTGAAAAAGAAATTTGATATGGTAAAGATTTTAAATTATAATAGGTAAGTTTTTTGTGGTAAGTTTCCGGTTGCAACTGACAGGCGACATTTTAGACGGTGTAGATGGATGATGAAATCCAGATCGAGGATTAGGTAGATGAACAACTCTACTTTCATTTACATTAATGCGTTTCGACCGTGTCGATACATTTGAGGTTGAAGCAATATGTGTGAATGCTGATTGAATAATGGAAGATCGTGATTCGGGTTCAATACATTTTTGAAATGATTCATAAGCATCATCCGTACCCTCATCTGTATTCCAATCAGATGCATCATTGACAAGAATTTTCGGTGGAACTATTGCTTTCTTTTTAGAATTCTTTCCTAACGAAGAACGTTTTTTGCTACCTGAACTTTGACGTCCAGATCTACGACGTATTGTAGTGGCTATAACTCGTTGTTTCTTGAGTGGTGACTTAAAGGGTGATTTAATGGGCAATCTACCCGTTGATGAAGCAGTATTATGGGGCATTGGGCGTGTAAATACGCTTGGACTCTGTGCTGGAAAAAGTAGGCTACGCTTAGCTAATGGAGTAATTTTTTCATTGGGATGCAGTTTGCGTTTTTTCGCAGAATTTCCTGATGCTGACGGAATAGTTGATAGGTTTGTATTGGATGGTGCTTTTCGAATCCCAATTTTTGATGTGTTCTTTGCTGACAAGGGCGTGCGACTAACAAAAGAATGTGGCGTTTGCGCATTTTTTCGTGCACTACTAATTTTTTCCTTTTCTTGACGCTTCTTCTCCCACTCTCTTTCCATTACCTCTAAAATATTTTCACCATGTACGAGGAATTCTTGATGTTCTTGTTCTTCAAACTCAAGCACTAAATTTCTGATTTGCTGTTCAATTTTAGGCAATTTTGTCGCGATAGTTTTACGTTCTTTTTCCTCTTTTAACAATTGTCCACCCCTGTTATTATAACGACCGGGATCAGTGGCTTTAGCTTCTAGAGCAATCATTCGATCCCACAATAATTTGCGATTTTCGTATAGTTCAAATATTTCCCGATTATTTTCATAGAAACGTTTCAAGTCTTCTAATTCGATTTCATGTAATATCAAGAGATCTTCAGTATAACAATCGCTGTGAAAATTCGAAAATCTATTACGTTCAGTATCTGACTTAAGTGTTTTATCCCACCATTCTACAATTTCTGTACGTATCTGTTGTAAACATTCTTGAATATTTTGACTTTGCAATGATTCACAACGATGTAGTTCCTCCCTGAGTATTTTATATGTACATTGATTATAATCAGCATGCCGTTTGAATTTATTTCGTGTATTTGGTGATGTTTTCAAACGTCCCCACAACGAATCTAGTTTCTTGCGCATACTATCTATTCGATCAGATAATGTTTGCACCCGAGCACCATATAATTCCTGCATACGTTTTAGCCCTGTGAAAGTCTCATCATTCAATTTAATTTGTCTTTGATTTAACAACCGATCTTCCTTATCTGTGCTAACTTCTGTTTCCAAAATAGTTAAATAGTTCTTGATCTCACGACGTAAGACTGACATCTCATTCAAGCGCTCCATGCGTTCGACTTTTAGTTGTTCCAAGTGGCTACGAAACTCTAGAATATCATTTTCTGATGGCAATGGATCAGCTAAAAGTGGCCTGGGAGGTTCTCCCAATTCTTCACACAAGCCTTCCTGTTCCAGTAAAAGTTCAAAAATTTCTTCACGGCGCCGCCGCAAATGTTCACGCAATTCAGTTAAGCTTTTGTCCATCTCTGACTGTAGCGTCAATAAAGGCACAGTTCTATCACTCATGTTTGGGAGCTGCACATCTGTTTTTAATAGCCGACATAAATTACCTGCTTCCTTGTGTAGCTCCTCAATTTCATTTTCGATTAGCTCACGTCTTTGCAAAGACTCTTCCTTCAGTTCTCTGAAAAACGTTTTCACGTGTTCTTTCAGTTTTTTAAAATTAAACAAGCACATCGCTTCATCAAACATCTCAGTCCATATTGAAGCCAGCTCTTTAACATTTTCGGCTGTAAGCCTCTGTAGTTCTATATTTTCTTCTTCAAATTCCGCCATTTTTTCCATTCTTCCGTTAGTTCTATTAAAAAACGTATCAAAAAGATCAGTTTATTTCTTTATATATCAGATTTCACATACATCACCAACAATTTTAATGGAATAATAGAGGCTCTTAATAGCACTTCACGCTTTATTAGAAACAGTACTACAATTCCGCTGACGCGTTTCCGACTTTTCAGTTGCAAATTTAATTTCAAAAATGGTGATGTCACAACAGCTATCGATAACTCTTAGGGTTACTTGCTGTCGCAGGGTTGTTCAATTGAAAAAAACTTTCAAGCAAGGTGCAATTAGGGTCGAAAATTACACGCTTCGGAACCTTATACCCATATGGCACTACTTTACTTTCGTGTATTTTATCTTACATTTTTTGTCGCACTCCCTCCTAATACGGCTTCAGTACTGGTGTAAGAGTGTAAACTATATTTCAAAAAACTAACGAAATACAAGAAAAATACAAACTACTTCATTAAAAACGAACGAGCCAGTTTGTTTTTCGATAGGTTTTTTTGACATTCGGCCGTTTTTTCTTTATTTTTTTCTGAAAAATGGAAATTTTGTTTAGTTTGAAAATTTGGTGCATAAAAACGCAATTAAAATCAACTTTCTTGTGAAAAAAGTGAACCATTAGAGACCGAAATAAATTTTATGTTATTCAATAATTGTTTGCTTTTGTAGCGACACTCGAAAGTAGCTTCGTGTGCAGATCTTGAGGCGTAGAGAAATTGTAGCTATATGAAATATCTTGTACGCGTCTATGACGCGTAGCCTCGTGTGCACCTGAGATTAAGAATCCGAAAGCAGAAGTTTACCTTTTTTACCCGTTTAAAAGTTATGGGCGAAAAACAGGTTTGTGTGATACATATTGTTCCGCAAGTTTTGTTACGGTCTGCTGTTATGGTCGACGGTTACGGTCCTCTTGGGAGCGTATTCGCGCGAACACACCTAGTGATGGGGCGAAAGTTGCGATAAAAAGTATCGAAAAAGAAGGAAAAAAAAAAGACCGGCCATCACTAGGAAAAAAGCCATGAGTTTCCGGCAAAAAGAAAAAGCCTTCCGCGATTTACAACCAGATTGAATTTAGCAGATGAAGGAATTTAGCAGTTCCCGAAATGGATCTATACAACGAGCTTTGGCAGTTGTCTAAATTTTTTCTTTCTTCTATTCTAATTTAAAAATTTTTTCAATTAAGAAAAAATTTATCATAATAATAATGATTAAAAAAAAAAAAAAATATTGTTAGGCCTTGAGCTCGATTCGAACCCGCGATCTTACAAATCAGTAGGCCGATATAACAACAAAAATTTAAAAGTTCACGTTTTACCTGAACATGTAAACGATTTCGTTAATTATTCTATGAATTTAAAGTACACGTTTTACCTGAACATGTAAAACGATTCCGTTAATTTTCCTATAAATTTAAAAGTTATGTTTTACTTGAATATGTGAAACAATTTCTTAGAAGGAGTATGATTTACCCCAAGTTTAATCTTAATTGCGTTTATAACAAATTTTCTTAGTACATATTACATATTAGTGTCATTATACTATGCGTTATACCGAATTGATATTTTGTTAAACTCAAAAATAAGTTCTACTACAACAACATATTAATTTTGTAAGGGGGCCCCAATTATAGGAATTTGTATCCAAACTGTATAGCCATAGAATAGGGTTGTGAATGAAACGAAAACGGGCATTTAACCAAATTTTTACTTTGCATGTAATATATCTACTATTCATAAGCACATTTATTTACAATTTTTTTTTCACACCAAGCGCCTATAACCCTTGTCAAGAAAAAATAGGGTGACATAAATATAGGTATAGCTTTAAATATTTCTATTGTAGCATACATACGTTAGTAAAAATTTAATTTGAATAAACTTGTAAATAATATGGGAATGCTGGCGTCGCCATTTATTTAGAAGGCACCTAGGGTTATCAGGTAAGGGGCCACCGAAAAATAGGTGCGTCGGTGGCCATGGATTTGAGGGTGGGACAAGCACCGGGCGTCGCAACAATACCCGCAGCGCCCCCAAGATATATTCGGCCCTTTTCTTCTTTCATTTTAATTTTCAGCTTTTTATTTTAATTTTCAGCAGTCTTTTTTTTTTGATTTTTGATTTTAGAGTTAGTAAACCGTCATGTCCGGTTCGGTAATTTTTTTTGCGTTTAGTTTTTTTTGAATTTGAATTTAAATTTTTGAATGTTTAACGGTCTGTCCGTGACATCCGGTTCGACCGGATGTTGTTTTAGTTTGAATTTATAAGCGTTTTGAGTCGGTCTCTGCGCTTCTGTCGGTTTTTTTTTTGAATTTGACAGATCTTGGTTTTGATAGGCAGGATAGGAACTTTTTTCTGATTATGGCGCAGGAACAGTAAGGTTGGCAAGGACCCGCCCCAGCCGACAATGACTAGCCACTGTGCACCAACACATCATGCCGACCGCCTTCCTTACTGCTTCCACCGTAAATGCGAATCCATAACAGATGGCGCCCAACGTGGCGCCTGAGGCGCTGGCCGCGAGGGTCAGTCGGGTCAACCTGTGAAGTTGACCATCCCAGCAGTCCGAGTGAGCAGCCACAGAAGCTGCCACCTACGTTGCGGTGGGAGGACCAAATATAATCCATTAATTTGGCCCACACAAAACCACCACCCCATAACACAGGAGCAGTACTACAGACAACACGAGACACAAACAAGTCTCTGAAACATCATAAAAACACGATTAGCAACATTGCTAATACAACACGGGACACAAACAAGTGTCAGAAACATCACTAGCGCAACAAGTTGCCGCAACACGCCACATCAACACCGTAACCATGGCAACGCAACGAACTATGCTAGCAACATGAAGAGCATTGGCTATAAAAAGGGCAAAACGAGAAGACAGGAGGCAGTCAGCACGCGGTTGTGGTTGCTACCGGAGCTACTATTGGAGCGCTCTGGAAGGCATATCTGTTTTGACCATTGCAAGCCAGTGCGTTTCATAGGAGAAAGTCGTGAACTGAAGATTGTGGGTAAGCAGGTTTTGACCGCTCTACAACGCTTGCTCCCTCGTAAGCAAACGTCCTCCACAGCATCGTGATCCCGCGCTCAGCCAAACGTCATCCGCGGCAGAAGTACGTCGGCAACCGCAGTAGGAGTGAGTCGAGGTGAAACGCAACAACGTGACTGTACCGAGGCTAATGGATCTCACCTAACGGGGCGCAAAGTTGCGACTGTCACCTGAGCAGCAATTGAAAGGCATCTGAAAGGCGTATCGGTTTTGACCATCGCAAGACAGTTCCCGTCATAGGAGGGAGCCGTGGGTTGAGGATTGTGGGTAAGCTGGTTTTGACCGCTCTACAACGCCTTAAACTACGCTCGCTCCCCGCTAAGCGAAGGCCCACAACGTCACGAGCCCGCGCGCCATCGCCATAAGCCTCGGCGGCAAAGTCACGCATACACACGACGTTGGCCACAGCAGAGTCACGCTTACATACGACGTTGGCCGCAGCAGAGCTACGCAAATATACGACGTTGGCCACAGCAGAGTCACGCATACACACGACGTTGGCAGCAGAGCCACCCATAAATACGACGCTGGCAGAGCCACGAATACGCACGACGTTGGCAGCAGCAGAACTACGCGTACATACGACGTTGGCCGCAGCAGAGATACGCAGGCATACGACGCTGGCCGCAGCAGGCTTAGCACTGCAACTAACCATAATAGGAACACGCCGGCGCAAGGCGTCACCGAGACACATTCACACATACCTAGACGGCGACCAGTACGGCGCCCTAACAGAACGCTCCTAACGGGACACGAGGGACCGCTAGCCCATCAAGAATTATAAATCAAGCAATGAAATTAAGTGAATTATAGATACACATTTTATATTATAGTTTAGGGAATTTACCAATAAAGTGAATTTATATGAAAACGATTTGCAAGGTGCCCCGAAATATAAATTCATTGTAAACGAACCTTGGACACGGCGAGTATACCCCAGCAGTTACTGAAGAAGCACCGGGGCAAGGAAAAGCTTCGTTACAATTGGCGCCCGAGCAGGGACCCTGCAAATCGTACAACGTCAGAAGGAACATTCCTGACTAGAAACCTAACAGAAAAATGGCCGACCAGATTGACACCACGTGGCTAGACAATATTTCAAAGGAGCAGCTGATATCCATTACACAGGAGCTGGGCATTGAGCAGACAGGCACCACCCGAGAAATCAGAAAGCGCATAGCAGCCATGGCTTCAAAAGCAAATGTTGACTCGGAAATACACACAAAATTTTTATCCTTAGAAGCCGCGTATAGGAAGGAAAATACAGCAAACACGAGTGAGGAAAATGAGTCTAAGACACCGATCCCGCCGAACGGAGGCGGAGCCATGAATATCGCCGATAGACCAGCTGAGCACAACCAGTTTGCGTTCCTTCCCAGGAACACAGTACCCCCACAACAGTGCGCATCATCCGGAGTAGCGGTACCATCCAACGGTGCATCTCAGGCACCGACCGTTATATTCGCACCCATCATCGACCAGGTAAGAAAGTGGTCAGTGAAATATGAAGGTGGACGGGAACCTCTAGCTTTCGTCGAACGGCTGGAAGAACTAGCCGATGTCTATACGCTAAACGTAGACTTGCTCTCAAAAACGATGCCCGAATTGCTAGGTGGCACCGCTCTTCAATGGTACCGCAATAACAACGTACACTGGAGCAACTGGACGACCTTCAGTTGCGACTTTTTAAGCTTCTTTCTACCAGCGTCTCGAGGACGAAATACGGCAACGAAGGCAGCACGCCCGCGAAAGATATAAAGATTATGTCCTAGGGATACAAAGCTTGATGAGACACGCCGGATACAGCAACGAGCAACGCCTGGAAAGAATTTTCCGCAATAGCCACCCCGATTATTTACTCTACATTCGCCGAAGAGATTTCAACACCCTAGGAGAACTCATCTCTCTCGCCGAGGAATATGAAGGTATCCACGAAGGTTACGACGGACATCAGATGGATCACGTCGCGAAATAGCGAGACACGTCGTTAGTGACAAAACTACAGCTTCATCACCGCAGTCGGAACGATCACCCCACCAGCAGCCACCAAGGGTACAGCGCCACTCACCACCAGAAACTCGGGTTTTCGATCCGAGCAGGGTATGTAGAAGGTGTGGCCAAGAAGGACACTATGCAAGGAGATGTCATAACCCACGGAAAATTTTTTATTGGGAGTGCGGTCGAAACGATATACGCACGATTCAATGCTGCCGTCGACGTCAGGGAAACGACGGAGGGCTTCACCAAGGACAAGGCGCGGTGAGCCCACTGAACCCAGCGCCGAATCAGCGGTAGTCATGTACCAGGAACACGGTCGCCTATATGCCCCAGCTCAGATTGGAGCAGTATCGTCGGAGGCAGTTATCGATACAGGGGCCTCAAGGAGCTTCGTTTCAGCCACCCTCGCGAATCACGTGGTGAGTTCTGGAAGCGGAGAGAGGGTAAGAGTGGCCATCGAAATAACAATGGCCAACGGAGTCAGCACTACGATTTTCGATGCCTTAAGGACAGAGGTACGCCTCGGAGATTCGTCATTGCACACAGTCCTACATGTGATGCCCGGGTCAATCGACGACATTATACTTGGCCTAGATACGTTGGGGAGCCTAGGAGCAGCCATATCATGTGGAGGAGGACACCTCGTGCTAACCATACCCCTTGCTCAGCACACACCGCCTCCTGGAGCCACGGCGGAGACCATTCAGAGTATAACACCACCGAGTACGAGGAACGGCAAGTACGACGTCAGGAACGGAATTAACAGCGACATACCCAGCAATGAACATAGTGGTATAGAAGGCGAGGCGGATCGCATACGAGAATTTCTGGCAGTAGAACTCAAAAAGTTCGAGGCCATGAGCGGAGTGACAACGGTAGCCGAACACAAGATCATCCTGACTGACGACCGTCCCATCAAGCAACGGTATTTCCCGCGCAATCCAGCGATGCAGAGCATAATTAACAACGAGATCGACGAGCTCCTCGCGAAGGGATGCATCGAGACATCCTGCAGCCCACATAGCGCCCCGATCGTGTTAGCTAGGAAAAAGAACGGTAAGTGGAGGCTTTGCGTGGACTACCGGCAGCTCAATGCCAAGTCAGTTCCCGACGCATACCCGCTGCCAAGGATACAGCACATCTTGGACAAACTACGACAAGCAAAATATATAAGTAGCCTCGACCTGAAGAACGGCTACTGGCAAATACCGCTGGAATCAAACAGTCGCCCCTACACGGCTTTCACGGTACCCGGACGCGGCCTGGTCCAGTGGCGTGTCATGCCCTTTGGTTTGCACTCGGGACCCGCAACGTTCCAGAGAGCGCTCGACCAGGTCATTGGGCCAGAAATGGAGCCCCATGCTTTTGCGCACCTGGATGATATTATTGTCATAAGCGCAACTTTAGAGGAACACATCCGAAATTTAAGAGAGGTGATGTTACGACTACAGCGCGCCAACCTCAGGATCAATCCAGAGAAGTGTGATTTCTTTAGGAAAGAACTCAAGTACCTGGGCAACGTGGTCAGCGATAAAGGGATCCACACGGACCCAGAAAAGGTTGCCGCTATTCAGGAACTGAAGCCACCGACCAGCGCGAAAGAAGTACGCCAATACCTAGGAATAGCCTCGTGGTACCGCCGTTTCGTGCCCGATTTCGCCACTATAAGCCAGCCGCTCACCGCCCTGTTAAAGAAAGGCAAGCATTGGAGATGGGGAACCGAGCAGCAAGAAGCCTTCGACATCATCAAACGGAAACTCACTGAAGCACCCATACTTGCATGCCCGGATTTCACGAAAACGTTCACCCTGCAGACGGACGCGAGTAACTACGGCCTGGGGGCAGTGCTGACACAGGAGTTAGAAGAGGGCGAGCGAGTTATCGCTTACGCCAGCCGGAAGCTCAACCAGGCAGAGGCCAACTATTCACCCACCGAAAAGGAGTGTCTGGCCATCGTTTGGGGAATCCGTAAGATGAGGCCATACTTGGAAGGCTACAAATTTAAAGTAATAACCGACCACATGTCACTAAGGTGGCTAAATTCCATTGAGAGCCCTTCTGGCCGCATAGCGCGATGGGCCTTAGAACTACAGCAGCACACCTTCGACATTGAGTATCGTAAGGGAAAGCTCAACCTGGTGGCGGACGCTCTATCTCGACAGCCGCTGGAAACATTACGATTTACCACGACGACGGAACCACAATGCAAGTGGTGGCACAAGCGGGTCAGCGAGGTACGCACCAACCCGGAGAAATACGCCGACTTTACGATACAGGATGGACACTTATACCGCCATATTCCCTGCCGGTCGCACGACGAAGAGGCGGTACCATGGAAATTGTGTGTGCCCACACCACTCAGACAGCGAGTGTTACAGGAAAATCATGACATACCAAGCGCGGGACACATGGGTATCCGCCGGACAGTAGCACGAGTCGCCAACCGATATTATTGGCCTGGTATGTTCCGTGACATCAGCCGGTATGTACGTCAATGCGAATCCTGCCAGAAATACAAGGAAACACAACAAAAGCCAGCCGGAAAGATGCTCTCACAGGTAGCCCCGAAACCATTTGCCACGGTCTGCGTCGACTTCGTTGGACCCCTACCACGGTCTACACACGGAAACACAATGTTACTGGCATTTTTCGACCGATTCAGCAAGTGGGTGGAATTGATCCCCATGAGGCGTGCTACCGCAGACGGCCTTCGCCGAGCTTTCAGGAAACGGATACTCGCAAGGTTTGGCGTCCCCAAAGTACTCATATCCGACAACGGCGCACAGTTCTGTAGCACGCTCTGGCAGCGCTACCTTAAGGAAGTTGGCGTACGACAACAATACCCCGCACCCTATACTCCCCAAGAAAACCCAACAGAACGAGCAAACAGGAACATCAAACGGATCATAGCGCAGCTCACCAACTCAAAACATAAGCGATGGGACGACCTCCTCCCGGAAATTGGGCTAGCGATAAATAGTAGTGTCAACGCTTCTACAGGCTACAGCCCAAATTTCCTCGTGCAAGGACGAGAGCCACGACTTCCAGGAGCCCTATTCGATGAAGTCAACGTTGGGACGAGTGCAGCTCTCGCTACGGCCGAGGAGAAGTCCAACAGAATGTAGGAGGCCTTCAGAATAGTGAGGCAGAATATGGAGCGGGCAGCAGTAGATCAAGCACGTCATTACAACCTACGGCGGAGAAAATTGACCCCCGTAGTCGGCGAATTGGTCCTTGCCAAGGGGCACCACTTGTCAAAGGCTGCAGAGGGATTTGCAGCGAAATTGGCACCCAAGTATGATGGCCTTTACCAAATCCTGGGGTATGTCTCCCCAGTAATTGTCGAACTAAGGAGAATCGATAGCGGGAAGGAGAAGACGGCAAGCATTGCCGAACTAAAGGCATACCATTCATCGGAGACCGGAGAGACCACGAAACCAGGAAATAATAAACACAATCGAAATTAAAATAAATTCAGAGGAAAACAAACATATATTAATTAATGGCAAGGATGGGAGGATAAGCAAGCACCGGTCATTCTATCGCAAACCACCGAGGTGACAACACGTTCTTTTGCTACGAATTTCTTGACAAACCAACAATCTACAATGGAGAGTTATAACGCCAAATTATCCAACAGCGCCAAGCGTATGCGCCAGCGCTACGAGGAGGAGGAGGCAAAACGCCCTAGGGTCGTGCTGCTGGAAGGAGCTACTGGCGCCGACGTCAGCAACGCGCGTGGACCTACACACGCAAACTCGTACGCTGACGTCGCACGCAACATCACACCACTGAAAACTACGGGCGGCGACGTCAACAACATGCGTGCAACTACTCGCGCAAATACGTACGTTGACGTCGCACGCACCATTACACCACCAAATGCTGCGAACTCCGACGCCAACGGCACGCGTACTACGGAACAAGACCGAGCAGCGATCGCTGCCTACGCCAGCGCCGCCGGTATGCAGGCACACGCAGACGCCCCGAACGCCACCGCCGACGATATCCGCCCCGCAGCACGCGCAACCGCTCAGGACGTCGACAGTGATCCCAAGGCAGCCGTATACGCCGTTCGTATAGCTGCGGCAAACGCAGCCACCATCGTAGCGAACGCCCGACGCGCTTCCGTCTCGTACGCGCAGACAGCACGCATAGTCACGGCGAACACAGCTATCGCTGGATCCATAGCCAGACGCGCAATTGCTTCGTTTGCGAACGCCACACTCGCAGCAGTACGGTACTCAAATGTCAAATTAATGTTTTTTAGATCGAGTTAGATGTCTGGAGCTCTGGGTTACCAAATCTTACTTTTGCGAATTGGACGGTTTTGCAAAACATCGACGATCTATGAATGTGATAAAAATGAGTAACCTCAGTTCAAATAAAAGATAATTATTTAACATTATCTGTACAAAATGTAAAGGCTAATATAGCAACGTATATAAATACTTATAATAAATGAGAATGTGTGTGTTTGTTTCTAAATTGAGGAAAACCGTTTATCGGCTGGGTACATAACAAGGCTAAATATTATTTCGGAAAAAGCACCAAATGCCACCTTATGTGGAAAAATATAGTTTTGAATAGTCACTCGATTAGTTAATAAAGGATTTTCCGTACAAATTTCCAATAATAAGAATTTTATTAGCCATTCAGGCCCTCTTGAGAAGTAGGTGGCACCCTCCGGAAACGCTAATATTATTATTTTTTAGCTCCCGTTGGCAGTGAAGTCCCATACTTGGTACATATAGACAGGTGGCAACAAATAGAAGATTTGTATAAGGAATAAATGAGAGTGAGACTCTAAAACATATCAGTAAAAAGACGAAAACAAGTTTTGTAAAAAGAGAGACAGCTCATTCAAACTTAATACAAAAGCTATAGGATAAGAGGACATTTTACTGCACTTAAATTTTTCCAACCCTAGTTTACGGTATATTTTAAAGCTTCACTTTTAATATTATAAGATATGGTAAAATAAAAAACGTAGCTATGTCCGCATTGAAGGGTAAAATAAAATTTTAAGGTACGTTTGCGGATTTCACACAGATCGCATTGGCCTTTCTAGTAAGTATTCCGCTAGTTCCTCTCTCAAACTAAGTGCTTCATTTGTTGATCGATTGGAATGAGCAATTCGAATAGATGTCATTCTTGTTGACAGTTGTCCACAATCGAAATTCCCATTTTCTTCACTGCTGGCTCTGTTCGGATCGAAGTATCCACTACTGCTGCCAAGCATTAAATAATTGTGCAAGACTATAGTTGCTAAGACAATTTTGTCCACATTTTCTTGAGCAGCGTGCATCGTTGTATGAAGAACTCTCCATCTATTTGCTAATATACCAAAGGTGTTTTCAATGTGCACTCGTACGGAGAATAACCTTTTGTTATAATTTCATTTGGTGGAAGACAAAGTTCGACCAGGGTAAAGGCGCATGAGATTAGGCTACAGAGGAAATGCGCTGTCACCGACGAAAAAATATTGAAATATTTGGTCCGTACCTATTTGAAATATGGCATCAATTAACTGAAACCTTATCTGTTATAAACATTTTACCTGGAAGGTTATCTGGGGGAGGAATTTCCAGGTCATTTCTTAGAATCATGTTACCAAATACGCTTCTTGCCAAAATTCCCCCATCGTTTTGAAATGAAAACGTATAGCTATCATCGCATATTGCCATCAGAACTACACTGAATGTCTTTTTGTAAATAAAAAAGAGTGAACCACTACGTTTGGGGCAAACTACTTTCACATGTTTGCCGTCCACCGCGCCGAGACAATGTGTCATTCCAGTTTTTGCATAGAACCTATCCAAAATATAAATAATATATGAGCATATATAGTTACTAAATACCATACTTCAATTGGAGCAAACCTGTCTGCAATCTTTCTCAATTCGGTTTGATTTAGTTGGGCAAGGTAAATTTCGCATAGTCCATGCCAAATTGCATCGCATGCCTCGTATATTATTTTCCTAACTGTAGAAGCACCCAATTTATATGACAGCCTTATGCCAAGAACCTGTTGAAACTCCATTTTTACACAGATATGTAGTTTATAAAATTATTTACATCAAAGTGATACCCAATCGGATTTCTTTACTTATTGGTTCTCTTATGGAAAAGCGTTGAAGTCGCTCTCGTAACAAATTCAGTAGCACATTAAACTTTGCAACATTCATACGTATTGTCTTGAACAAATGTTCTTCATCTGAGAGTTTCAACTGTGCGAAGGAAGTTTCGTGGAAACTCAGAGTCTTCCTTGTACGATTAACTGGCCGCATCCACCATCGTCGCTTCAACTGCTGGCACACCTCGCGATATATACTTATTCACCATTACAAAAATGAAGTTTATAATTTTAAAAATTTTTAACAAACGCCCTCTGTTATTAATTTTTTGTATATACTGCTAATGCTGACTTTAAATTGAATTCATTTCCCACAAGAAATGGCCACTAATATAAAAAATTATTTTCCATTGAAGAAATGTCAGAAAATATCGCCGCCGCTGCCTATTGTGTTTAACTGGACGAAACATCTGAGCGTAAATTTGAAAAATGTCATCGCCCGACGCGGCGTATATCGTTGTCGCTCGGCATTGTGATTCAAGCTATATACTGATCGATTTCTAGACTTTCAGTAAGCGCAGGTTTACTGTAAATAAAGTAAGATATGAATTATCGTTTATAACCTTCGTTCGAGTCGCTCTTTGTTTTAGATATTTACTTGCATTCGGGACACCGCCAAGCGCCACGTTCGCAATTCATAAGCAAATAGGCTTCGAGATCAAAACACTGTACATGTTTGCATTCGTGTCCTCGCGCGGGCATACGCATTCGAGACTTCATGATCGGATATTTCAATGAGATCTTAGTGCACTTAGTCGTTTCCATATTACTGGCGCCAGCTTCGAGTAGCACATTAGTCGTTGAGCAGACCATGAAGTTACGTTTGATTTTGGCCACAAAATGATCTACGGGTAAGCAATTGCGTTTGTGCAGACTCTGCAAAACATGCCGAACGGAGAGTCGATGAACTAGTTGCAGCACGAATAATTGGGACTGGAATATATTTGAAAGAAATTTCGATTACATTTCCCATTCCTTTCGAAAGTACTGGGAAAGAAATTACAATTGCGCCAAGTATTTTTTTTTTAATGACAAACAAAAAATTTTTTGTACTAGAGCCTCAAAAAAAACGAAATTACTTTTGGTATTTTTTTTTTTTGAGGAATTGAAATGTAATCAGTTCCTTTGTTGTGGAGTAAAGGAATTGATTACTTTCCTCAAGCACATGTAATGGGGAATTGACGGTAATTGGTTACCTAAAGTAATCATTACTACCCAGCTCTGAGCGTGAGTATGATATTGATATCGAATATCTCTATACCAATTTTAAGATCAATACCATAAACCCTTTTGGAGGTAAGGGAAAGGGAAAGAGAAAGGGAAAAGGAAACGGTAAGAAAACGAAAAAGTGAAAAGGAGAGGAAAAGACAGTCGTAGTGTTAGAAGTAAGGGTTGAATTTCTATTCGATTTTTTGTCGCTCGACTGCGTTCTACCATCAAATACAGGTAGCCTATCGGTATAATTGCCGTTTACACGGTGGAACGACAAAAAATCGACCAGTAAATTGACTTGTGAAAAGCAGCCTTTATTTGCATACATTACAGCCCTACAAGACGGAGGTAACTAGTTCACCCACACATTCAAAGCTTTTTTCGCTCTCCACTAACACATCGACGTTTCTTACTGTCATCGAAATGACAGCGTCATCTTAATACGACAATTTATTAATTATTCCGGGAAACATTTTAAAACGATGAAAAACTATAATTGTGGTAATTAAACTAAAAAACTAAAAAGTGCTTGTGCTACGGGCTTTTAGGTGTGACGTGTGTTAGCTGTTTAGGCACTTATAAATTAACCTGGCGCATTAACTAGAGGCAGCCAAGTCCTCTTGCCACCGATTGGAATTGGAAGATTTGATTTCCAAAACCAAAAAAGGTAACGTTTTCAAGACAGTGCACAACCTAAACAAAGGTGGTATCAAAAGACGCGTGTCGAGATCCGTTTTTAAAATCTGAAAGTTGTATAGAATCGACGGGATGGCCTAGAAGGTTTCAGGTGGTCATACTAATTCGCTCCCGGGGAGTGTCCTTATCTCTATAACCAAAGCAACATTATTTACTCTCTGCTTTTCATTCATACGTATGTGTATTTTTAAATAATAAAAAAAATGTTATATTATTCTAATATATATCACCTCTGCCGGGGTGCGATTCAGCTCTGGATATGCCAAAACAACAAGAAACCTACAATTAAATGCAGATTCACGTGTCATTTGCCAGGGATTTACCGGTAAACAAGGTACTTTCCACAACCAACATGCTTTGGAATACGGTACAAAATTGGTTTGATGTATTTTCCCAAAAAAAGGGTGGAACTACGTATCTTGGTTTGCCAGTATTTGCTTCGGTAATTTATATTGATTTGTATTGATTAAAAATTGCAATAGTAGATAATGTAATGTGAATTAAAATTGAATAGGTAGCCGAAGCAAAAAATGCAACTGTTGTTTATGTGCCGCCACCGAGAGCTGCTGCTGCTATCATAGCAGTATTACAAGCACGACATTTCTTTGATTGGTTGCATAATCGAAATTGTGCCCTAACATGATATGGTTCGCGGTAAGCACGCTTTGTTAAAGCAAAATAAATCTCGTCTAGTCAGGCCCGATTCTCCAGGATCATCGCACCAGAAAGGGTAAGTAAATTGCCTACCATATTAAATATATAAACAAAGTCAAAGGGTCAAGTTCAAAGGCTCAACATCACCTGCAAATCGACTTTGATAGCACGAAATGGGGCTGCATATATTCCGGTATTATATCTACAACACTCATATCTATGCAAACTGATACTAACAACACCACCCGCGCAGCAAAAATTGAGCACCATCAGTGTGAGCTTCGAAACTCGAAATGGTTTCAGAAAGGGCACGACTAGAATGAGTGTATGTCTTTACATATGTAGTTTGTACATATAAATATGCACATATGTAAGGTTTACTATAAAATTAAGGAAATTATTTGTAAAAACCATTGTATACATAATTTATTCATAATTAAATATTATTTACATAAAAGGGACGCGTTTCATTCATATAAAAAGCGAATTGACAGAAGGTAACCGGTACGGGTAACCGATAGGCCAGTTACCCGTGTTGTTGTTGTTGCATATGTTTTGGTTAGCGATAACGAAAACATACCTAATGAAGTAATGTATGTAACATACATCGTATGTAATGTGTAAATAACATCGAGCGAGAAGGAATGTCGATAACACAATAGGTAAGAGCGAGAAAGCGAGTCACACGTACACTATTTTGAGAGAGCGCATGCGTTACCTTTTTCACGACAGCAATGTAAAAGTCATTAAGACGATAATTGGTGACCAAGTTATTGGTAACGATTAAGTAATCGATTAGGTAACGGGTACCTGTCTTGTAGGGAGGTTTGGCTGGACTACAAAAGTGCTGTGAAACGGAAACTAACTTCGAACAAGCAGGAATCTCAGGCGACTGGCGGTGGGCGTAATCGTATGCACACTTTCAATAGTTTGGAGGAAACGGTAATACGAATAACCGCACTGGAAACATCAACTGAAGGTATCGAAGGTACAAATCGATATGGAAGGAAACAAAGCTCAAATGCAGAAGGTAATGCTGAACCCCCCCATTAGAAACAGATAACCTTGATTGCTCCATGCAATCTACGCCCGAAGATGTCCGAAGCACTTCTCGTAGGTATAGTGGCAGTCAACGACAAGACACCACAAAACTTCTTCTAGAAAAGGAATTAAAGCTTCAAGAAAACTTTAATAAACAGACAAAGGAATTTTATAAAAGATGTGAAGAAAAGTTCTGCAGGTTGAACACTTGTAATGAAGAAATGTTGGAAGAAGTACGTCGTCATAACCTGGCCATGCAAACGTTGAAGAGAGAAGAAATTGATCGAACTTATGTCTTTCAAAATTAACGCAAAAATTTTTCTACAGTATATAAATTATAACAATTATTTTTTGACATATGTACGTACCTCTTAATATATTTAAACAGCTTCCTTACAAACTTCTAAGAATTATTTGCCGTATTTGAAATGCTTCGTTAGTATTGTTTTCCGCTTCGTTTTGCTGTGTAGGCAATGATTCTTCCAATTCTCTTTCGTTTTCAACAAGAGGCTCCTCGACGCCGTAGTGTAAACAAATATTATGCAACGCGCAGCAGACATTTGTAATTTTACCTGCTTACCTAGGTGTGTTATGAAGCTGCCGCGCACCAAGTATACATCGGAAACGGTTTTTAACTACCCCAATAGTTCGCTCTACAATGTTCCTTGCTTTTGCGTGCATTTTGTTGTAAACGCTTTCTCGGCTGCCATCCTCTGGAGACCGGAAAGAAGTCATGAGCCACGGCTGTAAAGGATAGCCTGCATCGCCTGATCATAAAATACATAATAAAACTTAAGGGCTACACTTTCATGGTATATGCGAATGAAGTCTCAGACGAACGATTTGTCTCTTGACGTTTTCGTCTAACAACCATATTCTGTATCACTTTCGTTCGCCTCTTACTTTATCTGTTTTCATAACGTTAGAAACGTAAGAGGTGAACAAAAAAAAAAATACAAAATGTGATTGCTAGACGGAAAACGTTCGCCTGAGCTTTGGCTCGCAATAAAGAATGATGCCCCAAGACATACCAAGAATCCAAGTATTCCTTTCTCCCTCTCTATATGAGGTTTGGAGATAATCCTTAGCGTCGCTAATATTCCATACATGAGAATCGTGGTTACTTCCTGGGTACCGTGCATCAATACACCTGATTCGCATTTTACTATCACAAACCTGGAAATAAAAGTTGATAAAAAAATTAGGCCCGTTTTATCTTTTAAGGTCTATATTGTATATATGTAGATATTTGCATGTTATATCACATCATGTTAATCAGATTACAAAAACGCGAAAGTGTATTTTTTAAGTTTTGGTTTGGAACTCCTCATTTCACCTGACCTGTGTAGAGGCACGTTAGCTTCTACAACAATGAAGAAATAGATCTCCACACACAAGGTAGGTCTGAACACGACAGTGATAGGATTAATTCCCAGTCATAGACTGGAAGACAGAGCCTTCTGAAATCTCGAACGATAAGTTTTGGCGGTAAGTACAAAACCAGCTAGAATTAACAAATTTTTTGAAGCGATCAAACTGCGTAGAAACGTCACTTTGTGTGAAAATAAACTTGCTTATTATATGTACATATCGAGCCATACCAGCGATATTGATGTAAGGAACAAAATTTACGATTTTCCGTTTTGATAGGAATCTATAGCCTCCCATAATTGGCATCAGCTACCAACCTTTCACAACTCTACGAAGAACGCTTTAGAAATTATGGCCAAAGCAATTTTGTTGTAAGTAACATTCGTTGACATTTTTTAATTTTATTCAATAAGAAAACTTGTATACTGTAAAAATTTTTTTGTTCCTTACATTAATTTCGCTGGTGTGGCTCGATATACTTACGATCATTGCATTGATGCTATAATAGCCTTTGCTGTTGTAGTATAAAAACTTGTTCTCAGCAGGTGGAATTATTTTGATATGTGTCCCGTCGACGCACATTACAACTCCTGGAAAGTGGCTCCTTGAAGAAAAATCTATTTTCCCTTCCCTTTTTTCTTCAGTTGTTAATTCCAATCTTATCCACTGCGAACAAAATGTGTCTTCCATTATTTGCAAACATCGTTCTAGAGTGGTAGATACGGTTGCTTGAGCCATTCCGATATCGTTATCTTTGCCCACACCATGTTGGTATCCACCCTCTGCAAGGAAGCGCAGGGTACATACAACATGCCCTAGTGCAGTGACTCCGCATTTGTGGCTGGGTCCAATAACGTCCTGGACAACATCCAAAACGTACTTGAATGCTATTTTATTGACCCGAAAATTCTTCACAAACCTTTTAAAAGAACTAAAGTTGGTTAATATGGTTTTGCGCACTTGTTTTGAACAACTTTTGCTTGGAATTTTTAGTTTGGACACACACGATATAAAAAAAAAGATATTTTAATAGGGCTTCCTTTTTTCTGATCACAAACAGATTATTCCAAGCCTGCGCAGCCTTATGGTTATCAATAGTGGTTATAGTTTACACATTTTGGTATTTCTATACGACAGCATGACAATGCTAATACACTACCGCGCTTATAAAAAATTACCCTGGGTTGGTCCAGCACCGGTTTGGAGACCAAAACTATATCCGCGCAAAACACTTATGGTCACAATTTTTTTGTGGGTACCCCAACATTACAACAACCACATGAAACTCGTCAATTTCAACTCCAAATATCTCCGGACAGAGATAAAATTTTTATTTTCCGGTGTCGAATTAGTGTTGTCGAGATTAATACGCGTCTTTTGACACCTCTTTCGATATTTTTGGACGCGTGTTAGCATTGTCATGCTGTCGTATAGAATTACACAAATTTTGGGTAGTCGTACAATTATTCACGTACTTTTAATGAAAGTTTAAAAATTTTCCGACGCTCACAAAAACCCCCTTAGCCGATAAAACGCCCTCTTCACGATCCACATTATTTAGCAGAACACCACGCTTTACATGGCCATGTCTGCCGCCACAGTCCATTTTATTAACTTCCGGCATGTACTGGAGAGCTTAGAATTCCCACCCGGTAATATATTTGTGATCAGGAAACTCCCCCTTTCGTTGCATAGCTAGAGCAATGTCAAATTCATGCGATTTCAAATTTAATCGCAGACATTTTTGCTAAATAACTTACGCTTTATCGTCCAAGTCAAAAGGATTGCAAGCGTCCCTCAACACTTTTCTTTGCACTCTTAAGTACTTGAATTCACTACGCGGTTTTTCTAATAACATGGCTGCTATCGAAATGGAATTCATTTTGTTTTTGTTTTATTTATTTATAAATAAATTTTTGTAAATTTGATTCCCACTTCTTAATTTGTATTTGCTCAATATTTATTATTTGTTTTGACAACAAAAACAGCTGATTTGAAGGAAAAAAAGCTTGAAGTACTAATTCGAAGATATTATTTAAGTTGGCAGCACTAACTGCGAAAACATCGGAATGGCCAATACCAATTTACATGCATTCGGTAAATATATTAGGGGGACTAATGTAACCGTATAAATGCCTCATAAAGTGCGTAAACGTATAAATTTATCTAGCGCGTAAACGAGCTGTCAAATTTTGTATGAAAAATCATTTACACAATTTGTATAAATTTACGCGCACATTTGGTTGTGTAAACGCGGTAAACTCAAAGGAATGCAACCTTGCAGACTTTACAGCAGGCATTTTCATCAAAAATCTACAACATCAACAAGTAAAGGCGTTTTAGTTTTGATTTTTCAATTAATCTTGGCATTTTTTAATTAGTATAACAATCAAAAAAATTTTCTTTGGCAATAATACAGCTGATAAAGAATCAACTTTATCAAGAGTATTACTAGGTGCGTTCATATAACAGCGTGTGTAAATGGATATAATTTTACACCTTATAAGTTTATGTGCTTTCATGAGTCACCCTATTCCCTTTACGACGGGAGCTCATGCGTAATTAATGATAGACACCTATATATTTGTAAATGGTTTGACATGTCGTAGAAGTGCCGCGAGGTAGTACACACCTAGCGACAATGGAACGACACGACACGACGCGGCATTTTTGCCTAGGTGGTCAATTTCGTCGTGTCGGGTAATGTCGTGTCGTATAATGTGCATGAACCTTAAGTGAAATTCAAAGTTATTTTTTCATTAATTTGTGTATATCAAATTACATTAATATACCAAATATCGGAATTGAGTTGATTCATGTGCCTACAGTAACGTAATTGTGCCGGAACAAAACGTGCCGAATGGAAGAGTTTTTCGCGGATACCTTTTAAACGGGTAAAAAAAATTAACTTCCGCTATCGCATTCTTGATCTAGACGTGAATACGCGTCTTTTGATACCTCACTCGAAAAAAGGCCCAAATTTCGGTGGGTACCAGTGTTGCCAGGTTAGCCTTTTCGAGGCTTGATTTAAGCTGGAGACATTGGTGCTTTATCGGTAACCGTATCGGTAACCTTATAACAGCTGATTCGACCAACCTTATGAGAATCAATGCAATCGATTATTGGTGCCACTAAGGTCGTAACCGTATCGTAGCCAACCAATTGGGGTTTGGTTTACCGTCGTAACGATAAACAGCTGATTACGTTAGGGATACGGATACAGCGATACGACATACGGCACCAATGACTCCGGCTTTAGCCTTTTGTTTTTGCCTTTAGCCTCGAAATTTTGGGTTTAGCTTCATGACTTTTTTCTAGCCTTTTTTACTCCGAATGCATTTTTAAAAATTACCAAAATAAAATAATTTCAATAGTTCCTGTGAACACCTATTACCTAATAATATGAGTTCTCTACAAAAGATTAATTCTTTTTCTGCTGAAAACTCGGTGAAAGTTTCAAAGCCAGATGTATTTTCTTACTTTGAAAAAGAGAAGTATAGTTATTCTTCAAGTCAAATAGCATTAATAGAGCTGCAGTGGCGAAAACTTATAACTATACAATGGAAAAATGTACACTCCACCATGGAATTTTGGTCGGAAGTTCGAGAACATAAAAATGCATTAAACGAACCTCCTTTTTTAGAACTTGTCGAATTCATATTTAGTTTTTTAGTATTACCACTTAGTAACGCGGAGGTTGAAAGAATTTTTACTGGCATAAAAATTCTGAAAACTAAATCAAGGAACAAACTAAAAATTAAAATGCCTAATGCGCCGCTTAATATTAGATGCTCGTTAAGACGCTTATCTAAATGTTGCAATGATTTTGAAATTACCGATGATCTCATATCTATGGTAAATAGCCAAACTTTATATGCAGACTTAAGCTCTTCTGATTCATTAGACGGGGAATATTTTATATAAATAATTAGTTTGTAATTTATTTAATAATTTGGGAAAAATTTAAACAACGTGACATCAGGACGGACAAGGCGACAGCTGTTTCGATTATACCTTGTAAATCTCTTCAAAGCCTTTTCTCCCGGGAGTGGGAGTCGAACCCGCACTCCTACGATAGTTGAAATGGTTATAAACGCATTCAGCTACGTCATGCCTTAGTTGTTGTAAAGTTTTTCCCAATACAATAATTAGTTTGTATACTTTTTTTTTTATGTATATACACATATGCAATCATTTAAAGTAATTCCTTGTGCTAGTCAAGGAAAATGTGCCTGATATGTTTTGAAACAAGAAGTTATGTTTAAGTTATGTTTATAAGTTTTTATTTACAAATGTGTAAACTAAAATATAAAAAAAAATTTTATGAATTAACCAAAAAATGTCTGCCATTTCTTTAGCTTCTTTTTTTGTAAATTTAGCTTTTTCTAACCTTTTTTTTTTGCCAATCTAGCTTCTTTTTTTTCATCACCTGGCAACACTGATGGGTACCATAAACTGCACAATTACCTAAAATTCAATAATTTATTTGCTTATTTTCCGCAAACAAAGCATACACCTATTTTATCTAATTTACTGTTTGCTTGGTGCTACCAACGAAAGAAAAATATTATAAATAGTAACAACGAGGAAAACGGACCCTTTTAATTCAACTCCGTACATTTATTTCACGAAAAAATATTTTTTTTATTCCAAATTTTCGCCACCGGGCTTTTTATTTTTTTTAAATAATTTATGTTTATTTTATAAAATATTGAAAATTTGGAATAAAAACTCGCGCGATTTTTATTCCAAATTTTAGCATTTATTTTTTTTTAAATAATTAATTTTTTTTATTATAAAAAAATTTAAATATGGAATAAAAAATCGCGCGGTAATAATAATTTTTGTTGATGTGGCAGCACAGGTTTCTAATGTCATAAATAAAATATATATATAAATGTGCATGTTGCTACAAAGTGAGATGCATGGTGGAATAACCAGGTGAAGTAAGCCGTCAATTGTCTCGCTCTAAATTCTTCTTTGTTCTGTCATTCGTCTATCTGAAAATTTTTCACCAATGTTGTCCCCGAAAAGTGTTGTTTTTTGCATTTTTCAGGAGTAAAATATGGTAGTTTTAGTACTTTTTTCACATAAACTACTAGGTGAATATCGACGGAGCTTTATTGGATTTAATTACAGATATTCATCATTTGAGTATCTTTCGTGTTGGCTTTCATAAGTAAGGCCGGGCTTTATTAGGTTCATATTTTTGATGTTTCCATTATATATAAATTGAAACCGGTCTTTGTTAAAACAAACTATTTGTATTCACGTCATATCCAACAGGGATTTTTGCCTGTGCATCGCAACTGAAGACTTTCGAGACATTTTTTTGTCATTCCTGCATCAAGAACACCAAAACTGTCGTATTACACCTTATTTATGTAAAAACTTCGCTAAAACAATGGATTTCTAAATATAGTTACAAAAAATAAAAATTGTTACTCACTGCTGTTGTTTTGCCCTAAAAATTAGACCACTAAGATAAGAGTAATGTTACAGTTAGGGATTGTAATTAGAATATATGAATCCGGCTCGATCGGATCAGCATCTTCTGGTTCTAGGCAGACTGACGCTGGGCTAGTATATCCGCTTGCATATTTTAGTAATTAATAACTTGGTAACATTAGTGATACATCATGAATTCAGCTGTCAGGAGTTTTGGGGGATCTTCTGATCAAGTTTGTATAATATATTAGAAGGGCATATGTTTTAGTTCCGACTCTCAACGACAAACCAACAGAGCAGATGGTGATATCAATGCATTTTTAGGGATGGAAATACATTTAGAAGTATTATGGTCACTTCCAAGTGGAACTGTAAAACTTTTCACCGAACCCGAAAACCATTTAAGTGTGCAAAGTTACTATAGTTCAATGGATAACACCTCTGCCTTTTATGTCCGGTTTTTCGACGAAAGCTTCAACTTCAGTTGAAGTTGCGGTAAGTTTATTTTATACGCATTATTGAATTTTACTTTCATTTTATTCGATGCCACACCCGCACTGGTCCTCTATATCCCCTTTTGTATTAGCATTAGGTGACACTGATATGCTGAAAAAAAAAAACAGTTTCTGTAATGGCCTTCGCAGCAAGGTATTAATTTTTCTGCTCCTATTTCTTCAAAGTGGATAAAAATTTGACCCTCTTCTCACCGTTGAAAATACATCTCTACCGTTTCAGATAGCGTACATCTTCTGTCTTTCTTTATTTACTTCATCTGGTGATTCCACCATGAGCGAGATTGATTTAATAAAAACACATATATTAAGTAAAAACATTGCAAAAATAAATTGTGAAATATTCTAAAATGCAATTTAAGTGGCATTGTGCCGGATCGTGCAGTTCTACCTATGCTAGATGTGAATTGCCCCATAAGCATACATGCAAAGAATATTTTGCAGTGAAATGCAGTGCTGCGTAGTGGCCTTACCTTAAAGCTAAGAACACACTAGGGGGACTCATGTAACCGTATAAATGCCTTATAAAGTGTGTAAAGGTATAAATTTATCTAGTTTACGCACGAGCTGTCAAATTTTGTATGAAAAATCATTTACACAATTTGTATAAATTTACGCGCACATTTCATTGTGTAAACGCGGTAAACTCAAAGGAATGCAACCTTGCAGACATTACAGCAGGCATTTTCATCAAAAATCTCCAACATCAGCAAGTAAAGGCGTTTTAGTTTTGATTTTTCACTTAGTCTTGGCATTTTTTAATTTGTATAACAATCAAAAAATGTTGTTCGGCAATAATACAGCTGATAAACAATCAAGTTTATCAAGAGTATTACTAGGTGCGTTCATATAACAGCGTGTGTAAATGGATATAATTTTACACCTTATAAGTTTATATGCTATCATGAGTCCCCCTATTGAGCTGCAATTCACTGCGCTTCACTTTTTTGAATATTTTTTTTTTTCTAGCCGCGCCGCGCAGTGCTGCTGACCCTAGATGTGAATTGCTTCATAAGAATTCATGCAAACAAAATTTTGGAGCGCAGTGTAGTGCAGTTTAGCATGGCCTTAGCTTAAGAGTTCATTCTAGAGTAATGAAAACGTGGTCGATACTTTTGCATAGAGTATTGACTCACAAATCAAACTTAGAGGATTATGCATTTACGACTTCAAAATTGCTTCGTTCTGCGCATTACGTCACACTTGACTGCTTCAGCGAATGAAAAAAAGAGAAAAAAACAAGAGCTGAAGGAAAATGACTTAAAAATTGCCCATAAAAAACAGCTGAACTAATGTTTACATCCGCAATGGGCCACCTTCTATAATTCCATCATGGTATTGAGCAGTGTTGTCAGGCGATGAAAAAAAAGAAGCTAGATTGGCAAAAAAAAAAGGTTAGAAAAAGCTAAATTTAGAAAAAAAAGAAGCTAAAAAAAGGCCAGAATTTTTTTTGGTTAATTCATAAATTTTCTTTTTATATTTTAGTTTACATATTTGTAAATAAAAACTTATAAACATAACTTAAACATAATTTCTTGTTTCAAAACATATCAGGCACATTTTCCTTGACTAGCACATGGAATTACTTTAAATGATTGCATATGTGTATATAAACAAAAAAAAATATTACAAACTAATTATTTATATAAAATATTCCCCGTCTGAAAAATTAGAAGAGCTTAAGTCTGCGTATAAAGTTTGGCTATTTACCATAGATATGAGATCATCGGTAATTTCAAAATCATTACAACATTTAGATAAGCGTTTTAACGAGCATCTAATATTAAGCAGCGCATTAAGCATTTTAATTTTTAGTTTGTTCCTTAATTTAGTTTTCAGAATTTTCATGCCACTAAAAATTCTTTCAACCTCCGCGTTACTGAGTGGTAATACTAAAAAACTAAATATGAATTCGACAAGTTCTAAAAAAGGTGGTTCGTTTAATGCATTTTTATGTTCTCGGAATTCCGACCAAAATTCCATGGTTGAGTGGACATTTTTCCATTGTATAGTTATAAGTTCTCGCCACTGCAGCTCTATTAATGCTATTTGACTTGAAGAATAACTATACTTCTCATTTTCAAAGTAAGAAAATACATCTGGCTTTGAAACTTTCAACGAATTTTCAGCAGAAAAGGAATTAATCTTTTGTAGAGAACTCATATTATTAGGTATTAGGTGTTCACAGGAACTATTGAAATTATTTTATTTTAGAAATTATTAAAAATACATTCGGATTAAAAAAGGCTAGAAAAAAGTCACGAAGCTAAACCCAAAATTTCGAGGCTGAAAACAAAAACAAAAGGCTAAATCTAGCCTCGAAAAGGCTAACCTGGCAACACTGGTATTGAGTAGGTATCGAAAAAAAGTATGTGTGTCGAAGCCATGGTCGAAGCGTTTTTATTTACTAACAAATCACCTACTTTTTTGTCTTTGTAGTATTTACTAAAGTTTTTTCCAACAACATTTCCAATTCACAAATAGGGTCGATTCAAGACCGTATTAGCGCAATCAAACAACAATATCAGATGACGTTGATCGAAGATGACGTCAGGCTTATTAACGAGAACAGCCCTCAACCCTCCTTAGCATCAGTATGAAGGTGCTCCAATTCAATTGTCAATCTTTAAAATCCAACTGTAACTATATAGAGTTTTATCTAAATAATTATAATTTTGATATAGCTTGTTTCAGTGAAGTTTTTACTTCACGTGAACAACAACATAGAAACATCATAAATTCCAACATTGCAGAAAAAATCCGTGATGATGGCTACGGCGGTGTAGCCATTGCTTTAAAAAAAATATCAAATTTCAAAAAGTCTCCTTTTTTTCCAACTATGATGTATTAATCATACGTACAACAAATATTCATCCTAATCTTACTGTTTGCGCCACATATTTCCCACCCAACTTACCCGTTGGTAGCTTCAATGATGAAATAGAGCGTATTCTTTCTTTTCTAGAAAACTGCAACAATGTTTTGTTGTTGGGTGATTTTAACGCCAGAGCAAGGGCATGGGGAGATCGGCTTAATTCAAGCAGAGGGAATAATCTTGTGAGAATAATCCAAAATCACAATCTCAGGCCTCTCAATGACGGCTCCATCACATATAAAGGAGAGCTGAATTCAAATGAAGGATCTGTTTTGGATCTATCGTTTACAAACTCTTCCTTATCATTTAAATGGAAAGTTAACCCTTGTAGGTTAGGTGGCAGTCATCATTTTCCGATTATCATAGAGTCGGTAAATGTTGAAATCCCTTTAACTAGTAAATTTCTTTCTCAAAAAAAACTCCTAAATAATCTCCAAAATTTAGAATTTGAACCAGATATAAATGAGATACACCTAAGAATAGATGATGAAATTAACTCAGCTACTCATGCTATCAGTCATAATAGGCAGCCAAAATCATGGTGGAATGATGACTTATCCAAAAGCTTTAGATTTCTTAGAATTAAAAAAATAAATAAATAAATGTAAGGCGCGATAACCTCCGAAGAGATCTAAGGCCGAACTTCTCTTCCAATTTGCGTCGTGCTCCTCTTGATTTTTCCCTACAAATTGGCCGGACGGGACCTACATGTTTTATGCCGACTCCGAACGGCATCTGCAAAGCAGATGAGTTTTCACTGAGAGCTTTTCATGGCAGAAATACAATCGGAGCGCTTGCCAGACACTGCCGAGGGGTGACCCCGCTAGAAAAATTGTCTTCTAATTGAAAAATCTTATTTCTAAAATTTTGATGTTGCTTTGCCCAGGAGTTGAACCCAGGGCATACGGCGTGATAGGCGGAGCACGCTACCATCACACCACGGTGGCCAGAATTGCTTACCACAAATGTAGGATCACCCCATCACCTGAAAACTTTGAAGAACTTATTAACATTAAGAAAAACTGGAAAAAGAAAATTAAAAATGCCAAAAGGAAAAACTTTGAAGATAGAATTGCATTGTTAAATGAAGAACCCTCCAGTAAACAAGCATGGAAATTTGTAAAAGCGTTAAGAGGTGACTTCAAACAAAATGGACGTGGTATGTGGTCCAATGACAACGACCAAAAATTTCTTGAATTGATTAAAAACGAAGTACCTAGCAACGAGGCACAATGGAGCCTTAATCGACTAATTAACAATAACAATGATCTTGAATTCTGCTGGTGGTGTTGACAAAATCACATATAAAATGCTTAAAGCTCTTCCTGGTCTTTCCCTGAATAACATACGGTCAGCTTTAAATAATTGCTTTTTAAACAATCAAATTCCTGAGAGGTGGCGTGATATTAAAATAGTACCAATCCCTAAAAGGGACAAAAGTTTAGAAGATTTCAGAAATTTTAGACCAATTGCTCTGATCCCTGTTTTTTCAAAATGCATAAATTTAATTATTAAAGAACGCATCACCAACTGCGAATCTGTAAACTTGGCTTTGCCTACAGGAAAAATATGTCTCCTCCCATCTGTATCAATTATATACTCCATCATGCAACTGTTCTCAAAAATCAAGGATTCAAGGTTATCTTATGTTCCACAGACATAAGCAATGCATATAATTGTGTGAGCGTACGCAAACTGATCGACATGTTGGATTCCTTGGGTATAAATTGTGAAATATTCTAAAATGCAATTTAAGTGGCATTGTGCCGGATCGTGCAGTTCTACCTATGCTAGATGTGAATTGCCCCATAAGCATACATGCAAAGAATATTTTGCAGTGAAATGCAGTGCTGCGTAGTGGCCTTACCTTAAAGCTAAGAACACACTAGGGGGACTCATGTAACCGTATAAATGCCTTATAAAGTGTGTAAAGGTATAAATTTATCTAGTTTACGCACGAGCTGTCAAATTTTGTATGAAAAATCATTTACACAATTTGTATAAATTTACGCGCACATTTCATTGTGTAAACGCGGTAAACTCAAAGGAATGCAACCTTGCAGACATTACAGCAGGCATTTTCATCAAAAATCTCCAACATCAGCAAGTAAAGGCGTTTTAGTTTTGATTTTTCACTTAGTCTTGGCATTTTTTAATTTGTATAACAATCAAAAAATGTTGTTCGGCAATAATACAGCTGATAAACAATCAAGTTTATCAAGAGTATTACTAGGTGCGTTCATATAACAGCGTGTGTAAATGGATATAATTTTACACCTTATAAGTTTATATGCTATCATGAGTCCCCCTATTGAGCTGCAATTCACTGCGCTTCACTTTTTTGAATATTTTTTTTTTTCTAGCCGCGCCGCGCAGTGCTGCTGACCCTAGATGTGAATTGCTTCATAAGAATTCATGCAAACAAAATTTTGGAGCGCAGTGTAGTGCAGTTTAGCATGGCCTTAGCTTAAGAGTTCATTCTAGAGTAATGAAAACGTGGTCGATACTTTTGCATAGAGTATTGACTCACAAATCAAACTTAGAGGATTATGCATTTACGACTTCAAAATTGCTTCGTTCTGCGCATTACGTCACACTTGACTGCTTCAGCGAATGAAAAAAAGAGAAAAAAACAAGAGCTGAAGGAAAATGACTTAAAAATTGCCCATAAAAAACAGCTGAACTAATGTTTACATCCGCAATGCGCCACCTTGTATAATTCCATCATGGTATTGAGCAGTGTTGTCAGGCGATGAAAAAAAAGAAGCTAGATTGGCAAAAAAAAAAGGTTAGAAAAAGCTAAATTTAGAAAAAAAAGAAGCTAAAAAAAGGCCAGAATTTTTTTTTGGTTAATTCATAAATTTTCTTTTTATATTTTAGTTTACATATTTGTAAATAAAAACTTATAAACATAACTTAAACATAATTTCTTGTTTCAAAACATATCAGGCACATTTTCCTTGACTAGCACATGGAATTACTTTAAATGATTGCATATGTGTATATAAACAAAAAAAAATATTACAAACTAATTATTTATATAAAATATTCCCCGTCTGAAAAATTAGAAGAGCTTAAGTCTGCGTATAAAGTTTGGCTATTTACCATAGATATGAGATCATCGGTAATTTCAAAATCATTACAACATTTAGATAAGCGTTTTAACGAGCATCTAATATTAAGCAGCGCATTAAGCATTTTAATTTTTAGTTTGTTCCTTAATTTAGTTTTCAGAATTTTCATGCCACTAAAAATTCTTTCAACCTCCGCGTTACTGAGTGGTAATACTAAAAAACTAAATATGAATTCGACAAGTTCTAAAAAAGGTGGTTCGTTTAATGCATTTTTATGTTCTCGGACTTCCGACCAAAATTCCATGGTTGAGTGGACATTTTTCCATTGTATAGTTATAAGTTCTCGCCACTGCAGCTCTATTAATGCTATTTGACTTGAAGAATAACTATACTTCTCATTTTCAAAGTAAGAAAATACATCTGGCTTTGAAACTTTCAACGAATTTTCAGCAGAAAAGGAATTAATCTTTTGTAGAGAACTCATATTATTAGGTATTAGGTGTTCACAGGAACTATTGAAATTATTTTATTTTAGAAATTATTAAAAATACATTCGGATTAAAAAAGGCTAGAAAAAAGTCACGAAGCTAAACCCAAAATTTCGAGGCTGAAAACAAAAACAAAAGGCTAAATCTAGCCTCGAAAAGGCTAACCTGGCAACACTGGTATTGAGTAGGTATCGAAAAAAAGTATGTGTGTCGAAGCCATGGTCGAAGCGTTTTTATTTACTAACAAATCACCTACTTTTTTGTCTTTGTAGTATTTACTAAAGTTTTTTCCAAAAACATTTCCAATTCACAAATAGGGTCGATTCAAGACCGTATTAGCGCAATCAAACAACAATATCAGATGACGTTGATCGAAGATGACGTCAGGCTTATTAACGAGAACAGCCCTCAACCCTCCTTAGCATCAGTATGAAGGTGCTCCAATTCAATTGTCAATCTTTAAAATCCAACTCTAACTATATAGAGTTTTATCTAAATAATTATAATTTTGATATAGCTTGTTTCAGTGAAGTTTTTACTTCACGTGAACAACAACATAGAAACATCATAAATTCCAACATTGCAGAAAAAATCCGTGATGATGGCTACGGCGGTGTAGCCATTGCTTTAAAAAAAATATCAAATTTCAAAAAGTCTCCTTTTTTTCCAACTATGATGTATTAATCATACGTACAACAAATATTCATCCTAATCTAACTGTTTGCGCCACATATTTCCCACCCAACTTACCCGTTGGTAGCTTCAATGATGAAATAGAGCGTATTCTTTCTTTTCTAGAAAACTGCAACAATGTCTTGTTGTTGGGTGATTTTAACGCCAGAGCAAGGGCATGGGGAGATCGGCTTAATTCAAGCAGAGGGAATAATCTTGTGAGAATAATCCAAAATCACAATCTCAGGCCTCTCAATGACGGCTCCATCACATATAAAGGAGAGCTGAATTCAAATGAAGGATCTGTTTTGGATCTATCGTTTACAAACTCTTCCTTATCATTTAAATGGAAAGTTGACCCTTGTAGGTTAGGTGGCAGTCATCATTTTCCGATTATCATAGAGTCGGTAAATGTTGAAATCCCTTTAACTAGTAAATTTCTTTCTCAAAAAAAACTCCTAAATAATCTCCAAAATTTAGAATTTGAACCAGATATAAATGAGATACACCTAAGAATAGATGATGAAATTAACTCAGCTACTCATGCTATCAGTCATAATAGGCAGCCAAAATCATGGTGGAATGATGACTTATCCAAAAGCTTTAGATTTCTTAGAATTAAAAAAAAAAATAAATAAATGTAAGGCGCGATAACCTCCGAAGAGATCTAAGGCCGAGCTTCTCTTCCAATTTGCGTCGTGCTCCTCTTGATTTTTCCCTACAAATTGGCCGGACGGGACCTACATGTTTTATGCCGACTCTGAACGGCATCTGCAAAGCAGATGAGTTTTCACTGAGAGCTTTTCATGGCAGAAATACAATCGGAGCGCTTGCCAGACACTGCCGAGGGGTGACCCCGCTAGAAAAATTTTCTTCTAATTGAAAAATCTTATTTCTAAAATTTTGATGTTGCTTTGCCCGGGAGTTGAACCCAGGGCATACGGCGTGATAGGCGGAGCACGCTACCATCACACCACGGTGGCCAGAATTGCTTACCACAAATGTAGGATCACCCCATCACCTGAAAACTTTGAAGAACTTATTAACATTAAGAAAAACTGGAAAAAGAAAATTAAAAATGCCAAAAGGAAAAACTTTGAAGATAGAATTGCATTGTTAAATGAAGAACCCTCCAGTAAACAAGCATGGAAATTTGTAAAAGCGTTAGGAGGTGACTTCAAACAAAATGGACGTGGTATGTGGTCCAATGACAACGACCAAAAATTTCTTGAATTGATTAAAAACGAAGTACCTAGCAACGAGGCACAATGGAGCCTTAATCGACTAATTAACAATAACAATGATCTTGAATTCTGCTGGTGGTGTTGACAAAATCACATATAAAATGCTTAAAGCTCTTCCTGGTCTTTCCCTGAATAACATACGGTCAGCTTTAAATAATTGCTTTTTAAACAATCAAATTCCTGAGAGGTGGCGTGATATTAAAATAGTACCAATCCCTAAAAGGGACAAAAGTTTAGAAGATTTCAGAAATTTTAGACCAATTGCTCTGATCCCTGTTTTTTCAAAATGCATAAATTTAATTATTAAAGAACGCATCACCAACTGCGAATCTGTAAACTTGGCTTTGCCTACAGGAAAAATATGTCTCCTCCCATCTGTATCAATTATATACTCCATCATGCAACTGTTCTCAAAAATCAAGGATTCAAGGTTATCTTATGTTCCACAGACATAAGCAATGCATATAATTGTGTGAGCGTACGCAAACTGATCGACATGTTGGATTCCTTGGGTATAAATTGTGAAATATTCTAAAATGCAATTTAAGTGGCATTGTGCCGGATCGTGCAGTTCTACCTATGCTAGATGTGAATTGCCCCATAAGCATACATGCAAAGAATATTTTGCAGTGAAATGCAGTGCTGCGTAGTGGCCTTACCTTAAAGCTAAGAACACACTAGGGGGACTCATGTAACCGTATAAATGCCTTATAAAGTGTGTAAAGGTATAAATTTATCTAGTTTACGCACGAGCTGTCAAATTTTGTATGAAAAATCATTTACACAATTTGTATAAATTTACGCGCACATTTCATTGTGTAAACGCGGTAAACTCAAAGGAATGCAACCTTGCAGACATTACAGCAGGCATTTTCATCAAAAATCTCCAACATCAGCAAGTAAAGGCGTTTTAGTTTTGATTTTTCACTTAGTCTTGGCATTTTTTAATTTGTATAACAATCAAAAAATGTTGTTCGGCAATAATACAGCTGATAAACAATCAAGTTTATCAAGAGTATTACTAGGTGCGTTCATATAACAGCGTGTGTAAATGGATATAATTTTACACCTTATAAGTTTATATGCTATCATGAGTCCCCCTATTGAGCTGCAATTCACTGCGCTTCACTTTTTTGAATATTTTTTTTTTTCTAGCCGCGCCGCGCAGTGCTGCTGACCCTAGATGTGAATTGCTTCATAAGAATTCATGCAAACAAAATTTTGGAGCGCAGTGTAGTGCAGTTTAGCATGGCCTTAGCTTAAGAGTTCATTCTAGAGTAATGAAAACGTGGTCGATACTTTTGCATAGAGTATTGACTCACAAATCAAACTTAGAGGATTATGCATTTACGACTTCAAAATTGCTTCGTTCTGCGCATTACGTCACACTTGACTGCTTCAGCGAATGAAAAAAAGAGAAAAAAACAAGAGCTGAAGGAAAATGACTTAAAAATTGCCCATAAAAAACAGCTGAACTAATGTTTACATCCGCAATGCGCCACCTTCTATAATTCCATCATGGTATTGAGCAGTGTTGTCAGGCGATGAAAAAAAAGAAGCTAGATTGGCAAAAAAAAAAGGTTAGAAAAAGCTAAATTTAGAAAAAAAAGAAGCTAAAAAAAGGCCAGAATTTTTTTTGGTTAATTCATAAATTTTCTTTTTATATTTTAGTTTACATATTTGTAAATAAAAACTTATAAACATAACTTAAACATAATTTCTTGTTTCAAAACATATCAGGCACATTTTCCTTGACTAGCACATGGAATTACTTTAAATGATTGCATATGTGTATATAAACAAAAAAAAATATTACAAACTAATTATTTATATAAAATATTCCCCGTCTGAAAAATTAGAAGAGCTTAAGTCTGCGTATAAAGTTTGGCTATTTACCATAGATATGAGATCATCGGTAATTTCAAAATCATTACAACATTTAGATAAGCGTTTTAACGAGCATCTAATATTAAGCAGCGCATTAAGCATTTTAATTTTTAGTTTGTTCCTTAATTTAGTTTTCAGAATTTTCATGCCACTAAAAATTCTTTCAACCTCCGCGTTACTGAGTGGTAATACTAAAAAACTAAATATGAATTCGACAAGTTCTAAAAAAGGTGGTTCGTTTAATGCATTTTTATGTTCTCGGACTTCCGACCAAAATTCCATGGTTGAGTGGACATTTTTCCATTGTATAGTTATAAGTTCTCGCCACTGCAGCTCTATTAATGCTATTTGACTTGAAGAATAACTATACTTCTCATTTTCAAAGTAAGAAAATACATCTGGCTTTGAAACTTTCAACGAATTTTCAGCAGAAAAGGAATTAATCTTTTGTAGAGAACTCATATTATTAGGTATTAGGTGTTCACAGGAACTATTGAAATTATTTTATTTTAGAAATTATTAAAAATACATTCGGATTAAAAAAGGCTAGAAAAAAGTCACGAAGCTAAACCCAAAATTTCGAGGCTGAAAACAAAAACAAAAGGCTAAATCTAGCCTCGAAAAGGCTAACCTGGCAACACTGGTATTGAGTAGGTATCGAAAAAAAGTATGTGTGTCGAAGCCATGGTCGAAGCGTTTTTATTTACTAACAAATCACCTACTTTTTTGTCTTTGTAGTATTTACTAAAGTTTTTTCCAAAAACATTTCCAATTCACAAATAGGGTCGATTCAAGACCGTATTAGCGCAATCAAACAACAATATCAGATGACGTTGATCGAAGATGACGTCAGGCTTATTAACGAGAACAGCCCTCAACCCTCCTTAGCATCAGTATGAAGGTGCTCCAATTCAATTGTCAATCTTTAAAATCCAACTGTAACTATATAGAGTTTTATCTAAATAATTATAATTTTGATATAGCTTGTTTCAGTGAAGTTTTTACTTCACGTGAACAACAACATAGAAACATCATAAATTCCAACATTGCAGAAAAAATCCGTAATGATGGCTACGGCGGTGTAGCCATTGCTTTAAAAAAAATATCAAATTTCAAAAAGTCTCCTTTTTTTCCAACTATGATGTATTAATCATACGTACAACAAATATTCATCCTAATCTAACTGTTTGCGCCACATATTTCCCACCCAACTTACCCGTTGGTAGCTTCAATGATGAAATAGAGCGTATTCTTTCTTTTCTAGAAAACTGCAACAATGTCTTGTTGTTGGGTGATTTTAACGCCAGAACAAGGGCATGGGGAGATCGGCTTAATTCAAGCAGAGGGAATAATCTTGTGAGAATAATCCAAAATCACAATCTCAGGCCTCTCAATGACGGCTCCATCACATATAAAGGAGAGCTGAATTCAAATGAAGGATCTGTTTTGGATCTATCGTTTACAAACTCTTCCTTATCATTTAAATGGAAAGTTGACCCTTGTAGGTTAGGTGGCAGTCATCATTTTCCGATTATCATAGAGTCGGTAAATGTTGAAATCCCTTTAACTAGTAAATTTCTTTCTCAAAAAAAACTCCTAAATAATCTCCAAAATTTAGAATTTGAACCAGATATAAATGAGATACACCTAAGAATAGATGATGAAATTAACTCAGCTACTCATGCCAAAATCATGGTGGAATGATGACTTATCCAAAAGCTTTAGATTTCTTAGAATTAAAAAAAAAAATAAATAAATGTAAGGCGCGATAACCTCCGAAGAGATCTAAGGCCGAGCTTCTCTTCCAATTTGCGTCGTGCTCCTCTTGATTTTTCCCTACAAATTGGCCGGACGGGACCTACATGTTTTATGCCGACTCCGAACGGCATCTGCAAAGCAGATGAGTTTTCACTGAGAGCTTTTCATGGCAGAAATACAATCGGAGCGCTTGCCAGACACTGCCGAGGGGTGACCCCGCTAGAAAAATTTTCTTCTAATTGAAAAATCTTATTTCTAAAATTTTGATGTTGCTTTGCCCGGGAGTTGAACCCAGGGCATACGGCGTGATAGGCGGAGCACGCTACCATCACACCACGGTGGCCAGAATTGCTTACCACAAATGTAGGATCACCCCATCACCTGAAAACTTTGAAGAACTTATTAACATTAAGAAAAACTGGAAAAAGAAAATTAAAAATGCCAAAAGGAAAAACTTTGAAGATAGAATTGCATTGTTAAATGAAGAACCCTCCAGTAAACAAGCATGGAAATTTGTAAAAGCGTTAAGAGGTGACTTCAAACAAAATGGACGTGGTATGTGGTCCAATGACAACGACCAAAAATTTCTTGAATTGATTAAAAACGAAGTACCTAGCAACGAGGCACAATGGAGCCTTAATCGACTAATTAACAATAACAATGATCTTGAATTCTGCTGGTGGTGTTGACAAAATCACATATAAAATGCTTAAAGCTCTTCCTTGTCTTTCCCTGAATAACATACGGTCAGCTTTAAATAATTGCTTTTTAAACAATCAAATTCCTGAGAGGTGGCGTGATATTAAAATAGTACCAATCCCTAAAAGGGACAAAAGTTTAGAAGATTTCAGAAATTTTAGACCAATTGCTCTGATCCCTGTTTTTTCAAAATGCATAAATTTAGTTATTAAAGAACGCATCACCAACTGCGAATCTGTAAACTTGGCTTTGCCTACAGGAAAAATATGTCTCCTCCCATCTGTATCATTTATATACTCCATCATGCAACTGTTCTCAAAAATCAAGGATTCAAGGTTATCTTATGTTCCACAGACATAAGCAATGCATATAATTGTGTGAGCGTACGCAAACTGATCGACATGTTGGATTCCTTGGGTATTGAAGAAACCTACAAAGAGTGGATTGCAAATTTCCTGAGTCTTAGAAAGTTATGTTTGGGTAAGGAGAAAATAGAAGTCACCAATGGTCTGCCTCAAGGTAGTTGTCTTTCCCCACTTCTCTTTAATATATATACGTCTGGACTACACAGCATTGAAGATGACAAAACAAAAATCTTTCAATATGCTGATGATTTTCTTATTATGCCTTATGATAAATGTTTAGTAAATGCAACGTTAAATTTACAAAAAAAATTGATGATTTTTCTAGCAAATGTCAGGATATCAACCTTTCTTTTAATGCAGATAAAACTAAAATTCTGTATCTTTCTAGATCAAATAATTTAAACATTCAAATTCTTACTCAAGGTAACCTAATACAAGAAGTCAGGGCTCTTCGTTTTCTAGGCAGAACAATTAACTCGTCTCTGATGGTCAGTGAGCATTACAATAATGTAATCAAAGCATCTCACAAAAATGTCAATCTATTTAAATGCCTTACCACCATCAAGGCTGGATTACACCCCCAAGTTGCCCTCAAATTCTATAGATCAATTGTAAGATCTAAAATTGAGTACTGTAGAACTTCAACATACAACTGTCCAAAAACAACAAATTCAAAAATACAAATTTATCAGAATAACTTTTTAAGACGATGTCTTGGCTTGACTCCGTCTACACCTATTCCACTAATTTATGCGTTAGCTAATGAGCTACCCCCAGAAAGTAGAGCTATGTGGTTAACTGCCAAAGAAGTTACAAAAGTTCTATGTCATGATGAATCATTCAAAGATTTACTATACAAATATTCTAATATTAACACTTGTTATGGAAAAATGTTCTCTGAGTTCAAAGAGGTGTATGACAGATTGTGTGAAGTGAGTAGCTATGTCCACTCGCCCAATTTGCGCATCATCAAGGACTCACTATATGATAAAAAAAATAACTCTATCTGCTCGACAAATTAAAATACTTAACAGAATCATTGTAGGTTACACCTATGATGCTGCCTATCTACATAAAATTAAAATTCGCAATAATAATACATGCATTTGTGGCCAAACAGACAATTTTTTTCACAAAGTTTTTGAATGCCACATGCACAACAACGCTAGAGAGGATTTTGAAATTTTTAATAATAATCTTAATTTTAAGGAAATATTTCACAACATGGATATCAGCAAAATAACACAACTATCAGATTTTTTAATTAAAATTGAAGCTAATTTTTAAGTTTTTAAATTTTATTTTGATTTGGTGCGGTTTTATACCGTCCACCGCGCTAAATATTCGTTTAAGTAAAAAAGAACACACACATGTCAATATTGGTTTGATCACTGGCATGTCAAGCAAGTTGACAACACATCCGAATTGGCTTAATCGTATGATACATACTGAAAGAACATCAAGCACTACAAGAAGTGCTAGGAGATTTATCACGAAAAAGGAGCGATAATCTGGCTGTGTTGGAGCACTGCTCCTTGCCATCTATTTTAAACCAGGCATGCTTAACGAACGAAACGATATCATTTCGTTACGATAATCAACGCTAATAAACGAAACGAAGTCATTTCGTTTCGTTTATTAACGTTAAGAACGTCAAATTAACGTTAATTTGACGATCTTAACGTTAATAAACGAAACGAAGTGACTTCGGTTCGTTTATTAGCGTTGATTATCGTAACGAAATGATATCGTTTCGTTCGTTAAGCATGCCTGTTTTAAACCCAAAAAAAAAAAAAAGTAGTATTTACTAGTATCATTTCATCCTAAAGTTCTCTTACTGGCTGCCTGTGGTGTTCTTTTAATTTATTACCAAAGCAGAAACAGCATAGATGAATGGATTTGCAACTCTTTGTTTCGAGAGAGCGCTGTCAAAATGCACATTTTTTATAACATTTATCAATGATGCCACTCCAAACAAAAATGAATAGTTCTGAAAATGGGGATTTTTGACATACATTTCGGCCATTATAGTTTCAATCATTTAATAAAATGATAGTCGTAAAATATTTATTTCCTTAAAGTTATTTTACAATAATACGACTAGTTAGAATTACATATAAACAAATCTAAGTAAAATTTACATTTCGATTAAATTAATTAGTCAAATATTGTAACGCATTTAACTCGCAGTGAAAACCATATATTCTTTTGAAATTTCAGTAAATCGGACCTATGATATAATAGTTAACATTATTTAATGGATAGGGCTTATCCTACATTTCTGGCGTTCCAGGTTCTGTGATCAAAATGGACTGGTTGCATCGGGAGTTCATATTTACAAAACTTATTTTTAGTGATAACGTTTGAATGGGAAATAATATTTACCCTCCGCCTTCGAACTAATAATACTTACACTAAAACAAGTATTTTTATCCTTTTTCCCATAATTTTTGAACGCTATTCTACAGTTGTAGGTCAAACTAATGGTTACCAAAATTTTTGGCACGTTTTTCGTTTTGGCTGGCACATTTTTTGTTCTGGCACCCGCTTCAGCTGGCGCGAGGGATTTATCTGTGATTGTTGCCAGCAACAACTAGAAGATAAATCCCTCGTGAGAGCGAAAATATGAGAGCGTAAGCAAAAGATTCCTATCAATCTAATCTATGAGAAACAGTATCGGTCAAATGGATACAAGTAATCTATGTATTGATTACCTTTGTCGGACCTGTATGATTAAACTTGAAGCGTTCCCGTCTGAAGGCAGCATTAAACAACAATACCGATGCATCTTTGAAACTATTGCAGAATGTGATGATTTACGAATCACTGATTTGTTATCCAGCACAATACCGCAAATGTTGGAAGGGCAGCTAAATGACGAGCTACCAAACAGAATGTGTTGTAAATGCTGGTACCAGTTGTTAGGTGCATATAGGTTTCAACAAATGTGCATGCAATCCGACCAAAAGATGCGGGAACTGGCGACTAGAAAACGGGATGGTTCAAATATGTTGATAATGAAGGCAGGTATTAAAGACGAAGTACTACCAACCGAAACAGAGTTCAATCTCCCTCCGAAATGCCTGTTCTATACTAACGAGAGGCACGTCTTGAAGGCAGACAAATGGCAGTTGGGTTGGATATAGTACAATCGGGTACTGCTGAAAATTTAGAAAAAAGCGAACAATTACTGGAATCTTGTGAAACTTCTCAAGACGATTTCAACGAGTTTATTTACAGTAAGCCAACTGGTAACCCCAATACAGAAATTGCTGGTGGAGATCCAATGCATTCTTCAATATCTGTGGAAAACTGTGAAAATGCGCAAGGCGAGTTAAGCGAATTTATCAAAAACGAGCCGATTGACGACGATGATGAAAATACTGAATATAGCGATGATGGCACAATTCATTCAACAACCTTTGTGAAAGACGAGGAATTGAAAATAGAAGAGGACCAAATAACTTGGCAGTAAGTATGATATGGATTATAATACTAACCAATCCAGCATATGAAATTTTTGATAAAAAAAATATACGAATATCAACTCCCAGATGATTAAAACCGTTCAAATTTAAAAGTATTTTCTATTCGAAAATTAATGTATCGTCGGAAGAAAACTGTACCCTAAATGTGATTATTCTTGAATGTTGTTGTTGTTGTTGTAGCGAAAAGGTTGCTCCCCGAAGGCTTTGGGGAGTGTTATCGATGTGATGGTCCTTTGCCGGATAACAGATCCGGTACCATAGCACCATTGAGGTGCTAGCCCGACCATCTCGGGAACGATTTATGTGGCAACATTAAACTTTCAGGCCGTTCCCTCCCTCCCCACCCCCAAGTTCCATGAGGAGCTTGGAGTCGCCAGAGCCTCGCCTGAAAACAGGATTTGCTGCGGATAGGTGAGGTTGACAATTGGGTTTGGAGAAGCTATGTATTGCGCTGGCAACTTGAAGGGTTGCGCTACACAGCCCCTTGAATCTGATATTTTAGTCGCCTCTTACGACAGGCATACCTACCGCGGGTATATTCTGACCCCCTGACCCGCTGGGGTTTGTTGTAGCTGTTTCGCGCGATCTATCACAAATTGTGATCCTCTAACGGGGTGGTTCATATTGAGAGAGGTGTAGGTTCCACATTGCAATTGGAGAGATGGTTGGTGTCATATGGGGACATAATGCAAGTAGGACACACATTATGTATGTCGGGATTGATTCTCTTACAGTACACAGATCTTTAAGCGTTTAATAAAATAAACGTCCTCTCGATTTAATAGTTCGATTTATTCTTAATATTTTAAACTGTACAAGGTTGGCTTCTAAAAAGATGATGCAATCGTACGTTTCAATGTGGCTTACTGCGTCGCTTTTATGTATATTATGTTGCACATACTGGCATGCTTTAGTAGTACATATACTTATTTGTAGTCTATAGTAATATATATTTTGAAAGCTGTTTCTTTCTGGACCTCAAATCTCGAGAAAGGCTGAACCAATTGATAGGAAATTTTGAGCATTGATTTGGTGGCGGCTTGTCATGGTTATAGGCTAAAACAACTGCAAATATTTAGAAACGTTTTTGAGATATCGACCAAAATATGGACCAGTGTTACCCTGTTCTTGTTGTTGTTGTAGCAGTGCTTCGCCCCACCTAACAGCCGCGACCGATCACAGATTGTCATCAAACTTGCTGTTTCAACAGGGGTGGACCATAATAAAAGGGGTGTTAGAGGCGTTGGTTCCACATTACAATTAAAGAGATGGTTGGTGTCATGTGGGGACACATTGCAAGCGGGGCATACATATTGTATGTCGGGGTTGATTCTGGATAGGTAAGAGTTTAACCTCTTACAGTATGTTACGTGGCTGACTGTTTGGGGTGGTGAGGAGCGGCGGCAAGCAGGTATGCTTGCGGGCCCAGGCTAGCTCGTCGTCTTGGGCGGGGTATTGCACCACCGACCTCACCACCCCAAACAGTCAGCCACGTAACAATGGCGCCCAACGATAATAGCCCGATAATCTTTTTATTTCCCACATTTTTTTCAAGTAACGCTATTTGTCACTATTCTTTAATCTTCCCACTTTTATTCCAGATTTCCTTGTTTTTGTTTTTTATCCCATGTTCCTTTCAAACCCAATCCTTATTTCCGTCTTTTGACTGGACAGGGACCGTCATGATGGCAACGACGTTCGGGTTTGCCTGGCCGACAAGTGTCATCATGAAGATTAGATAGGGATTAGCGACGTGCTCATACCAGGGTTCCTTCTTCGGGTTCCTGCAATTTGACTAAGTGGTACCTGGTATGACACTTAGCTAGAGACGGACTTAGGTAGGAGATCGTGGCGAGCTGTCCAGGCTACCTTACCGGGAGTCCAGCATTCCCGGTAAGTGAGGTTTACAGTCGTCGCCACGATAGTTAGGAGAGGAGGTGTGGCATCCACTCTTAGGGATAATCCATGATCGTGATGTGCCCCACTTCCACGGACAGCATGACGGCGGACTTGACACTAGATGTTTAGATACGGACGGACATACTGCCTTCACCGAACCTTCGCCAAGGCAGCACCAAAAACACCAAGACATATATATTCAAGTTCAGTTAACCTATTTTCAACCATTAAGCTCGATACTTTTAAATTTTCAGTTTTATTAATTTTATTTATATTTTTTTTTTTGGTTGTTGGTTATTTCATAATTATTAAGATTATTTTCAAAAAGTGTTCACGTTGATGTTAGAAATTTTGGAGTTTATCAATTTTTTATAGTGTTTTTGCTTTTAGTTTTTTTGTTGCATTGTCAGATATTCCTTTTATTATTGTTTTTCTGGCAATTTTTACCGCAAATTAGGGGTTGAAATTAATTTTGGTTTTAATTAATTTCGATACTTGAATTTTTTTCTAGTATATATACTAGAAGAATATTTTTTTTTTTTTGGTTTCAAATTTTTAATTTCCTTTATCCTTAAGATACACATATACACATTACCTGAATTTTTACACACACACATATATATACTCAGTCATACTAAATTTAATTGTAATATTTTCATATTGTGTTTTTTTATATTAGTTGATATTGTTTTTTTTTTTTTTTTGGTCAAATTTTTTTTCACATACCGACAGTGGATGTCGGAGAAGGAAGTGGAAAATAGAGTTATTGGGGGATTGGGTATCCTCGACTCCCAGAGGCGTCTAACTAGGAGCCGTGCGCGAGCCCTAGAAAACCAAATAGTTGGTTCAGTTTTTAACCAAATTGACACGGGTATACCGAGACCCGTTGACTTCGTCCCTACGGACTATTTTAATAGGTGCGCGTCGCGGATTTTTGGAACTTTTGGCCCTGATCGCCCGCTGAGGGTCTCTGTCGCGAACGGGGTGTCATTCAACGAATCAGATAATAGTCTAAACTTCTCCCAAAAAATCGATTTGGTGTGCCAGATGGTCGATAGGGAAAACGTAGGTGCCCAGGGGGGTGATGTTCCGGCGCAGAACGCACCATCAACGAATGTCGGCATTAGCCTTAATGCTCCTCAAAGCCACACCGCCCAAGATGCAAATAATGTCGAACAGCTGAGCCGAATGATGGCGATGATGGCGCAACAAAACGACTTGGTGGCGCAAATGGCAAATGAGGTGATGAGCATTAAGACCAGTGTCGATAACATTGGTGGCCGCGTAGCAGACATAGAAACGTCTGCGCAAGTGCCTGTACATCGGTCCGCCTTGGAATCTACGCCCGAGCCTCAGAGACGGGGGGGGGGGGGGGGGGGGGGGAACGCAGAGCGCGTCAATGAGCCAACGGTCAGTTACAGTACCGGGCGAGATGCCAGCGATTCTCCCAGGTGGAAGAAGCTCGACCTTGAAAAGTGGCACATCAAATTCGATGGGACCAGTAAAGGTATAAGCGTCGAAAGCTTCATCTTTCGGGTGGAAAGGATGCGCGAGCAGCATAATATTTCCTTCTTCCAGCTTTTCACGGACTTTCATTGTCTGGTTTCCGGCGGTGCCTTGAAGTGGTATTGGCAGGTCCTTGAAGACCATGCGGAGGAGCCGAACTTTGGCTACTTTGAGCTAAAGTCCAAGCTGCTGAGCCACTTCAAGACTGCCCAGTCCGACTATGAAATCATCCGTGAAATCATGGAAAGGAAACAGCTGCCCGCGGAAGCTTTTGATGACTTTTATGCCGAAGTCCACAATATGACATTCCGTTTGCGGAAGAGAATCCCTGAGAGGGAATTGGTTGGCATAATTAGGGGAAATCTTAAACCGTACCTAGCCAACCTGACCTTCGCCATTAAAATGGACTCGTTGGCGGAGCTCAAAGCTGAGTGTAAGAGAGCGGAAAAACTCATCAAGGAAAATAAGAACCGGTCCAAACCAGTTAATGAGATAGGGTTCGAACAGCCCGATATACTGGGAGAGAGAAAGTTAGAAGCTTTTGATAGGAAGCCTCAGCGCCCACCCCAATACCAACCACAACCTCAACCCCTACACCAAACCCCAGCCAACCCCAATAGTGTTCGTCCTTCTGTTAGTCCTGCGTCTAAGTCGACTGTGAATTTCTTTTGTGCTTCTCCCTTCCACTTGATGCTGTGTTTTTCGTGCGGTATGCCGGTGGATCACTTTGTGAAAAACCCGGCGGAATCCCAAAAGCCGAATAAGTGTACGTCCTCGTTTCACAATATGGTCTGTTTTGCTTGTGGTAGTGATTTGTCCTTTTGTGTATTTAAGCCTCAGCAGGGAAACCCGAGACTGGCGGAGTTGACCGGGGACTCCAGCCAGAGGACAGACAACCCGGCAACCCAGCAGTAAAGATTTTGAAGAAGGAAATGAAAGAGAATAAAGTTAAGGTAGAGGAAAGGATAACAGAAAAACGGGAGGTCAAAAGTTTGCACCAGAGGAAGTTAGATTACGAGGAGGCAAGACGTAGGATTTTTTGTGAAGCAATACTAAACAATAGGAGAAATAGAAATTTTAAAAAGATAGAAAAGATGAGGGAGAAGGGGAAATATTTCAAACGTTTAAGAAATAAAATAATTTCAACAATTGTGACTGTAAAAGGCGATAATAGGTTTTTCGCCAAAACCGCGATAGGAGGTAGGGAAGTTTTAGCTCTCTTGGACTCAGGGGCGAGTGTCAGCTGTTTAGGGAAAGGCTCAGCGGCACTCCTGTGCGGTAAAGAGGCCTTGATTGTGCCAATCAGGGGCCAACATATCCGGACCGCGAACGGGGAGGAAACCGCCGTGGTAGGGGTCATAAAGTTACCAGTCGTGTGGGATAATACGACCAGGGAATTAGAATTTTTGATAGTTCCTGATCTGCAACAGGAAGTATATTTTGGGATAGATTTTTGGCAGGCCTTTGGTATGAGTGTTGTGAGTAAGGGTGTGAGTGGTAGTGTGAATGGTGCCAGTGTGGCGGAGCTCGTGCCTGCCGAGGGTGACTTGTCTTTTGACGCTGTGCAGCACGTTTTATCGCCGGAGCAAGATGATATGTTGGAGCGCGTGAAGACCCAATTCCCGTCCTTCGCGGTACTGGGGTTAGGCCGGACAGACAAAGAGGAACACGTCATCGAGGTGGTGGACGAGAATCTGCCGGTCAAGCAACGCCATTATCCAATTTCGCCGGCCATACAAAAACTCATATACGCAGAGTTAGATCGAATGTTGGACATGGGAGTCATCGAGGAGTCCAACAGTAGTTGGAATTCCCCCGTATCACTGGTCATTAAAGGAACGAAGAATCGGCTGTGCCTAGATGCTCGCAAGGTGAATGAAAGAACTATAAAGGACGCATACCCCTTACCACATATTGATGGAATTTTGAGCCGCCTGCAAAACACAAGATATATTTCCGCAATCGACTTAAAGGATGCTTTCTGGCAGATTCCCCTCGAGAGGAAATCACGTGAAAAGACTGCCTTCACTGTCCCTGGCCGACCCCTTTACCAATTTACCGTCATGCCTTTCGGGTTGTGCAATGCAGCACAACGAATGTTTCGTCTCATGGACAAGGTCATTCCGGCCGCTTTACGTGAATGTGTTTTTGTTTATCTTGACGATTTGTTAGTTTGTTCTGTAGATTTCGAGTCCCATATGTGTTTATTGGAAAAGGTCGCTCGGTGTCTTCGCGAGGCTAAGTTAACAATTAACGTAGAAAAAAGCAAGTTTTGTTTTAAAGAAGTTCACTATTTAGGATACTTAGTCGGGGATGGTTGTATCAGAACGGACGCCAACAAAGTGGTAGCTGTGAGGGACTTTCCGAAAACCCCGAAGCAACTACGACGGTTCCTGGGTATGTCGGGCTGGTACCGACGTTTTATACAGGACTATGCGACTATTGCAGCCCCGCTGCACGACTGCCTCAAGAAAGACAAAATCAAAAGGTTTGCAATGACGGAAGAAGCAATAAAATCATTTGAAATTTTAAAGCAGAGTTTGGTTTCTGCACCGGTGCTCACACATCCTGACTTTAAGCGTCGTTTCTATATTCAATGTGATGCATCAACGGACGGAGTGGGAGGGGTTTTGTTTCAACTGGACGATGACCAGAACGAAAGACCGATTGCCTACGTTTCGGCAAAACTTAATAAGGCGCAGAAAAACTATAGCATTACTGAACTTGAATGCTACGCCGCGATCGTGAGTGTGAAAAGATTCCGACCTTATGTGGAAGGAACCCCGTTCACCATCATAACTGATCATGCCAGCCTCAAATGGCTCATGAATCAGAAAGATCTTTCTGGGAGGTTGGCAAGGTGGAGTTTGAAACTCCAGGGTTATGATTTCGATATCCAACATCGAAAAGGTGCGCAAAACGTGGTTCCCGACACACTCTCACGAATGAACATGGACGAAATACTGACGAACGACAGAGCCATAGACGTATGTCTCGCGTCACCGTGCTTCGAGTCGGAGGAGTATACGGAGTTAAAAAAGACGGTGACCGAGAAGAAAGATAAGTTGCCAGACTTATACATATCGGACGGTTACGTTTACAAACGGACGCAATTCGACAGGGGGGACGATCTTCTAGCGGACCAGACCTGGAAGCTCTGGGTTCCGTCGGAACTGCGACCGGGGCTGGTAGAGTCGTCTCATAGCTCACCGTCCGCTGGTCATGGTGGCATCCACAAGACACTGTCACGACTACGTCAGAAATATTACTGGCCAGGAATGGTCACCGACGTATACGCACATATAAAAGATTGCGAAATTTGTAAAGTAAATAAGACTCAAAACGTTTTTAAACAACCGATGATGGGTAAACAGAAGCTAACAGAACGACCTTTCCAACGTCTGTTCATTGATTTTATGGGTCCTTATCCGCGTACTAGTGAGGGTCATGTGTATGTCTTTGTATGTTTAGATCATTTCTCGAAGTTTATGTTTTTAAAACCAATGAGAAGGGCAACTTCAGCTGAAGTCATAAAATATTTAGAGAAAGATGTTTTCCACATATTCGGCGTGCCCGAATATGTCCATTCGGACAACGGAAAACAGTTTGTGTCTGAGATCTTCAACAACTTTTTAGAAAAATATGGTACCAAACATATAAAAACTGCATTTTATTCACCACAGGGTAACGCTGCGGAGAGGGCAAATAGATCTGTTCTGCAGATCATTAGATCCTTTATAAGGGATAACCAGAAAAACTGGGACAAATGCGTCAGCGATGCCGCATTTGCCCTCCGCAGCGTTGTACACTCAGCCATCAACATGTCTCCATATTATGCCACTTTCGGTATGCCTATGATACAGCATGCTACATCATACGAGCTATACCGAAAGCTGGCGGCGGTAAAGGATGTTGATTGTGAGATAGAGGCAACAAGCGATAGAATGCAAATGATTAGGAACAAGATTATGAAAGAGCTGAAGTTGGCCCATGATAGGAGTAAAAAGATATATGACACTAGAAGTAGAGATGTAAAGTTTCAAATTGGACAAGTGGTATACCGCCGAAACTTTAAGCAAAGTTCCCAGGTCGATAACTACAACGCCAAATTAGCTCCAAAACAAGTAAGATGTATTGTTTTAAACGTTATAGGGAACTCTATGTATGAACTTGGCGACAGCAATGGAAAAAAGATCGGCGTATACCACGCTAAAGACATTTTTGCAAAATAGTTTAATGTTTTTTTTGTAGTGCTAGTACTCTTGTTCTATGTTATTTATTTATTTATCGACGTATTGTATTTATTAATTTATTGACGTATGTGATTATATTATTAAATTATTTTTATTAATTTTTTTTTGACCTTTTTATTTATTTGATTATTTTTGCATTTATTTATTTTTATTTTATTTTATTTATTTATTTTTTTTACCTACTTGACTATTTGATCTGTGATATTTTTTTTTTTTATACATTTTTTTTGCCATCTGTGATATTTTATTTTATTTTATTTTTTTTATTTATTTTTTTTTTATTTATTTTATCTGTGATATTTTATTTACTATTAGATATGTAGAGTAGTATCTGTGATAGACGTTTAAGTAGTAGCATTAGCCCAGTGATTTAGTTCGTAGTTAAACAGAACCAAAATTTAAAGGCGTGAAAAAAAAAATAGGCCCGGCATTGAGTCGTGGGTCGAGGCCACACGTTGGACGCAGGAAATAATACTTAGCAGGCTGCGTTTGGATTCTTTACGCACACGCTCCATAGTGCAGACACCATCGGCGGTTGCGAGCCTGTAACGACAGCCTGTCTCCATACTGGCTTGAATGAGTGGCAGAGTGTATATGCGTCTATGTGTTTATGTGTTTTGTGTCCAGGTCCGTGCCTTAGCCGCAATGTTGCCATTAAAATAATATTAGCATGATAACATTAACATTGACAACATTGTACCTGTAGTGAACCCAATGTTGCAACGGAAATTAGATGTTGCGCTTGGCATCATGTTTTTATAATAAGAAAAATTTCACCATGCTGCTAACAACCTAGCAGCCTTGACGAATGATATGTAACTATGTGTTTGTTCTGTTCGGTATTATGTAGGTGGATGTGTATTTGTGAAAGGCTATGAACGTGTGAATGCATCAGTGTAAGCGGTCAAGGCACGAACCAAATGTATCTGTGTAGGTGTTCGTTTTGTGGAGCGGTAAGCGTATGAATGTATGAGTGCATGATTGTATAGATGGAAAATACGGGAAAGCCGAAAAGAAAGTTTGGCATGTAATGGTAAAAATTTTCCGTTTTTGGGTAACGTTCCTTACCACGGCGGTGGCTATAAGAAGGGGAAAACTGAGGCAACGGGCCAAAGTCTTGTTTCAACAGTGCCCAGTGCAAGTGAGTAGTGAAAAATCACAAGTGAAGTGCGCGTTTACAACCGTAAATTACAAAGTGCATAGTCCTTAGTAATGAGCGAATTAAACCGCTTTGTAAATAAAATTGTGCGCGTCGAAAAGTTTCCGCGGTACGTGCAAAGAGCTGGAATCAGTTGTCAAAAAATTACAAGTTACAAGAGGTAAGATATTATACTCTTTTGTAGGCATGCTTGACGGGAGCTGGGGCTTCAACCTTGCCTATCTCCAGAGCAAGCCAAAAGAAAACTTGCATCGACATATACATCTCTGCATACAAATATATGTATGTAGATGAATATATGACCATGCAGACAAGAAATTCGTAGGCAATTATGTATATGCACATAGATACACATTTGCTTTTGAATTTCTAAATAGATTTTCTTTTGTATTTAATTTCAGCGCACAATTGATTTTCCTTTGGGAAAGACCCACTGGGCACGTATATGGGCGGCGTACCGCCAAAAAGCAAATACATTATACTTGGCGGTCAACACAACAACAACAACTACCACGCACTACACTAAAATTTTAATTTGTTAGCGCACTCCACAACAACAACCACTATAGCATTTTCATATTGGCGATATAGGGCCGCAACAACCACAACAGCATTTTTTTTTAGTGGCGGCATAACGTTCAGCAACAACTACACCATTTTTGCTATATTGGCGGCGCAACACCAACCACAACCGGTATTTATTTTTTTTCTTGGCGACATACCGCCCAACAATACTACAACAACGTTTTTATATTGGCGGCATAACGCTCAACAGCAACTACACCATATTGCATATTGGCGGCATTCCGGCCAACAACAATTATCACGCATCCAAAAGCATAACATCACATTGTCATTTTTCCCGGCGTGCACCACACCATCAACAAAAACAACAAATTATTCATATTGGCGACATACCGCCCAACAACAGAATCACCTACAAGGACTTGGAATTTACACATAACATCTTTCACTGGCGGAGTTGAGCCGCAACAACAACAGCCACTACACCATACACAACAAAGGAGGAGCTTTTCAAACAACACATTAGGTTATATGTTGAAATTTGTATGTTTGGGATATATTATTAAGTTTATTGAAATATTGGTATAAGGGTCATAATTTTTACAGAGAACGGGCAAAAAGGGGGCATTATATCTCCGGGGCCAAGCATTTCCGTTTCGCGCATATAAAGTCTGAGTTTTACTTTAACTCCATATTTCAGGAGTTAATGGTGGCACTTCTGCCTCCATCACATTTTTTTCTCTTCGTTTCTTCATTTTCTTCCTTTTTTTGTTTAAATTTTTCTACGTCAGTTTGACATTTAATTTTTCTTCGTATTTTTATATCTCCACTTTCTACCATATACACATTTTTCTTTTGCATATGCACCAAATTCGGATTTTCAATCATTCGATTTTTTTGCCATCTTTTCATTTTTTTGTACTTACTTCTATTATTATTGGCAAAATCAATTGCAACATCACACCCGAGGGTGTATATGCACAGTGTGCCTTCAGCACCAAGAACATTTTTTTTTGATTACACATTTTTAATTTTTAATTTTCGCGGTTTACCATCACGCGGGCAGCTTTGATACTACCAGAGCACTCATTATCAAAGATCACTAGCGAGTGATCTTGTCTGAGTGTTTGAGGGTGGCTACCTTGAGTGTGGTCATATGTACATATGTATGTTTGAGTTTTTCCTTTTTCAGCTACTCAACTGCAGCGGCGCCGTTGGATAAGGAGAGTAACTTGGTGAGTGTTTTGAGTGAAATATAAAAAATTTATCAAAATACACCTGTTTAGTTGTATGTACATGTGTTAGCACAGATTCCTGCTCTTGCAAAAATAGAACAGGAATTAGCAAATCAGAAACATAAAAACAGATTGCAACGAACATATGTACATGCATGAAAAACGTCACAAACGTACATTTGTACTTACATACATACCTTTTGTTTTCATAAACATATAAATTCTTTTGCTTTGATGACCTACTTTTGCGTTGTACATATTTGATCTTATGTTTACTTGAGCGGTTGCGGTAGGTCAGAGATTAGGGTACTTGGATTTTTTTTCTTTTTTTATTCGCCCTCTTATTTTATTTTATTTGAATTTATATCTTTAGGATTTAGAATTAGCTCCTAGTAATAATATGGCATTAGGGTGGCCCTAAAAGTTTAATTTTTTTTTATTAGAGTTCAGACACTTTGTCTATTAGCCATAAGTATCTTGTATTGTATGGAATTTGAAATTTATCTACTTCTTCCTGCATTCCCATGAATTTGTAATGTTAGCTAGTAATAAGGTTCAGTATTATATTTGAGCATTCTTTTTACTTTGAGTAAATAGAAGCTTTAGAAATAGATACTAGTTAAGCCTTTTGGAATTCTTGGCAAACTATTTTGCAGTTTTAATGTTTTGTTGAAATTATTGAACTAGTAGTAGGGTATTAGTTGGTAATTTGGAAACCAAAAATTTTGTAAATAAATCATAAGAATTATGTTTGGATGAAATTTTAATATTTTCAATAATGCAGGGCTAAAGTTTTAAGTTTGGTGTTGGTGCTGCGCTTGTGCGCGGAAAGGTTAGGTGAAGGTGAGTGTTTAGGGAAAATGACTGATTGACAGGGGACAGACTAGTGTCAGGCTTGGGGGCACTGTAAGGTAAACAGAAGTCAGCACAGTGCCCACGGTGCAGTGCAAGTTGCACTGCAGAGGGAGGGTAGACTCCACCTGACAGGACAGGCCTTCATCTGTTTCTACCCCTTATGCTTTCCCCTTCTAACTTTGCCCTCACGTGTATTTCTATTTGTTTCATCTTTTCTCCCCTTTATATATACATGCAGGTATGAACCCTTTTTGTTCATGTGGCTGCGGGTGAGGTCGGTGGTGCAATACCCCGCCCAAGACGACGAGCTAGCCTGGGCCCGCAAGCATACCTGCTTGCCGCCGCTCCTCACCACCCCAAACAGTCAGCCACGTAACAAGTATCCAGAACGAAGTTGAGCAAAAGTGACACGCGTGTCCCTGGGGAGTATGCGTTCCTCTTCCACAACTTTTGGGTACTTTTCTTTGAGTACTGGATTCACCGGGCAATTCCTGACATAAAGGTCCGACGTCTGTTTGTGGAGTTCACCAAGGACCTCCTTGTGTTTTTCCGCTTCATACGGCTGGGTTCTCAGGTGCCGTATTTCCTCAAAATGCTTACCGAGATGACTCCTTAAGCCCCTAGGCAGTGTTGGCTCATTAATCAGATGTCTATTTGGATGCTCAGGTTTCTGGGTATTCAACAGGAACTGTTTGGTTAGCATCTCATTTCTCTCCCTGATGGGGAGTATTCTCGCCTCATTATGTAGATAGTGTTCTGGGGACATAAGAAGACAGCCCGTGGCGATTCCGAGAGCAGTATTTTGGCAGTCCTGTAGCTTCTTCCAGTGGGTAATTTTTTGGCTTGGCGACCATATGGGTGACGCTTAGCACGTAAACGGCTGGCTATTTCCTTTGTATGTATTAATGAGCGTTTCTTTATCTTTTCCCCAGGTACTGCTATCAAGGGATTTGAGGATTTTATTACGGCTCTGGATTTTCGGAACAATTGCGGCTGCGTGCTCACCAAAATGTAGATCCTGATCAAACGTCACACCCAAGATTTTGGGGTGTAGGACAGTCGGTAGCGTAGTGCCATCGCGTGGATGTTCAAAATGGTCGACATTTGGGACGTCCATGTTGTAAATAAGGTCGCGGAAGATTTAGTCGGTAATAATGCCAGGCTTCGCGAGGCAAAAAGCTGGAGAGATCCGGGAGGTAGCCGTTTATTCTGCTGCAGAGCTCATCGATCTGTGGTCCTGGGCCTGTGGCCATTATTTTGCAGTCATCGGCGTATAAAACGATAGTGACTCCTTCTGGTGGTGAAGGTAGCTTAGATATGTAGAAATTAAACAAAAGTGGGGATAGGACACCACCCTGTGGCACCCCTTGTTTAATTCTTCTTGGTTTTGATGTTTCGTTTCTAAATTGCACCGATGCCTGCCGACCACCCAGATAATTTGCGGTCCACCTTTAACGACATGGGGGAAGGGTAGACCCTTCCAGGTCTTGCAGTAACGTGCCATGGTTGACCGTATCAAAAGCTTTTGATAGGTCTAACGCTACGAGTACTGTTCTAAACCGCAATTTATCTGGGTGCTGAAGGCATTTAGCGTGGTGGTGGTGCTATGGAGTTTTCTGAAGCAATGCTGATGACAGGCTAGCTGCAAATTTGGTTGGAAGTAGGGAAGCAAAATGGCTTCAAGCGCCTTTGCCACTGGCGATAGGTAGATATCGGACGATACGACTCTCCTATGTTAGCTGGTTTCCCAGGCTTTAGTAGCTGGACCACCTTGGCCATTTTCCATTTTTCGGGTATGACAAAGGTGGAAAGAGACAGGTTGAAGACATGTGCTAAGTATTTGAAACCCTCTTTCCCTAGGCTTTTAAGCATCGGCATGGCTATGTCGTCTGGGCTTTGGATGGTTTAGCGTGACCAATGGCATCTTCAACCTCTCTGGCGGTGATGGTAATTGGTGACGCGCTGAATTTATGTTTATGTGCGTGTCTATTGGCTCTCCGTCTATCTTTGTTGACCGTAGAATGCATTACATATTGACGGCAGAAAGCGCTCGCGCATTTTTTCGAATCCGACAGCACTTTATCGCCGAAGGCGATGGAAACTTTGTCATTGTGCTTAGACGGATTCGATAGGGACTTTACGGTGGACAAAAGTTTACCCACACCGGCAGAGAGGTTACAACCTCTTAGGTGCTCCTCCGATTTCGCCCGATTGTGTTTATCCACAAGCAATCTGATGCGTTGGTTTATATCCCTTATATAGGGGTCGCCTGGGTTGTGGTTGTTGTTGTTGTTGTAGCGATAAGGTTGCTCCCCGAAGGCTTTGGGGAGTGTTATCGATGTAATGGTCCTTTGCCGGATACAGATTCGGTACGCTCCGGTACCACAGCACCATTAAGGTGCTAGACCGACCATCTCGGGAATGATTTATGTGGCCACATTAAACCTTCAGGCCATCCCATCCCTCCCCACCCCAAGTTCCATGAGGAGCTTGGGGTCGCCAGAGCCTCGTCTGTTAGTGAAACAGGATTCGCCGCGGATATGTGAGGTTGACAATTGAGTTTGGAGAAGCTATATATTGCGCTGCCAACCTGAAGGGTTGCGCTACACAGCCCCTTGAATATGGTATTTTAGTCGCCTCTTACGACAGGCATGCCTACCGCGGGAATATTCTGACCGCTTATCACGGTGGGGTGGGTCGCCTGGGTCGAGCTGTCTTATAAGGTCACGTTCTCTCGCTAAATTTGCGGCCTCCGCCGGGTAGTTGGGCCGAATTTCGGCAATTCTCCCGGCGGGAATGAAACGTGCCGAGGCGGATTCAATGACGTTGCGGAAAGCACGCTCCCCTTGGCGGGCATCAGTCGGGATAGGGAGGGCAGCAAAGAGGTCTGTAAAAGATTTGTATTCGTCCCACTTTCCTTTTTTAAAGTTTATGAAAGTGCGTTTTTCTGTAACGATGAAGTCGGCGGTACGCTCGAACGAAATAAGTATAGGCAGGTGGTCGGATGCCAATGTTACCATCGGCTGCCAGTTGACGCAGTTTACGAGTTCTGCGCTCACGATTGAGATATCCGGCGAACTGTGACAGCTTCCTACCATACGTGTGGGGGCGTTGTTGTTGTTGTTGTAGCAATGCTCGCCCCACCTAATAGCCGCGACCGATCACAAATTGTCATCAATATCCTCTAACGGGAGTCCAAGGAAACTTGCCGTTTCAACAGGGGTGGACCATAAGGAAAGGGGTGTTAGAGGCGTTGGTTCCACATTACAATTGAAGAGATGGTTGGTGTCATGTGGGGACACATTGCAAGCGGGGCATACATTTTGTATGTCGGGGTTGATTCTGGATAGGTAAGAGTTTAACCTGTTACAGTATCCAGAACGAAGTTGAGCAAGAGTGACACGCGTTTCCCTGGGGAGTATGCGTTCCTCTTCCGCAAGTTTTGGATAATTTTCGTTAAGTACTGGATTCACCGGGCAATTCCCGGCATAAAGGTCCGACGCCTGTTTATGGAGTTCATCAAGGACCTGCTTGTGTTTTTTCACTTCATACGGCTGGGTTCTCAGGTGCCGTATTTCCTCTAAATGCTTACGGAGATGACTCCTTAAGCCCCTAGGCGGTGCTGGTTCATCAATCAGATGTCTGTTGGGATGCCCAGGTTTCTGGGTATTCAACAGGAACTGTTTGGTCAGCATCTCATTTCTCTCCCTGATGGGGAGTATTCTCGCCTCATTATGCAGATGGTGTTCTGGGGACATAAGAAGACAGCCCGTGGCGATTCTGAGAGCAGTATTTTGGCAGGCCTGTAGTTTCTTCCAGTGAGTGATTTTTAGGCTTGGCGACCATATGGGTGACGCGTAGCACGTAATCGGCTGGCTAATTGCTTTGTATGTAGTCATGAGCGTTTCTTTATCTTTTCCGCAAGTACTGCCAGCGAGGGATTTGAGGATTTTGTTACGGCTCTGAATTCTCGGAACAATTGCGGCTGCGTGCTCACCAAAATGTAGATCCGGATCAAACGTCACACCCAAGATTTTGGGGTGTCGGACAGTCGGTAGCGTAGTGCCATCGACGTGGATGTTCAAAATGGTCGACATTTGGGGCGTCCATGTTGTAAAAAAGGTCGCGGAAGGTTTAGTCGGTGATAATGCCAGGTTTCGCGAGGCGTGGGGGCGTCTCCTTTTATTGTGCAGAACGTAGTTTCTTCTATTTGATGATGCACCAACATCTCACCCCTACTGTCCGCCCGCAAGTTTGAATGCCATAGATCGTGATGGGCATTAAAGTCGCCTAAGATAATGCGATGAGTAAGGCGCCAATGATTGTTGCCAGTGAGTAAGGCGCTAATATTAGGGCGGTATCCACTGGGGCAACAGGTGGCAGGAGGGATGTAGATGTTGATGATTTCTAGGTTTGCATGCCTGACCGGACAGATAGGCCTTGACGTTCTAAGACATTGTCCCTGCGGTCGATGCCAGGATCAAATATATGATATTGCACAGAGTGGTGTATGATAAACGCGAGGCCGCCTCCATTTCCGCTCATGCGATCTTTTCTGTGGACATTATACCAAGAACAGGTTTGCAGTGCAGATCTTACTGTGAGTTTAGTCTCTTGAATCGCAGCAATGCGGATGTTGTGCCGCTTCATGAAATCGACTATCTCCGTGATGTTTTAGTTGTAGCAATGCTCGCCCCACCTTTTAAGCAGGGCATACATTTTGTATGTCGGGGTTGATTCTGGATAGGTAAGAGTTTAACCTGTTACAGTATCCAGAACGAAGTTGAGCAAGAGTGACACGCGTTTCCCTGGGGAGTATGCGTTCCTCTTCTGCAAGTTTTGGATAATTTTCGTTAAGTACTGGATTCACCGGGCAATTCCCGGCATAAAGGTCCGACGTCTGTTTATGGAGTTCGCCAAGGACCTGCTTGTGTTTTTTCTCTTCATGCGGCTGGGTTCTCAGGTGCCGTATTTCCTCAAAATGCTTACGGAGATGACTCCTTAAGCCCCTAGGCGGTGCTGGTTCATCAATTAGATGTCTGTTGGGATGCCCAGGTTTCTGGGTATTCAACAGGAACTGTTTGGTCAGCATCTCATTTCTCTCCCTGATGGGGAGTATTCTCGCCTCATTATGCAGATGGTGTTCTGGGGACATAAGAAGACAGCTCCAAATAAACAAGCAGGCGGAGGATATTTTGTACACGCAGCTTGGTAAAATGTCCTTTGGCACTGGCAAAATTTACATGCGACTCAGGAAAAGAAGTCCCGAGGATAAAAACCCTAACACGCTAGAGGTGGGCGAAGTCGAAAAGGACCGCAAAAGCCTAAGGGAAAAAACACAGGTGGAGGTCCCCGACGTCACCACGAGCGTGCTAGAAGAGGACCAACCTCTAAATGGTGCTGTGACTCGCACAGAGGAACACCCTGCACAACAGTCACGAGAGGCTGAAGGGGGCCTCGAATACTCTAAACCAAAAGGGCAAGGGGAGGACGACGACGTCAAGACGAAGGCGCTGGAGGGGGACAAACAGCCCAATGGTGCTGCGAGTCCTACAGATAAACCTCCAACACAGTAAAGTGGCGTCGAGCGAACTCCTCCTAACCCTTGAGGAGGGTTCGTTTGATGTGGCGCTGATCCAGGAGCCGTGGCTCTCATCGGGAGGAAAGGTTTCTGGACATAGCGCGCGCGGGTTTGGCGTTTACTACGCGCAAACGGAAGGACGGTGCGAGCTGTAGTAATGGTAAGGAAACAGCTGCATTCATATATGCTGCCTAATTACACCACTGAGGATCTCGTAGCGGTGGCCGCTGAGCAAAAGAATGGAGTGCAAAAGGCTAGTAAAGGAGGAAGGGCGCAAAGGGCCGTTGGTCATAGGCGCAGATGCAAATGCGCACCACAATGCGTGGGGAAGAGCAGATACGAACGAGAGAGGCGAATCTCTGTTTTGTTACATCCTGCAAACCAATTTGCAGATAGCCAACAGGGGAAATGTCCCTACATACATTGGTCCAACATCCAGCAATGTTCTGGATATTACATTGAGCTCCGAGCGTGATATATCAAGGTAAGATTGGATGGTTCTTGATAGACCATCCTTCTCCGACCATTCGTATATCAGCTTCAACATCCCCCTAAAGGGGGTAGAGAAGGGAGGAATCTTTAGAAACCCTAGGTCAACGAACTGGACTAAATTCCAGAAACATGTAGAAACAAAACTGGGACAACCCAAAGAGGTTGCTAATGTAGAGGAACTGGAGGAGTCTAATGAATTCCTAACAAGGACGCTTATGACTGCGTATAACAAAGCTTGCCCTCTAAGAAGATTCAGAGGAAAAGCAAAGCCGCCATGGTGGAGCAATGAGCTGAGTCTTCTAAGAAGACAGGTTAAAGAAATGTTTAAGCTCGCAAAGACCGGGGAAAGCGAAGCGTGTCGGGACGAGTACAGGGATCTACTGAGGATCTACAAGCGTGAAATTACCAGGGCGAAGAGAAACTCATGGAAAAGTTTCTGTAAAGACATAGAGTGCTCCAGCGAAACAGCACGGTTGAAAAAAGTCCTAGCAAAGGGAAACATAGTCCAGGGACTAATAAAGAAAGAGAACGGGGAATGGTCACGTAATAGTGAGGAATCCCTTGAGGTGCTTCTCGATACACATTTCCCATCGGGAGACGGTTTAGAGGAGCCAGCAGACATCACTCACACTCCGATCACGGAGCTAGTAGTGCCGGGCTTGGTGACCGATACCAAGATCGAGTGGGCAGTGAAGACGTTTTCTAAGTTTAAATCGCCGGGCCCATATGGAATATTCCCGGCCATGCTACAAGTCTAAAGTAGGGCGGTCGTGGAATGGCTTAAAATAATATTCGATGGGTGCATACGACTGAATCATGTACCGCACTCTTGGAGAACTGCTCGTGTAGCTTTTCTACCAAAGGCGGGAAAGATCGGTCACATGTATTCCAAAGACTATAGACCCACTAGCTTAACATCATTTCTGCTCAAAACCTGTGAGAGGCTGATAGATGTGTACATAAAGTCCAACGTGGATGAAAAGCTGCTCTCCACAACACAGCATGCGTACACCAAAGGCAAGTCGGTAGACACCGCATTGCATAGGGTGGTAATAAGCATATAGAAATCCCTGGAATATAAGGAGTATGCTCTAGGAGTCTTCTTGGCATTGCCGGGGCTTTCAATAATGTTGCAAAATGGGCGATTATGGATGGTCTTAATTACATTAAAGTACATCCTGCCTTAATCAGATGGATCGGCTGCATGTTAAATTGCAGAAAGATTACATCACAATGGGGATTGTACGAGGCCACGAAATCAGTGGACAGGGGCACGCCGCAGGGAGGGGTGCTATAACCTCTGCTGTGGACGCTGGTCATCAACCAACTGCTCAGGCAATTCGATGAGGGACCCTTAAAACCAACGGCTTACGCAGATGACGTTGCAATTGTCATAAGTGGAAAGTGCCTTCCAACGATTAGTTCTTTGATGGATCGGGCGCTTCGCGATATTCATACCTGGGCATCTAATGTCGGGTTGAAAGTCAATGCGGAGAAGACGGATATGGTCTTGTTTACAAAGAGGTACAAGGTCCCAAATTGGACCAGGCCTAAGTTAGGAGGGGTGACCTTACAGGAGAAACCTTGCACAAAATATTTAGGAATCATCCTAGACAGTAAGCTGTCATGGAAGCTCGACGTGGAGGAGAGGGTCAAGAAGGCCTCAACGGCACTCTACGCATGTAAAAGAATGCTGGGGTGTACGTGGGGCCTATCGCCCTCTCTTTCTCATTGGGTTTTTACAGCGATTGTAAGCCCTATTCTATACTATGGAGTTCTTGTTTGGTGGAAAGCCACACAAAAAACAACATACCTCAAAAAATTAGAGGGGGTATGCAGACTATCGATGCTTAGCATTACGGGAGCCCTGAAAACAACCCCGACGGCTGCACTGTATGCCATTTTGCACATTCCACCTGTAGCCCTGGTAGCAAAGAACAAGCGTTAACGACCGCAACCAGGCTCGGTGCTTCGGGGCAGCTTGAGCGCCGACCATATGGCCATAGTAGTATAGCGTCATCAATCACAAGACGAACAGACTACATGATTCCCTATCTGCGCTTCGAGGGAGATCTTAAGGCCACAATAGAGGTGGACGGCAGGCGCAAGGGTGCGCAAATGGCGGACGAGGCGATACATGTGTACACCGATGGTTCCAAAGTAGTGGAAGGAGTAGGGTCGGCGGTATACTGCGCTGATCCGGAAATAAGCAGATCCTACAGGCTGCCGGATTACTGTAACGTTTTCCAAGCGGAAATATTAGCCGTAACCAAAGCAGTAGAAACCCTGGAAGAGAATAGCTTAAGCTGCAACCATGTTAACTTTTATATTGACAGTCAAGCAGCAATTAAGGCAATAATCTCGCATAGCACCGCATCTAAATGCGTGTTAGAGTGTAAGCAGTCTCTGGAGAGAATCGGGACAGGGAGAAGCATACATCTATATTGGGTCCCAGAGCATATGGGAATAGATGGGAATGAAAAAGCGGATGAACTAGCTAAAAAGGGCGCATCCCTTAAAGCTTGCTCCGTGGATGCCCCAATTAGATTGGGCGAGATTAAGCGAAGGCGAGAGGTGCACATGATCGACCAGGCGGGAAAGGCGTGGGTTCAAGCGCGGGGCTGTAAAGTGTCGAAGATTATGTGTAGGTCTTACAACCTTAGACTAACACAGTTGCTCCTATCATTAAAAAGAGAGGACTGTAGACTCATGACGGGTATTCTGACTGGACACTGCCTTCTGGCGTCACATGCCTTTAAAGTAGGCTTGGTCAGTGATAGCAGATGTAGGAAGTGCGGGTTGGAGGAGGAAACGATCGAGCACGTTCTGTACTCGTGCCCTGCACTTGCCAGGCTAAGACTCCAGCTATTAGGAGTGATACAGCTGTCAGATCTAGAAGCAGCAAGTGGCTTAAGTCCTAGGAAGCTTCTAGTATTTGCCAAGAGGACGGAGTTATATTATAACATAGGTCCTGGTTTTTGATAGGGTTTTTCAGTTTGGTCGTTAAAACAAACTTCTGGTAACACTACGGACTCAATCAGTCTATGTGAGGTCCTCATGGACCGGCCAGTTCAACCTACCTACCTAGCGTTATCTCCCTTTGGCTTATCTCCTACTTCCGTAGTTCGAACCTCCCTCTGTCCCGCAGCTTTCGAGATAGTTGCTACCTCGCTATTGGGGCCCATCTGTCTTACAGCTTTGGGCCTACCTGTCTTGTCTATGCGACTGCCTTGCCTCGCGGCCCTGGGACTGGGTCCTTTCTTCCTCTTGAAAGCAGGCTTGTCGCCTTCCGCCGAACGTTGCCTCTTCATTCTGCCATTCGACGCTTCTTCCTCCTCGTACCTGTTGCAGAGCCGATGGTTTCTAGCAGCAAACCTTTTGAACTGCCTTCGACCTACTTCTACCGCCTCATGGGCCCATTCCAAGCGCTCGATCTCCACTTCTGTTGGGTCTACCATTGCTCCCAGGCGTTGGACAATTCTTAGTGCTGCACGGTACTGCGAGAGACCTTTTTACATCCTCTGCTCTGTACCCTTCTCCACTCTTCTACTCCGTTTTCATTTGTGTGCTTTTCCAACACGGAGTTCATTGAATCAACACTACTCTTGCTCCCCGAGTCCGACGCATCGCTTAATGCGTATTTGTCGTCCTTGGCTCCCGACTCAGTTCTCTGATCATCCGTCGTTCATCTTGGTCGTACGACCACCTGCCCGACAAGGAGGGCTCAGCGGTCCATTATTATATACGGGGAAAGAACCGTCAGCCACAGCAGCGCCCCTTACTGTGGTAACGCCATCGATACTTCCCGAGGTGGCCCGGTATCGGGAAGGCTCCGTTCGAATACAGCCGAATTTATCCCCTGGCTGCAAATCGTCCAATAGGCACGGTCCGCATAACACACTGGATTAGAGGGTTGACAGTTCTTGGTCACCAACATCCCGCCGCCCTCCTATGAGGCGAAACGGCGTAGATGCCAGTCCTAAACAGCTCCGCCTCATAGTCGGGCGCTATGGAGATCGGCTAAGCCCTAACACCAACGACAAGGTGCCTACCCCAGTGAGGGATAAAGAAGGTGACAATTTTAAAGTTTTCCAGCCGTGAATCAAAAGCCATACAAGATATGGTATTGAATTTGCATTTGCTGCTCTACATGAAAAATTAGCAAAAAGCGGTTCGTGGCCACGCCCACTTTAAACTAAATTGATATCGAAATTTCGAAAATGCGGTAATTCATTACCGCCGTCGCATAGCGTTTGAGTACGTTGTCAAAAACGTTGCGATGTAAAAGCAAATATGTGGAAACTAAGAAGACGGTGAAGTTCACCGTAACGTATTATATTGGCAGGGCAATAAGTTTTACGGCCGTCATGACGCTACAAACTCGTTTATCAACGTTTTTTCCCACAACTATACTCAAAGCGGTGAACATTTCGTCAAACAACATTTTTGACTTTTTTGCATAAAAAAACAAAAATTTAACTAAAACAGGACGGGGCTGTTTTTGACATTAAAATAAAAAATTAATTGGTAAGCCTCACAAAAAAATTTCACGTTCCTTGTTGTCTCCATGAGATAGGTATGACCGTGAATTTCTTATTTGAACAATCGGTTGTATGGGATATACGCTATATATACGACCGATCTCTACGATTTTTTCAGACAACAATAAATGCTATATAGTATGTAGTCATTTTGTGAGATTTTAAGCTTATAGCTATTTAAATGGGTCCGAAATTTCGATAAGCTTCTGTTTCTGTTGCTCTATTAACGATAAAGACACTTCCCGAAGGCCTTGGGGAGTGTTAACGATGTTGTTGGTCCTTTGCCAGATATAGATGTTCCGGTAATAAGCACCATTAAGGTACTTATTACGTTTCATATTTTGCGAATGTCGCATTAATTTGTGCAAAATTATTTTTTAACTTCACCACTCAGATATGAGAAAATCTGTTTCAAATAAATGTATAAAGAAATAAAAGACAACTTTCTATAAGCGTTCCTACGTTCCAACTTTTGACATCCTTACAATCTTGACAGCTATTGCTTCTCGAAAATAAAATTAAGGGACCATAAAGATACCCTAAGATGCTCTTTTTGTTGGAAGTTCGGACACAAAATCTCTGCTGAGGCTTATTTCGGTCATACAAGTAGTGGTTTAAAATCGTATAGTATTGTAACGAATTTAGGGAAATTCCAGCTTCTCTTAACGTTCGAATCTCTGAACTTTCGAATAAATAACTCAAATATTCAGTATAACAAAACGTTTTCTATTGAGACTACTTTGGGAGTAGTACTTCACAATTACAACTATCGCGTACTTCACTAAAGCTTGTTAAAATCAAACTGACCGATTATTCCTCTGCTTGCGCTGCTTTTATACTCTCTCTCGAACAACCTCCTCGAAAAACTGCTTATGTATTTTTAATTTAAGTATGGGGCAAGGCGAATCTATGCCAGGTGGTGGCAAATAGAATTCAACCAGTTCGCTGTGCAGAAGAATGTCAAATCAAAAGAAAATTTTCATTGATTTCGATTAACTGACATAAAGTTGTACAATGTGTTGTATGAAAAAAAATCAAGAAGAGGCAATCAGCTGTTGGGATAGCAACATCTGGTACTGCATTCTCCTTGGTATGTGGTATTCACGTATTGTCTTCTAGGTGTTGCGTGTTTATGTGTGAGTAATAAATTCTGCTCTTAGCTGCTGCCTACATATACATATTGTGACAAATATTAGCATCACTAAGTGATACTAGCATCACTGAGGTGATAATAATTAAATAAAGGCACAACAACAATAAAGCAAGCTGCCACTCTAAACAAATCAATCATCATTTATCTATACACATACAAGGCAACGAAGTGATATTTTACACACACACATGTGGTCATCATTTGAAGTAGTTACTCACGCATACACACGCATATGGCTATGCGAGAGGCTATAAACTACAAGTACACATGCATATAGCTGGTAACCAAGCAGGAGATTCTAGAAGGAGAAACGTCTAGACTTTGGTAGAAATATGCGAATGGAGCGACGGAGAGTATAAAAGCAGCGCTAGCTGAGTAATCAGTAATCAGTTTTGATTGAAGCACGATGTTGATTGTGAAGTTAATTGCTATTGTGAAGTACTCTCAAAGTAGTCTAATGAATACCATTTTGCATTATTGAATATTGGAGTTATTTATTCTACAGTTCAGCGAGTCGAACGTTAGCAGAAGGTTTGGAATAAGCGGAATTTTCCTAAATTCGTTACAAATGTATGTGAAATATTCTCTTTGCTGTTATGTATGGTTGCTTTCCTTGATGCTTACATGTACATATGTGTGGCTGCTTGCTTTATTGTTGTTGTGCATTTATTTAGTAGCAGCATAGTGATGAACTGAAATGCTAATATTCGCCACAGTATTCATTAAAAAATTATATTGAAATTTCAAAAGATTGCTTTGAAAAAAGCATACTGGTTTTATGCAATTGACCCATTGTTGCAGGCTTCAAGTTAACGCACACTAGTTGTGTACAGCGACACTGATTCTTCAAAGAAAGAACGTGAATGTGGGAGACTTTTCAGAAATATTGACCAAAATGGGGTCCCAATTGGACTAAAATCTGTTTGCGAAATATGGGTATCAGAGCAATAAGGTCTTTTACTAGCTTGGGTTGTATGAATGGAATGTTTGACCATAATTTTCACCAGTTTCCAGAAGTTTGTTTAATTTAAAACTTTGAACACTTATCAAGGAGCGATGACTATACAATAATTAGATAACAACATGTTATCATCCTTATATAGAAATCCTGATAACCTCCAGCAAAGTTATAGCTAATTTTAGTGAAAGCTACATTTAGCATATCGATACTGTACTGTTTTAAGTTGTTTATGAATTTTTAAAAATAATCAAATTAAATTCTTCTAGTTACAACCTTTTTACCGATCTTTTATGATACGAGTTTATTAATGATTTCACAGAGATACGATCTCTTTGAGAGAATTTAAAAAACGTACTTCCTAACAAAATTTTAAAGTTCTCTTGAGATAGGTCGAAATGTACACCTGGGTGTAAAATAATAGCAGCAACAATAATTTGCAAATTGTATCAGTTACAAAAAAAAAACTTATGAATTAGTAGTTTTCGTTGTATAAACAAATCTCGAAAACATTAGTATTTAAAAATCTTCAAGAAATTACAACAAATTGTATTTAGAGTTTTTGAAAACATTTTGAGTGTACAGTTTTGTGATACAATTCATAATCTAGCAAGCTGCAAGTTTAATTCGAATTGATTTTTGACACTTTTTTCTGAAAGGTGTTTTAGATTTTATTGCAAAATTGCAAAAAATATAATTTGTGAAGAGGTATGAGAAAAATCTAAAAATTATTCAGGAAAAAAGGGCTTAAACGTATTGGACGACAAATCTCCGCCTCACGAAACTCTAAATAAAAATTTGGAAATTTTCTTGAAGATTTTTAAAAACTTTTAGAATTTTTTAATTTTTTCGAAAACATTTACGAAATTGGTTTACGTGGTTTTCATTCAACGTTTCTTTAAAACTTGCGATAACAAATAAAGTAAAGAAGAAAGTGATACAATTCGCTTGTCACTTTCGCTGCTTTTACTTTACTCGCACGCGTGTCTAAAGATATAAATTTGTTATCGATCTGTATTTCTGTTATTTTGCCAGACTCGAAACAATTCATGAAAGGATTAAACTCTACCCGTGCGATGTTTGTAGTAAAAAGTTTAGTACAAAATGGAATTTAAAATCACATAAACTAGTTCATAGTGATGAAACTCCGTATAAATGTTATTTCTGTGAAATGCAGTAAGTTACAAAATTGGCCTTTAGCCAAAGACGTATATGTATGGAGAACAACCAATATTCACCACGTTACCTGCCTGAACAACAGCCGTGTTTTTTTTAGACGCGTAAAAAAACGCTTATCCTCGCTTAGATAATGCTTAAGAGTGGTTAAATAACAAGCTACAGCACAGGGTGTACCGAAAAGCTGAGACACAAACCGCTGTTGATTGGCTGTGTATAACATATAGCTGAATCAGTTGGGATGAATTGTGGACACGCCCGATTTTAAGAGACGATACATAGAATTAGTGTAGAGGTCAAACATCGACACATATTTCAGTTACATCTGAGTATAATGCGTATTGAAATTTAGTTGTCCTAATGATATTTTAGTTACGATTTTCGAAAAAAGTTAATATAAGAGTTAAAGCAGATTTAAATAAACGATTTGGTCACGTTGATTCGCTTGGACGCTTTCGAAAGTGCCATTAAAGAACAAAGAAACGCCTTCCCTCTTACTTCACTTTGAAGCTAACAGAGCGTTTGTGTAAATCCGTCTTTACAAATTAAATACTCCTCTGAAATTGCTGCGCATAAAATTACTCAGATGTAACTGAAATATGTGTCTATGTTTCACCTCAACACTAATTCTATGTTTCACCTCTAAAAATGGTGTGTATCCACTATGCATCGCAACGGATCCAGCTATATGTTATACACAGCCATACAACCTAGTGTGACGAATACTAGCAACACTAAGGGGTACTATCATCTCTAAGCCGATACTGAGCAGTGACTTGTATGCACATAACCAAATTAATCATTATGTCTACACATATGTCCATACAAGCAGCGGAGAGCAACGCACAAACACATGCATATATCTGAGATACTTACAAAAGTAGGCAATAATTTGTGCAAGTATCACTCACATATACACGCGCATATGAGAAGCTATACACTTGCATCTGTAGTTATAATTTTATAGCTAGCAACTAAGTAAATTCGGGAAACGCCTAGAAGTATGGAACGAGGAAATCGAAGAGTACAAAAGAGCGCAATCTGAGCAATCAGCAATGAGTTTGATTTAAGCACGCTATCTGTCGAGAAGTAGTAGTATTGTGTAGTACTTGAATAAAGGCCATTTTGCATTATTGAATAGTGGAGTTATTTATTCAACAGTTTAGTGATTCGTACGTTAGCAGAAGATTTGAAATAAGAGGAATACCACTAAAATTCGTTACAATAGGTTTGTGTCTCCGCTTTTTGATACACCCTGTGCTGTAGCTTGTTATTTAGCCACTGCCGCTAGATGGGTCTCTTAAGCATTACCTAAGCGAGGATAAGCATTTTTCACGCGCAAAAGTAAAGGAATACGTGTGTAAAAAAACACGGCTATTATTATTATTATATCAAAATAAAAGTGGCCCTAGTGTAAAAATTGGGGAACTCTTGTTTAACTTTTGCATTGATGAACTTTCTGCTAGCGATTAAATGAATTACTGTTTCACATTTCTCGCGGTGTTGGAACTTCTTAATACGTCTATTTTCTTTGGTTTTAACCTACTTATCTAAATTTATTCCAACTTCCAATTTTGTGTGTATTTAATAGATTTAAAACAACTTGGAACCTTCGCCTTCATACGCGTACCCATACCGGTGAAAGACCATACAAATGCAAATACTGTACAAAGTCCTTTGCGCAATTAGGTGCACTGAATAATAATTTACGTAGAAATCTGGGTGAAAATATTCATAGATGCGAGTTGTGTCTCCTAGCTTTTCCTTTAGCTTCGGAGCTACGTTTACATTTCACTATGCATAAAAACGAAGATCCAGAGACTAGTCCGCGAAATATGGAGGCCTTAAAGGAAGAAGAAGCTAAACTAAAACAGCAAGCATCGAAGACCAAATTTAGAACGTAAGTGTGTCAATTGCTGTGTTTTTTTCACATCTATATACGTTGTCCGCTTAAACTTTATATGGGCAGCTAAGCGACAAACTTTAAATACACCTCTGAAATTGCTACGCATAAAATTAGTACTACTAAATTTCAATACGCATTATACTCAGATGTAACTGAAATATGTGTATATGTTTCACCCTCTGCACTAATTCTATGTATTCTATGCGCGTCCACTATTTATCACAACTGATTCAGATATATGTTATACACAGAAATACAACAGAGGGCTGTGTCTCCGCTTTTCGGTACAACCTGTGATACAGCTAGTTGTTTAGCTATTGCCGCTAGATGGGTCTCCTAAGAATTATCTAAGCGGGGATAGGCGTTTTTTTCACGAGCAAACGAAACGTATACGCGTGTAAAAAAACACGGCTAGTATATTGATGCCTTGTTATCTACATATATATACAGCTGTATTCAGCAAGCCGTCCGTAGTCACTATAAGATACATTTTGGGCTGAAAATAAGTTTTGCAACATTTTGCTCTTCTGCATGACGGAACTATACAAGGTGGCAGCACGGGACAGCTGATTGCCCCTCAAAAAACGCGAGTTCTCTATAAATAATGTAAGGAATACTCCTTTGTGAGTATAGGACTGTTCCAAATCTAATCTGTATTCATACAAAAAATGTGCTCCAATTAACATTGCGATGTCATAGGAGAGGAGTAGGTGATCCCACTCTCGCTTTGTTTGTGAGTATTCCATAGAGTACATACGTTAGAGTACTTTCCAAAGTACTTTCACTGTAGTACTCCATGGAGCACCCACAGAGGATCATATGCCAAAGTACTAAAGAGGAATTGTGTCGGAAAGAATTATCGAAGTGAATTTAATTTAAAATGAAAGTAAATGAAGAGGGGCAATACAACTTTTATATTTTATACTACGAATATTCTTATGTTATTTAGCATTTGCGTGAATAAAGAAACTAATATAATACGCATACGCATACGTGAATAAAGAAACTAATATAATATGTATACATAAAACAAGTGCGCTGTTGCATTTTATCAGAGTTGCCAAAGTATAATTTTCTTATTAGTTATTTGCATGCAATATTTTACTTTTGACAACTCTGTTCGATCGTCATCGTGTCGTGATCACTGTCGTTAAAAAACGAGCAATGATCGGCTGATGGTGGTCCGCAAACGCATTGCAAAGGAGTATTGTTAGAGTACTCCAACATGAAGAAAATGGAAGACGTAATCCAACAATTTTTGCAGGGTGTGTACTTTTTTATTTGATTTGATACATCAACTACGATTTTGACTTTGTTCATCGAATTTACAAACACAACGTACATGGAACCTTTATTTATGTTTGTAGGTATGTCACCATGCTGCCTGCCACCTTGTATAGTTCCGCCATGGGTCTTCTGTAAGCTGTCTCGCGGTCTCAAAAAACCGGTCACTAATTCGTGAGCTGGGCCGGTGCAGATCACAAATATTAAAATTGAAATAGAGTATGAAAAGCATTTGCTAAGAACGTTTCATAGATAATTATATCATTCTGAAAATTTAAAATTAGGAAATAAAAGTTAAAAAACAAAAACCAAACAAAAAATGCAGTGTTATATTAGCCGTGTTTTTTTTACACGTGTATACGTTTACGCGTATAAAAACGCTTGTTGTCGCTTAGGAAATGGTTAGGAGACCCATCCAGCGGCAGTGGTTAAATAATTAGCTACATCACATGGTGTACCGAAAAGCGGAGACACAAACCTCTGTTATATGGCTGTATATAACATATAGCTGAATCAGCTGCGATGAATAGTGGACACGCATAGAATACATAGAATTAGTGTAGAGTGTGAAAGATGGACACATATTACAGTTACATCTGAGTATAATGCGTATTGAAATTTAGTAGACTAATTTTATGCGCATAAATTTCAGAGGTGTATTTAAAGTTTGACGCTTAGCAGTCCATACCCAGCAAACACAGTTTCTAACGTTAGAGAAATATTGTAATTTTACATTAGAATTCTAATGTCGTTCTCTAATGCAATTCGAATCAAAAACCAGGTTAGAGAACTAGGTTAGAATTCGACTGAAACGATTCGAATAACACTAGAAATGCGATGTTATGATTATTGTCACAGTTATCGATTATTTGCACGACATGATCACTAATTCTTAGTGTCATACAAACAAAATGAAAATAGTGGAAATATTAAAAGTTACGAAATAAGTTTTTTTATTTATAATAATAAATACTAGTAAGTGAAAATGAATCAAAAAAGGTTAAAAAAGGAAAGCGAGCAGATTATTGAAGGGCTACTTGAATGGCATGAAGAAAACGCTTCCTTATCCGTACCTCAAACCAACGCTGAGCTCAATCTTTAAGTACGTTTTAAATTTATTATAATAGAAAAAGCCTTTGAAATATGTTCATTCTTAATACATAAGATTATAACCAAATAAACGTATTTGATATAACGAAACAATGAAAATTTCGCTGATTTTAAATAATTGAATTTAATTGCGCATCACTTAAAAATTCTCATTAGAAACTCATTAGAATTTGACGTTAGAATTCCATTAGAATTCTAACCCTTTTATCGATATCGAGAACGAAGTCCCCTTTTTGTCGAGAATGCTATAATTCGCGACAGTTTCGCAAATCGTCCTCTAACCTTCTACCTTAGAGAAATACATTACAATTCGATTCGTCTTCTAATCGTTTTCTAACTTAAATGTTTGTTGGGTACAAAGTTTTAGCGTAAACGTCTAGAGATGTAAAAAAAACACAGCTATTGTTAGTTCAATGTAAATTGTCTTTTTGGTGAGTTTTTTGTGATTTTCGTTTACTGAATACCCAAACCATCACAAAATCAAGTCACAAAAATTGTTTCTAATGGAAAATATCAAATTAAGAGACTTGAACTGAGACTGTATTACCGAGGGCCAATTCACGTTCTGTGAAGTAATAAATTGAAAAAAAAAACTCATACAAAATTTTTTTTCAAATGTATGAAAATTCATTTTCATTTTATCACTTCACAGAACGTCAATTGGCCCCCAGAATTTAGCTGTTAACGTATATAGCGGGGTCGTGTCATCGCAAACGCAACGTCGTATATATTTCTAATATCAGAGAACTTACATATAAGTACACTGTACTTAGTACAGAGACTAACCAACAACGAACCAAGTTATCACATCGCTGGTAGACAAATTGCCACATTATAAATAAATAAGTAATAGAAAAAAACAGTGTTTTATTTTAATTAAAAGAAGTTCATGTGTGATTATTAAAATAGTTAAATTGTGATTAATATCTATATAAATATAAAAAAATTAAATCGTTGGTTATTCTCTAAAGCACTACGTTCTCCACATACGAGTATGTATATACTTTTTACGAGATATACATGCATCAAGTTGTAGATATGGTCGAGTATATAAAAACTGCATTTTCGGAATTTTCAATATGCCCTTTAAAACTCTGAATTAAGAGGCGAAAAAGCCCCTTTTTCATATGTTGAGGCAAATAAATATTACCTTAACATTTTTTTTATGTTTAGTCTGCGAAAAAAGCTTATATATGATCGGAAAGCGGAAATTTGTCCCCTTTACACGGTGTACAAATTGTTAGTTTGTCTTTAGAAATGTCAGAGAAATCTTAGAATATACATTGAAGATCTAAAATATATGTGCGTCGAAAATTTCAATATTAACTTCATTTTAATAAAGGGTTTCTTAACTATTTTGCCAGAGCAAAATCGGTATCAGGTGTTGTTATCCCAACAGCTGATTGCTTCTTCTTGATTATTTTCCATACAACGCCTTGTACAACAATATGTCAGTTAATCGGAATCAATGAAAATCTTTTTTTTTGACATTCTTCTGGACGGCGCTTTGGTAGAATTCGTTTTGCCATCGCCTGGTTTAGATTCGCCTTGAATATTTTGTTTACAGAGGAATATTCGTTAAGAAGTCGTAGTCAACTGCTTTTTTATTGTATTTTTATAAGAAATTGTTGACTACAAAAAAGATATTTTAGGTTCATACCTTATCAAAAAAAGAATTTACGAGGAACTCTTGCTAAATAATCGAATATTTAACAATTAGAGCTTTTTTGCAACCATAAAGTTGTGATTAAAGTAAGCTGTTGCGTTGGCTGCTTCACATGCACCCAACATGTGCCATACCTGTTCCCACGATTTTGGCATGTTGGTGTCATGGCTCCTGAAAGTGCTGTTTCCCATGATTATGGAATTTGTGCGAAATGATATCCAGAAGTAGCAGACATAGTGTCAGCAGAAATGAATCATGATAAAAATATTACAAGGTAAAACCGTTGAGAGGCAAGTGACGTTTAAAAAATTTAAAAATTCTCACTGTTCTCTCATTTTGTTCTTTCGTTTTGATTTTGTTTTCATTAAAATAAATTAAACGTTAACAAAAATATTTTCATTATTTTGTAGTATATATCATTTTTACGTAAAAATTTAATTTTTTATGCTGAACCCCCGGAGTGATGCTACAAAATAAACAGCTATCTTCCTTGTACCTCCAGATGTATCCCAGCAGAAAATATAAGTTGGACAGCAAACATATCCACACAGACTCTGTGGTTCTCTTCTAAGTCCCACACAAGCTTTTCCAGACATCGCTCAAGGAGAAAGCGCACGTTCCTGGGAGATGCGCGTCACGCCGCCACAGTTCAGTCTGTATACAATGTACATATATAGTCCCCCACGTGGTGTTGTCCCACATATGTACCACAGACCATATATTTAAATGTAAAGTGGAAACAAATCCTCCAATTTATTGTTTATGTTCCACGCGTGATGAAATAGTTCATTGTCCTGGACTTTCGTTAAAGAGTTTTGATGCAATTTTCTTGTGTTCGAACCTATTGACCAGGGCGGGGGATTTTTATGACAAAGACAATAACAATGCATGAACTGGAAGGAGACTGCGCCGCTTAATTCTGTTGACGCCTTTTGTGATTAACAATACATATGGGCGCTGCTTCCTCCTTTACATCCATGGCTCAATTATATGGTTGGCTCATCTCATCAGCTGATTTTATTTTTATCATTGCATGGTCGATGAGATTGTCAAAACGCGACGGCAAACTCAAAATGAAACCAACACATTAACAACATTTTCTTACCACACACAAAAACTGCTATGTTTTTTTCATTTCATTCCATTCGCCTAATACCAATACACTGATTTTGACAATTTGAACAGACCTAATTTGTTGCTATGAGCCAACCATATAGTTGAACCATGTTTATATCACAACAAAATCGGGATACCCTACATAACGCCAATGGGATAAAAAAAGTGTCTGAAAATTCTGTCTCCACAAACTAACATCCCCTTACTGGGCTAGGTGAATCGGCCGGCTGGAAAGACCTGCTCTACTGGTGATGGCAAATAGGCTTGTTGCTGGTGTTCGCAAACTATGAAGAAAAAATTAAGAAGAAAAATATAAAACCGAATCCTAAATTATTCATAACAAATTTTCGATTGTTTTTTATAATTTTTTTTTTCTGAAATAAGTAAAATATGTCAAAATTTATTTTTGTGTTCTTTATTTTGACATTTTCACAGATATTTGAAGATAATTTTAAATGATTTATATTGGAACGATTTTCCGTCATCCCTTGTCAAATTTGGTTTTGAGACAAACCGGTTTCGGCGTTGTGCCATCATCGGTTGTCGTTTGTCCTGTATTCATAGTTCGTAGGTACATGAGCAGGTATTGTCAAAATTGATGCTTGTGTATATTTAGTTATGTGTATGTGCTGTGTGTTCATTCAGAACCGAGGGTGGTTTACAAATCGTTTTGTGTGGCTGACTGGGGTAGGTAATAATCCGTAATTTTAGTCGCTTGACCTTCTTTGTGGGTTTGTTGTTTTAGTGTGTTAATTGTTTTGTGTTTATTTGTTGTTGTTTGTTTGTCTGTTGTACCTGTGTGATTACTTTGTTTCTTATAAACAAGTTTTAAAGGCTCGAATATTGTGTCAGAAATTGTTTTTATCTGTTCGTTTATTATTCTACCGTCGAATGTTTTCTGTTTGTAGATTTCCATGTTTTCGAGTACGTTGAGACGTCGGCCTTTTGATTGTATGTGGAGAACCCTAACTGTTTTATTGATGTTTGCTGGGGAACATTCATTCTCGACCACGTGATTCGCGAAGTTAGACTCGGGTATAATGTTTGGATTCCGTATTTTTTGTTGTAATCTCTAATATGTTCTCTGAACCTCGTTCTTATTTGCCGTCCTGTAACTATGCTGGCATCCGCAGGTAAGCTTGTATACGCCGTGGCTGCTAAACGGATCCTCTGAGTTAATGTTAGTTCTTAGTTTTCGCCCTAGATTGTTCGATGTTTTGAATGCTGTGTTAATGTTGTATTTTTTAAAGAAGTTTGTCAATTTATATGTTGCTTTTCCAGTATATGTCATAGTCGTCCAGCTATTATTTTCCTTTTCATTATTTCTTTTTGGTTCTTCATTTGTCCTTCTGAGCTTATCTACTAGTGCTTTTTTATATCCGTTTTTTGCAGCGATATTATATATGACCTCAAGTTCTCTCTTATATGCCTCTTGTGTAAGAGATGTTCTTTCAAGTCTATGTACCAAGTGCCTTAATGCTGCATTTTTATGCTGTTGGGGGTGATTTGAGGTATTATGTATTATTGTGTCGGTGGCCGTTGGCTTTCTATATATGTCATAGTTAAATCTTTTGGCTTCTTTATTAATATTTATCGTGAGGTCTAGATAGTTTATTCCTCCGTCTTCTTCGGTTTCCATTGTAAATTTTATATTTCCGTGCTGCTTGTTGAGGTACTCCAGTACAAGCTCTTCGTTATTAGTAGTTAAAACGCATATTATGTCATCCACGTATCTAGCATAAAATGACACGCTTAATTTGGACTTCAGCTCCTGTATGTACTTCTCTTCCAGATTTTGCATGAACACTTCCATAAGAATTGCTGATGTGGGGCTTCCCATTCCAAGACCGGTTGTTTGACGTAAAGTGGTTCTTAGCGTATTTGTGATTTGCATACTTTTCACTTTGTTTTTTGTATTATGAACTATTGTTGAGCTAACTATGTCCAAAGTCTGCGATAGTGGTATTGATGGGTATAGATCTTTTATGTCAAAAGATACCAATTTGCTGTTCTTTGTTAGCTCTACGGCCTCAAGTCTCTCTATTAGTTCTGTTGTGTTAGTATTGCATATTCGTTCCTTAGCTCTAGAGTATCTTTCAATATCGTTTTTAAATATTTGGACAGTTTGTAACATGGTGCCGATGTAAAATTAATGATGGGCCTCATTGGCGTGTCCGGCTTGTGGATTTTTGGTAGCGCAATCAGTGGAGGAGCCGGAGGGTTCATTTGGACCAATCTATGTGCCATGTTAGAATCTACTATATTTCTTGCATTTTTTATTGCAACTTTGATTTGTTTTTGGTATTCATCTGTGGGAACCTCTGTCATTCTACGACATTTCATTTCCTCTATGAGATCTTCGGTTTTGGGTATATATTTCTCTTTTTCGATTAGCACAGTGGTGTTTCCTTTGTCCGCTTTCGTTGTGACAATATTGTTTTTCCTTAGTTTATGCCGTAGATTCTTTATTATTTTCTCCTCTGTATTAGATTTTTGTCCTTCCTGTGCTTTCACTTCCTTTTTTATGATTTCCATGCACATGTGTCTTGCGTGCTCCTGTTCTTCCTGTGGTATCAATGATATTGCGATCTCCGCATCTACAATCGATTGCTCCGGTTTTCTTACTGTATTTTGGTCCATTGTAACAGCAGCCAGTGGCGGCCACCGTGGTGTGATGGTAGCGTGCTCCGCATACCACACCGTATGCCCTGGGTTCACACCCCGGGCAAAGCAACATCAAAATTTTAGAAATAAGGTTTTTCAATTAGAAGAAAATTTTTCTAAGCGGGGTCGCCCCTCGGCAGTGTTTGGCAAGCGCTCCGGGTGTATTTCTGCCATGAAAAGCTCTCAGTGAAAACTCATCTGCCTTGCAGATGCCGTCCGGAGTCGGCATAAAACATGTAGGTCCCGTCCGGCCAATTTGTAGGGAAAATCAAGAGGAGCACGACGGAAATTGGAAGAGAGAGCTCGGCCTTAGATCTCTTCGGAGGTTATCGCGCCTTACATTTTTTTTTTTTATTTAACAGCAGCCTTATAATCTCACCCTGTTTCCCACTTGGTGCAACCCTGTTGTCTATTGTGAATGGACAACAGGTGTTGAAACAAGTTGGAAACGGGGAGTTCAGCTCGAAAAGAAAGGCGGCCATCACTATTGTAATGTTGAACGAAGTGCGTGCAAGAAAAGCTTAAAACTAAAATATTATTATACGAACTGAGAACTAACAAAGTCTAGTGAAAATAACTAAAAACTACTTAGTATACTACAAAACTAAATTTAATAAATAATATATACTAAAGCCAACTTAAATAAAAACAAAGTGAACTAAAACTTCAAAATAAGTGTTTTTGGTGTTTGAGTGGAGCGTGCGTGTATTCGAGTGCGCACATGAACAATCAAGAACATTATTTTGCAGAAGTTCCAAAATGGAACTTCACATGGCGACGTGAGGCAGCGTGCCAAATCGGATACAGGATGGGCACCAGGCCTTCTGCAAAAGGCCACTAATTGAGCGTGTCACCAATAGGTGGAAAAATTTCAGTTTTTACTTAAACAAAATGCAAAAAAAACTACAAAAATATAAAATACAAAATTCTAAAAAAAATATAAAAAACAAAAATCTACAAAAATATATAAAATACAAAAACCTACAAAAAAGAACATATAAAACATAAAAATCAACAAAAATTTTGCAACACTACAAATATTTCATCACATAACATCAGAAAAAAACGGTACCACGTCATAACGGGATAAGGCAAGGTACGCCACCCCGAAACAATCGAAGCCACCATAAGTAGCGGCACATCGTAAAAAAATAGCAGCAGTACGAGGAAGCTGAACGGGAAAGTTTAGCAGCAGCGAATGGACGACGGCAGCAGCAGTACGCCAGCAGCGGCGACAGCGTATGGTGAGGTTTGCAGTATGTATGTATGTATATATGAAATGTAATATGTATATGCTTTCGAAATGTATACATATAATTTTTTCATAAATATTTTTCGCTAAATAACTTAAAATTCTTTCTAAATGCGATCATTCGCAAATCTAATTGCAATATTTTTTGTTTCTTCAATTTTTCCAATTATAATATTTCCATAAACAATAGATTTAAATTTTCATATTTAAGCAATACGACATGTTTTGGCATATGTCCATATCACATTTTAGTTTGCAATACAGCTTGGAATATCATCAGTCTAAATCAAACTTGTATATGTATAACTCGTAAATTTGCTTTTCAACCAATGTAATTACTAACATTTGGGCAAATACATACTTTTAATATTGTTCAAAATTGAAGCGAAATGGAGATTCTCAAATTTATTTGTTAATTAAAGTAGTTTCTGATATTCTCATATACGTAATAGACGTAGATCGAAACAAAATTAATACACATACATTTTGAATTTTTTTTGCACCAATTTAAATTATCAACTATTTTCAAAATTTTTTTTACATAAATCGAAAAAGTGAAATTGGTCATGCATATATATATTTTTTTATAAAACATACAAAACACAATATGTTTAGAACAGTAAATTTTGATAGAGTGTGTATGTATATGCATATATTACATAAATTGTGGCTAAAAGCGAACCATTTATAAAAGAAAGACGTATGCATATACATATTACATTGTGTGAAAATTTAAGTAATTTTGAATATATCCAATTGTAGGCACACAATTATTTGTGCGATATCCAAAATTAATTTTATTAATTAAAATTTTGAAATTTACATGAATAGATATATAAGTTTAATAAAATGAAATAAATTTATTGAAGGCGTGGTGTATGACACGTTCGTTGTTAAAGTATTAACTTTCTCTTTCTTCTTTCGTTTATGTATCCATCGGTTTGACAGTTGGGGTAGCGTTGCCAGTTGGTGTGGTATTGGCAAAGTTGCCGTCGCTCACAGTCGGCTTTCCTGACCATTCGTAGCGTCCTCGCTCGAAATGCTGGTTTCGTTGTCACCGATGTCATCAAGATCATCAGGTGGTAACTGACACCATGGTCGTATTTGATCAGATGCAAAGACGGATGTATAGAGGCGTTGTGTTCTTTCAGCATGAGGGAGATCTTCTATCACGTTGCGGTCATTTGGTAATACCTTGCTAACAATGAAAGGACCTTTGTATCGAGGTTCCATCTTACGTGATGTACCCGTGCTCATCGGTTCATTCGTGGTAAGCACTAGATCACCTTCGTTATACGTCTTCGGCCTGGAGTGCTGCGAGTCGTACAGACCTTTTGCGTGTGCTCGAATGTCGTCGATGCGATTAGCTACATCTCGTAGCTGCTGTAATTCGGTATCGGTCATCATGTCATTGGAATCATCTTGGAGCGCTTGGATGAGCTGGTTGTGCAGGATATTTCGTGGCGTATACCCATAGAGTAACTGGAATGGAGCACAACCGGTAGTCTTGTTGGGCATGGTGTTGATGCACCATTGGATCCGGCGTAGATTTTCGTCCCATCGTTTTTCATTTTCGGTTGTCGGTAATAGCATGGATAGTATAATGCGATTCATTCGTTCGGCGTGACCATTTGCACGTGGAGTACGCACGGCGTTGAGAACATGTTTGACGTTGTTGTCGTTGCAAAACTTCTGGAACGTTTTTGAAGTGAAAGCCGTTGCGCGATCGGAGATGATGCGTTCAGGCATTCCTAAGTAGCTCGTTACTTCTAATAACACCTGGATTACGTGATTTGTTGCTGTGCTCTTTACTGCGCGTATTATGGTAAATTTCGTGAATGAGTCGACAATGGTCAATATTTGCTCGTTGCGTTTGGAACTTTTCGGAAACGGACCTAAATGGTCGACGTGAATTGTATTAAATGGTATCGGCTTAACGTTGTCATAATGGTACTGGCCGTCTCGTCGTCCACCTGGTGTTTTGTTCAGAGCGCATCCGACGCAGGATTTGATGTAGCTCTTCACGTAATTACGCATGAGAGGAAACCAAAACATAGTGAGAATGCGCTTTATCGTTTTATCGACGCCCATGTGACCTGCTTTGTCGTGGCATTCATGTAACACCACATGTCGTATTTGCTTCGGGACTACCCATAGAAGTTTGTCGTTGTACTTCCTGTATAGACGTCCTAACTCGATGACATAATCCGAGTGTTCTGGATTTGTACCGTTCCTCATCTCGTCGGCGATGTTCTTGAGTTTATCATCTTGCAATTGGATGCTGAATAACCAATCTGGCTTGTCGATGATTGTTTTAGCAATTTTAAGATCAGCGGTTTCCATCTCGTGGGCGCATTCATATGGCATACGGCTAAGTGCATCCACATGTTCCATACGGGAACCTGGTCGGTGAGTGATCTCAACGTCGAATTCCTGGATTCTCAACCACCATCGGGCTATACGTGGTATCAGTTCTCGTTTTTCCATTGTAGTCCGCAGAGCGTTACAATCAGTAATTATTCGAATCTTCTTTCCATATACGTAATACTTGAATCTTTCCAATGATTCCACGACCGCCAAAGCTTCCAGCTCATAGCTGTGGAAACGCTTCTCGTTATCTGTAGTGGATGGACTAAAGTATGCAATCGGCTGGAGTTGCCCCTTCTCGGCTTGCATTAGGACGCTTGCAAGGCCAATGGAACTGGCGTCCGTATGTAGTTCGTGATCGGCATCGATGCGGTAGCTCACCATTGTTGGTTTTGAGATGAGCATATGTTTCAATTTGTTAAATGCTGATTCTTGTTGTTCTCCCCATACGAATTTTGTATTCTTGCGTAGTAACTGACGTAACGGTTCAGATATGATGGAATATCCGGCGACAAACTTGCGAAAATAGCCGCTAAGACCTAAGAATTTGCGTACTTCGGTGACGTTTCGTGGTGGCGGAAAGTTGGCTATTGCATTTGTCTTAACTTCTCCTGGACTGATGCCTGTAGGATGTAGTTAATGTCCTAAGAATGTGATGGTTTGTTTGAACAATTCACACTTATTGACGTTTAGTGTGAGTCCACATGATCGTAACACTTGAAGTGTTCGGGAAAGTTTATCGTACATTTCTTCGAAAGAGTTGCTGCCAATCAGAATGTCGTCCATGTAGTGAAGCTCTCTCGCACTCGTTTTTGTATTTCGGCCATGAGTCGATTAAAAACTGCTGGTGCGTTCTTAAGCCCAAACGGCATACGTTTGAACTCGTACAATCCGTCGGTGGTAATAAATGCGGTGAATTTTTGACTATCGGGTGCCATTGCGATTTGGTAGTAGCCACTATTCAGATCGAGCGACGAAAAATAACGAAAACGTTTGGCTTCTTGCAGCCTTTCTTCGATATTTGGGACCGGAAAGTTCTCCTTTTTCGTTAACTTGTTGATGCGTCGGTAATCGATACATAATCGATCACTTCCATTTTTCTTTTTCACGAGTACGACTGGGCTAGCATACTCGGATGTGGATTTCGTGATGATGTCATGTTCTAATAGCTCGTCGATCATACTATTGACGATGCCTCTTTTCGGCTCTGAAATGCGATATGGAGGTTGGGATACAATCTGACCGTTCTCCAGTTCGATACTCGCTTGGACCACATCGGTTCTGCCGATGCCGCTTAACCCGTTAGAGAAAACATCGTCATAACTCGTCAAAAGATTTTGCATTTTAACTTGCTCGTTGGAACTCTGAAATTAGACAAAAGTTTGACAATTCATTACATGAGCTCGTTTATTCCCGAAAATAGTTCGACCATCCTCAATCTTCATTGTAACGTTGGCATTGACAATGACGTCTTGTCCTAAAAGTATTTCTTCCTGCAGTAGCTCGTCGTCAGCGATGTAAACTTCAGCTCTTATGACAGCTGTATCGATGATTATGTCTATGACCATAGACTCGTGGAGCATTCGTGTTCCTCCACAAATACCTTTTACTTGCATGCAACACTTTTTACGTTTTGCATTTATACGATTTGCCACTGAGTTACGTATGATACTGCACTGGCTACCAGTATTGATAAAAGCGATATACGGAAGCGTTTGTATGTAAATTATTTTGTGGAAACATCCATAGAGATTATTTGCCCCAAGTCGTCTTGTAGCTGCCGTCGTTTTATCGCAATTTCCTCCATTTGGATGTACTTTGTTGTACGTTGTACAGCGATGACGTTTCTGTGGTAGTGGACATTTGTTTGAGAAATGCCCCGGTTCGTTGCAGTTGTAGCATTTCAGCTGCGGTTTCGTCTCGTTTCCTTTCTCTACAGCGTACAATTTTGTTTTTGCTTTATCTCGTTTGATTACTTGATTTGCATGCGGCTCACTATCCTCGCCACGATTAATGAAATAATCCTCGATTGCATCGCGCATGTGCTTCATCGTTGCAAACTTCATTGCTGCTATACTGTGCTGGAGCTCACGGTGTTTCAAACCCGACCTAGCGTATCTGATGACTGCTGCTTCACTAAGCTTGTACCGAATACCTAGTGCTGATATACGGAAACAATATTCCTTCACAGTTTCTTTTGGTCGTCGCGTCGCATTAGCCATGGCAAAGTGAATTTCCGCTTCGTCTTTCACTGAGCCAAACTCGCATTGCAAAGCGTTGGCAAAATCGTTCCAAGCTGTGTGCATTGTGGGTGATGCATCCAACCACATACGTGCGGCACCTTTTAATCGGGTGTATACAGCCAATAACAAAATTCTTTCATCCCATCGATAGGCCTCTACAACTTTATTGACCCTATCTATAAATTCCTCTACGGTTATGCTTGCGTTGTTTGTCGGATCAAATTCCGGCAGGATATTTTCGTCGCCTGCTACCGTGCTGTCTTTTTCTGCGCGCTGCTCTGCTACCTTTGACGTGTTGTCACTAGCGTTGGCGTTCTGCGTTTGCAAAAACTGCGCCATCATTTCACGAAGTTGCTTCATTTCTTGCTGTAGCTGGGATATCGTTAACATTTGAGATGATTCTTCCTGAACATTCCCGTCCTGTATGTCCACTTCATTGGATTCCTCGTGTGCACCGAGACGCTGTATTAATTAATCCCTTGTACCCGTCATTGCCAAATCTCGTTCGCGGTGCCATTTCTTCAATTGCTCTACTTTAAGTTCGTTAATTTTCACCATTTTTATGTATAAACCAATGATTTTTCGTTTTTACGTTGCAAATTCCTTTTCGTTCGTTTTGACGTTGCTGAGCGATGCTTGCTAGCCGTTGTATCGTTGCCTACTTGCTTGTAGTCGTTTTCGTTGTCGCTGCTGCTGAGCGATTTCGTTTTAAGTCCACTGCTTTACGTTATTAAGTGGTACTTATTCGTCGTTCCGTCACTTCTGCGTCGCAGTTACTATGCGCAGTCGCTGCACATTTCGTATTTCGTTGCAAGAAAATAAAGGTGACTTGCCGTTTTGCATGTACTCACATGCGCTGCCACAAAATCATACGCTTTTGATTTTGTTATTCGAAGCAAGTGGATTCTGATCCCACTCTGAAACTGTAGGCACACAATTATTTGTGCGATATCCAAAATTAATTTTATTAATTAAAATTTTGAAATTTACATGAATATATATATAAGTTTAATAAAATGAAATAAATGTATTGAAGGCCTAGTGTATGACACGTTCGTTGTCCAAGTATTAACTTTCTTCTTCTTTCGTTTATGTATCCATCTGTTTGACAGTTGGGGTAGGGTTGCCAGTTGGTGTGGTATTGGCAAAGTTGCCGTCGCTCACACAATACTTTTGAAATACCTTAACAAACTTTAAAAATTGAATACATTGGAAACGTTATTACCTAATAATACAAAAAAAAAAAAATAATTTTAAACAAAAAAACAAACAAAACATTTTTGGTGAAATAATGATGAAAATTTAATAAATTTTTACAATTATACACTCAACATTTTGCTCTGTAGCGGTGCGGCCTACACGTTAAATATTAAAATTTAATGCTTTTTAGTGCAACGGTGCGGCCGTCACGTTAAACAATATTGTAATAAATACTAAATTGCAATAAACATATCACGTTTAAAATTAATATTGTCTTGGAAAATTGGGAAAATAGATCAGTCTTCTCTCCTGTATACCGTATATGGTAGCACATCCGAAAAAAAAAAAAACAATGTTTAAGCCAAAATTTAATTGATTGTCAAGAGGGATATTCTTAACTCACTTTCAAATAATTCCAACACATTTAAAAATTCAATTAAAGCGAATTCAATTTAGATTATAAAGTCATCTAAAATCTCTTTTCTATTCGAATTTTTCATATTCACAACTCAAACAATTTAGGTTATAAAACCATTCCAAATTTCTTTTTATTCAACTTCGTTCAAATTCATAACTCAAATCTGTAAGGTGGGAGATTTATGTGACAGTCCTATTACTGCTTACATCCGGTCGCCATAGGAAATAGGAATAAATTGCAAATGTTGATATTCCCCAATACCTTTAACAGTACGATTGAACAACATTTGACCGCGTACGTTAACAGCGGTCGAGCGAATTCGGCTATGTTAAGGAATACGCTCGAAGATGGGTTCGAAAAGTGGGAACAGTTTATAGCAGATACCTTAACAGCGGGACTGGCACTATGGTTGAGAATGTCTCAAATGATACCGAAGAAGTGAGATGAATAGTTTCGAGAAAAATGAGAAAAATAACGGCGAGAAGCATTGGAGTAGGGTTCGATCTAATAAGTTGGTATAGGATATAAAATTATAACAACAATACTATATAAAATAGTTCGCAAAATTTTTTTTTTGGAGTCAAATAGCTCGTAAACAATTTTTTTAAGGAAATAGCGGGATTGCGGTTGAAGCCTAGCTTAGGAAACGAAAATTAACGCAAGCTTAGGACAGTTAATGTTGGAGATCTAATGATGAAAGTCGTGCTGGTCGAGAAGTCGCGTTCGGGCAGTTCTTCACAGTTTTTTGAAAAGTTTTACAAAGTTGAATAAAGAGTGCTTTTGCCGTTCGGAAAAAAAGGACTAAATATGAAAAGTTTTAAAGAAATTGCCGGCCGAAAAGAAAAAAAAAAAAGAAAAGTTTTAAAGGAAAAAAACAAACCCTAAAATGTTTTTTTTTTACAAAATTAAAGGTTATTGTGTAATTGCTTGGATATGAAGGAAAAGCATGCTTATAAAGAATACTGTATAACAGAAAAAAAATATTTTTAATTTGGAAAATGTTTGAAACAAAAAAAATAATTTAAATGTTTTGGCAATTAAAGAAAAGTTCTTTTGAGAATGGAAAAATGACGTGAAAGAGAAGTCAAAAGCAAAAGAAACTAAATTTGAAAAACTTTTGACAAAAACAAAATTAAATTCTGAACAGTTTTACGCAAATCAAGAAAAGTTCGGTGATGAATTTTTATGAAAAAAAAGAAAAACCATTTTTATTGCATTTTTTTTTTTCAAGAAATGTAAAGAAAAATAATTGGTTGGCGTTGGAGAAAATGCACTGAAACCAATAAATTGGGGGAAAAAAATAAATTGAACGAATTTTGTAGAAGTGAAAAGAAAACTAAACTTGAGAAAGTTTTGAAAAACCACAAAATTAAAATCTGAACATGTCATACGCACATCAAGACAAGTCCGGTGGTGAATTTGTATAACAAAATAAAATAAAATAACATTTTATTTCAAAATTTTTTCGATGAAATGTAAAGACATTGGAGAAATATACAGAAGCCAATAACTTAGAAAAAAAGGAATTGAAAGAATTTTGTATAGATGGGTGGGTTATGACGGAATGGCATCAACACCTTCAGCCTTCCACAGAGCGGCCGGAAGAGTTTAACCAGGCTATTGGTATGACAACGGAGGTAAGCAGGTTTCAACTTGGAGTTGTAGGATTTGGTAAGGATCAGGCAAATTTAGTTTTTAGCAGGTGTAACCCTTGTTGGCCACAAATAAATTTTTTCAAATCTCTGTTTGAAATTTTTATGTGAAGCCGAGAAAAAGTCAGTGTAGGAACAAGTTCCCACCCTCATTCGCTGAAGACTAGCTGGTAGTAGCAAACAGAGTACCCGCTCCTTAAACCCTATACGTACTCGGAGAACTAAGTTGTTGATTAGTCGGTGTCCTGGTTCATGGTTGAGTTCCTGAGGATCTATATTGGCGAAGACTCGCCTAGGCCCACTTTCACCATGGTTCATTACATAAATGGCGTCCAAGTGTGGGGCCAACGAAGGTCACGTTTCCATAAAATTTTGTATATATTTTTGTTCTATAATTTCTCATCTGCCAAAAGATTCTTTCTTGGAGTGTCATGATCTGGATTATTTCGGAGGTGAGCCGGAGATACTTTAGCAGAATGTATTAGATTCCAACTGCACTTTAGTCGGAGATATTGATGACCATTGGCTTATGTCGAAGTCATACCCGAAGAAAGTGATATGCATAAATACTTTACTTTTATTTTTTTTAGTTTTGGTAAAACTTCGCTCAAGATTTTCTCTACTGGGTTACCTCGGTAGACTACTCGCGTTGTTCACCGCATCATTTTTTTATGCAATACGGGTGTAGGTGGTTGGAGAGGTAGTTAGTTGGTAACTAAACTCTCGCCACATGACTAGACTCGAATTTGCAGAAGAGGTAGTTTGTTTTGTTATCGATTGTCATACCATTACCGGGGTGAATTCAACCGGCAGTGATTACGGTTTAATGCCCCATGTAAGTCCTCAAATGCAGCAACTATGTCAAACAAATAAATTCGAATTTTCTTTACGTTGGAAAAAAAAATGTTTCTATTTTTTTTTGATTGAAATTGTTTCTAGAAAGAAACCCAAATAAGTGTAGGTTATTGATATAAATAATAAATACTTTTCGAAATTTTACAGCGACGTTACAATTTTTTTTATCTTTAATCAACAAGTCTTAGATTTTTTTTTTTGCAATGGCAGTTCGTCATAGTCCAGAAAATCTGAATCTCACAAATGCAGAAGAGGAACTAATCTGCACCATCTGTAGCGATACTGTGCGACACGACCGAGTTGAGACTCCGTGCAAGCACAACTTTCACAGGCAATGTATAGTTAGGTGGATAGAAACCAATGCTTCTTGTCCGACCTGCAGAGACCCAGTTACAGTGTCAGATTTCCCAAGCGTGTCTAGTACGAATGAGGCGGCTGTTTCACCGTCGAATAATTCATTCCGCGCGAGAGGGGGTGCGGTAGCTAGAAACAGGCCAATCACGCGTTTGGTAACGCAAACGTCTAGAAACGCGGCAGCAAATATGAGCAGACCAAATTTTAACCGATCGGCGCGACAAATAGCCAGACCGTTAGCTAGTGCTCAAACGCAAGTCACCGCGGTAGACGACTCTATGGTACGGGGCTTAATTCAAGAATCCCTGAATGGCTTCCGCGAACAAATGACGGCTCAAATCGGCAGTGAATTAAGCGCCCTACTCGAGCACTTAAATTTAGGAAGGAATCGCGAACGTTCATCGAATCAAGACATCCCAAGGTGGCCACAGGAAATGCCGTTGAATGATCCGGAGGAGCCTCATACCCGACCGTACCGTGACTGAGGATCTCTACCCCAGACCAGCGATCTACAGGCTAACAAAATTTCCAATCTTATTTCTAACTGGCATGTGCGTTTCACAGGCAAACCAAATGGTATGTCTGTCGAAGACTTTATATATCGGGTTAATGCGCTAACACGGCAGTCCTTGAACGGGGACTTCGTTTTATTATGCCGATACGTACATATGTTGTTCAGTGATAATGCGGAAGCTTGGTTTTGGCGACACCATCGCCAAACTGAACGATTAGATTGGGGGGAGTTATGTGAAGGTTTGAGACAGAAATATAAAGATCAGTTGAGTGACTACGACAGGAAAGAAAATATACGTCGTCGAAAGCAGCGACCCAACGAACCATTTGATCAATTCTTGGGCGAGATCCTTGCTATGAATGATCGTCTGCGTTACCCCATGGCAGATCAGGAGCTTATTGAAACCATGGTTAGGAATTTAAAGCCTGATCTTAGGTATGAGCTATTACATTTAGACATTGCCAATTTATCGATTCTCCGAAGGGAGTGTCACCGGCATGAAAATTTCATGGCCAGCGTGGTGACCAGCCATCCAACTCGAAGTTTCCCAGCCAGAAGAAATAGAGCCGAAGTAACGGAAGGAACTTATGACCAGGACCTTACGGAACATGCAGCCATCGCCGAAATGTCAACGGAAAACCTCAAGTGTTGGAATTGTGACGATAGGGGGCATAGGTACCAAGACTGCACAAACCCAGTGCGACGGGTATTTTGCTACGGCTGTGGAAGATTAGACACCTACAAGCCAAGTTGTCAACATTGTAATAGGAGGGAGGAAAACGGGGGTCAGGATGTCCGCCGTCGAGGATATCCGAACCATCAGCCTCGGATGTAGAAAATGTTCAACTTTTAACTAATCCCATCCCCTCTGTCACAAGTCCTACAGTTTTGCCTAAGTTAAGTCCTCTAAAACCTTATCATGTTCGGTTGGCGGAATACAAACATCGCCGCGCCGAAATCTTCTCCACCCTTCCGAAAGTTGTTCCTCGTTCAACGCGGCGAATGAAGAGTTTGCGTAAGATGGTTATTTCATCCATCGCGTACAAACCTTCCGATAACAGGCCATTTATACAGATAGGGATTAACGATGAGCAAGTACTTGCTTTACTAGACAGCAGTGCAAACAAAAGCGTGATAGGAGGCCAGCTGGCGAAGGCGGTATTAGCCAAAAAGTCGTCTGCTTTACATTGTAATGGATACGTGAAAACAGCGGATGGCCAACGACAACAAATAAGTGGAATAGTTTTTATACCAGTTAGCTTCAACGGAAAACGGAAAACAATAGAATTTTTGATAGTACCCTCTATTGTACAGTCAGCCATATGCGGTATGGATTTTTGGAAGGAATTTGGCATCGGGGTGAAGCCCGATTCTCAATTTAGTCACGTAAGTGCGATTGAGGACGATTCTAATGAAGTTGTGTCGTTGAATACTCACCAACAGAGACAGTTAGAAGTAAAAATAAATTCGTTTCCAAGTTTTGAGAGAGATGGGCTAGGTTTGACAGAAGTAGTGGAGCATGTTATCGATACAGGGGATGCAAAGCCAATCAAACAAAGGCACTATCCTATCTCCCCTGCAGTCGAAAAGTTGTTATGTGAAGAAATAGATAGAATGTTGGAACTAGGAGTCATAGAAGAAGCTCCTTGCTCGACATGGTCATCGCCGGTAGTTTTAATTGTGAAACCAGGAAAGGTCCGTTTTTGTTTAGATTCGCGGAAAGTAAACGAGGTGACGTTGAAGGATGCATATCCCATCCCAAATATTGGTAGCAAAATTAATTGTAGAACAAAACAACGAAGTAACTGAACGTCAGGTTTTAGCTTTTCGATCACGTGGTAACAACACATTTAGAAATTCACGTGGTAGTTATCGAGGTTTTTACCCAAAACGTGGCTATACTGGTTATAGAAACAATAATTCATTTTCATACAATAGTAACTATAACGGTAACAATAATCAAAGATATAGAAATTATAACGGAAATAGATACCAGAATAACAACAGTAATAATACGCGTCCAATTACAAATTCCAATTCAAATACAAATAATGGTAACAATAGAGGTAACAATTCGAGATCAGCCAATGGTAGAGGTCGAAACGCAAACGTTCGCGCTTTAAACGCCAGCGCCCCTCAAGAGCGAACACTGAGGGAGGACGAACTAAACCAGTAAGCGAACTTCCCTCACCAATAGGCATATATTGTTTAAATTTAAATTACTCAGATTTCATAGAATTACAACTAAACGAGTCACAAAAATTTTGTTCTTTCCTAGTAGACACTCAAGCCGACATTTCCTTAATAAAAATATCATGTCTAGACAGTAAAATTTCATTAAATACGAACGACATTATTAACATTACCGGTGTCACTTCCAATTTAGTTTCCACTTTAGGTAAAATTACAGCAAATTTAAATTTTTCAAACTTTTCTATTAAACATACTTTACATGTAGTAAATGAAGATTTTAATATTCCATCCGATGGCATACTGGGTAAAGATTTACTGAAAATTAACAAATGCATTATTAATTATGAAAGAAATAGTATTTCCTTTTGGGTAGGTAATGAAAAAGTCGCGATACCAATCCTACACGGAACAGAAAGCGACAGTTGTATCATTCCACCAAGATGCGAAATATTCAGACTTTTTGATTTAGGAAATTCACCCGAACCACTTTTCGTGGACTCGCATGCCGTCATTTTCGCTCTTGACACAGACAAAATGACTTTAAATAACTTTTACGAGCAAAAACTAAGATTGACATACTACGATCCGGTATATGTTAAAAACTATAGATTGCCATACTCTCAACGCGAAGAAATAAATCGCCAAGTAAATAAATTATTAGACAATGATTTGATTGAACCCAGTTATTCGAATTACAATAGTCCTTTGATTGTAGTCCCAAAGAAAGATACAAATGGTCAAAAAGCATATCGTATGTGCGTAGATTTTCGCGCAGTAAACAAAAAACTCTTTGCTGATAAATTCCCACTAGTTGACGATATTTTAGACAATCTGGGTAGAGCAAAGTATTTTTCCACATTAGATCTTTTTTCAGGATTTAATCAAATCCCCTTGCATCCTGACTCTCGTGACATTACGTCTTTTAGCACTGACCGTGGCGCATTTAGATGGAAAGTGCTTCCATTCGGCTTAAATATAGCACCTAATTCATTCTCGCGATTGCTGACCATAGCTTTTTCGGGTATACCACCCAATGTCGCATTTTTGTACGTCGACGATATTATCGTCATAGGGTGTAGCGAAGCACACCACATTAAAAATCTTTCAAAAGTCTTCGATACTTGTAGATCTTTTAATCTCAAACTTAACCCAAATAAATGCAACTTTTTACGACCAGAAGTTACATTTTTAGGTCATAAATGTTCAGCCAAAGGTTTGTTGCCAGACGACTCTAAGATAAACGCAATTAAAAAGTATACGAAACCGACTGACAAAGACGCGGTACGACGATTCGTCGCGTTTGCAAATTATTACAGACGGTTTATACCTAATTTTGCGTCTTTGGCAGCGCCCCTAAATCGATTAAGCAGAAAAAGAGTTGAATTTGTATGGGATGTAGAGTGCGAAAGAGCATTTTTATCTTTGAAAGCAGCATTACTTTCACCAAAATTACTTCAATATCCAGATTTTACTAAACAATTCATTATTACAGTTGATGCTTCCACAACTGGATGTGGCGCTATTTTAAGTCAAGAACAGCAAGGTAGTGATTTACCAATTTGTTTCGCTTCTAAAGCATTTAATAAAGCAGAGCAGAAAAAACCAATTATAGAGTTGGAACTCTTAGATATTTATTTCGCAATAAAGCAATTTCGACCACACGTTTATGGCACCCATTTCATCGTAAAATCAGACCATAGACCTCTAGTATACCTTTTCAATATGAAATACCCATCTTCAAAACTTTCGAGAATTAGGTTAGAATTAGCAGAATATAACTTTACTATAGTTTACATAAAGGGTAAATCAAACGTGTGTGCTGAAACACTATCGCGAATAACAATCGATGAGATTAAAGAAGCTAATAAACAAATTCTGGCAGTACAGACAAGAGCCATGACAAAAAAGGCAAACGACAAAAATTTACATAAGAAAACAGACAAAAACGACGAAAAACAACTTACTTTACATGTCTACGACAAATTTTCTTTAAATTTTTCAAAAAAGATTCCACGAATAAGATCTGCAATTACGTACGATAAAAATAATAAAACAACAAATTTAAGAATTTTTGCGCATATTAAACATAAGAAACTCGAGTTACTTAGTTTTGAGCTTGTTAACGAAATAATGATTTAAGAGAAATTACTTTCGAGGCTTGAATCAGAAGCCGGCAAACGCAAAATTAAGCAGATTGAATGGCCTAAAAACGATATTATGTTCGAACATTACACTATTACAAATTTCAAAAATATTGGAAATAAAATTTTAAAATCATTAGAAATTATTTTAACAGATCCAGTGGAGACAGTTACAGATGAGGATACAAAATTAAAACTTATGAAAATTTACCATAATGATCCCATTTCTGGTGGACATTGCGGAATGAAAAGACTTTACGCAAAATTGCGAACAAAATTTTATTGGAAGAACATGACTCGTGATATATCGAAATATATCAAAAATTGTAAAGATTGTCTCTTAAACAAGGTTAAACCTAAAACAAAAGAAAAACTTGTTTTAACACCAACTCCTTGTAAACCATTTGATATATTAGTAATTGACACAATAGGACCCCTACCTGAGTCCAAATATGGTAACAAGTTCGCACTTACCATGATTTGCGACATGACTGAATATCTAGTAACAGTCGCTGTACCAGACAAATCGGCAAAAACAATCGCTTCAGCTATTTTTGAAGGATTCATTTTAACATACGGCACAATGAATGCCATAAAATCAGATTTAGGTACTGAATTTAAAAACGAATTATTTGAAGAATTAACTAAACTTTTAAATATCCATCATAATTTTTCAACTGCATACCATCATGAAACTGTTGGCACGATTGAACGTAATCATAAAGTTTTTAATGAATACTTACGTGCATATTTAAAGGATACTTTTTCTGATTGGGATGTTTATTTAAAATATTTTACCTTCCTACACAACACTACGAGTAGCACAGTTTTCGACAATCAATTTTCGCCTTACGAGTTAGTTTTTGGGAAAAAGGCAACTTTGCCTAATGAGTTGAGTAAAGAAAAAATTGACCCGATCTATAATGTCGAAAACTATGCCAAAGAAGTTAAGTTTAGGATGCAGAAAACGCACAAAATGGCACAAAACCTAATTAATAAAAATAAATTACAAAGTAAAAATCTTTACGATAAAACGGCACGACCTTTAATTGTAAAAATCGGAGATAGAGTACTTTTACAAAAAGAACCACATCATAAACACGAAAATATTTATCAAGGTCCGTTCATCATTACTAAAATTAACGAACCTAACGTAACTATTTTCGATGAAGTCAAAAACAAAGAAAAAGTGGTACATAAAACCGCCTTAGTAAAGTAAATTAACATTACTTTAATACCTTGATAAAACGTTAAATTCCATTGAAAAATAAATCCAAAATTTTCTTACTAGAATTTAAGCAGCCACGAAGGCTTAAAAATTGTTAAAACAAAAAAGAAAAAAAAGAGCACAAAATTTTGCATATTCAAAAACCTATGTCATAAAAATTGTTCATAACCTATAACAAAATTACATTTCTTAAGTTACAAAAAAAAAAAAAAACAAAAATTCTCAAAAGCAACAAATATTAAAACTTCAACGCTTGAACAAAACTTAAGTTGTATATATATAATGTAAATATTTACAAAAGAAAATTCAAACAAAACAAACACACAAAGTATTTTACTAATTTAAATTGTAATTAATATTCCCGCCAATAACTTTCTAGTTCCTATCAGTAAACAAACATGAATGTAAATAAAATTTGAGTATTTTTACTTCTAAGTTCATTTGTAATAATCAGTCATAAAAATGGTTCCGAACCAACGAATTAAAAAGGGGAGGTACACCCTAATATAAATATATATTCGTTTGTTCGCAACAATTTTTATAAGTTTTTGGCCAAAGAAGAATGTGACAAAATTGATCACTTTGTCAATTCTTCTTTTCCCCAAAAAGGGTGATGTGAGGATAAAATCCCCCAAATTAACTTTTTAATAATCATCTGGCAACATCTCAACATTGTTACTCACAATGATATTTAATTGTGAATATTACAAATAGAAAGAACCAAATACACAATAATATGACATGAGCATTGAAATATAGCATGTAAGAGAGAATACGATATATGTAGGGTAAAACATGAAAATGACGAGTGCCAAGAGTGACATCGGCATTTTCATGATTCACCGCCATCAATATAATTTTGCCAACCAAATACTGCAGGCGTCTGTGAGTGAGAATTAATTTTTAAATAAAGTAAATATTGAAAGCAGTGTTTAATTAAAGTATTTTTATTCAAATGTGGATCTGGCGAGGAAGACCGCCGAGAAAAAATCAGTTCTAACCATCTAAAAAGTAGGCGGCGCCCTCAGCGCTAACCTAAAGAGTAGAAGGTAACCCCACTTATTTTTCCATCACATTTGTGTGTGCATGGTGGGTAGCAGAAGATAACCGTAGTTATCTTATACTAGACTCCTTCATAGATAAAATTGAACTAGTAGAAGGCTGGACGGATCTAGATCTTATGCCAACTTTCATTTCATTGGTTAAATCAAAGCTTGAAGGGAAAGCAAGAGAAGCAATTCCGACAAATATAAAATCTATCCAAGAAATTAAAGATTCGCTTAAAAGTCGAATAAAGCCAGATAATTCAAAAGTCGTTGCAGGGAAAATAGCTTCACTAAAATTTACAAATAATAATTTAACCGGTTTGCTAAGCGCGTAGAGGAATTATCCGATGCTTTAGAGAGGTCTCTAATTATCGAGGGCATATCAAAAGCCAAAGCGCACGAGATGGTATTCGAACAGTCAGTAAACGTTTGTAGGCTAAATACGCGCTTAGACTTAGTCAAAGCAATTCTGGCATCAACCTCTTTTAGTCACGCAAAAGACTTCGTAGCAAAAATGATAGTCGAAGAAAACAACCAGGCTACAGAAAGACAGGCATTAGCTTTTCGATCAAGGTTTAACAATCGAAACAACTTTCGCAATAACAATAGAGGCAATAACTACTACAACAACAATAGCAATTTCTATAGGTTCAATAAAAATCACAATTTCAATAGGTACAACAACAATAATAACGGTAGATACAACAATAACAATCAAAATAGGCAAAATAATACAAAAAAAAGACAAAATAATAGACAAAATAACGACAATCGAGGCAATGGCAATTCCCGTAACACTAACAACAGTCAAAATAGGTTAGAAAACAGAACCAATACTAACGCCGGAAGTTCAAATACGCGAAATAATGCAAACGTTCGCTCTTTAAACTTGGACGCCCCTCAGCAGCGAACACTGAGGAACGAGGGGATAAGCGAATAGATACTAAAAATACTTTTTGTCTAAACCTGAATTACTCAAATTTTATCGAAATTTATATAACCGGATCTGACAAATTATGTACATTTTTACTAGATACACAAGCTGATATTTCGCTGATTAAAATTTCAAGCTTCAATAAGCAAATCCCAATTAATTCTGACGATATAGTTAATATCACTGGTGTAACATCAAACTCAGTTCCTACTTTGGGTAAAATAAACATAGACCTACATTTTTCTAATAATCCAGTTGAACATAGCTTACATGTGGTAAACGATGACTTCAATATTCCATCAGACGGTATACTGGGTAAAGACTTTCTTCATCATAACAAATGTGTAATAAATTACTCAAATAGTAGCATCTCATTCTCGGCAAATAAAGAAAAAGTCATTATGCCAATCCTACACGGAACGGAAAGAGATATGTGTATTATACCACCAAGATGCGAAGTTTTTCGAATTTTCGACTTATGTCACTCAACAACTCCACTTTTCGTTGAATCTCAAGAAATACAAAAAGGCGTATTTACAGCAAGATGCATTAAAAACTCCAATAACCCAGTCATAAAATTAATCAATACCACAAGTGATGTACAATTCGTACATAAAAATTCTATTAAAGCAGAAAACTTATCAAATTATCACGTTTATGTAATCGACAAAACTAAGTCAGATGAGAAGCGAAATAACTTCGATTTTAAAAGATCAAATTCTATTCATACAATATACTGACATATTCGCGCTTGACAACGATAAAATGACGTTAAATAATTTTTATGAGCAGAAATTGCGGTTAACTGACTACGAACCAGTGTATATAAAGAATTATCGTCTACTCTATTCGCAGCGGGAAGAAATTAACAAACAAGTTACAAAATTACTAGAAAATGATATTAATCGAAGAAAGCTATTCTAACTACAACAGTCCTCTTATCATAGTTCCTAAATAGAAAATAAATGGCAAAAAAGCATACAGAATGTGCGTTGATTTTCGCGCAGTTAACAAGAAAATAATAGCGGACAAATTCCCATTACCACGAATCGATGATATTTTAGACAATCTTGGCAGAGCCAAATTTTTCTCAACCTTAGACCTTTTTTCGGGATTTTACCAAATACCATTACACGTAGATTCACGCGATATAACTTCATTTTATACTGAAAATCTGAAGGTCTGTCACCAGACGAATCTAAAATATACGCAATTCGTAACTATACTAAGCCAACAAACAAAGACGCTGTAAGGAGGTTTGTAGCTTTTGCCAACTACTACAGATGCTTTATTCCAAACTTTGCATCTCTGGCAGCACCTCTGAATAGACTGAATAGAAAAAGAGTAGCATTTAACTGGGACGAAGCATGTGATAAAGCTTTTGATGCACTAAGAGCATCCCTAATGTCACCAAAGCAATACCCAGATTTTTCAACACAGTTTACCATTACAGTAGACGCTTCTAAGACGGGATGTGGGGCAATACTCAGCCAAGAACATCAAGGCAGCGATTTACCTATATGTTATGCGTCAAAATCTTTTAACGATGCAGAACAAAAGAAAGCCATCATTGCGTTGGAACTATTAGCCATTTATTTTGCCATTAAACAATTCATACCATACGTTTATGCAAATCACTTTATTGTAAAATCAGATCACAGGCCTTTAGTCTATTTATTTACTATGAAAGACTCATCTTCAAAACTTTATAGAATTAGACTTGAGTTGGCAGAATACAATTACACAATAGAGTACATAAAGGGAAAATCAAATGTAGGAGCTGATGCACTTTCTCGTATAACCATTGACGAAATAAAAGAATCAACCAAAAATATATTTGCAGTTCAGACTAGGGCTATGAGTAAGAAAAAGGAAAAATGTAGTTCTATCGAAAACATAGACTTATGTGAAAGTATACAAACATTAAACGTTTATGACAAAATTGCCTGATGATGATTACGTTGGCGGTTTTCGAAATGGGTCCATCGCAATATGCCAGTAAATGTTTCTTTCTTTTCAGTTTCTCTTAGAAAACATAATAATTAAAAGTCAATTATTATAAGCCGGTGTCCGACGCTCAGTACAACATTTAATGTTTATTTACGATGTTATCTCTGGTACTATTGATTGCTCAGCTCTGTTGGAGCAGTTAAATTTTCTAGTTCCTAGTAGATCTCTACGCTCTCATAATATATTCTACGGTGAAGTTCTGAGAGCCAATTACCTTAGCTTTGCCCCTCTCACAAGAGGTCTCGAAGAGTTTAATAAAATTTCCAGAATGCTAAATCTTGACTTTGCAATGCCCAGGCCTTTGTTTAAGTTACGGATTGAGTCTTACTATCGAGAAAATTTATTTCATCCTTGAATTAATTAATTTTAGTTACTTAGTTTTAAGTTAATTTGCATACTTGTATATCTAGTCAGTAAGGTTTCTGCCATTGACTCAATAAATATGAATATGAATATGAATATAAGATTAAACGTTTATGATAAATTCACTCATAACTTTTCAAAAAAATTCCTCGTATTAGATCAGAAATATTTCATGATAAAAACAATAAACAATTTTTAAGAATATGCGCGCATATGAAGCATAAAAGAACAATTTTACTTGATTTTGAATTTTCCAACGAAATAAAGAATTTCGATACTTTACTTTCGAGGCTAGAAAAAGAAGCCGGAAAACTTAATATTAAGGAAATAGAATGGCCAAAAAACGATTTAATTTTCAAATACATTACAATTACAAATTTTAAAGAAAAAGGAAATAAGAGTTTACAATTTTTAAGAATTATTTTAATGGACCCAATTGAAACAATCACTGATCAGGAACAAAAATCAAAATTATTAGCAATTTATCACAACGATCCCATCACTGGAGGTCACTGTGGAACGAAAAAATTATACGCCAAATTACGGAAAAAATTTTACTGGAAAAACATGACAAAAGACATAGCTAGTTATGTTAGGAAATGCGAAAAATGTCTTTTGAACAAAGTCAAAATAGGAAATAAAGAAGAACTCGTTCTAACCCCTACTCCTAATAACCTTTCGATATTGTTGTAATTGACACAATAGGCCCATTGCCAGAATCGAGGTATGGTAATAAGTTCGCGCTTACCATAATCTGCGACCTGACAAAATACTTAGTTACTATATCAATACCTGATAAAAGTGCAAAAACCATCGCGTCAGCACTATTGGAAGGCTTTATTTTAATATATGGTGCTATGAAATCCATTAAATCGGATTTAGGCACTGAATTCAAAAATGCAATTTTTGCTAATTTAACCAGTTTATTAAATATTGATCACAACTTTTCTACACCATATCATCATGAAACCGTAGGAACTGTCGAAAGAAACCATAGAGTTTTCAATGAGTACCTACGCACGTACTTAAATGATTCCTTTGATGATTGGGATACATATTTGAGATATTTTTCGTTTTGGCATAACACAACACCAAATACGGTACGATAATAAACTTACCCTTTTTCAAATAGTTTTTGGTAAAAAGGCCATTGTGCCATCTGAATTGAAGAACGAAACAATCGAATCCATTTATAATATCGAAAATTATCCAAAAGAAGTAAAGTACCGAATACAAAAATGCCACGCCTTGGCTAAAGAGGTAGTAGAAAAACACAAAATAAGAAATAAAGATGCATACGACAAAAATGCACAACCCATAGTAATAAACATAAACGATATGGTTTTAGTTCAAGTAGAAAAACACAAAATAAGAAATAAAGATGCATACGACAAAAATGCACAACCCATAGTAATAAACATAAACGATATGGTTTTAGTTCAAAAAGAACCACGTGAAAAACATAAAAACATATATCAGGGCCCATATTTAGTAACAAATATAGACGGTGTAAATGTAACCATTTTTGATAACGAAAACAAAAAATACAAAACGGTACATAAAAGCCGTATAAGAGGAGTACCTAGATAAATAAAATCGGATGTACCCAATTTCATTTTGAGATAGTCAAACAATTTTTTTATTATTTCATTACGCTAATAAAGCAAATTTAAATAAAAATTTATCATACTTTAAAACCATGCTTAATTTAAGTAAAAGCAAATTTAAATAAAAATATGTCAAACGGTGAAAACAATACATAATGTAAGCAAAATAAACAAATAGAAAATGTACGTATAAGTTAATACACAAAACCTATTAAAATGAATTTGAATTACAAACAAACAAATTTTTTTACAAGTTATTAATATTAATATATGTAAATAGGTAGGTTTACGATAAATGAATAAATAAGCATAATAAATGTAAATACCATTAAATGCAATTAAATTAACTAAGTTAACTTACACAAAAAAAAAAAAAAAAAAAAAACAAAAAATATGTAAACTACTACTATTTATATACGTAAATATGTAGGTTAAAATATAAATAAATGTAACTAAACCAACTAAGATAACTTAGACATACCGGCACCAAAATTCTAAATTTTTACTATTTTGTTCATTTTTCATTCACCACACAAAAAAAGTTGAAGCCGACAAACTTGATCAACTCGTCGACTTCAACCTTTTTTTCGAAAAGGGGGATGGTGTAACAGCAGCCTTATAATCTCACCCTGTTTCCCACTTGGTGCAACCCTGTTGTCTATTGTGAATGGACAACAGGTGTTGAAACAAGTTGGAAACGGGGAGGTCCGCTCGAAAAGAAAGGCGGCCATCACTATTGTAGTGTTGAACGAAGTGCGTGCAAGAAAAAGCTTAAAACTAAAATATTATTATACGAAGTAAGAACTAACTAAGTCTACTGAAAATAACTAAAAACTACTTAGTGTACTACAAAACTACAAACAAAGTGAACTAAAACTACAAAATAAGTGTTTTTGGTGTTTGAGTGGAGCGTGCGTGTATTAGAGTGCGCACAAGAACAATCAAGAACATTATTTTGCAGAAGTTCCAAAATGGAACTTCACACCATGATATTGTGCTTCAGGCCCTTTTCGAGAAGTTGTGCCTCTTCCTTGGTAATGGCCACTGTTGTGAGATTAACGAACTTGTCATGATCTGAATGAACACACAGCACATACACAACTAAATATACACAAGCATCAATTTTGACAATACCTGCTCATGTACCTACGAACTATAAATACAGGACAAACGACAACAACAGATCAGAACGAAAATAGACACTGATGATGGCACAACGCCGAAACCGGTTTGTCTCAAAACCAAATTTGACAACGGATGACGGAAAATCGTTCCAATATAAATCATTTATCCACCCTGTCGGAAAATCAACAAAACAAAATAAGTCATAGATTTTAAAATTTTTTTAAAAATCAAAATACCATTATGGCCGCCGCGAAGAGAGAATGGTTTTACCTTCTCATATTTTTATCATGATTTCAATTACTTACGGCCTCCTAAGATACAACTTTGTCAACGACTTCCTTGAGATACGGTCTTATTAAGAAAACTTTTAAGTTACCGCAAAAGTGCATATAACCTTGAAATGCTTTTGCTTATGAATATGCCAATAATTGGTTGGATTTTAAACAAAACAAAAGGAAGAAAAAACTGCATTTTTAGATTCAAAAAATATTGACAGTAAACAAATTTAGGCGGTTTTTTGTCCCCTTGGGACTGGGCCAGCCCAAAGAGGTTGCCAATGTGGAGGAACTGGAGGAGTCGAATGAATTCCTAACAAGGACGCTTACGACTGTATAACAAAGCTTGCCCTCTAAGAAGATTCAGAGGAAAAGCAAAGCCGCCATGGTGGAGCAATGAGCTGAGTCTTCTAAAAAGACAGGTAAAAGAAATGTTTAAGCTCGCAAAGACCGCGGAAAGCGAAGCGTGTCGGGACGAGTACAGGGATCTACTGAGGATCTACAAGCGTGAAATTTCCAGGGCGAAGAGAATCTCATGGAAAAGTTACTGTACGGACATAGAGTGCTCCAGCGGAACAGCACGGTTGAAAAAAGTCCTAGCAAGGGCAAACATAGTCCAGGGACTAATAAAGAAAGAGAACGGGGAATGGTCACGTAATAGTGAGGAATCCCTTGAGGTGCTTCTCAACACACATTTTTCATCGGGAGACGGTTTAGAAGAGCCAGCAGACAGCACTCACACTTCGATCACGGAGCGGGTAGTGTCGGGCTTGGTGACCGATACCAAGATCAAATGGGCAGTGAAAACGTTTTCTAAGTTTAAATCGCCGGGCCCAGATGGTATATTCCCGGCCATACTACAAGTTTCAATTATGGCGGTCATGGAATGGCTTAAAATAATATTCGATGGGTGCATAAGGCTGAATCATGTACCGCACTCTTGGAGAACTGCTCGTGTAGCTTTCCTACCAAAGGCGGGGAAGATCGGTCACGTGTGTCCCAAAGACTATAGACCCATTAACTTAACAACATTTCTGCTCAAAACCTTTGAGAGGCTGATAGATGTGTACATAAGGTCCAACGTGGATAAAAAGCTGCTCTCCACAACACAGCATGCGTACACCAAAGGCAAGTCGGTAGACACCGCATTGCATAGGATGGTAATTAGCATAGAGGATATAAGGAGTATGCTCTAGGAGTCTTCTTGGACATTGCCGGGGCTTTCAATAATGTTTCTAAATGGGCTATTCTGGATGGTCTTAATTACATTAAAGTCCATACCGCCTTAATCAGATGGATCGGCTGCATGTTAAATTGCAGGAAGATTACATCATAATGGGGATTGTACGAGGCCACGAAATCAAGGGACAGGGCACTCCGCAGGGAGGGGTGCTATCACTTCTACTATGGACGCTGGGCATCAACCAACTGCTCAGGCGATTTGATGAGGGACCCGTAAAACTTACGGCTTACGCAGATGACGTTGCAATTGTCAGAACAGTTTATGGTTCCAATGCCCCATTGTGCAGAACGCTGTCTGAATCATGATACAAAAAAGAGGGTAGTTCCACTCAAAATTTTTTGACGTATTTGGGGATTTTTGAAGTTTCATAATGTTTGTTGTTTTGTCAGAAGCGTTGCCATACCGTTACTGTTTGAGGCGAAATTGTGGTTTTTCGAGATGGAAATTTCCTTTAGGATGAAAACGCAATGGCCATCTGAGAAAATAAAGTGGATAATGACTCATAGCTTTATGGCAGCTTGATCCCTAGACAGAAAAAAATACACGAAAAATCCTGTTGTTCCAACATGGCGCTATTATCATGCCCCTACAGTGGATATTTAATCAAGGCACGTTGAGAAAGAGTGTACCTCCAAAGTCTGCACATTTAAGTCAATGCTAAAAGGGCACAGAATATGTATAGGCGGGGCTGCCCCAAAGGTGGTACAACGGGCAGAAATACTCTCATAACTAGTGGCTAACCTGCAGAGCTACAGGGTAATGTTCTCCCAAAAAAATAGTTGTAACAATTCCCTCCTAAAGCGCAACGCTAGAATTATCAAATAAATAAATAAAAAAATAAAAAATGTTGACTTGTAGCCAATTTATCAAGAAATTGCGGTGTCGGTTTATAAGGACCTCCTTTGAGCAAGCAATTGACAAACGTGTATGTTTTGTCAAAATGTTCTGAGCAAACGTACGGACACTTAAGAAGGCTATATTTCCTTGCTTTGCATACTGCGATCCATGTTTCTTCCACCAAAACAATTTTTGGGAGCTCGAAAAGCTTATTAAAAACCTTCTTTTCTACGCTGATATTTCATATTAAAATATTTCAACGCATGTGGCTCATTTCTTTTTCTTTTTTATTTAAACTAACTATGAAAGTAATTAAGTCGTATCCGTGAATGTGAAATCCATCGAAATTAGAAAAATTCGTAACATTTTTGAATCTGGTAGCTTGTTTTTGGTGAAATTGTCATCCCCAAAAGCCAAGTGGCTAACGTCACACTAAATGGAACTACCTCCATTTTTTGTATCATGGTCTGAATATAACTGTTTCTCAAATTTTTTGGATTAGATGTAACCTATTGTAAATCGGTAATTCATTTAAAAATAAAAAGTTATTTTTTAAGCAATCTTTAACTATCGTTTTATATACTTTAATCTTAAGTGTCTGCTGTATTTTTTAGACATAAATAAATAAATAAATAAGTGGAAAGTGCCTTCCAACGATTAGTTCTTTGATGGATTGGGTGCTTCGGGATATTCATACCTGGGCATCTAATGTCGGGTTGAAAGTCAATGCGGAGAAGACGGATATGGTATTGTTTACAAGGAGGTACAAGGTCCCAAATTGGACCAGGCCTAAGTTAGGAGGGGTGACGAGAAACTTTGCACAAAATATCTAGGAATCATCCTAGACAGTAAGCTGTCATGGAAGCTCAACGTGGAGGAGAGGGTGAAGAAGGCCTCAACGGCACTCTATGCATGTAAAAGAATGCTGGGGTGTACGTGGGGCTTATCGCCCTCTCTTTCTCATTGGGTTTTTACAGCGATTGTAAGCCCTATTCTATACTATGGAGTTCTTGTTTGGTGGAAATCCACACAAAAAACAACATACCTCAAAAAATTAAAGGGGATATACAGACTATCGATGCTTATCATTACTGGAGCCCTGAAAACAACCCCGACGGCTGCACTGTTTGCCATTCTGCATATTCCACCTGTAGACCTGGTAGCAATAACAACTGCAACCAGGCTCGGTGCCTCGGGTCAGCTTGAGCGCCGACCATATTTCCATAGTAGTATAGCGTCATCAATCACAAGGCGAACAGACTACCTGATTCTCTATCTGCGCTTCGAGGGCGATCTTAAGGCCACAATAGAGGTGGACGGTTGGCGTAAGGGTGCGCAAATGGCGGACGAGGTGATACATGTGTACACAGATGGTTCCAAAGTAGTGGAAGGAGTAGGGTCTGCGGTATACTGTGGTGATCCGGAAATAAGCAGATCCTACAGGCTGCCGGATTACTATAGCGTTTTCCAAGCGGAAATATCAGCCGTAACCAAAGCAGTAGAAACCCTGGAAGAGAATAGCCTAAGCTGCAACCGTGTTAAAATTTATATTGACAGTCAAGCAGCAATTAAGGCAATACTCTCGCATAGCACAACATCTAAATCGGGACAGGGAGAAGCATACATCTATATTAGATCCCAGGGCATATGGGAATAGATGGGAATGAAAAAGCGGATGAACTAGCTAAAAAGGGCGCATCCCTTGAAGCTTGCTCCGTATACGTCCCAATTAGACTGGGCGAGATTAAGCGAAGGCGAGAGGTGCACATGATCGACCAAGCGGGAAAGGCGTGGGTTGAAGCGCGGGGCTGTAAAGTGACGAAGATTATGTGTAGGTCTTACACCCTTAGACTAACAAAGTTGCTTCTATCATTAAAAAGAGAGGACTGTAGACTCATAACGGGTATTCGGATCGTGTAACACAATTCTGGCTCAGTTCAAAATAATTGTAGAGCTAACCCAACACTAAAATAATTGTATAAACAATTAGTTTTAAACGTTAAAAATTTTTAAATTTATTATCCTCTTTTTTATTCAGATGCAAAAAAAAGCACGACGAAGAAAAACAACGTAAACACGGAGGCAACCAACACGAGTGCGATGTTTGTGGTAAATATTTTCGAAAAAGTTACTTGAGGCTACATAAACGAATTCATAACGACGAAAATCCTAATAAATGTGATTTTTGTGAAACGCGGTAAGCTTTCTTATGTTAAATTTACACTGGACCAAATGCGTGGATAGATACGATAAATAATCGTTTAGGATTGCACTGCGCCCATTGGTCTATTGTAACTTCATCCAAGCCGACTTCCTTGATGAAGCTTAGTAGTTCTGACTTATCTTGTTTGGTTGATTTTCCGACAGGGTGGATAAATGATGTATATTGGAACGATTTTCCGTCATCCCTTGTCAAATTTGGTTTTGAGACAAACCGGTTTCGGCGTTGTGCCATCGTCAGTGTCGATTTTCGTTCTGATCTGTTGTTGTCGTTTGTCCTGTATTTATAGTTCGTAGGTATATGAGCAGGTATTGTCAAATTGATGCTTGTGTATATTTAGTTATGTGTATGTGCTGTGTGTTCATTCAGAACCGAGGGTGGTTTACTAATCGATTTGTGTGGCTGACTGGGGTAGGTAGAAATCTGTGATTTTAGTCGTTTAACCTTCTTTGTCGGTTTTTTGTTTTGGTGTGTTAATTGTTTTGTGTTTATTTGTTGTTGTGTGTTTGTCTGTTGTACCTGTGTGATTAAGTTGTTTCCTGTAAACAAGTTTTAAAGGCTCGAATATTGTGTCAGAAATTGTGTTTATCTGATCATTTATTATTCTGTTTTCTGTTTGTAGATTTCCATGTTTTCGAGTACGTTGAGACGTCGGCCCTTTTCCTGTATGTGAAGAACCCTAACTGTTTTATTGATGTTTGCTTGGGAACATTCATTCTCGACCATGTGATTCGCGAAGTTAGACTCGGGTATAATGTTTGGATTCCGTATTTTTTTGTTGTAATCTTGATAAATTTATTGAACAATTAGAAAACGAATGAATAAAAATTTTCTCATAAACTTCAAGTACAACATAGGCTCACATGATCAGAATATTTAATATTTAATTTCAACAAGTATAATTGATCATAAGTTGTTTTTACCAACACGCCTCCTCAACTGTGATCAAAATGTTTGAAGTATACCCATTGACTTGATACATAGTTCATGTTTAATTCTTGCAACTGGTTTAGTGAGAACATCAGCCGGCATTTCATGTGTTGAACAATATTCTATTTTAATAAGACCATTCTGACAAGCATCGCGAATGAAATGATATTTATAATCAATGTGCTTAGTTCTAGAGTGATGTCCTCCAAGCGTAGCCATTTGTTGTGCACTTTGTGAATCCGAGTAAAGATCAACTGGTTTATCTAATCCATACCCGAGCTCCCACAGTAAATAACGTAAATATTGTGCCTCCTTCGCTGCCTCTGATAACGCAACATACTCCGATTCAGCACTGGATGTTGCCACGACACGTTGCTTCTTCGACTCCCAAGAGACAACTCCACCTGCGAGTAAAAAACAAAAACCTGTCTGAGATTTACGATCATTTACGTCTGTTGCCCAATTTGCATCAACATAGCCTAAAAGTTGACGCCCCGTTTTCTTATATGTTAAAACAAAATTTTGCGTATACTTTAAATATCGTATTATTTGTATAGCTGCGTTCCAATGTTGCCTACGTGGATCTTGACTAAACTGCGATAACATATTAACACTGCACGCTATGTCAGGCCTGCTAAAAGCTGGAGACATTGGTGCTTTATCGGTAACCGTATCGGTAACCTTATAACAGCTGATTCGACCAATCTTATGAGAATCAATGCAATCGATTATTGGTGCCGCTAAGATCGTAACCGTATCGTAGCCAACCAATTGGTTTTTGGTTTACCGTCGTAACGATAAACAGCTGATTACGTTAGCGATACGGATACAGCGATACGACATACGGCACCAATGACTCCAGCTAAAAACCGAAAGATCCAATAATTTCTTGGTATTTAGTTTTATCTATTTTTTCTGCTTCCCCTGCAATTTTCGGTTCTTTTTCTAAAACCGTCTTTTCATGCATTGGAATTTTTGCTGGTTTTGCGTTAGCTTGACCGTATTTCCGAATTAAATTTCCAATATACATAGGTTGTGAAATTGACAAACTCCCTTTATCGATTTTAATTCCCAAACCAATACAATTACAGGGTTGGTTTAAATCGCGTATCTCAAAATTTTCCTTCAGAGTTTCTATAAAACTTTCAGTCATAATATCATCCTTTGCTGCAATGATTAAATCATCAACGTATAAAGCAACTATAAAATTTTTGTTTTTAAGTGTGTATATACATTGATCGTAATTTGATTGTGTTAAACCAAATTTTTTAATTACATCATCTATTCGTTTAAACCACTGCCTTCCAGCTTGTTTAAGTCCATAAATAGCCTTTTTAAGCAAACAAACCTTATCTTTCCGTTTTTCATCAACATATCCCTCAGGTTGTTGCATGAAGATCTCTTCGTCCAAATTACCATTCAAAAATGCACTAGACACATCCAACTGCCGTAGCTTAAGATCATGCTCAACTGCTAGTGCATATATAAGACGTATTGAACTTTGTCGTACTACAGGCGCAAATGTATCTGTATAATCTATTCCATACTTTTGAGAATATCCTTGTGCAACTAACCTTGCCTTTCTCTTGTCAACTGTGCCATCAGGTCGTATTTTTGATTTGTATACCCATTTGCAACCAATTGCTTTTCTTCCTTTGGGCAAATCTACTAATTCCCAAGTTTCGTTTTTCATAAGAGAATTAATTTCTGTTTGCATAGCCTTCAGCCACTCATCTGATTTTGGCGAATAAATAGCATCCTTATAACAATTAGGGTCTTCTTCTTCTGACACTTTCTTTATTGACTCATTACCAAAAGCCCACGATCGTAAACGTCTCTTTATGGAATTTTCAGGTAAGTCATTTCCTGCTTCGAAATTGTCTCTATTATTAGCCTTTTCTCTATCAGAGCTATTTTTCTCAATTCCCGTAATATTGTCATTCACATCACTATCAACTTGATCTGTACTATCAATAAAAACGTCGTCATCTGATTCTAGTTCACAGCTTCTTTGTAAATAATTTTTGGTTTCTGATTTTTTGCTACTTTCAGATTTTTTCTCAAAAATATACTCTTGGAAAAATTCCTTATTTTTCTCGACATGATCTTCACTGATCTCAAAATCTCCCTCTAAAAATCTCACATCTCTACTTTTAATAATTCTACGCGTTCCTCTTTTCCATAGACGATAAGCTTTCGATTCTTCTGAATAACCAATTAAAGTATATTCTTCACTTTTTGGATCCCATTTAGTCCTTCCTGGATTTTTTCTTAATACAAAAGCCTTACTACCAATTTGTCGAAAATGATGCACACTTGGAACTTTTCCTTCCCATAACTCTTCTGGGGTTTTATCATTATTTAATTTCGTTGGACAACGATTTCGTATATAACTTGCTGTATGTACTAATTCAGCCCATAAAAACTCTGGTAGATTTGCTTCAATCATTAAACATTTAGCCATTTCCACTAACGTTCTATTCATTCTTTCAGCAACTCCATTCTGCTGTGGAGTGTACTCTACCGTTAATTGGCGCCTTATACCATGTGAATTTAAAAAATCTGTAAATTCGCCACTAGTAAGTTCTTTCGCATTATCACTTCGCACGCATTTAATCTTCCTGCCACTACTCAATTCAACTTCCTTCTTAAATATTTTGAAAACGTTTAGATAGTCATTCTTATGGTGCAAGAAATATGTAAAAACTTTTCTAGAAAAATCATCTATAAAAGTTACAAAGTATTTCTTTCCACTCAACGATTCCGTTTTCATAGGACCACACATATCAATGTGTATTAAATCCAATACTCCATTAGACGACTTGCTATTTTTAGTAATGAACGCATCTCTAATTTGCTTGCCTTTATAACACGTGACACACTCTATTCTCTGATTTTGAAATTTTGGCAAACCTTCAACCATACGTTTTGACTGTAACTGAGTCAAATGACTCGAATTTAAATGCACATACCTTTTATGCCCCAGAACCAATTCTTGACTATTTGTACCTCTCACTTCATTACACAAATCTTGTTTTGATTTGAAACATTTGACCATAAACAAACCCTGTGACTTTGGAGCTTCTAAAAGAACTTGGCCATCCTTCATTATAAGCGCTTTATCCTTGGACATAACTATTTTGCAGTTACTATCAGTTGCTTTTGCAGTAGATATTAAATTGCATCGCAATCCAGGTACGTATAAAGTTTTGAACAAGCTAATGGTTCTCATTTTTTGATTGATAATAACATTCAGCTCAACAGTACCAATACCTTTTGAATCAAGCTCTTTGTCATCTGCTAAATGAACCTTCCCGGAAAATGTTTCATCTAAATTGATAAAATCAGATTTTGATCCGCACATATGCGAAGTTGCCCCACTATCCAAACACCACAAAAAAGTGTTAGAGTTTTTCATTGTGTCTGTATTATAGCACTCAGCTGTTGCCACAAAACCCATTGACGTTTCAGCACTGTTTGAAATGTCTTTATTTTTAAGCCTGCAATCTTTTGCCTTGTGTCCTCTCTTCCCACATTTGTAGCAGTTATATGGAAAGCACATACCTAGTTTATTTGTATTACCAACATTTCCGGAAAACCTCTTGCCTTTACAAACTTCCTCTCCTTGTTTTGCCTTGTTTCTGACAAATTTGTGAACCTTGAAAGCTTCTTCCTCTTCTTGATTGGTCGGTTTGTCTCCAATTTCTAATAACCTCGCACGTAAGACATTTAGTGGCGGAAATTCACTAGCTGTATCAAATGCGGCTCGAACCTCTTTGTATTTGCTTGATAAACTATCCAGCAATATTATGGTAAGAAGATCATCATCGATCTCCACATTCATCTCCATTAAACATGAAATACACACATCAAATTCAATCAGATAATCTGTGATTGATTGACCATCACTCATTCTTAAATTCATTAACTTACGGTAGCATTCATCCTTACGCCTTGTGGATTTTCTATCATAGGTGTTCTGTAGGTAGACCCATACCTCATTCGCCGTTTTCAGGTTCCTCACCATTCTAATAACATTTGGCTCCAACGCCATGATGATTTCTGCACGAGCATCCAAATTTTTGTCATCATATTCTTGCTGTTCATCTTGCCTTTTTGCCAATTCACACTGCTGTTCTTCGCTTAATTCTGCCGGTAAAATCAAATCGTCCGGCCTCTGCTCAACTCCATGAACAATACGCAGCAATCTGCTCTTATGAAAAACCGCTTCCATTTGTGTCCTCCATGTATTATAATTTTTTCCATTCAGCAACGGAACTCTTGCAATCGACGTACTCATTGCCATTACCATTCGCTTTCCTTGATGATTTCAATAAAGACTCCTTGCAGTAATACAATATTTGGTTATAGCCTTATTCTGGCTGGGCCCATAACCTGATAAATTTATTGAACAATTCGAAAACGAATGAATAAAAATGTTCTCATAAACTTCAAGTACAACATAGGCTCACATGATCAGAATATATAATATTTAATTTCAACAAGTATAATTGATCATAAGTTGTTTTTACCAACAAATCTCTAATATGTTCTCTGAACCTCGTTCTTATTTGCCGTCCTGTTTGTCCTATGTAACTATGCTGTCATCCGCAGGTAAGCTTGTATACGCCGTGGCTGCTAAACGGATCCTCTGAGTTAATGTTAGTTCTTAGTTTTCGCCTTAGATTGTTCGATGTTTTGAATGCTGTGTTAATGTTGTATTTTTTAAAGAAGTTTGCCAATTTATATGTTGCTTTTCCAGTATATGTCATAGTCGTCCAGCTATTATTTTCCTTTTCATTATTTCTTTTTGGTTCTCCATTTGTCCTTCTGAGCTTATCTACAGTGCTTTTTTATATCCGTTGTTTGCAGCGATATTATATATGACCTCAAGTTCTCTCTTATATGCCTCTTGTGTAAGCGCTGTTCTTTCAAGTCTATGTACCAAGTGCCTTAATGGGGCATTTTTATGCTGTTGAGGGTGATTTTAGATATTGTGTATTATTGTATCGGTGGCCGTTGACTTTCTATATATGTCATAGTTAAATCTTTTGGTTTCTTTATCAATATTTATCGTGAGGTCTAGATAGTTGATTCCTCCGTCTTTTTCGGTTTCCATTCTAAATTTTATATTTCAGTGCTGCTTGTTGAGGTACTCCAGTACAAGCTCTTCGTTATTAGTAGTTAAAACGCATATTATGTCATCCACGTATCTAGCATAAAATGACACGCTTAATTTGGACTTCAGCTCCTGTATGTACTTTTCTTCCAGATTTTGCATGAACACTTCCATAAGAATTGCTGATGTGGGGCTTCCCATTCCAAGACCGTTTGTTTGTCTATATATTTTATTGTTGAATTGAAAATAGTTTTGACGTAAAGTGGTTCTTAGCGTATTTGTGATTTGCATACTTTTCACTTTGTTTTTTGTGTTATGAACTATTGTTGAGCTAACTATGTCCAAAGTCTCCGATAGTGGTATAGATGGGTATAAATCTTTTATGTCAAAAGATACCAATTTGCTGTTTCTTGTTAGCTCTACGGTCTCGAGTCTCTCTATTAGTTCTGTTGTGTTAGCTATTGCATATTCGTTCCTTAGCTCCAGAGTATCTGTCAATATCGTTTTTAAATATTTGGACAGTTTGTAACATGGTGCCGATGTAAAATTAATGATGGGCCTCATTGGCGTGTCCGGCTTGTGGATTTTTGGTAGCGCAATCAGTGGAGGAGCCGGAGGGTTCATTTGGACCAATCTATGTGCCATGTTAGAATCTACTATATTTCTTGCATTTTTTATTGCAACTTTGATTTGTTTTTGGTATTCATCTGTGGGAACCTCTGTCATTCTACGACATTTCATTTCCTCTATGAGATCTTCGGTTTTGGGTATATATTGCTCTTTTTCGATTAGCACAGTGGTGTTTCCTTTGTCCGCTTTCGTTGTGACAATATTGTTTTCCTTAGTTTATGCCGTAGATTCTTTATTGTTTTCTCCTCTGTATTCGATTTTTGTCCTTCCTGTGCTTTCACCTACTTTTTTATGATTTCCCTGCACATATGTCTTGCGTGCTCCTGTTCTTCCTGTGGTATCAATGATATTGCGATCTCCGCATCTACAATCGCTTGCTCCGTTTTTCTTACTGTATTCTGGTCCATGATATTGTGCTTCAGGCCCTTTTCGAGAAGTTATGGCTCTTCCTTGGTAATGGCCACTGTTGTGAGGTTAACGGACTTGTCATGAAACTGGTGAGTGTTTTGGTTTTGGTTACCCTCTCGTCGTCCTGCCAGCTTGTCCAATTTTCGGTTCAGCGACCTGTATTTTTGTTGTAGTTCCTGATCGACATCTGTCTTAATGCGGTCGAAACATTCCATTAATGCAGTCGTAGGTAGTTGTTCTGCCAATCTTAAATGGATAGATAATAACTCGGCATTTATCTCATCCTTCTTCGAGTACAAGCTTTCCAACTCATATTTTTTAAATATACGGAATCCAAACATTATACCCGAGTCTAACTTCGCGAATCACATGGTCGAGAATGAATGTTCCCCAGCAAACATCAATAAAACAGTTAGGGTTCTTCACATACAGGAAAAGGGCCGACGTCTCAACGTACTCGAAAACATGGAAATCTACAAACAGAAAACATTCGACGGTAGAATAATAAACGATCAGATAAACACAATTTCTTATACAATATTCGAGCCTTTAAAACTTGTTTACAGGAAACAACTTAATCACACAGGTACAACAGGCAAACACACAACAACAAATAAACACAAAACAATTAACACACCAAAACAAAAAACCGACAAAGAAGGTCAAACGACTAAAATCACAGATTTCTACCTACCCTAGTCAGCCACACAAATCGATGGGGCATTATGCCAGTGCTCTTCTCTCCCTACCTACTCTTCTAACAATTAAGGCCCCCTAATGCCCATTGTCACAAACGCGCAAACACAAAATCCCCAAAATCTCTACAAATAAAAAACTTGTAACTGACCGATCTCTGTGCATTAAAGATATTTTAGAAATATTTATAAGAGGGCTCCTTTTTAGAGACCCTGATCCCAAATCAACAGTTTTTAAAATACTTCTCTGTCTGTATGTTTGTACTCGCATCACCCAAAAACCACTACATAGACCGTTGCTTCAGACGAGGTCTGTCGTAAGATGCGGCTAAAGGGGTTTGCCAGCGCAATATATAGCTTCTAAAACCCATAGCAAAAGTGAATGTAAGTTTAAGAATTATAAATGAAATAATTGTAAAAAAAAGGGGGCACCTAAAAAAAAAATGTGTAAAGAGAAAAGTTTAAATTTTTTGAATAATGCAGACGAGTTGAGTTTGTTCTCACTTAATAGTGCAAAAGATAAACCGATTATTGTAACCATTTTTGTTCAAGGTAAGGCTATTTATATGCAGCTCGACACAGGTTCAGAAAACAATGTGATATCGGAAGAGACATACAAAAGCCATTTTAGAAAAAATAAGTTAAATGAGATATCAATTTTGTTGAAGACATACAACGGTGGCAGTATTATGCCGCTTGGTGAGGTTGAGGTGGATGTACACTTTAAAGAGCAACGCAAAAGCATTTCATTTTTGGTTATTAGGGCCGGCCGCCGTTGTTAGGTCGCAAATTCTTAAACAGTTTCGGTATTGAATTATCTAGTTTACATTTTTCTAAACAAATCAGATGCGACGTCAATGTCTTACATAAATTTTCCAAACTATATGATGGGTCTTTGGGATTATTTAAGAAGATGTAAAGAAAGGCACCGAACCGAAATTTTTTAGGCCTCGGCCGTTACCTTTAGCGATTAAAGTTGAAAAGGAGATAGACAAGTTAGTAGAACTGGAAAATTTTGGAGCCAGTAGACTATTGCGAGTGGGGGACACCGTGCAAAAAAAAAAAATGGGGAATTCGCATATGCGGTGATTTTAAAGTGAACTCAAACCCACATCTACATTTGGAAAAGTATCCCCTACCACGTATCGAAGAGATTTTTGCCAAGATGCATGGCGGGGTGAAGTTTGTAAAACTGGATTTACAACAGCGTACCAGCAAATCGAATTGGATGAACAATCCCGCAAATTCACAACAATTTCGACGTCAAAAGGCCTTTTTCAGTACACAAGACTGATATACGGGTTGGCATCCGCACCCGTAATTTTTCAAAGAATTATGGACACGCTATTAGTAGGCATTGAGGGCGTGGTAGTATTTCTCGACGATATACTAATAACAGCAACCAACGCCAGACTTCTTACTCGAAGACTTAAAAAAGTGTTAGCCCTGTTAAGTGATGCAGGGTTAAAGTTGTCTAAATCGAAGTGCGAGTTTTTTGTTGACGAAATTAAATATTTAGGGCATATTATAAACAAAGAGGGCTTGCATATGGATCCTGATAAAGTAAAAGATATTAGAGGCGCGAAAGAGCCATCAAACGTAAAAGAGCTTCAATCTTTGTTAGGGGTGATACATTTCTATAGAATATTTTTACCTAATTTATCTATTTTGCTTCACCCACTTTATCAGTTGTTGCAGGCGAATACAAAATTCGAATGGTCAAAAGAATGTTCGGAAGCATTTTTAAAACTTAAAGACTTATTGGTATCAGAGAAGTACCTAGCCCATTTTTGTCCCGAAAAAAGAATTAAATTAACGGTGGATGCTAGTCCCACGGGAGTGGGTGCGGTTCTAACGCAAATAGAGGCTGGTTAAATACAGAAACCAATAGAGTTTGCTTCTAGAACATTGTCGGATACTGAAAAAAGGTATTCGCAACTTGACCGAGAAGCATTGGCTATACTGTTTGGTGTAAAAAAGTTTCATCAGTATATTTTCGGTAGGCATTTCACTTTGGTTACTGACAACAAGCCGTTACAACACATTTTTAGTCCGAAAAAAGGAATTCCAGAAATGGCGTCAAATAGGTTGCAACGTATTGCTCTAACGCTATCAGGTTATCGTTTCGACATTGAATACGTAAAGTCTAAAAACAATATAGCAGATTATTTTTCGCGAAACCCCGACAGAAGTGCCGAGGATCAATACGTTTTGCCTGATGATGTTTATGTAAATTATTTTCAAGAGCTTGGTGGACGAAGCGAAATGATTAACCTAGAAAGCATTAAAACAGAAACTGCACAGGATAGTACGCTACAACGAGTAAAGAAATTTCACCATGGGATGGCCAGAGAAATGTCGGGATCCAGAGTTGTTACCATATTTTAATAAAATATTGGAATTGGGCGAAGAATCAGGTTGCTTATTTTGGGTGTTTAGGGTTGTGGTCCCATTTAGATTTCTTTGGACCTTTTAAAAACGTGCTTAATCCTTGTAGACAGCAGTATATGGGTGGAATGCATAGATATGGGAACGAATATAACTAGCCGAGCTCTTATAGCAGTGTTGAGAGAAATGTTTGCACGTTTTAGGTTATCAAAATGCGTGTTTTCGGACAATGGTACGTCGCTCACATCGAATGAGTTTACCAATTTTTTGAAACAATGGAATTACATATGTAACATCTCCTGTAGGTCACCGACACACTAATGGTCAGGCGGAAAATGCGTTTAAAACTGTAAGGACCGCCTTAAAATGGAATTTATTTAATACACCGTTGTCTGACTTCAACAAAGTTCTAAGTAATTTTTTGTTAGATTATCGAAATACTGTACATGCTAGTATGGACGTATCTCCAGCTTACATTATGTTTAATAAAAGGAAATTAAGATGTCGATTAGACTTACTCAATAAAAAGCGAAATGTTGTTAATCTAACCAATGCTGAAATCACAGCATTTGTTGAAAAAAAGAAAAATGAACAAAAGAGATATTTTAGAGGAAAGCAACCCAACAACTTTAGCGCGTATGACGTGCTGATAGTTAAAGATTATTCGGTTCCTGGAAAAGTAATATGGACAAAAGCTGTGATTTCCAAAAGAATTGGAAAGCAAATGTATATTGTAAAAACTTATCATAATAAATCTTGGAAAAGACACACAAATCAAATTATCTTATCGCAAAAAGAATCGTCGCACTAATCACTAGATGATCCACTAACACCTTTAACAAATTTAAGTAATGAAAATCAAAACATATTAACTAATAATAGTGGTCCCGATGATACAAGTACAGACAAAAATAAAACAACAACTACACATACAAGTAATAACGTACCCAACGATATTATTTGTCATAGATGAATGGATTTGCATGGATTCGAGAGAGCGCTGTCAAAATGCACATTTTTTATAACATTTGTCAGTGATGCCACTCCAAAAAAAAATTAATAGATCTGATTATGGGGATTTTTGACATACATTTCGGCGATTATAGTTTCAATCATTTAAAAAAATGATAGTCGTAAAATATTCATTTCTTTAAACTCATTTTACAATAATACTACTAGTTGAAGTCAAATATAAACAAATCTAAGTAAAATTTACATTTTGATTAAAGTAATTAGTCAAATATTGTAACGCATTTAACTCACAGTGAAAACCATATATTCTTTTGAAATTTCAGTAAATCCGACCTATGATATAATAGTTAACATCATTCAGTGGTAGGGCCTATCCTACATGTCTGACGTTCCAGGTTCTGTGATCAAAATGGACTGGTTGCATCGGGACTTCATATTTACAAAACCTGTTTTAGCGATAACTTTTGATCGGGAAATAATATTTACCCTCCGCCTTCGAACTAATAATATTTACACTAAAACAAGTATTTTTATCCTTTTTCCCATAATTTTTGAACGCTATTCTACAGTTGTAGGTCAAACTAAAGTTTACCAAAATTTTCGGCACGTTTTTCGTTTTGGCTGGCACATTTTTTGTTCTGGCACCCTCTTCAGCTGGCGCGAGGGATTTATCTGTGATTGTTGCCAGCATCAACTAGAAGATAAATCCCTCGTGAGAGCGAAAATATGAGAGCGTAAACAAAAGATTCGTATCAATCTAATCTATGTTATTTGTAATGAGAAAAAGAATTCACGGGAACCCACGACTCATTATAATTTAAGACCGAGAAAATAACAATTTCTTGTCAAACAAATTTATGTATCCTAAGCGCGAAAGTCTGTAATAAAATCATGTATATGTTACCAATTAAGAAAGGGGTATTGTGAAAGATAAGCTAATACATAAATCGTAGCGTAGTTGAGCTATGTAAACATGCCATTAGGTTAAGTTTTTGTATATGCCGATAGGCAATGCTATAACAAATGTCAAATAAAGAAACAAAAAGAGCTCTCTTCAGGGTTGCAAATTATACGAAAACGACGTTTTTCCTCTTTTCATTTTAATATATCTAAATATATCACAGTTTATGCAATATGGATACCAAATTAAAAGCTGCCGCTGACGGTTTTAACAAAAAAGTAAATTTTTTCCGTTTTTTCCCGTTTGCCAAATGTAGATCAGGGGTCTCCCTGAAAGCTTTCTTGCGATAAAGGTATGGTAAAAGGTAATCACGGGTGTTTAACGAATAATGGTTTTTATTTCAATATATTACGTTTTTTACAAAATATTGACGTAAATGTGAACCATCATAATGTCTTTTATAATAAAGACATCAAACGAAAGATCACAGCAGCGGATGTTTCATATGATTGTGCTTCGTATAATACCCTCATTTCGGAGGTTTATTTCACACCATTGAGCAAAGATGAATTGATTTGCAACTCTTTGTTTCGAGAGAGCGCTGTTAAAATGGACATTTTTTATAACATTTATCAATGATGCCACTCCAAACAAAAATGAATAGATCTGAAAATGGGGATTTTTGACATAAATTTCGGCGATTATAGTTTCAATCATCTAATAAAATGATAGTTGTAAAATATTTATTTCTTTAAACTTATTTTACAATAATACGACTAGTTAGAGTTAAATATAAACAAATCTAAGTAAAATTTACATTTCAATTAAATTACTTAGTCAAATATTGTAACGCATTTAACACGCAGTGAAAACCATATATTCCTTCGAAATTTCAGTAAATCGGACCTATGATATAACAGTTAACATTATTTAATGGATAGGGCTTATCCTACATGTCTGGCGTCCCAGGTTCTGTGATCAAATTGGACTGGTTGCATCGGGAGTTCATATTTACAAAACCTGTTTTTAGTGACAACTTTTGAATGGGAAATAATATTTACCCTCCGCCTTCGAACTAATAATATCTAGACTAAAATAAATAAATTCCCATAATTTTGAACGCTATTCTACAGTTGTAGGTCAAACGAAAGTTTACCGAAATTTTTGGCCCGTTTTTCGTTTTGACTGGCACATTTTTTGTTCTGGCACCCGCTTCAGCTGGCGCGAGGGATTTACCTGTGATTGTTGCCAGCAACAACTAGAAGATAAATCCCTCGTGAGAGCGAAAATATGAGAGCATAACCAAAAGATTCGTATCAATCTAATCTATGCCATTGAGTGATCAGATCACTAAGAGGCACTGCCATCGACATATTTTTAAAACTCGTATTTTTCGACCGGTTTCGTCGACATCTATGTAGAAGCCGCTGTTATCTCTACATATGCCGTAACAGGTTGATGTCTATACATTAAAGACGTATAGACTGCATAGAATTGAGTGATGTTGTTGTTGTAGCAGTGCTTCGCCTCATCTAAAGGTGCGACCACTCACAAACTGTCATAAATATCCTCTAACGGAAGTCCGAGGAAACTTGCTGTTTAAACGGGGTTGGACCAGTAAGGGTGTTAGAAGCATTGGTTTCATATTGCTATTGAAACGATGCTTGGTGGTATTTGGGGACACGCTACAAGCAGAGCATACGTTGGGTTTGCCGGGGTCGATTCTGAATAAGTAAGAGCTTAACCTATTACAGTATCCAGATCAAAGTTGAGAGTGACGAACGTCTCCCTGGTGAGGTTGTTTTCCTCAACTGCGAGCGCAGAGTATTTGTTAATTTAAGAACGGTATTCAAAGGGCAATCTCTGTCATAGTACGATATTTTGTGGATGTTTTGAGGCTTTTTATGCTCCTTTTTTTCGTATGGCTGTATTCTGAAGTGCTGGATTTCTTGATAGTGCTTACATAGAGGCAGAGTGATGGTGCTATGCAATTTTCAGAAGCCATGCTGATGATTGGCAAGCCGCAGGTTTGCGGTGAAATAAGGAAGCAGGACGGTTTCAAATGTCTTGGCTAGTGGCAATAGAATAGATATCGTCCTACCTTAGCTTATTTTCTAGCCTTTAGTAGCGGTACCACCCGCGTCATTTTCGATTTCTTATCAGCTTTCGGGAAGAACTGTTCCACCAAAGCGAAACGACTATCTTTCAAACTATTTCGATGGGAATGGAAGTTACTAAAGCGAAAAGACGAAAAGTATTGAGGAAGATGGTATTTTTGTATCGTGAAATTCACTATTTCGAAAATTGGAGAACAAGAATCATACAGATTGAGGAGAATGAACTCGTGTTCCACAAATGACAGCGCGAAAGTCTGGTTTTTACGGGATACAGAAAAAGGTTGACTTTCGCTCAAACTTTTAACATTTCCAAAGAAATCTCTGTTTGGGTCATGTCCTAGAACAGCGTTTTTTATTCAGTTCTGAAAAAAAAACAGTTAATCGAAAAGGTGCACTGAAAAGTGATTGAAATTAAGGGAAATGAAAACCGTTATAGTTATTAGTCGCCCTAGTATCAGATTGGTGGTAATAATTTCATTAAAGTATTTTTTGATTTAGTTAAATGAATTTATATTGCCTTAATAACTGTAAAACGTATCTAATTAGTTATTTCTTTGTGATAGACGATAAAACTATCTGAAAATTGCTGACAGGGTATAAATATCTTTTGAACAAATTTATGCATACATTTCAGATTCTACTCTTAGCTCTTAACCAAATTGTTTTTTTCAAATTAAAATCCCAGTTTGAGCCTATAAATTTTTAATAAATGAATTAAATGAATTTATATTGCCTTAATAACTGTAAAACGTATCTAATTAGTTATTTCTTTGTGATAGACGATAAAACTATCTGAAAATTGCTGACAGGGTATAAATATCTTTTGAACAAATTTATGCATACATTTCAGATTCTACTCTTAGCTCTTAACCAAATTGTTTTTTTCAAATTAAAATCCCAGTTTGAGCCTATGAATTTTTAATATCATTGCATTAATGTATTTACGAGTATTTGCAAAATGGTGTAGTATATTTACACGGTAAATAAATAAAAAATAAATGTAAGGCGCAAAGACTCCGAAGAGATTTTAAGCCGAGCTTCTCTTCCAATTTGCGTCGTGCTCCTATTAACATTTCCTACAAATTGTCGGGATGGCACCTACCTAATATAAATTTATGTGTCAAATGTCACTTCGTATTTAAATCTTCGAAGTAAACGAACACAGAATACAAATCTGAATAAACTGGCTTCCTCTTCAAGAACGTGAAATGTTCTGAAGGAAGCATTTCCGCGTCGCTTAGTCTCTTATTTTGATGTTTTGCTCTAGCTCCATTTTAACCGACCCAGACTTATTTTTATGTTTTTTTTTTTGTTTTTTTGTTTTGATAAACTCTTATAGATGATAGAACCTGTCGCCAAAGCTCTAGTAAGAGTGGTAGAGTCACCATAAACCGGTCATGAATTCCGGTGGCGACCACTTGAACGATGTAATTTTCTTGGCTTTATGGAATAAATTCTAATTGACTAAATGAACCCATTACACAAGCCCAACCAAAGTTTTTCGCAAAATATGTAAAAGCAGAAAATCAACGGCTGAGTCCTGTGTCTGTTAATTTGGCAAAGAGGCCAAAACCTTAAGTTGGCTTCAGTGAATAAAAATTGAATTAAAACATTCTTCATACACTATCCAATCTTGATGCACAAATATCATATTGTTGCATTACTAAAACTCATGTTTTAGCTCTGACTGCTAGAAATATGCATGAAATACACATATTTTTTTTTTTTTTTGCAAACTATGCTTATAAATAAGTATTAAAAGCAAAATATGCAAAAATATGTGTTTATGGTAAAATACGAGAAAATGTGGTAAAATAACTCAAACTTTTTATTTTGTTGTGAAAAGTTTGCATAGAACTACATACCTTAGAAACTGTGCTTGGTTGGGTAGGGGTGCTAACAAGATATAGTTCGCCGGGTGTAAGATAAGCTCACTAAGCCACTGCATGCGATATATTTTTTATCGTAGTGCATTTTCTTGCAATGGATTGGTGTCCCAGCAATCGAGACCTGTGGGAAATATTAAAAAAAATGCCAATGTAAACGCCTTAATTTTGAATATAAGCATTTGGAGCCAGTGTAAATGTAGTACTAAAACATCATTTTAACGGTCTAATCGAAATTTATTCTAACTTTTCATTCTGTCTTTCAAATAGCTTTGCTCACATCTCAAGTGTACGTGACAATATGCGTACTCATACCGGTGAAAAGCCCTACAAGGGATTCAAGGGGTTGTGTAGCGCAATATATAGCTTCTCCAATCCAATTGTCAACCTCACCTTCGAGCGGCGAATCCCGTTTCACTAACAGACGAGGCTCTGGCGACCCCAAGCTCCTCATGGAACATGGGGGTGGGGAGGGAGGGATGGCCTGAAGGTTCAATGTGGCCATATAAATCGTTCCCGAGATGGTCGGGCCAGCACCTTAATGGTGCTGTGTTACCGGAGCGTATCGGATCTGTATCCGACAAAGGACCATCACATCGATAACACTCCCCAAAGCCTTCGGGGAGTAACCTAATCGCTACAACAACAACAACAACAAAAGCCCTACAAATGCAAATACTGCGGAAGAGCCTTTGTGCAAGCAAGTGTATTGATTAGGCATTTACAAAGGCATTTGGCTGATAATACATATAGATGCAAGCTTTGCCCCTTAGCTTTTCCTTTAGCTTCGGAGCGACGTTTATACTTAGCTACGCATAAAGACGAAGATCCAGAAACACGTGAGCGAAATATGACAGCTTTAAGGGAAGAAGAGGCTAAATTAATGCAGCACATATTGAAGAAGAAACCTAAAGTGTAAGACTATAACATTTCATTACCAGAATCTCTGATCACCGCACTGTAGTAACGATGTGATAGCATAAAAAGTTCAACTTTAACAGTTTTTTGTGAGCGTACTATTAGATAAAAGCTCTGTCACGTAAGCAGTTTTTCTTATAGAAGCATTTATCGCAATCTTATGCATGGGAAGTAGATTGCCCGTATTTTTATGGAGAGCGGCAGATTGAGCCACATTGGCGCATCTGACATGAAAAAGTATCCAACTTCCAACTTTTTTTGCAAGCAAAGCATAAGAAGAAGAATTCGACATTTGCTTTGGCTAATGGGCGACGCACAATGAAGTTTTTCATATAGATACGTTCAATGCAGTCTTATGCGTTCCAGTAACGTCGCCACAATCAACCAAGATGTTGCCCGTTCACTTACGAAATGCTCACCGCTTTGAGTATAGGTGTGGGAAAAAACGTTCATAAACGAGTTTGTAGCGTCATGACGGCCGTACTGCTTATTGCCTGGCCGATATAATACGTTACGGTGAACTTCACCGTCTTCTTGGTTTCCACATACAAATTTGCTTTTACATCGCAAGGTTTTTGACAACGTACTCAAACGCTATGTGACGGCGGTAATGAATTATCGCATTTTTCGAAATTTCGATATCAATTTAGTTTAAAGTGGGCGTGGTCATGAACCGATTTTTGCTAATTTTCCAAGGTGTATGTATAGCATCAAAGACAACCCCCATGCAAATTCAACATGATATCTTGAATGGCGTTTGACTCACGGCTGGAAAACTTTAAAATTTTCATCTTCTTTATGTGGGCGGTGCCACGCTTATTTTCCAAAACTTTACTAAATTCATTTTTTTGTTATGAAGTAAACCAACATATCAAGTTTCATCACTTCATCTATTTTTGGCAATGAAATATCGCGTTTTTCCCATTTTTTCGAAATTTCGATATAGTTTTTTATAAAGTGGGCGTGGTCGCCAGCCGATTCCGTTTATTTTCACAATGTCTATATTTTAGGAAAGACAGCCTCCATGCCAGGTTTTGACGTATTCAACGGCTTTTGATTTACGGCTTGGAAAACTTGCAAATTTTCTTCTTTTAAGGCCCGGTTTTCAGTAGTTGGTTAAGCTAAGCTTAAACTAAGTTTGCTTAAACTCTAGACAAATTTAAACTCTAATTAAACTACTGAGCAGTTTTTCAGTCACAGTTTAAGGCAGCCTTTGGGTAGGCTTTTTTGTACGGCAACATTGGTTTTTTATTATATAAGTAATTTTTTGTAGATACGACAACAAATGGATTTTGCTTACCCAACAAACATTTAAAAAATATTTCTACAGCGAAATGTATGTCTAGTTCTGGAGATGTTGTTGTTGTTGTTGTAGCAATGCTCGCCCCACCTAATAGCCGCGACCGATCACAAATTGTCATCAATATTCTCTAACGGGAGTCCAAGGAAACTTGCCGTTTCAACAGGGGTGGACCATAAGGAAAGGGGTGTTAGAGGCGTTGGTTCCACATTACAATTAAAGAGATGGTTGGTGTCATGTGGGGACACATTGCAAGCAGGGCATACATTTTGTATGTCGGGGTTGATTCTGGATAGGTAAGAGTTTAACCTGTTACAGTATCCAGAACGAAGTTGAGCAAGAGTGACACGCGTTTCCCTGGGGAGTATGCGTTCCTCTTCTGCGAGTTCTGGATATTTTTCTTCAAGTACTGGATTCACCGGGCAATTCCCGACATAAAGGTCCGACGCTTGTCTATGGAGTTCACCAAGGACCTGCTTGTGTTTTTCCGCTTCATACGGCTGGGTTCTCAGGTGCCGTATTTCCTCAAAATGCTTACGGAGATGACTCCTTAGGCCCCTAGGCGGTGCTGGTTCATCAATCAGATGTCTGTTGGGATGCCCAGGTTTCTGGGTATTCAACAGAAACTGTTTGGTCAGCATCTCATTTCTCTCCCTGATGGGGAGTATTCTCGCCTCATTATGCAGATGGTGTTCTGGGGACATAAGAAGACAGCCAGTGGCGATTCTGAGAGCAGTATTTTGGCAGGCCTGTAGTTTCTTCCAGTGGGTGGTTTTTAGGCTTGGCGACCATATGGGTGACGCGTAGCACGTAATCGGCTGGCTAATTGCTTTGTATGTGGTCAAGAGCGTTTCTTTATCTTTTCATCAGGTACTGCCAGCAAGGGATGTGAGGATTTTATTACGGCTCTGAATTCTTGGAACAATTGCGGGTGCGTGCGCACCAAAATGTAGATCCTGATCAAACGTCACACCCAAGATTTTGGGGTGTAGGACAGTCGGTAGCGTAGTGCCATCGACGTGGATGTTCAATATGGTCGACATTTGCGGCGTCCATGTTGTAAATAAGGTCGCGGAAGATTTAGTCGGTGACAATGCCAGGTTTCGCGAGGCGAAAAAACTGGAGAGATCAGGGAGATAGCCGTTTATTTTATTGCATAGCTCATCGATCTTTGGGCCTGGGCCTGTGGCCATTATTGTGCAGTCATCGGCGTAGGAAACGATTGTGACTCCTTCCGGTGGTGAAGGTAGCTTAGATATGTAGAAATTAAACAAAAGCGGGGATAGGACACCACCCTGTGGCACCCCTTGTTTAATTCTCCTTTGTTTTGATGTTTCGTTTCTGAATTGCACCGATGCCTGCCGACCACCCAGATAATTTGCGGTCCACCTTTTAAGACATGGGGGAAGGGTGGACCCTTCCAGGTCTTGCAGTAACGAGCCATGGTTGACCGTATCAAAAGCTTTTGATAGGTCTAACGCTACGAGTACTGTTCTATGGTGGGGATATTGATTCAAACCGCAATTTATCTGGGTGCTAATGACATTTAGCGCGGAGGTAGTGCTATGGAGTTTTCTGAAGCCATGCTGATGAGGGGCTAGCTGCAAATGTGCTTGGAAATAAGGGAGCAAAATGGCTTCAAGCGTCTTTGCCACTGGCGATAGGAGAGATATCGGACGATATGACTCACCTACGTTAGCTGGTTTCCCAGGCTTTAGGAGCGGGACCACCTTGGCCATTTTCCATTTCTCGGGTATGACAAAGGTGGAAAGAGACAGGTTGAAGACATGCGCTAAATATTTGAAACCCTCTTTCCCTAGGTTTTTAAGCATCGGCATGGCTATGCCGTCTGGGCCCACTGCTTTGGATGGTTTAGCGCGACCAATGGCGTCCTCAACCTCTCTAGCGGTGATGGTAATTGGTGACGCGCTGAGTTTGTGTTTATGTGCGTGTCTATTGGCTCTCCGTCTATCTTTGTCGACCGTAGGATGCATTATATATTGTCGGCAGAAAGCGCTCGCGCATTTTTTCGCATCCGACAGCACCTTATCGCCAAAGGCGATGGAAACTTTGTCTTTGTGCTTAGTCGGATTCGATAGGGACTTTACGGTGGACCAAAGTTTACCTACACCGGTAGAGAGGTTACAACCTCTTAGGTGCTCTTCCCATTTCGCCCGCTTGTGTTCGTCCACAAGCAATCTGATGCGTTGGTTTATATCCCTTATTTGGGGGTCGCCTGGATCAAGCTGTCTTATAAGGTCGCGTTCCCTCGCTAAGCTCGCGGCCTCCGCCGGGAAGTGGGGCCGGATTTCGGGAATTCTCCCGGCGGGAATGAAATGTCCCGAGGCGGATTCAATGACCTTACGGAAGGCACGCTCCCCTTGGCGGGCATCAGTCGGGATAGGGAGGGCAGCAAAGCTGCTGTCTGTTGCAGATTTATATTCTTCCCACTTTCCTTTTTTGAAGTTTATGAAAGTGCGTTTTTCGGTGACGATGAAGTCGGCGGTACGCTCGAACGAAATAAGTATGGGCAGGTGGTCGGATGCCAATGTTACCATCGGCTGCCAGTTGACGCAGTTTACGAGTTCTGCGCTCACGATTGAGATATCTGGCGAGCTATGACAGCTTGCTACCATACGTGTGGGGGCGTCTCCGTTTATTGTGCAGAACGTCGTTTCGTCTATTTGATCCGCCAACATCTCACCCCTACTGTCCGCCCGCAAGTTTGAATGCCATAGGTCGTGATGGGCATTAAAATCACCTAAGATAATGCGATTGTTGCCAGTGAGTAAGGCCTCGATATTAGGGCGGTATCCACTGGGGCAACAGGTGACAGGAGGGATGTAGATGTTGATGATTTCTAGATTTGCATCGCCTGACCGGACAGATAGGCCTTGAAGTTCTAAGACATTGTCACTGCGGTCGATGCCAGGATCAAATATATGATATTGCACAGAGTGGTGTATAATAAACGCGAGGCCGCCTCCATTTCCGCTCTCGCGGTCTTTCCTGTGGACATTATAACCAGAGCAGGTCTGCAATGCAGATCTTGCTGTGAGTTTAGTCTCTTGAATCGCAGCAATGCGGATGTTGTGCCGCTTCATGAAATCGACTATCTCCGTAATCTTCCCAGTTAGTCCATTACAGTTGAACTGCAGAATTCTGAAGTGCATGAGGGGTGACGCCGCCACTCTAGGGGTAAGTGAGGGGTGACTACGCATAGGTTGTGGAAGGCCAGGATGCAATTGCTGTTGTGGCCTTGGGACTGGGCGCCCTTGGGCAAGCATTGGGGTACCCGGATGATTTGGGTTTGCGACCTGGCAACATGGCGCGATGAAACCCGTCGGGGGGTTGCCGTCGCGGAGACCAGAACATCTAGGAAAGTGGCACCACCCAAGGCAGGAGCTGCATTGAGCGGATGTCGCAAACCTATATATTCTGTGCTGGCAGACGGTGCAAACGGAGGCAGGGACTAAGAGTCTGTTTCCCTGACCTGCACGATTGCTGCCAGAAAAGAGGGGGGGAGAAGAAGACGGGGGCAGGGGCTGATGCTCAGCATTGCAACCAGCTCTACTACGAAGGTAGTAGTTATGAGTGGTATCAGCTGTTTGAGTTGTTGGCGCCGTGGGGCGCGAGCAGCAGCGGGTACTTGTTGTGGCTTGCTGAGCAGCGAAGCTGCTGGAAGGTAGTGGGGATACGCTTAGGCGTAGACTACGGGACGCCCTTGGGCGTGGGCAGCAAGGAGCCACAAAAGATTTATAAAAGTTGCGTGGACGTCGGGTTTTGGGATCAAGCCCAGAACAACCTGTCCGATGCAACCATCCCTTGCACGAGACACACTGAACAGAGTATGACCGTCCTAAAAAGATTCTTTTCTGGCAAATGCAGCAAAACCATTTCTCATGACCGGGGCCAGGAGACGGACCCGGATTGGGTTCGATACCTTCCCGGAGTAAGAGAATATGTAGCAGTCCTGCTGCAAGGAGCTGCTGGGAGGATGACAATTTGTGGGAGGTACGAAACAAATTAAATGGGGTCACACTGAAATGACAGTCCTTGGTCGGGAAAAATCCCGAGTCGCTCCGGTACATAGAACCGACTGCCTTGGGAAGCGTAGTTCTGGAGATGATATCCAACATCATCATTTAGTTATTCTTAAACTAGATAGTTCTCAAGTTTATATCCAACTTCATTCTCCAATCACTATCCAACCTTTGAGAAATTTTGTAAAATTGATAGTTCTCGTGTTGATCTCCAACTTCTCTTCAGATAGGTCGAAATGTAAAACTGGTTCTAAAATAATAGCAGCAAAAATGATTTACAAATTGTATAAGTTACAAAAAAACTTATGAACTAGTAGTTTTCGTTGTATAAACAAATCTCGGAAACATTTTCCAAAAATGTGGAAACCTCGACAAGTATTTAAAGATCTTCAAGAAAATACAACAAATTGTATTTAGAGTTTTTGAAAATATTTTGAGTGTACAGTTTTGTAATACAATTCATAATCTAGCAAGAGGTAAGTTTAATTCGAATTGATTTTTGTAATTTTTTTCTGTAGGGTGTTTGGGTTTTATTGCAAAATTGCAAAAAATATAATTTGTAAAGAAGTATGAGCAAAATCTAAAAATTATTCAGAAAAAAAGGCTTAAATGTATTAGACTACAAATCTCTGCCTCATGAAACTGTAAAAAAAATTTGGAAATTTTCTTGAAGAAAACAAATTTTTCGAATTTTCTAAATTTTTCGAAATTGGTTTACGTGGTTTTCATTCAACGTTTCCTTAAAACTTGCGATAACAAACAAAGAACAAAGTTAGTGATACAATTCGCTTGTCACTTTCGCTGCTTTTACTTTACTCGCACGCGTGCCTAAAGATATAAATTTGTTATCGATCTGTATTTCTGTTATTTTTCCAGACTCAAAACAATTCATGAAAGGATTAAACTCTACCCGTGCAAAATTTGTAGTAAAAGGTTTAGTACAAAATGGAATTTAAAATCACATAAACTAGTTCATAGTGATGAAACTCCGTATAAATGTGATTTCTGTGAAATGCGGTAAGTTACAAAATTGTCCTTTAACCAAAGACGTAGATGTATGGAGAATAACCAAGATACACATTTCAAACTGGCGTTAGGTAATTCACCACATTACCTGCCTGAACAATAGCCGTGTTTTTTACACGCGTTTGCCCGTAAAAACAAAACGCTTTGATAAGGCTTAGGAGAACCTTCTAGGGGCAGTGGTTAAATAACTAGCTACAGCACAAGGTGTACCGAAAAGCGGAGACACAAACCTCTGTTGTATGTCTGTGTATAACCTATAGCTGAATCAGTTGCGATGAATTGTGGACCCGCCCCATTTTAAGAGATGATAAATAGAATTAGTGTAGAGGTGAAACATAGACACATATTTCAGTTACATCTGAGTATAATGCGTATTGAAATTTAGTAGTCCTAATTTTATGCGCAGCAATTTCAGAGGTGTATTTGCAGTCTGACGCTTAGCAATCCATATAAAGTTTAAGCGTAAACATCTATAGATGTAAAAGAAACACAGCTGGCATTAAAAACGTGATATTTTAGTTACAATTTTCGAAAAAAGGTAATGTAAGAGTTAAAGCAGATTTGAATAAACGATTTGGTCACGTTGATTCGCTTTTACGCTTTCGACAGCGCCATTAAAGAACAACGAAACGCCTTCCCCCTTTCTTCGCTTTGAAGGTAACTAATCGTTTGTGTAAATCCGTCTTTACAAATTAAATACACCTCTGAAATTGCTGCGCATAAAATTAATACGTACTACTAAATTTCAATACGTATTATACGCAGATGTAACTGAAATATGTGTCTATGTTTCACCTCTACACTAATTCTATGTATCATCTCTTAAATGGGGCGTGTCCACAATTCATCGCAATTGATTCAGCTATAGGTATATAGGTGTCTCCGCTTTTCGGTACACCCTGTGCTGTAGCTAGAAATTTAACCACTGCCGCTAGATGGGTCTCCTAAGCATTATCGAAGCGAGGATAAGCGTTGTTTTTACACGTAAACGTTAACGTATACGCGTGTAAAAAAAACACGGCTATCTATATATTAATACGCTAACAAAATTTCCATACAATCAATTGACATTCTGTTTCGCGTTCTTACCATACGTAAAATCATATAAAAGTTATATGAATCGATTCGTATGGATCAGCCGCAGTGCATAGGCATACTTTTGTTAACAAATATTACTCCATTTGTTTATAATTAATAGAAACAGTTTTTTGTAAATTCGAACAATCTCTCAAAATATCGAAATTTACTGTCGTGCACAAAAGCGGGCCATCTGTATGACCAAGTATGTAAGTGCTCTAAAACACAAACCAACTGAATAACTTTGGTCTTTCTTCGCTACACTTAACACTTCGAATTAAAAAGGTTTATAGTTTTTCTTTAAAAACGTTATAAATTCACTTTTATTTATAATTTAATAATTAAGCAATTAACGCGTTAACAACTTCAGCTTCTGATTTAAATATTCAAAAATTCAAAGTATTAGAAAAAATGTATATAAAGGGAGCGCGTCCGCGATTGCCGAGTAATAATTCTTGACTGGTTCGTTGCAATTATTGTGGATGACGATTGTAGTGAATGCGTGTTGGAGCCTTTCCACTCGCCGCGCACGGCTGCGCATAGGATTTTCGCCGCCGTCTGAATATTGTTGGAGGCGGCTTAAACATCCTGCGCGCCCTGCAGGGAGGTGCTAGTGAGCACCTTCTGCAGTTCCTGCAGGGCGCGGATGGTCGTGTCTAAGGCGCGGCTGGTGTTGCGCCGTTGACCTTGCGCCGTTTGCAGGCCTTGTGAAGTGCGCGCCATCGTGCGCTTGGCCGTCCGCTCCGTTTTGGGGGTTGCCGCGGGTTTGGTTGCCGGGTGCGCCTTTTGTGCCCTACAGGCGCAGGTGGACTTCTTCTCTCTCTTCTTCTTCGGTGATGTTTCCGGTGACGGTTTCCGTGGTACTCCCCCTTTTTTAATGTTGGGGCTTTGTGCTGCCCTCGTCGTCCTTTCGGCCCTTCGTGTAGGAGGGTGTGATGCGCCAGGCCGCAAATTTTGCACGACCCTCGGGAGTCGCATTCACCCGTTGTATGTGTGAGGGCTAGGCAATTGTAACAGTAACCCTGGGCCCTGGCCACTGTTGCACGCTGCGGTGGCCGCATCGCCTTAAAAGCCGGGCAGGTCCGCAGCGCGTGGTAGCGGTGGCAGAGCCGACACTGATGGTAGTTGTCGGTCTCTGCCGTGGGAGCCAGTGGACATGCTGGTCGAGATGCCATGATGGTGTCATCCTGAAAGTACAAGAGCAGAGAGAGAAACGAGAAGTAGTTGGATACAGCGGATGATACGGAAATTTAATTATACAGGGGAAACGTATATAAGTTAGAGCGCTGTGCTCGAAGAGTGCTCCATTGGAAGAAAGCACAGTTTAACTAAAGGGCGCATGACAAGTCCATTTTGGGTGCGAACCTCTACAACCCGAACATGGTTGTCAGGTCCGAGGCGAACGTTCTCGATTCGTCCCAGACGCCACTCGGTGGGTGGGAGTGATTCTTCTTTAATTACGACGAGGTCGCCCGGTTGAGGATTTCGCTGTGGCGTTTGCCATTTATAGCGCTTCTGAAGGTCCTTCAGATAATCCTCTTTCCAGCGTCGACTGAATTGGTGATGAAGCGTATTGAGTTTTTCCCATCGATTTATCCAGGAGAGGTCTTCCGCGTTTGGCTCAGGAATGGCTAATAGCGGTGCACCTCGAAGGAAGTGACCCGAAGTGAGCGCTGTGAAGTCAGCTGGGTCCTGGGATAGTGAGGTTAGAGGCCTCGAATTGAGAACTGCTTCAATACGCACCAACAGCGTCGTGAATTCTTCGAATGTAAACTAGTGGGGTGCAGCGGTTTTTTTGAAGTGGGTTTTAAAACTTTTTACTGCGGATTCCCACAAGCCGCCCATATGAGGGGCGCTGGGTGGAATATATTGCCAATTTATTCCCTGGGGGCATATTTCTGCACAATGTCCGCAGAGCATTCGTTAAGAAATTTAACGAAGTCGCGTTCGAGTGCCCGCTGAGCGCCAATGAACGTTTTACCATTGTCGCTCATCATTTTTGAGGGATAACCTCGTCTGCCAACGAATCGGGCGAATGCTGCGCGAAAGGCTTCAGTAGTAAGGTCCGAGCATAGCTCGAGGTGTACTGCCTTTGTGAAAAAACAGACGAATACAGCCACGTACCCTTTTATGATAGTGGTCGACCTCAGAACCGATGCTTTTATTTGGAATGGACCTGCAAAGTCAACTCCTGTTGTGGAAAAGGGGAGTGAGAAATTGCAGCGCTCAGGTGGTAGAGCTGCCATTATTTGCGTGCGCGTTTTCTGTTTGAAAAGCGTGCAAGGTTTGCATTGAAAAATGCATTTCTTTATAAGAGGCTTTAGTTTTGGTACGTAGTACTCTTGCCTCACCATTTGGAGCATTAACCGCATTTCTGCATGAAGAAGCAGGCGGTGTAAAAACTCCAGATACAACTGGAAGAGCCTTGAATCCGGAGGAAGGATTACTGGATGCTTCTCGTTGTATTGCATTGTAGAATGTTCCAATCTTCCACCGATACGTAGGAGCCCGTATCCATCCAGAAATGGGTCAAGAGCCAGAAGGGAACTCTTTTTGCTTATTGGCATATTATTTTGTAAGGCGCTCTTTTCCGCCCCGAAATGGCGAGATTGTGCCATTGCCACAAGCCGCGTTTTCACATGTTGCAACTCTTTGTACGTCAGATGGGGATTATGTGTTGCTGCCACCGATTTGGATTTGTTGCAGGCATTGTTCGCAAAGCGGAACACGTATGCAATCACACGGAGAGCTCGAGAGTATGAGGAGAAACGTTGAAGAATGTCGTCCTCTTCCTCGAGTGCGTGATATGCTTCGACCTTGCGTTTCTCGGGTGGAGAAGCGCTACCTGCTTTCGGCTTTGGCCATGCCGAAATGTGGCAAGAATGCCATTGTGGTCCGTGCCACCAAAGTGAAGAGCCTATCAAATCATGCGGCTTGCAACCACGTGTGCCAAGATCAGCAGGGTTGTCTTGGCTAGATACATGGCGCCAGGTGCCGCTGGGAAGATATTCTCGAATTTGAGAGGTACGGTTGGCCACATAAGTCTTCCAGGTCGATGGAGATTTTTCTAGCCAGGCTAGTACAATCTCAGAATCTGACCATAAGAATGTGTTGCATGCTTGAAAGTCGAGCTGTTTTCGAACAGTTGAAGCCAGTTTTGCGAGTAGGACTGCACCACATAGCTCTAAGCGGGGTAAGCTTACAGTTTTTATGGGGGCAACTTTGCCTTTCGCAACCAAAAGAGAAGATTTTATTTGGTTGCCCACATGTGTGCGGATGTAAATCGCTGCGCAATATGCTTTTTCCGAGGCATCACAGAACCCGTGGATTTTGGTGTCTTGCCCTGGAACGACATTAACCTATCGAGGGATTTCGATGTGGCAAATGGCTGGCAGATTTTCTGCGAAATGTTGCCATTTTGATAATGTTGCGGGTTTGGCGCTTTCATCCCAATCGCTGCTATCCAGCCAGATTTCTTGGAGAAGCATCTTGGCCTGGATCATAACTGGCGACAGCCATCCTGCCGGGTCAAAAAGTTTTGCAACAGAAGATAAAATTTGTCGCTTTGTGACCGAATTTTGGGTGTGTTCCGGCAGAATGGTGTATGAAAATTTGTCCGTGAGCGCGTTCCATCGAATGCCAAGAGTTTTGGTATTGGAAGTGCTCTCAAATTTTAAGAAGTTGGAGTCTAGAAGATCCTCCTTCGGAAACTGTTCTAATATGGCCGGGTGATTAGCCGTTGTTGCAGCCAACGGGAATGTCGCTTTCGTGTCATCGGATAGTTGATGCAACGTACGAATAGCGAGATATGGTGCACAATTGACGCCGAATGTAACCGTTTTTAGATTGAAATCGCTAACCTTGGAGTTGGCCGATTTGCGAAATAGGATTCGCTGAAAATCTTTGTCGTCCTCGTGTATAAGGATCTGACGGTACATTTTTTCAATGTCTCCATTGAACACATACTTATGCATGCGCCACTGTAGAATTAGTAGCATGAGATCTGGTTGGAGAGTTGGACCAGTGTATAGCACGTCATTCAGGGATTTTCCTGACCCGGATTTTTTAGAGGCGTTGAAAACCACACGAACTTTGGTGGTGACCTTATCTGGTTTGACTACCGCATGATGTGGCAAGTAAAATGAGAAGACCTTGCCATTCGAAGTTATTTCGCATGGGTCGGTAGATTCCATGTGATCAAGGTCGAGATATTCTTGCAACACATTGTTGTACATTGTACCTAACTCCCCTTTTTCTGAAGCGATCGCTCCATGCTGAAAAACTGCTGCAGAGCAGCCGGGCGGGATTTGCCGAGGGAGAGTTTTTCAGGAAACTCTTCCTTGAATGGAAGTCGCACAATGTATCGACCGTTTGGTGCACGTGTCGTTGTTGTTGCGTATATCTGCTCACACGCTTGATCCTCGGGGGATATCTTAAGGTTGTGGAATTTCCTCCTCTTCCCAAAATTTTCTCAGTTGAGAACTGAGTGTCTCGTTTGACGCTTGGACTTGTGTCGAGAATGACACAACATTTTCAGTTATTGGACCACTGAGAATCCAACCAAAAATGGTTTGTTGCGCAAGTATGCTACCGCACACGTTTTTGATATCTTCCAGCAGAATTTATGGAAGTATGTCGCTGCCAATGACCATGTCAGTCTGACCCGGTATGTGGCAACTGGGATCAGCGAGCTCAAGGAGTTTGAACTGCTGCCAGATTTTGCGACTAATGGTGGATGTTGGCAGATTTTTTGTCAATTGCGGCAACACAATTGCATGAGCCTTTTATGCAACCAGTATCAAAGGACAAAGCTTGGAGGACTTTTGTACGACTTGTCCACCCATGCCAGAAATTTCGAACTTTGAATGTTCGAATGGAAGTTTCAACCGTTTTTGAACTTTCGAGGAAATGAAAGTTCTTTCCGAGCCCTGATCAATAAGGGCTCTCAGTTGAAATAATTCCCCTTCGTGTTCGACTGCGACCATTGCAGTAGGAAGGCGAATTTGGTTATCATTGGCTGCATGCAATGATTGAACCGGTGCGTGTTTTGAACAACACGGTAGCTCGCTAGAATCGGAGCTATTCTGCGTTTGTCGAACGGGAGGTGTTGACTCAGCAGTTGTGTGCTGCACGTTTGGTGCATTCGTTCGCGGGGTGGAAAGTTGAGCTTGTGGGCTCGCATGCAACAGCGTGTGATGCCGTTGATGACATGTCGAACATGACCACTTGCTCGTGCACTCATTGATGATATGAGTGCTGCTAAGGCAGTTTGTACACAGCTTAGCTTGTTTTACGAATTGTGTCCGGTTTTGCACAGACATTCGTTTGAAACGTGGACAGAATCTAATAAGGTGCGGGGAGTTGCAACATTGGCAAGTTTCCTTTTTAGATTCTGCCACAAGGGTTTGCGTCCTGTTGAAGGACCTGTTTTGCCCAGAATTTTGATGAGCGACTGGTTTTTGTTTGCTTGGTTGAAGCCTATTGACCCTTTCAACGACTTCATATCTCGAGGTGAGAAAGTCGTTCATTTGTGACCATGAGGGTAGATCTCTTCGAGAAGAGAGAGATTGTTCCCAAAGTGACAGGGTTGTTTCGGGGAGCTTTGATGAACAAATGTACATCAGAATCGGATCCCAACTGTCTGTCGTAACTCCTTGGGAGTGAAGGACGGATAGGCAGTTGTTGATTGTATTTTGCAATTTCTGAAGTTGCTCACTGTTTTCGGATGGAATAGTGGCAAGAGTCAGTAAGGATTTGATCTGGTTGTCAACCAGGATCCGCTTGTTTTCGTATCGTGACCGTAAAGCTTCCCAGGCAAGGTCAAAGTTATCATCGCTCAACGCATATTGCTTGACGATGGAGCCGGCTTTGCCTTGCGTTTTGTACCGGAGATGGTACAATTTCTGAGCACGGGAGAGCCTTGGGTGGTTAATGTACACCGCTGTGAACATGTCACGAAAAGCGGGCCATTCCTCATAGCCACCATAAAAGGTCTCCGTGTCGCATGCTGGGACTTTGAGGTAAATATTTGCCTCAGCCGGGGGTTGTTCCACGCGGGGTGGTGGAATCGGCGTTGCCATCATTTTGATCAACGAGAGTTGATCGGCAATCTTTGATTTAGTCACTTCATACGTATCAAGGCAGGCGCATTGTTTGCCTTGCACTGAACTCTTGAAGTCTTCAGGGAAACTTTCGTCTGGTTTCTAAAATACCAGATCGTAAACCGATTGAAGTTGTGCCCAATAATCATCTAGTGATTTGTCCTTTATCATGAGATACGATTCAGTGTGCTCCTGAATCGGTGCTTCGTTGAATTTTGCACAGTATCTCATCAGATTGTCACTTTCCGCTATGAACTTTTGCGCGGATGGGTCCACTGATTTGGATTTCTGGCGGGGGGATGTTGACCTTTCCTTGGCCGTTTCTTCCTTTGGGCCACCTTTTGGGTTTTTTCCGGTTTCGGACGTTTTTGGGGGACTGAGAGGCATTTTATGCAAACTTTTGGGTTTTCACCAAAAAAAACCGAATAAAATATTTGTCCGCTCAGAGAACGTTCGCAAAATTCGAAGATGGAAAACTCATACACTCAACACATACTTATGCATGCGCCACTGTAGAATTAGTAGCATGAGATCTGGTTGGAGAGTTGGACCAGTGTATAGAACGTCATTCAGGGATTTTCTTGACCCGGATTTTTTAGAGGCGTTGAAAACCACACGAACTTTGGTGGTGACCTTATCTGGTTTGACTACCGCATGATGTGGCAAGTAAAATGAGAAGACCTTGCCATTCGAAGTTATTTCGCATGGGTCGGTAGATTCCATGTGATCAAGGTCGAGATATTCTTGCAACACATTGTTGTACATTGTACCTAACTCCCCTTTTTCTGAAGCGATCGCTCCATGCTGAAAAACTGCTGCAGAGCAGCCGGGCGGGATTTGCCGAGGGAGAGTTTTTCAGGAAACTCTTCCTTGAATGGAAGTCGCACAATGTATCGACCGTTTGGTGCACGTGTCGTTGTTGTTGCGTATATCTGCTCACACGCTTGATCCTCGGGGGATATCTTAAGGTTGTGGAATTTCCTCCTCTTCCCAAAATTTTCTCAGTTGAGAACTGAGTGTCTCGTTTGACGCTTGGACTTGTGTCGAGAATGACACAACATTTTCAGTTATTGGACCACTGAGAATCCAACCAAAAATGGTTTGTTGCGCAAGTATGCTACCGCACACGTTTTTGATATCTTCCAGCAGAATTTATGGAAGTATGTCGCTGCCAATGACCATGTCAGTCTGACCCGGTATGTGGCAACTGGGATCAGCGAGCTCAAGGAGTTTGAACTGCTGCCAGATTTTGCGACTAATGGTGGATGTTGGCAGATTTTTTGTCAATTGCGGCAACACAATTGCATGAGCCTTTTATGCAACCAGTATCAAAGGACAAAGCTTGGAGGACTTTTGTACGACTTGTCCACCCATGCCAGAAATTTCGAACTTTGAATGTTCGAATGGAAGTTTCAACCGTTTTTGAACTTTCGAGGAAATGAAAGTTCTTTCCGAGCCCTGATCAATAAGGGCTCTCAGTTGAAATAATTCCCCTTCGTGTTCGACTGCGACCATTGCAGTAGGAAGGCGAATTTGGTTATCATTGGCTGCATGCAATGATTGAACCGGTGCGTGTTTTGAACAACACGGTAGCTCGCTAGAATCGGAGCTATTCTGCGTTTGTCGAACGGGAGGTGTTGACTCAGCAGTTGTGTGCTGCACGTTTGGTGCATTCGTTCGCGGGGTGGAAAGTTGAGCTTGTGGGCTCGCATGCAACAGCGTGTGATGCCGTTGATGACATGTCGAACATGACCACTTGCTCGTGCACTCATTGATGATATGAGTGCTGCTAAGGCAGTTTGTACACAGCTTAGCTTGTTTTACGAATTGTGTCCGGTTTTGCACAGACATTCGTTTGAAACGTGGACAGAATCTAATAAGGTGCGGGGAGTTGCAACATTGGCAAGTTTCCTTTTTAGATTCTGCCACAAGGGTTTGCGTCCTGTTGAAGGACCTGTTTTGCCCAGAATTTTGATGAGCGACTGGTTTTTGTTTGCTTGGTTGAAGCCTATTGACCCTTTCAACGACTTCATATCTCGAGGTGAGAAAGTCGTTCATTTGTGACCATGAGGGTAGATCTCTTCGAGAAGAGAGAGATTGTTCCCAAAGTGACAGGGTTGTTTCGGGGAGCTTTGATGAACAAATGTACATCAGAATCGGATCCCAACTGTCTGTCGTAACTCCTTGGGAGTGAAGGACGGATAGGCAGTTGTTGATTGTATTTTGCAATTTCTGAAGTTGCTCACTGTTTTCGGATGGAATAGTGGCAAGAGTCAGTAAGGATTTGATCTGGTTGTCAACCAGGATCCGCTTGTTTTCGTATCGTGACCGTAAAGCTTCCCAGGCAAGGTCAAAGTTATCATCGCTCAACGCATATTGCTTGACGATGGAGCCGGCTTTGCCTTGCGTTTTGTACCGGAGATGGTACAATTTCTGAGCACGGGAGAGCCTTGGGTGGTTAATGTACACCGCTGTGAACATGTCACGAAAAGCGGGCCATTCCTCATAGCCACCATAAAAGGTCTCCGTGTCGCATGCTGGGACTTTGAGGTAAATATTTGCCTCAGCCGGGGGTTGTTCCACGCGGGGTGGTGGAATCGGCGTTGCCATCATTTTGATCAACGAGAGTTGATCGGCAATCTTTGATTTAGTCACTTCATACGTATCAAGGCAGGCGCATTGTTTGCCTTGCACTGAACTCTTGAAGTCTTCAGGGAAACTTTCGTCTGGTTTCTAAAATACCAGATCGTAAACCGATTGAAGTTGTGCCCAATAATCATCTAGTGATTTGTCCTTTATCATGAGATACGATTCAGTGTGCTCCTGAATCGGTGCTTCGTTGAATTTTGCACAGTATCTCATCAGATTGTCACTTTCCGCTATGAACTTTTGCGCGGATGGGTCCACTGATTTGGATTTCTGGCGGGGGGATGTTGACCTTTCCTTGGCCGTTTCTTCCTTTGGGCCACCTTTTGGGTTTTTTCCGGTTTCGGACGTTTTTGGGGGACTGAGAGGCATTTTATGCAAACTTTTGGGTTTTCACCAAAAAAAACCGAATAAAATATTTGTCCGCTCAGAGAACGTTCGCAAAATTCGAAGATGGAAAACTCTTCGTGCCACAGAAATTTAATAAATGGAATTTAAATTGGTGTCGGGGTTTGTGTTTTTTTTTTTTTTTGAACAATAGAGTCAAGCACGGACAACGGGACGTTCCTTAAATGATTTAAATCCGCGAAATTCGGAATTTAGTAGTATGTATAATGTTTTGTAAAAACAAAATGTGTAAAATTTAAAAAAAAAAAAATCACAAACACTTTTCACTAATATATACGTGTAAATATACGTGTGGAAATAAACGTGTATTTGTAAATTACTGGTATATATAGGTATGTATATATTAGAAAATAATAATAATTGAGGTTTGTAGGGATATTTTTTTAAAAAGTTCCTATAGGAACGAAAATATCTCAAACTTAGTTTTGTACGACAGAATAAGTACAAACGTACATGCGCAATATACAAACGTATGTATATATGTTTGTTTGTGCGAACGTATGCACGTGAATCAGATGAGCTTCTCTGTTTATGTTTACAAACAGAAGAGTTTGTTTTGATTCGCTTCTTCGTCGCTTTAATGTCGCGTTTCTTTGTGAAGCTGAGTGCGCTTGATTGCACTGTTGGGAGAGTGCAGCAAAGAAAGATGAAAAAAATTGCAAATCTGAGAGAGGTTGGGAAATTTGATCAGCAGTACACAGCTCTCGTTGCTAATGTAGCTTATGTGCTGGGAGAATGTCGCTGGAAGAGCGACTTGAACGTGTGAGTAAACACGTATGATGTTCTCAGAGTGGAGAAATAGGAACGTTGGAAAAGCAACTTGAAATTATTTGTACATGTATGTAAGTATGTACGTATGAATAATATGGTTTTTATATATGCTGGCAAGCAAGAAAAAATCACTTGGAAGAAGTTGAACTGTATCGACAAGTTCAACGCTCTGTGCGAACAACGGGGTAAACTCAGCTGTAGAAGAAGTTTTTGCCGATGTTCTTTTTGCACAGTGGGTTTGAGTAGGCAAGTAAACTGCAATTTTTTGTTGGTTAAATACCACTAGAAATATGTATACATATATATATATATATAATTGGCGGATTTTGCCTATTGGTATAGCGGAATATTTTCTACCAATTTTTGGTTGCAAAAAAGTTGTAGTAAAACCAACGGTAAGAAAATTTCCGCAATATTCAAGTATATATGTGGATATATATATATATGTTTTTGCAGTTTACACAAAATAATATAACTTTTGTGAAAAAAAAAGTTTTATTATTTTTTATATATTTTTTATGAAAAATAAAAAACTGCCTAATCACCGATTGTAGTATTCGGTTGCTCCTTATTTATGTATGTTGGTCTGCTTGTTGTTGCTCTCTTGGTGATGATGCTGCTTAGCTGGTTGTTGGGTAGAGTTGATTTTTATAATTACAAAATTGTTTCCAAGGTGGGACTTATGATTTGTGCGCCCACAATTTTCGAACAAAAAATTTTCTCAATTTTTTAAAATTTAAAATTTTTTTTTTTTGTTTTTTTTTAGCAATTTTATTTTATTTTATTTTTTGAAATGTATAAGTATGTATTTATTTCTTGTTTGCTTTTTGCAAAATTTTTTTTTTCTTTCCACTAAATTTATATTTGTTCTATAGTTATGGTTTTTTTTTTTCGTATGTAAATTTTTGAGCACACTGTTGTTTTTTGTGCAGTTTTGTTTATAGCACTTATATGTAGTTTTTTTTTTTATATTATATTTTATTTGCGAAAGAAATTTTTCGATTAAAATTCACTAATATTTTAATTATAATTTTAGGGGTTGGGCCAAAGATGGCTGCGAAGGACCATGAATAACTTTGGTCTTTCTTCGCTACACTTAACACTTCCAATTAAAAAGGTTTATAGTTTTTCTTTAAAAACGTTATAAATTCACTTTTATTTATAATTTAATAATTAAGCAATTAACGCGTTAACAACTTCAGCTTCTGATTTAAATATTCAAAAATTCAAAGTATTAGAAAAAATGTATATAAAGGGAGCGCGTCCGCGATTGCCGAGTAATAATTCTTGACTGGTTCGTTGCAATTATTGTGGATGACGATTGTAGTGAATGCGTGTTGGCGCCTTTCCACTCGCCGCGCACGGCTGCGCATAGGATTTTCGCCGCCGTCTGAATATTGTTGGAGGCGGCTTAAACACCAACATATTATGTAACCCTACCGAATTAGAAATTCGAAAAGCGACTTCGCAGTGTTGCTCAAATGTTTCACCTACATACATATGCGTACGTGCCAGACGGTGAAATAATAAAACATTGTTGCCACTTACCTATAGTGGTCTCTACAAAAATCCTAAAAAATTGTTTCAAAATAATTTGTAGCGTACAAAAAAATCTTAAATAGAATTAATTTTTCACCGGCCCATTTTTTGTGGCAAATTTCACTTACACGTAAATACATAGGTCTTTATTTAACAGATTTTTGTATTTTATTTTAGTTGCTTTCAAAAAAACATGAAATCACAAATATTGAGTTAACTTTTGTTGAAACTAACTAACTTATTTATAACAATTAATGGCAAATTTGCCCCAAAATGGTTTTTGCATTTCCAGATTTTATGCTCATTTTAGATATGGCACGTCTTATACTGAACAAAAAAAAATAAATTTGCTACAAAAATATAATATTAACTTTTTATATTGTCTTTTATGCTAATTTATTCTATTTCTTATTTTACTTTATTATATATTATTTTATTTCAACTTAGTTTATTATTATTTAAATGCAACTTGACTGAATAATCGAAAATTGAAAAAAATACAAATTGTTCGAATTTCGACCACAGGCGATACTATATTTATTATTAGGCTCACTTTGTTGGATTATATACCCGTTATGTCGGATGCTTAGATCCCATAACCCTAATTTGTTTATGTGGCTTAAAGTTATGAAATTAATTTTATTTTAGTAAATATGTTTTCGCGAATAATTTGTTTATTTTGCTTTGTTATATCTTGGTATTATATCGTTCGCAAACGATATTTACATACTTACATATTACATATGTATTTATATAAAATTAAACTCGGTAAAGCGCCAATTGCATACCTAACGGGTGGTGTGAAATAGGCTAAATTCCTTCGGCACATTTCTTCGTTTTTAACCAAAAGTTCGTGTTTTTTGAATAACGACACTATTCAAGTAAATGCGCGATATATGTATATGTAGTTTATATGGGTGATATAGGCCTACTGGGGAACCAAGCACCCAAAACTAACTTTGGTAGCTCGCGAACGGTGAATCTCCCGGGTGATGTGGAAAAAGCAAATATTCAATTCAATTTCAAATCATTTCACCATAATCCTATGTCAATTACATTTGATTTTACATATGTTTTATATTTTTGTTTAAGGATCTCCATACCAAAACGTTATAATTACATTTGAAAAGTTTGTATAAAATTTAAAAAAATGCAATCAAAACGTATAACGTCTTAGATCAAATTCAAAATTTTAATATGAACTTTAAGTAAGTTATACCAGTTTGCTATATTTCCACTCACTGCTCTACTATTAACGCATTATTGCACTACCCCCAACACTGGATGCATAGACTGAGTTCCAAAAAAAAAAAAAACCAAGTTGGTCGAATTTCGACCACAGGCGATGCTAGTATTTATTATTAGGCTAATTTTGTTGGATTATATGCCCATTAATCGGATGCTTAGATCCCATAACCCTAATTTGTTTATGTCGCTTAAAGTTATGAAATCAATTTTATTTTAGTAAATATGTTTGCGTGAATAATTTCAATGTTTTTGTTTGTTTTTCTTTTCTTTCTAATTTATTCTGCTTTGTTATATCTTAGTATTATATCGTTCACAGACGATATTTTACGGTAGATATAGATATGGTCATATATATTCATGAAATGGAAATGGAATAACCGAACATTAGAATCTTCAATTTCCACAATGATAACATTAAAACCGGAAAAAAGTCTAAGTGCACTTATTGCGTTTTTATATGGAACTGTTTATTCACTTCATTTAATTTTTTCGCACTTTAAGTACTTTATTTTTTTTTTTTTATTAAAATTTTTTTTAGTAAACTCTGCCTTTTTTCTCATTACATAATTTTTTTTAATTTTTATTTTATTTTTTATGAAGGTATCCTATATTCTACTCGAAATTATCGTTTTGTGTCACACTTACATATTACATATGTATTTATACAAAATTAAACTCGGTAAAACGCCAATTGCATACTTAACGGGTGGCGGTAAATAGGCTAAATTCCTAAAAGCTCCTGTTTTTTGAATTATGACACTATTGAAGTAAATGGGCGATATATGTATATGGGTGATATATGCCTACTGGGGAACTGAGCATCCAAAACTAACTTCGGTAGCGCGCCAACGGGGACCTCCCGGGGTGGTGTGGAAAAAGCTATTTTTCAATTCAATTTCAAGTAATTTCACCATAACTCTATGTAAATTTCATTTGATTTTACATATTTTTATACCTTTATATAAAGTCGCTTTCATGTTTGTCCCCTCACTTCCATACGAATTTTTGACCCACGGAAAAGTCTTTCGGTAACTTCCCGTTGAGCTAGACACTTGATACTTAGAACATAGTTCAGATCTGAGAGACATTACAATGTAAGTGAAAAAAATCCGCTAGGTGGAGCACGGATCGAGATACACAGAAAATTAATTTTAAAATGGAAATTGTTCGATCGACTATTAACTAACTTCTCGGTGTTCCAGAGACTTGAAACTTAGCACATAGTTTGCGAGTCGATGGCACTACAATTCGTGGAAAACAAAATGCCGCAAGGTGGCAGACGAATCGAGATCCCTGAAAAAACGAAGGGCATCCTATAATCGATTTTTGAGTAACTTCCCGGTGAGCTGGAGATATGAAACTTGAGCTGTACGTCAGAACCCGGTGACAATGCAATATTTTATCAAAAATATTCCGCTGGGTGGCGCATGGATCGAGATACTAGGAAAATTAATTTTAATTTGGGAATCTTTCAATCCATTTTTAACAACTTCCCGTTTACCTAGAGATTTGTAACTTAGCACATAGTTCGGGACCCGGTGACAATATAATTTACAGAAAACCAAATTCCGCTAGGTGGCGCGCTAAGTGAGATAACTACAAATCCTTGAAAAACGAGGGGAATCTTGCAATCGATTTTTGAGTAACTTCCCGATGAGCTGGAGATATGAAACTTGAGCCGTCAGTCAGAACCCGGTGATATGCAATATTTTATCAAAAAAATTCCGCTAGGTGGCGCATGGATCGAGATATTAGGAAAATAAATTTTAATTTGGGAATCTTTCAATCCATTTTTAACTAACTTCCCGGTTACCTGGGGACTTTTTTACTTAGCACATAGTTCGAGACCCGGTGACAATACAATTTATAGAAAATAAAGTTCCGCTAGGTGGCGTGATAATTGATATAACTACAAATTCCTGAAAAACGAGGGGAATTTTGCTATCGATTTTTGAGTAACTTCCCGGTGAGCTAGATACTTGAAACTTGGGCCGTCAGAACCCGGTGACAATGCAACATTTGATCAAAAAAATTCCTCTAGGTGGCGCATGGACCGAGATATTAGGAAATTAATTTTAATTTGGGAATCTTTCAACCCATTTTTAACTAACTTCCCGGTTACCTAGAGACTTGTAACTTAGCACATAGTTCGAGACCCGGTGACAATACAATTTACAGAAAACAAAATTATGCTAGGTGGCGCGCTCAGTGAGATAACTACAAATCCTTGAAAAACGAGGGGAAGCTTGCAATCGATTTTTGAGTAACTTCCCGATGAGCTGGAGATATGAAACTTGAGCCGTAAGTCTAAAGAGATATTTTAGAGGAAAGCAAAACAACAACTTTAGCGCGTATGACGTGCTGATAGTTAAAGATTATTCGGTTCCTGGAAAAGTAATATGGACAAAAGCTGTGATTTCCAAAAGAATTGGAAAACAAATGTATATTGTAAAAACTTATCATAATAAATCTTGGAAAAGACACACAATTAAATTATCTTATCGCAAAAAGAATCGTCGCACTCATCACTAGATGATCCACTAACACCTTTAACAAATTTAAGTAATGAAAATCAAAACATATTAACTAATAATAGTGGTCCCGATGATACAAGTACAGACAAAAATAAAACAACAACTACACATACAAGTAATAACGTACCCAACGATATTATTTGTAATGAGAAAACGAATTCACGGGAACCCACGACTCATTATAATTTAAGACCGAGAAAATAACAATTTCTTGTCAAACAAATTTATGTATCCTAAGCGCGAAAGTCTGTAATAAAATCATGTATATGTTACCAATTAAGAAGGGGGTATTGTGAGAGATAAGCTAATACATGAATCGTAGCGTAGTTGAACTATGTAAACATGCCATTAGGTTAAGTTTTTCTATATGCCGATGTGGCAATGCTATAACAAATGTCAAGTAAAGAAACAAAAAGGGCTCTCATCCGGGTTGCAAATTATACGAAAACAACGTTTTTCCTCTTTTCATTTTAATATATCTAAATATATCACAGTTTATGCAATATAGATACCGAATTAAAAGCTGCCGCTGAGGGTTTTAACAAAAAAGTAAATTTTTTCCGTTTTTCCCGTTTGCCAAATGTAGATCAGGGGTCTCCCTGAAAGCTTTCTTGCGATAAAGGTATGGTTAAAAGTAATCACGGGTGTTTAACGAATAATGGTTTTTATTTCAATATATTACGTTTTTTACAAAATATTGACGTAAATGTGAACCAGCGATATCCCCATAATGTCTTTTATAATAAAGACATCAAACGAAAGATCACAGCAGTGGATGTTTCATATGATTGTGCTTAGTATAATACCCTCATTTCGGAGGTTTATTTCACACCGTTGAGTGATCAGATCACTAAGAGGCACTGCCATCGACATATTTCTGAAACTCGTATTTTTCGACCGGTTTCGTCGACATCTCTGTAGAAGCCGCTGTTATCTCTACATATACCGTAACAGGTTGATGTCTATACATTAAAGATGTATAGACTGCATAGAATTGAGTGATGTTGTTGTTGTAGCAGTGCTTCGCCTCATCTAAAGTTGCGACCGCTCACAATTGTCATAAATATCCTCTAACGGAAGTCCGAGGAAACTTGCTGTTTAAACGGGGTTGGACCAGTAAGGGTGTTAGAAGCATTGGTTTCATATTGCAATTGAAACGATGCTTGGTGGTATTTGGGGACACGCTACAAGCAGAGCATACGTTGGGTTTGCCGGGGTCGATTCTGAATAAGTAAGAGTTTAACCTATTACAGTATCCAGATCAAGGTTGACAGTGACGAACGTCTCCCTGGTGAGGTTGTTTTCCTCAACTGCGAGCGCAGAGTATTTGTTAATTTAAGAACGGTATTCAAACGGCAATCTCTGTCATAGTACGATATTTTGTGGATGTTTTGAGGCTTTGTATGCTCCTTTTTTTCGTATGGCTGTATTCTGAAGTGCTGGATTTCTTGATAGTGCTACATAGAGGCAGAGTGATGGTGCTATGCAGTTTTCAGAAGCCATACTGATGATTGGCAAGCCGCAGGTTTGCGGTGAAATAAGGAAGCAGGACGGTTTCAAATGTCTTGGCTAGTGGCAATAGAATAGATATCGTCCTACCTTAGCTTATTTTCTAGCCTTTAGTAGCGGTACCACCCGCGTCATTTTCGATTTCTTATCAGCTTTCGGGAAGAACTGTTCCACCAAAGCGAAACGACAATCTTTCAAACTATTTCGATGGGAATGGAAGTTACTAAAGCGAAAAGACGAAAAGTATTGAGGAAGATGGTATTTTTGTATCGTGAAATTTACTATTTCGAAAATTGGAGAACAAGAATCATACAGATTGAGGAGAATGAACTCGTGTTCCACAAATGACAGCGCGAAAGTCTGGTTTTTACGGGATACAGAAAAAGGTTGACTTTCGCTCAAACTTTTAACATTTACAAAGAAATCTCTGTTTGGGTCATGTCCTAGAACAGCATTTTTTATTCAGTTCTGAAAAAAAAAAAACAGTTAATCGAAAAGGTGCACTGAAAAGTGATTGAAATTAAGGGAAATGAAAACCGTTATAGTTATTAGTCGCCCTAGTATCTGATTGGCGGTAATAATTCCATTAAAGTATTTTTTGTTTTAGTTAAATGAATTTATATTGCCTTAATAACTGTAAAACGTATCTAATTAGTTATTTCTTTGTGATAGACGATAAAACTATCTGAAAATTGCTGACAGGGTATAAATATCTTTTGAACAAATTTATGCATACATTTCAGATTCTACTCTTAGCTCTTAACCAAATTGTTTTTCTCAAATTAAAATCCCAGTTTGAGCCTATGAATTTTTAATATCATTGCATTAATGTATTTACGAGTATTTGCAAAATGGTGTAGTATATTTACACGGTAAATAAATAAAAAATAAATGTAAGGCGCAATAGACTCCGAAGAGATTTTAAGCCGAGCTTCTCTTCCAATTTGCGTCGTGCTCCTATTAATCTTTCCTACAAATTGTCGGGGTGGCACCTACCTAATATAAATTTATGTGTCAAATGTCACTTCGTATTTAAATCTTCGAAGTAAACGAACACAGAATACAAATCTGAATAAACTGGCTTCCTCTTCAAGAACGTGAAATGTTCTGCAGGAAGCATTTCCGCGTCGCTTAGTCTCTTATTTTGATGTTTTGCTCTAGCCCCATTTTAACCGACCCAGACTTATTTTTATGTTTTTTTTTGTTTTTTTTTTTTTTTGATAAACTCTTATAGATGATAGAACCTGTCGCCAAAGCTCTAGTAAGAGTGGTAGAATCACCATAAACCGGTCATGAATTCCGGTGGCGACCACTTGAACGATGTAATTTTCTTGGCTTTATGGAATAAATTCTAATGGACTAAATGAACCCATTACACAAGCCCAACCAAAGTTTTTCGTAAAATATGTAAAAGCAGAAAATCAACGGCTGAGTCCTGTGTCTGTTAATTTGGGAAAGAGGCTAAAACCTTAAGTTGGCTTCAGTGAATAAAAATTGAATTAAAACATTCTTCATACACTATCCAATCTTGATGCACAAATATCATATTGTTGCATTACTAAAACTCATGTGTTAGCTCTGACTGCTAGAAATATGCATGAAATACACATATTTTTTTTTTTGCAAACTATGCTTATAAATAAGTATTAAAAGCAAAATATGCAAAAATATGTGTTTATGGTAAAATACGAGAAAATGTGGTAAAATAACTCAAACTTTTTATTTTGTTGTGAAAAGTTTGCATAGAACTACATACCTTAGAAACTGTGCTTGGTTGGGTAGGGGTGCTAACAAGATATAGTTCGCCGGGTGTAAGATAAGCTCACTACGCCACTGCATGCGATATATTTTTTATGGTAGTGCATTTTCTTGCGATGGATTGGTGTCCCAGCAATCGAGACCTGTGGGAAATATTAAAAAAAATGCCAATGTAAACGCCTTAATTTTGAATATAAGCATTTGGAGCCAGTGTAAATGTAGTACTAAAACATCATTTTAACGGTCTAATCGAAATTTATTCTAACTTTTCATTCTGTCTTTCAAATAGCTTTGCTCAACTCTCAAGTGTACGTGACCATATGCGTACTCATACCGGTGAAACGCCCTACAAGTGCAAATACTGCGGAAGAGCGTTTGTGCAAGCAAGTGTATTGATTAGGCATTTACAAAGGCATCTGGGTGATAATACATATAGATGCAAGCTTTGCCCCTTAGCTTTTCCTTTAGCTTCGGAGCGACGTTTACACCTAACTACGCATAAATACGAAGATCCAGAAACACGTGAGCGAAATATGACAGCTTTAAGGGAAGAAAAGGCTAAATTAATGCAGCACATATTGAAGAAGAAACCTAAAGTGTAAGACTATAACATTTCATTACCAGAATCTCTGATCACCGCACTGTAGTAACGATGTGATAGCATAAAAAGTTCAACTTTAACAGTTTTTTGTGAGCGTACTATTAGATAAAAGCTCTGTCACATAAGCAGTTTTTCTTATAGAAGCATTTAACGCAATCTTATGCAAGGGAAGTAGATTGCCCGTATTTTTATGGAGAGCGGCAGATTGAGCCACATTGGCGCATCTGACATGAAAAAGTATCCAACTTCCAACTTTTTTTTGCAAGCAAAGCATAAGAAGAAGAATTCGATATTTGCTTTGGCTAATGGACGACGCACAATGAAGTTTTTCATATAGATACGTTCAATGCAGTCTTATGCGTTCCAGTAACGTCGCCACAATCAACCAAGATGTTGCCCGTTCACATACGAAATGCTCACCGCTTTGAGTATAGGTGTGGAAAAAACGTTCATAAACGAGTTTGTAGCGTCATGACGGCCGTACTACTTATTGCCTGGCCGATATAATACGTTACGGTGAACTTCACCGTCTTCTTGGTTTCCACATACATATTTGCTTTTACATCGCAAGGTTTTTGACAACGTACTCAAACGCTATGTGACGGCGGTAATGAATTATCGCATTTTTCGAAATTTCGATATCAATTTAGTTTAAAGTGGGCGTGGTTCATGACCGATTTTTGCTAATTTTCCAAGGTGTATGTATAGCATCAAAGACAACCCCCATGCAAATTCAACATGATATCTTGAATGGCGTTTGACTCACGGCTGGAAAACTTTAAAATTTTCATCTTCTTTATGTGGGCGGTGCCACGCTTATTTTCCAAAACTTTACTAAATTCATTTTTTTGTTATGAAGTAAACCAACATATCAAGTTTCATCAATTCATCTATTTTTGGCAATGAAATATCGCGTTTTTCCCATTTTTTCGAAATTTCGATATAGTTTTTTATAAAGTGGGCGTGGTCGCCAGCCGATTCCGTTTATTTTCACAATGTCTATATTTAGGAAAGACAGCCTCCATGCCAGGTTTTGACGTATTCAACGGCTTTTGATTTACGGCTTGGAAAACTTGCAAATTTTCTTCATTTAAGGCCCGGTTTTCAGTAGTTGGTTAAGCTAAGCTTAAACTAAGTTTGCTTAAACTCTAGACAAATTTAAACTCTAATTAAACTACTGAGCAGTTTTTCAGTCACAGTTTAGGCAGCCTTTGGGTAGGCTTTTTTGTACGGCAACATTGGTTTTTTATTATATAAGTAATTTTTTGTAGATACGACAACAAATGGATTTTGCTTACCCAACAAACATTTAAAAAATATTTCTACAGCGAAATGTATGTCTAGTTCTGGAGATGATATCCAACATCATTATTTAGTTATTCTTAAACCAGATAGTTCTCAAGTTTATATCCAACTTCATTCTCCAATCACTATCCAACCTTTGAGAAATTTTGTAAAATTGATAGTTCTCGTGTTGATCTCCAACTTCTCTTCAGATAGGTCAAAATGTACAACTGGGTCTAAAATAATAGCAGCAAAAATGATTTACAAATTGTATCAGTTACAAAAAAACTTATGAACTAGTAGTTTTCGTTGTATAAACAAATCTCGGAAACATTTTCCAAAAATGTGGAAACCTCGACAAGTATTTAAAGATCTTCAAGAAAATACAACAAATTGTATTTAGAGTTTTTGAAAATATTTTGAGTGTACAGTTTTGTAATACAATTCATAATCTAGCAAGAGGTAAGTTTAATTCGAATTGATTTTTGTAATTTTTTCTGTAGGGTGTTTGGGTTTTATTGCAAAATTGCAAAAAATATAATTTGTAAAGAAGTATGAGCAAAATCTAAAAATTATTCAGAAAAAAAGGCTTAAATGTATTAGACTACAAATCTCTGCCTCATGAAACTCTAAAAAAAAATTTGGAAATTTTCTTGAAGAAAACAAATTTTTCGAATTTTCTAAATTTTTCGAAAACGTTTTCGAAATTGGTTTACGTGGTTTCCATTCAACGGACATGGACACGCCCCATTTTAAGAGATGATAAATAGAATTAGTATAGAGGTGAAACATAGACACATTTTTCAGTTACATCTGAGTATAATGCGTATTGAAATTTAGTAGTCCTAATTTTATGCGCAGCAATTTCAGAGGTGTATTTGCAGTTTGACGCTTAGCAATCCATATAAAGTTTAAGCGTAAACATCTATAGATGTAAAAGAAACACAGCTGGCATTAAAAACGTGATATTTTAGTTACAATTTTCGAAAAAAGGTAATGTAAGAGTTAAAGCAGATTTGAATAAACGATTTGGTCACGTTGATTCGCTTTTACGCTTTCGACAGCGCCATTAAAGAACAACGAAACGCCTTCCCTCTTTCTTCGCTTTGAAGGTAACTAATCGTTTGTGTAAATCCGTCTTTACAAATTAAATACACCTCTGAAATTGCTGCGCATAAAATTAATACGTACTACTAAATTTCAATACGTATTATACGCAGATGTAACTGAAATATGTGTCTATGTTTCACCTCTACACTAATTCTATGTATCGTCTCTTAAATGGGGCGTGTCTACAATTCATCGCACTTGATTCAGCTATAGGTATATAGGTGTCTCCGCTTTTCGGTACACCCTGTGCTGTAGCTAGAAATTTCACCACTGCCGCTAGATGGGTCTCCTAAGCATTATCGAAGCGAGGATAAGCGTTGTTTTTACGCGTAAACGTTAACGTATACGCGTGTAAAAAAACACGGCTAACTATATATTAATACGCTAACAAAATTTCCATACAATCAATTGACATTCTGTTTCGCGTACTTACCATACGTAAAATCATATAAAAGTTATATGAATCGATTCGTATGGATCAGCCGCAGTGCATAGGCCTACTTTTGTTAACAAATATTACTCCATTTGTTTGTAATTAATAGAAACAGTTTTTTGTAAATTCGAACAATCTCTCAAAATATCGAAATTTACTGTCGTGCACAAAAGCGGGCCATCTGTATGACCAAGTATGTAAGTGCTCTAAAACACAAACCAACATATTATGTAACCCTACCGAATTAGAAATTCGAAAAGCGACTTCGCAGTGTTGCTCAAATGTTTCACCTATATACATATGCGTACGTGCCAGACGGTGAAAGAATAAAACATTGTTGCCACTTACCTATAGTGGTCTCTACAAAAATCCTAAAAAATTGTTTCAAAATAATTTGTAGCGTACAAAAAAATCTTAAATAGAATTAATTTTTCACCGGCCCATTTTTTGTGGCAAATTTCACTTACACGTAAATACATAGGTCTTTATTTAACACATTTTTGTTTTTTATTTTAGTTGCTTTCAAAAAAACATGAAATCACAAATATTGAGTTAACTTTTGTTGAAACTAACTAACTTATTTATAACAATTAATGGCAAATTTGCCCCAAAATGGTTTTTGCATTTCCAGATTTTATGCTCATTTTAGATATAGCACGTCTTATACTGAATAAAAAAAAAAAATAAATTTGCTACAAAAATATAACATACAATTTTTATATTGTCTTTTATGCTAATTTATTCTATTTCTTATTTTACTTTATTATATATTATTTTATTTCAACTTAGTTTATTATTATTTAAATGCAACTTGACTGAATCGAAAATTGAAAAAAATACAAATTGTTCGAATTTCGACCACAGGCGATACTATATTTATTATTAGGCTCACTTTGTTGGATTATATACCCGTTATATCGGATGCTTAGATCCCATAACCCTAATTTTTTTATGTGGCCTAAAGTTATGAAATTAATTTTATTTTAGTAAATATGTTTTCGCGAATAATTTGTTTATTTTGCTTTGTTATATCTTGGTATTATATCGTTCGCAGACGATATTTACATACTTACATATTACATATGTATTTATATAAAATTAAACTCGGTAAAGCGCCATTTGCATACCTAACGGGTGGTGTGAAATAGGCTAAATTCCTTCGGCACATTTCTTCGTTTTTAACCAAAAGTTCGTGTTTTTTGAATAACGACACTATTCAAGTAAATGCGCGATATATGTATATGTAGTTTATATGGGTGATATAGGCCTACTGGGGAACCAAGCACCCAAAACTAACTTTGGTAGCTCGCGAACGGCGAATCTCCCGGGTGATGTGGAAAAAGCAAATATTCAATTCAATTTCAAATCATTACACCATAATCCTATGTCAATTACATTTGATTTTACATATGTTTTATATTTTTGTTTAAGGATCTCCATACCAAAACGTTATAATTACATTTGAAAAGTTTGTAGAAAATTTAAGAAAATGCAATCAAAAAGTATAACGTCTTAGATCAAATTCAAAATTTTAATATGAACTTTAAGTAAGTTATACCAGTTTGCTATATTTCCACTCACTGCTCTACTATTAACGCATTATTGCACTACCCCCAACACTGGATGCATAGACTGAGTTCCAAAAAAAAAAAAAACCGATACTAGTATTTATTATTAGGCTAACTTTGTTGGATTATATGCCCATTAATCGGATGCTTAGATCCCATAACCCTAATTTGTTTATGTCGCTTAAAGTTATGAAATCAATTTTATTTTAGTAAATATGTTTGCGTGAATAATTTCAATGTTTTTGTTTGTTTTTCTTTTCTTTCTAATTTATTCTGCTTTGTTATATCTTAGTATTATATCGTTCACAGACGATATTTTACGGTAGATATAGATATGGTCATATATATTCATGAAATGGAGTGTTTACAAATTTAATACAAATTAATTACGTACATAGATCTCAAGGGGAATCCCAACATTAAATAACCGAACATTAGAATCTTCAATTTCCACAATGATAACATTAAAACCGGAAAAAAGTCTAAGTGCACTTATTGCGTTTTTATATGGAACTGTTTATTCACTTCATTTAATTTTTTCGCACTTTAAGTACTTTATTTTTTTTTTTTTTTTTCATTAAAATTTTTTTAGTAAACTCTGCCTTCTTTCTCATTACATAATTTTTTTTTAATTTTTATTTTATTTTTTATGAAGGTATCTGTAGCGGCTTTGATCTTGGCGAAAATAAAAACCGTAAAACCGTCTACTTAATATTTAACTTTATTGAGTATTAAAATATCACAAACAAAATTATTAATTTACTTTAAGTTATATATTGACAAAATTGCGTGTAGTCGCGACGAGCTGCTGATACGAAAGAGGTAGAACCTCAGAAGAAAAAAAAAATGACCTAACGGGCTACTAGCGGTCGTCTCGACATACTCGTAGTTGCCACAGTGGCATGTAGTTAGAAAATATTGAAAGAATAGTAGGGCGGTAGTCACTACACTACTCCCCTTCTTAGAAAAAGGAAAAATATCATGATTTCATTACAGTTTACACCAACATTTTTTTTTTTTTTACAAATGTGAAAATTTATAGCTTTGTGAATTTAACTGCAGCGGCTTGATGTGGTGGTATTGAATTTTCGGCTTGCTGTCCCAGCTCGCTTGTAAACTCGTTAGCAGTATAGACAGGTTTTAATCTGTCTATGGAGATAGCGGTGTGATTGCGTTTGTAGTCGACGATGAAATACTTTTCGTGACGTGTAATTACCTTGTATGGACCCTCGTAAGGTGATGAAAATGATATTTCGATGTGATCAGTACGTACGAATACGTGTGAGCAAGTATCTAGATCTTTAAAATAGAAAATTGATTTCTTACCATGCCGTGACATTTCAGTTGGTGCTAAATTTTTGAAGTGGTTCTTCAAAGCTGCCAACACATCTGTGGCTGTTACATGTTTGTTCGAAGGAGATAAGAATTCGCCGGGTAAACGTATCTGTTCTCCATACACTAGCTCGGCTGGGGTAGCCCCAATGTTCTCCTTCCAAGCTGCTCGTAGACCAAGTAGTACGACTGGTAAAGCTTCTGTCCACGTCTCACGATGGCATAGCAAGGCAGATTTTAATTGGCGATGGAGACGTTCGACCAACCCGTTTGACTGGGGATGGTATGGCGACGTTCGCAGATGCTTAATACCAAGGATTTGTGACAGCATGTTAAAAAGTCGGGATTCAAACTGCCGGCCTTGGTCAGACGTGATACGTTTGGGTACCCCATACCTTGATATCCAATTTGCAATCAACGCTCGCGCAACAGTTTCCGCCGTGCCATTTTCCAACGGTATTGCCGCAGGAAATCGAGTAAATCGATCGATGATTGTAAAACATTGATTGTAGCCTCTGGATGAAGGCAGAGAAACCAAATCAATGTGTATGTGTTCGAATCGTTGAGACGGGAGTTGAAAATTTGCTGGATGCGTTGATACATGGCGCTGAATTTTGTTGCGCTGGCACTACAAACACGATTTTGCCCATTCTCTGCAGTCTTTGTTGACAGATGGCCAGACATAACGTTGACTCACTAGCTTTTGCGATGCTTTGATTCCGGGATGTGCAAGTGAATGGAGGGACTCGAAGACTCGTTTGCGTAGAGATGCGGAGACATACGGTCGTATTGCCCCTGTTGCAATTTCGCAATATACTGCTGGTTGGCCGTCTTCGATCTGTATTCTCCGAAGTTTCAAGGACGACGTGTTGTGATGACTCAGTAGTTGTTTCAGCTCTGCGTCATTTTCTTGTGCCGTCGCTAATTCTTGAACTTTTATGGTTGCAGAAATGGTTTCTACTCGTGACAATGTGTCGGCGACGATATTAAGGTGGCCAGAAACGTGTCGTATGTCGGAACTAAATTGCCCAATAAAATCAATCTAACCGACGGAACTACCAAGGTGAGGCTCGCTCGGTGCGTTGCTGGAAAGCATGTTGTAGAGGCTTATGATCCGTATATATCACCACATGACGACCTTCAAATATATGGCGAAAATGCTTCACTGCCTCGTAGATAGCATGCAACTCCCGATCGTACGTCGATAATTTCTGTATGGCAGGTGATAGTTTTTTGCTAAAAAATGCCAAAGGCTGCCATCTGCTTCCCACCCGTTGCTGAGGAACTGCTCCGATGCCGTAATCCGATGCGTCCGTGAAAATTGTCCATTGTGCTTTCGTATCTGGATGGACCAGAAGAGTGCTTCGTGCTAGTGCGTCCTTCGCGTTGCTAAATGCGGTTTCAAGTTTTTAGTCCAATTGACTTTTTGGGAGTTCTTAATATTTGGACCTTCTAGCAGTGCATTAAGAGGTGCAAGAATCTCAGCAGCGTTCTTGATGAATTTTCTGTAGAAATTAATAGTGCCAAGAAATCTTCGCAAACTTTTAATGGTGGTGGGGAAGCTAATCTCAAGTATAGATTTAACTTTGTCAGTCAATGGGGTGATACCCTCCTTATTTATAGTGTGGCCCAAAAAATGTGAATTCTGCTTGGCCCAGATTCGATTTGGCGGGATTTATTACTATACCATACTTCTGTAGTCGCTGGAATAGTAGCTTAAGGTGTTGCAAATGTTCACTCTCGTTGGCAGAGGCAGCTAATATGTCGTCGACATATACGAACAAAAACGGCAGGTCACGTGTCACCTCATCTATAAATCGCTGAAACGTCTGGGCGGCATTTCGTAAGCCGAATGTCATGTAGGGAAACTCAAAAAGTCCAAAGGGCGTTATTATGACTGTTTTGCATATATCTTCTGCGGCTACAGGGATCTGGTGAAACGCACGGACAAGATCTATGGTTGAAAAAACTTGTTTTCCATGAAGTGTTGCGTTGAAATCTTCCAGATAACGGGCGGGGTATTTGTCGGGTATCGTGCGTGCGTTCAGGCCTAACGTGAAAAATGCGGAAGAAAACATGGTCGCCAACCCCCAGAGCTCTTCTGAGTTAGGTGAAGGGGCGATGACCAAGGGCTGTTCGACTGTCGGGCAATACCAAGTTTGATCATCATCTCAAATTCGTCACGTGCCGCTTTGAGCTTATCCGGTGGCAATCGCCGAGCTTTATTTGTCACAGGCGGTCCATCCGTAGTACGGATGTGGTGAAGCGTTGCATGTCTCTTCGGTTTTGAGACGCCATCTGGGTTTGAGATATCGGGATACTTACGTAGTAGGTTGTGGTATACAGTGTCACCTTGAATAGCTTTTATTGATACCATGTCAGCCGAATGAGCTAAAAATCCTGGTGACGTCAATCCAGTTTGACCATCTCGCAGACATCTTCGTTTTAGGTCGACTAACAAATCAAAATGACTTAAAAAGTCGGCCCCGATGATTGGTTTGGTGACGTCAGCGATGATGAATTTCCAAAGGAACTCACGACGAAGACCCAAATTTAGTGATAACAAAGTCGTTCCGTATGTTTGGATAATAGAACCGTTTGCAGCTTGAAACTGGTAACTAACTTCAATGGGTTTGCTTCTCAACCCCGTGCATGGGAAAACTGAGAGATCCGAACCAGTGTCCACGAGGAATCGTGCACCAGAGGATCGGTCTTTGGTGTACAGGTGGTGGGAATTAGATATGGGATCACTGTCCGCCATTAGTGACTCCCATCGGCGTTTCCCGAGTATTTGCAGCCACTCTTACAACGTTTGGCATTTTTGCCGAACTTGGCATGATAATAACAAAAACCCTCTGACTTCACTCCATTTGTTTTATGTTGACTACGGGACCTGGACCTGGAGTGCTGACGTGTTTTGTGTCTAGATTCACGCTTGTTAATAATGGAAGTCAATGCAGTTACTTGTTTGGTTAGGTCTGAAATTTGTTGTGTTAAATCTGAACCCACAGTATTTGCCGTTACACCTGTCTCTTTTGCAGAATTTCGTGTAGCTTGTCTGCGCTAACGCCTAAATTTTCTACCGAGGCATTTGTTTGCAGTGCTAGCATAGCCCGAGTATCTTGGGGTAAAGCCGACAACCATTTTGCCTTAAGTACGTCCTCGTCGACGCCCGGCACCAAAGATTTTAGGTGACGCAAAAACTGAGAAGGAGTGCGGTCGCCAATTTCCTCGCCGTCAAGGAGCTGTTGAAGTTTGGATTCCTTTGACTTTGAGAAACGTGCTATTGGTTGAGTTTTTAGCGTTAAAAAGGGTGTCGTTGCGGGCGGATCGACGATAATGTCTTCAACTTCAGCAGCGTAACGCGCTTCGAGAACAGAAATCGCATGGTAAAATTTATCGAAATCACTCACCACTTTTAAAACTCTGAATTGTGCTTCAATTTGGGCTATCCATAGTGATGGCTTATCCGGATTAAATGGTATAGGCCGGATAACGCTGGATGTGGTTTGAAAAGGCTTAACATCGGCCATGTTTTCTTCCGCATTTTTCACGTTAGTCATTTTGGAAAAATGCAAGATTATTTAGTGCACGATGAAATTATTTAATTGACGCGAATAATTTGCACTATAAGTTTTCCCAACCTCGAAGTATTTTTGATGTAGAGTCTTCCGTGTTGCGTGTCGCGTTTAAAATTGAGATATAAAATCCAAATTTATCTGTGCAATCACGTCGGGGTCACCAATGTAGCGGCTTTGATCTTGGCGAAAATAAAAACCGTAAAACCGTCTACTTAATATTTAACTTTATTGAGTATTAAAATATCACAAACAAAATTATTAATTTACTTTAAGTTATATATTGACAAAATTGCGTGTAGTCGCGACGAGCTGCTGATACAAAAGAGGTAGAACGTCAGAAAAAAAAAATGACCTAACGGGCTACTAGCGGTCGTCTCGACATACTCATAGTTGCCATATTGGCAAGTAGTTAGAAAATATTGAAAGAGTAGTAGGGCGGTAGTCACTACATATCCTATATTCTACTCGAAATTATCGTTTTGTGTCACACTTACATATTACATATGTATTTATACAAAATTAAACTCGGTAAAGCGCCAATTGCATACTTAACGGGTGGCGGGAAATAGGCTAAATTCCTAAAAGTTCGTGTTTTTTGAATTATGACACTATTGAAGTAAATGGGCGATATATGTATATGGGTGATATATGCCTACTGGGGAACTGAGCATCCAAAACTAACTTCGGTAGCGCGCCAACGGGGACCTCCCGGCTGGTGTGGAAAAAGCTATTTTTCAATTCAATTTCAAGTAATTTCACCATAACTCTATGTAAATTTCATTTGATTTTACATATTTTTATACCTTTATATAAAGTCGCTTTCATGTTTGTCCCCTCATTTCCATACGAATTTTTGACCCACGGAAAAGTCTTTCGGTAACTTCCCGTTGAGCTAGACACTTGATACTTAGAACATAGTTCAGATCTGAGAGATATTACAATGTAAGTGAAAAAAATCCGCTAGGTGGAGCACGGATCGAGATACACAGAAAATTAATTTTAAAATGGAAATTGTTCGATCGACTATTAACTATCTTCTCGGTGATCCAGAGACTTGAAACTTAGCACATAGTTTGCGAGTCGATGGCGCTACAATTCGTGGAAAACAAAATGACGCAAGGTGGCAGACGAATCGAGATCCCTGAAAAAACGAAGGGAATCCTATAATCGATTTTTGAGTAACTTCCCGGTGAGCTGGAGATATGAAACTTGAGCTGTACTTCATAACCTGGTGACAATGCAATATTTTATCAAAAAAATTCCCCTGGGTGGCGCATGGATCGAGATATTAGGAAAATTAATTTTAATTTGGGAATCTTTCAACCCATTTTTAACTAACTTCCCGGTTACCTAGAGATTTGTAACTTAGCACATAGTTCGGGACCCGGTGACAATATAATTTACAGAAAACCAAATTCCGCTAGGTGGCGCGCTAAGTGAGATAACTACAAATCCTTGAAAAACGAGGGGAATCTTGCAATCGATTTTTGAGTAACTTCCCGATGAGCTGGAAATATGAAACTTGAGCCGTCAGTCAGAACCCGGTGACATGCAATATTTTATCAAAAAAATTCCGCTAGGTGGCGCATGGATCGAGATATTAGGAAAATTAATTTTAATTTGGGAATCTTTCAATCCATTTTTAACTAACTTCCCGGTTACCTGGGGACTTGTAACTTAGCACATAGTTCGAGACCCGGTGACAATACAATTTATAGAAAATAAAGTTCCGCTAGGTGGCGTGATAATTGAGATAACTACAAATTCCTGAAAAACGAGGGGAATTTTGCTATCGATTTTTGAGTAACTTTCCGGTGAGCTAGATACTTGAAACTTGGGCCGTCAGAACCCGGTGCCAATGCAACATTTGATCAAAAAAATTCCTCTAGGTGGCGCATGGACCGAGATATTAGGAAATTAATTTTAATTTGGGAATCTTTCAACCCATTTTTAACTAACTTCCCGGTTACCTAGAGACTTGTAACTTAGCACATAGTTCGAGACCCGGTGACAATACAATTTACAGAAAACAAAATTCCGCTAGGTGGCACGCTCAGTGAGATAACTACAAATCCTTGAAAAACGAGGGGAATCGTGCAATCGATTTTTGAGTAACTTCTCGATGAGCTGGAGATATGAAACTTGAGCCGTAAGTCTGAACCCGGTGACAATGCAATATTTTATCAAAAAAATTCCGCTAGGTTGCGCATGGATCGAGATATTAGGAAAGTTAATTTTAATTTGGGAATCTTTCAATCCATTTTTAACTAACTTCCCGGTTACTTAGAGACTTGCAACTTAGCACATAGAAAATAAAGTTCCGCTGGGTGACGTGATAATTGAGATAACTACAAATTCCTGAAAAACGAGGGGAATCTTGCGATAGATTTTTGAGTAACTTGCCGTTGAGCTAGAGACTTGAAACTTGGTCCGTGGGTCAGAACCCGGTGACAATGCGACATTTGATCAAAAAAATTCACTAGGTGGAACGCGGATCGAGATAGTAAGAAAATAAATTTTAATTTGGGAATATATCAATCCATTTTTAACTAACTTCCCGGTTTCCTAGAGACTTGAAACTTGGCACTTACAACTTATAGAAACATGGTGACAATACAACTTATAGAAAACAAAGTCCTTTAGGTGGCGCGCTAGTCAAGATAACTGCAAATCCTTTAAAAACGGGGTGAATCTTGCCGTCGATTTTCGAGTAACTTCCCGATGAGCTAGAGACATGAAACTTGGGTAGTAAGTCAGAACCCGGTGACAATGCAATATTTTATCAAAAAAAAAATCTGCTATGTGGCGCATGAATCGAGATATTGAGAAAACTAGTTTGAAAAAGCAATATGGGCAATCCCCGATTATTAAAATCATACAAACAGACAAAATTGGTTAATTCGTTGTAGTTCTATAAATAGAACGAAAACAGCAACAGAAACCAAAGTTTCTTTGAAAACCGCCGTACCAAGCATAGCTTTAACACATAATTGCATACGAAGTATGCAATGTGTAAAAGATTAAAATATGCCAAAAGAAGGCAATTGGGAAGAACTTTACAACAGGCATGACGTAGCTGAATGCGTTTACAACCATTTCAACTATCGTAGGAGTGCGAGTTCGACTCCCACTCCCGGGAGAAAAGGCTTTGAAGAGATTTACAAGGTATAATCGAAACAGCTGTCGTCTTGTCCGTCCTGATGTCACGTTGTTTAAATTTTTCCCAAATTATTAAATAAATTATAAAATTAAAAAATTGCTTCAAATAAATGTTTTCATACATTTGAAAAAGCAATATGGGCAATCCCCGATTATTAAAATCATACAAACAGACAAAATTGGTTAATTCGTTGTAGTTCTATAAATAGAACGAAAACAGCAACAGAAACCAAAGTTTCTTTGAAAACCGCCGTACCAAGCATAGCTTTAACACATAATTGCATACGAAGTATGCAATGTGTAAAAGATTAAAATATGCAAAAAGAAGGTAATTGGGAAGAACTTTACAACAGGCATGACGTAGCTGAATGCGTTTACAACCATTTCAACTATCGTAGGAGTGCGAGTTCGACTCCCACTCCCGGGAGAAAAGGCTTTGAAGAGATTTGCAAGGTATAATCGAAACAGCTGTCGTCTTGTCCGTCCTGATGTCACGTTGTTTAAATTTTTCCCAAATTATTAAATAAATTATAAAATTAAAAAATTGCTTCAAATAAATGTTTTCATACATTTGAAAAAGCAATATGGGCAATCCCCGATTATTAAAATCATACAAACAGACAAAATTGGTTAATTCGTTGTAGTTCTATAAATAGAACGAAAACAGCAACAGAAACCAAAGTTTCTTTGAAAACCGCCGTACCAAGCATAGCTTTAACACATAATTGCATACGAAGTATGCAATGTGTAAAAGATTAAAATATGCAAAAAGAAGGCAATTGGGAAGAACTTTACAACAGGCATGACGTAGCTGAATGCGTTTACAACCATTTCAACTATCGTAGGAGTGCGAGTTCGACTCCCACTCCCGGGAGAAAAGGCTTTGAAGAGATTTACAAGGTATAATCGAAACAGCTGTCGTCTTGTCCGTCCTGATGTCACGTTGTTTCAATTTTTCCCAAATTATTAAATAAATTATAAAATTAAAAAATTGCTTCAAATAAATGTTTTCATACATTTGAAAAAGCAATATGGGCAATCCCCGATTATTAAAATCATACAAACAGACAAAATTGGTTAATTCGTTGTAGTTCTATAAATAGAACGAAAACAGCAACAGAAACCAAAGTTTCTTTGAAAACCGCCGTACCAAGCATACTTTTAACACATAATTGCATACGAAGTATGCAATGTGTAAAAGATTAAAATATGCAAAAAGAAGGCAATTGGGAAGAACTTTACAACAGGCATGACGTAGCTGAATGCGTTTACAACCATTTCAACTATCGTAGGAGTGCGAGTTCGACTCCCACTCCCGGGAGAAAAGGCTTTGAAGAGATTTACAAGGTATAATCGAAACAGCTGTCGTCTTGTCCGTCCTGATGTCACGTTGTTTAAATTTTTCCCAAATTATTAAATAAATTATAAAATTAAAAAATTGCTTCAAATAAATGTTTTCATACATTTGAAAAAGCAATATGGGCAATCCCCGATTATTAAAATCATACAAACAGACAAAATTGGTTAATTCGTTGTAGTTCTATAAATAGAACGAAAACAGCAACAGAAACCAAAGTTTCTTTGAAAACCGCCGTACCAAGCATAGCTTTAACACATAATTGCATACGAAGTATGCAATGTGTAAAAGATTAAAATATGCAAAAAGAAGGCAATTGGGAAGAACTTTACAACAGGCATGACGTAGCTGAATGCGTTTACAACCATTTCAACTATCGTAGGAGTGCGAGTTCGACTCCCACTCCCGGGAGAAAAGGCTTTGAAGAGATTTACAAGGTATAATCGAAACAGCTGTCGTCTTGTCCGTCCTGAAGTCACGTTGTTTAAATTTTTCCCAAATTATTAAATAAATTATAAAATTAAAAAATTGCTTCAAATAAATGTTTCCATACATTTGAAAAAGCAATATGGGCAATCCCCGATTATTAAAATCATACAAACAGACAAAATTGGTTAATTCGTTGTAGTTCTATAAATAGAACGAAAACAGCAACAGAAACCAAAGTTTCTTTGAAAACCGCCGTACCAAGCATAGCTTTAACACATAATTGCATACGAAGTATGCAATGTGTAAAAGATTAAAATATGCAAAAAGAAGGCAATTGGGAAGAACTTTACAACAGGCATGACGTAGCTGAATGCGTTTACAACCATTTCAACAATCGTAGGAGTGCGAGTTCGACTCCCACTCCCGGGAGAAAAGGCTTTGAAGAGATTTACAAGGTATAATCGAAACAGCTGTCGTCTTGTCCGTCCTGATGTCACGTTGTTTAAATTTTTCCCAAATTATTAAATAAATTATAAAATTAAAAAATTGCTTCAAATAAATGTTTTCATACATTTGAAAAAGCAATATGGGCAATCCCCGATTATTAAAATCATACAAACAGACAAAATTGGTTAATTCGTTGTAGTTCTATAAATAGAACGAAAACAGCAACAGAAACCAAAGTTTCTTTGAAAACCGCCGTACCAAGCATAGCTTTAACACATAATTGCATACGAAGTATGCAATGTGTAAAAGATTAAAATATGCAAAAAGAAGGCAATTGGGAAGAACTTTACAACAGGCATGACGTAGCTGAATGCGTTTACAACCATTTCAACTATCGTAGGAGTGCGAGTTCGACTCCCACTCCCGGGAGAAAAGGCTTTGAAGAGATTTACAAGGTATAATCGAAACAGCTGTCGTCTTGTCCGTCCTGATGTCACGTTGTTTAAATTTTTCCCAAATTATTAAATAAATTATAAAATTAAAAAATTGCTTCAAATAAATGTTTTCATACATTTGAAAAAAGCAATATGGGCAATCCCGGATTATTAAAATCATACAAACAGACAAAATTGGTTAATTCGTTGTAGTTCTATAAATAGAACGAAAACAGCAACAGAAACCAAAGTTTCTTTGAAAACCGCCGTACCAAGCATAGCTTTAACACATAATTGCATACGAAGTATGCAATGTGTAAAAGATTAAAATATGCCAAAAGAAGGCAATTGGGAAGAACTACAACAGGCATGACGTAGCTGAATGCGTTTACAACCATTTCAACTATCGTAGGAGTGCGAGTTCGACTCCCACTCCCGGGAGAAAAGGCTTTGAAGAGATTTACAAGGTATAATCGAAACAGCTGTCGTCTTGTCCGTCCTGATGTCACGTTGTTTAAATTTTTCCCAAATTATTAAATAAATTATAAAATTAAAAAATTGCTTCAAATAAATGTTTTCATACATTTGAAAAAGCAATATGGGCAATCCCCGATTATTAAAATCATACAAACAGACAAAATTGGTTAATTCGTTGTAGTTCTATAAATAGAACGAAAACAGCAACAGAAACCAAAGTTTCTTTGAAAACCGCCGTACCAAGCATAGCTTTAACACATAATTGCATACGAAGTATGCAATGTGTAAAAGATTAAAATATGCAAAAAGAAGGCAATTGGGAAGAACTTTACAACAGGCATGACGTAGCAGAATGCGTTTACAACCATTTCAACTATCGTAGGAGTGCGAGTTCGACTCCCACTCCCGGGAGAAAAGGCTTTGAAGAGATTTACAAGGTATAATCGAAACAGCTGTCGTCTTGTCCGTCATGATGTCACGTTGTTTAAATTTTTCCCAAATTATTAAATAAATTATAAAATTAAAAAATTGCTTCAAATAAATGTTTTCATACATTTGAAAAAGCAATATGGGCAATCCCCGATTATTAAAATCATACAAACAGACAAAATTGGTTAATTCGTTGTAGTTCTATAAATAGAACGAAAACAGCAACAGAAACCAAAGTTTCATTGAAAACCGCCGTACCAAGCATAGCTTTAACACATAATTGCATACGAAGTATGCAATGTGTAAAAGATTAAAATATGCAAAAAGAAGGCAATTGGGAAGAACTTTACAACAGGCATGACGTAGCTGAATGCGTTTACAACCATTTCAACTATCGTAGGAGTGCGAGTTCGACTCCCACTCCCGGGAGAAAAGGCTTTGAAGAGATTTACAAGGTATAATCGAAACAGCTGTCGTCTTGTCCGTCCTGATGTCACGTTGTTTAAATTTTTCCCAAATTATTAAATAAATTATAAAATTAAAAAATTGTTTCAAATAAATGTTTTCATACATTTGAAAAAGCAATATGGGCCATCCCCGATTATTAAAATCATACAAACAGACAAAATTGGTTAATTCGTTGTAGTTCTATAAATAGAACGAAAACAGCAACAGAAACCAAAGTTTCATTGAAAACCGCCGTACCAAGCATAGCTTTAACACATAATTGCATACGAAGTATGCAATGTGTAGAAGATTAAAATATGCAAAAAGAAGGCAATTGGGAAGAACTTTACAACAGGCATGACGTAGCTGAATGCGTTTACAACCATCTCAACAATCGTAGGAGTGCGAGTTCGACTCCCACTCCCGGGAGAAAAGGCTTTGAAGAGATTTACAAGGTATAATCGAAACAGCTGTCGTCTTGTCCGTCATGATGTCACGTTGTTTAAATTTTTCCCAAATTATTAAATAAATTATAAAATTAAAAAATTGCTTCAAATAAATGTTTTCATACATTTGAAAAAGCAATATGGGCCATCCCCGATTATTAAAATCATACAAACAGACAAAATTGGTTAATTCGTTGTAGTTCTATAAATAGAACGAAAACAGCAACAGAAACCAAAGTTTCATTGAAAACCGCCGTACCAAGCATAGCTTTAACACATAATTGCATACGAAGTATGCAATGTGTAAAAGATTAAAATATGCAAAAAGAAGGCAATTGGGAAGAACTTTACAACAGGCATGACGTAGCTGAATGCGTTTACAACCATTTCAGCTATCGTAGGAGTGCGAGTTCGACTCCCACTCCCGGGAGAAAAGGCTTTGAAGAGATTTACAAGGTATAATCGAAACAGCTGTCGTCTTGTCCGTCCTGATGTCACGTTGTTTAAATTTTTCCCAAATTATTAAATAAATTATAAAATTAAAAAATTGCTTCAAATAAATGTTTTCATACATTTGAAAAAGCAATATGGGCAATCCCCGATTATTAAAATCATACAAACAGACAAAATTGGTTAATTCGTTGTAGTTCTATAAATAGAACGAAAACAGCAACAGAAACCAAAGTTTCTTTGAAAACCGCCGTACCAAGCATAGCTTTAACACATAATTGCATACGAAGTATGCAATGTGTAAAAGATTAAAATATGCAAAAAGAAGGCAATTGGGAAGAACTTTACAACAGGCATGACGTAGCTGAATGCGTTTACAACCATTTCAACTATCGTAGGAGTGCGAGTTCGACTCCCACTCCCGGGAGAAAAGGCTTTGAAGAGATTTACAAGGTATAATCGAAACAGCTGTCGTCTTGTCCGTCCTGAAGTCACGTTGTTTAAATTTTTCCCAAATTATTAAATAAATTATAAAATTAAAAAATTGCTTCAAATAAATGTTTCCATACATTTGAAAAAGCAATATGGGCAATCCCCGATTATTAAAATCATACAAACAGACAAAATTGGTTAATTCGTTGTAGTTCTATAAATAGAACGAAAACAGCAACAGAAAACAAAGTTTCTTTGAAAACCGCCATACCAAGCATAGCTTTAACACATAATTGCATACGAAGTATGCAATGTGTAAAAGATTAAAATATGCAAAAAGAAGGCAATTGGGAAGAACTTTACAACAGGCATGACGTAGCTGAATGCGTTTACAACCATTTCAACAATCGTAGGAGTGCGAGTTCGACTCCCACTCCCGGGAGAAAAGGCTTTGAAGAGATTTACAAGGTATAATCGAAACAGCTGTCGTCTTGTCCGTCCTGATGTCACGTTGTTTAAATTTTTCCCAAATTATTAAATAAATTATAAAATTAAAAAATTGCTTCAAATAAATGTTTTCATACATTTGAAAAAGCAATATGGGCAATCCCCGATTATTAAAATCATACAAACAGACAAAATTGGTTAATTCGTTGTAGTTCTATAAATAGAACGAAAACAGCAACAGAAACCAAAGTTTCTTTGAAAACCGCCGTACCAAGCATAGCTTTAACACATAATTGCATACGAAGTATGCAATGTGTAAAAGATTAAAATATGCAAAAAGAAGGCAATTGGGAAGAACTTTACAACAGGCATGACGTAGCTGAATGCGTTTACAACCATTTCAACTATCGTAGGAGTGCGAGTTCGACTCCCACTCCCGGGAGAAAAGGCTTTGAAGAGATTTACAAGGTATAATCGAAACAGCTGTCGTCTTGTCCGTCCTGATGTCACGTTGTTTAAATTTTTCCCAAATTATTAAATAAATTATAAAATTAAAAAATTGCTTCAAATAAATGTTTTCATACATTTGAAAAAGCAATATGGGCAATCCCGGATTATTAAAATCATACAAACAGACAAAATTGGTTAATTCGTTGTAGTTCTATAAATAGAACGAAAACAGCAACAGAAACCAAAGTTTCTTTGAAAACCGCCGTACCAAGCATAGCTTTAACACATAATTGCATACGAAGTATGCAATGTGTAAAAGATTAAAATATGCCAAAAGAAGGCAATTGGGAAGAACTACAACAGGCATGACGTAGCTGAATGCGTTTACAACCATTTCAACTATCGTAGGAGTGCGAGTTCGACTCCCACTCCCGGGAGAAAAGGCTTTGAAGAGATTTACAAGGTATAATCGAAACAGCTGTCGTCTTGTCCGTCCTGATGTCACGTTGTTTAAATTTTTCCCAAATTATTAAATAAATTATAAAATTAAAAAATTGCTTCAAATAAATGTTTTCATACATTTGAAAAAGCAATATGGGCAATCCCCGATTATTAAAATCATACAAACAGACAAAATTGGTTAATTCGTTGTAGTTCTATAAATAGAACGAAAACAGCAACAGAAACCAAAGTTTCTTTGAAAACCGCCGTACCAAGCATAGCTTTAACACATAATTGCATACGAAGTATGCAATGTGTAAAAGATTAAAATATGCAAAAAGAAGGCAATTGGGAAGAACTTTACAACAGGCATGACGTAGCAGAATGCGTTTACAACCATTTCAACTATCGTAGGAGTGCGAGTTCGACTCCCACTCCCGGGAGAAAAGGCTTTGAAGAGATTTACAAGGTATAATCGAAACAGCTGTCGTCTTGTCCGTCATGATGTCACGTTGTTTAAATTTTTCCCAAATTATTAAATAAATTATAAAATTAAAAAATTGCTTCAAATAAATGTTTTCATACATTTGAAAAAGCAATATGGGCCATCCCCGATTATTAAAATCATACAAACAGACAAAATTGGTTAATTCGTTGTAGTTCTATAAATAGAACGAAAACAGCAACAGAAACCAAAGTTTTATTGAAAACCGCCGTACCAAGCATAGCTTTAACACATAATTGCATACGAAGTATGCAATGTGTAAAAGATTAAAATATGCAAAAAGAAGGCAATTGGGAAGAACTTTACAACAGGCATGACGTAGCTGAATGCGTTTACAACCATTTCAACTATCGTAGGAGTGCGAGTTCGACTCCCACTCCCGGGAGAAAAGGCTTTGAAGAGATTTACAAGGTATAATCGAAACAGCTGTCGTCTTGTCCGTCCTGATGTCACGTTGTTTAAATTTTTCCCAAATTATTAAATAAATTATAAAATTAAAAAATTGCTTCAAATAAATGTTTTCATACATTTGAAAAAGCAATATGGGCAATCGCCGATTATTAAAATCATACAAACAGACAAAATTGGTTAATTCGTTGTAGTTCTATAAATAGAACGAAAACAGCAACAGAAACCAAAGTTTCTTTGAAAACCGCCGTACCAAGCATAGCTTTAACACATAATTGCATACGAAGTATGCAATGTGTAAAAGATTAAAATATGCAAAAAGAAGGCAATTGGGAAGAACTTTACAACAGGCATGACGTAGCTGAATGCGTTTACAACCATTTCAACTATCGTAGGAGTGCGAGTTCGACTCCCACTCCCGGGAGAAAAGGCTTTGAAGAGATTTACAAGGTATAATCGAAACAGCTGTCGTCTTGTCCGTCCTGATGTCACGTTGTTTAAAGTTTTCCCAAATTATTAAATAAATTATAAAATTAAAAAATTGCTTCAAATAAATGTTTTCATACATTTGAAAAAGCAATATGGGCAATCCCGGATTATTAAAATCATACAAACAGACAAAATTGGTTAATTCGTTGTAGTTCTATAAATAGAACGAAAACAGCAACAGAAACCAAAGTTTCTTTGAAAACCGCCGTACCAAGCATAGCTTTAACACATAATTGCATACGAAGTATGCAATGTGTAAAAGATTAAAATATGCCAAAAGAAGGCAATTGGGAAGAACTACAACAGGCATGACGTAGCTGAATGCGTTTACAACCATTTCAACTATCGTAGGAGTGCGAGTTCGACTCCCACTCCCGGGAGAAAAGGCTTTGAAGAGATTTACAAGGTATAATCGAAACAGCTGTCGTCTTGTCCGTCCTGATGTCACGTTGTTTAAATTTTTCCCAAATTATTAAATAAATTATAAAATTAAAAAATTGCTTCAAATAAATGTTTTCATACATTTGAAAAAGCAATATGGGCAATCCCCGATTATTAAAATCATACAAACAGACAAAATTGGTTAATTCGTTGTAGTTCTATAAATAGAACGAAAACAGCAACAGAAACCAAAGTTTCTTTGAAAACCGCCGTACCAAGCATAGCTTTAACACATAATTGCATACGAAGTATGCAATGTGTAAAAGATTAAAATATGCAAAAAGAAGGCAATTGGGAAGAACTTTACAACAGGCATGACGTAGCAGAATGCGTTTACAACCATTTCAACTATCGTAGGAGTGCGAGTTCGACTCCCACTCCCGGGAGAAAAGGCTTTGAAGAGATTTACAAGGTATAATCGAAACAGCTGTCGTCTTGTCCGTCATGATGTCACGTTGTTTAAATTTTTCCCAAATTATTAAATAAATTATAAAATTAAAAAATTGCTTCAAATAAATGTTTTCATACATTTGAAAAAGCAATATGGGCCATCCCCGATTATTAAAATCATACAAACAGACAAAATTGGTTAATTCGTTGTAGTTCTATAAATAGAACGAAAACAGCAACAGAAACCAAAGTTTCATTGAAAACCGCCGTACCAAGCATAGCTTTAACACATAATTGCATACGAAGTATGCAATGTGTAAAAGATTAAAATATGCAAAAAGAAGGCAATTGGGAAGAACTTTACAACAGGCATGACGTAGCTGAATGCGTTTACAACCATTTCAACTATCGTAGGAGTGCGAGTTCGACTCCCACTCCCGGGAGAAAAGGCTTTGAAGAGATTTACAAGGTATAATCGAAACAGCTGTCGTCTTGTCCGTCCTGATGTCACGTTGTTTAAATTTTTCCCAAATTATTAAATAAATTATAAAATTAAAAAATTGCTTCAAATAAATGTTTTCATACATTTGAAAAAGCAATATGGGCAATCCCCGATTATTAAAATCATACAAACAGACAAAATTGGTTAATTCGTTGTAGTTCTATAAATAGAACGAAAACAGCAACAGAAACCAAAGTTTCTTTGAAAACCGCCGTACCAAGCATAGCTTTAACACATAATTGCATACGAAGTATGCAATGTGTAAAAGATTAAAATATGCAAAAAGAAGGCAATTGGGAAGAACTTTACAACAGGCATGACGTAGCTGAATGCGTTTACAACCATTTCAACTATCGTAGGAGTGCGAGTTCGACTCCCACTCCCGGGAGAAAAGGCTTTGAAGAGATTTACAAGGTATAATCGAAACAGCTGTCGTCTTGTCCGTCCTGATGTCACGTTGTTTAAAGTTTTCCCAAATTATTAAATAAATTATAAAATTAAAAAATTGCTTCAAATAAATGTTTTCATACATTTGAAAAAGCAATATGGGCAATCCCCGATTATTAAAATCATACAAACAGACAAAATTGGTTAATTCGTTGTAGTTCTATAAATAGAACGAAAACAGCAACAGAAACCAAAGTTTCTTTGAAAATCGCCGTACCAAGCATAGCTTTAACACATAATTGCATACGAAGTATGCAATGTGTAAAAGATTAAAATATGCAAAAAGAAGGCAATTGGGAAGAACTTTACAACAGGCATGACGTAGCTGAATGCGTTTACAACCATTTCAACTATCGTAGGAGTGCGAGTTCGACTCCCACTCCCGGGAGAAAAGGCTTTGAAGAGATTTACAAGGTATAATCGAAACAGCTGTCGTCTTGTCCGTCCTGATGTCACGTTGTTTAAATTTTTCCCAAATTATTAAATAAATTATAAAATTAAAAAATTGCTTCAAATAAATGTTTTCATACATTTGAAAAAGCAATATGGGCAATCCCCGATTATTAAAATCATACAAACAGACAAAATTGGTTAATTCGTTGTAGTTCTATAAATAGAACGAAAACAGCAACAGAAACCAAAGTTTCTTTGAAAACCGCCGTACCAAGCATAGGTTTAACACATAATTGCATACGAAGTATGCAATGTGTAAAAGATTAAAATATGCAAAAAGAAGGCAATTGGGAAGAACTACAACAGGCATGACGTAGCTGAATGCGTTTACAACCATTTCAACTATCGTAGGAGTGCGAGTTCGACTCCCACTCCCGGGAGAAAAGGCTTTGAAGAGATTTACAAGGTATAATCGAAACAGCTGTCGTCTTGTCCGTCCTGATGTCACGTTGTTTAAATTTTTCCCAAATTATTAAATAAATTATAAAATTAAAAAATTGCTTCAAATAAATGTTTTCATACATTTGAAAAAGCAATATGGGCAATCCCCGATTATTAAAATCATACAAACAGACAAAATTGGTTAATTCGTTGTAGTTCTATAAATAGAACGAAAACAGCAACAGAAACCAAAGTTTCTTTGAAAACCGCCGTACCAAGCATAGCTTTAACACATAATTGCATACGAAGTATGCAATGTGTAAAAGATTAAAATATGCAAAAAGAAGGCAATTGGGAAGAACTTTACAACAGGCATGACGTAGCTGAATGCGTTTACAACCATTTCAACTATCGTAGGAGTGCGAGTTCGACTCCCACTCCCGGGAGAAAAGGCTTTGAAGAGATTTACAAGGTATAATCGAAACAGCTGTCGTCTTGTCCGTCCTGATGTCACGTTGTTTAAATTTTTCCCAAATTATTAAATAAATTATAAAATTAAAAAATTGCTTCAAATAAATGTTTTCATACATTTGAAAAAGCAATATGGGCAATCCCCGATTATTAAAATCATACAAACAGACAAAATTGGTTAATTCGTTGTAGTTCTATAAATAGAACGAAAACAGCAACAGAAACCAAAGTTTCTTTGAAAACCGCCGTACCAAGCATAGCTTTAACACATAATTGCATACGAAGTATGCAATGTGTAAAAGATTAAAATATGCAAAAAGAAGGCAATTGGGAAGAACTTTACAACAGGCATGACGTAGCTGAATGCGTTTACAACCATTTCAACTATCGTAGGAGTGCGAGTTCGACTCCCACTCCCGGGAGAAAAGGCTTTGAAGAGATTTACAAGGTATAATCGAAACAGCTGTCGTCTTGTCCGTCCTGATGTCACGTTGTTTAAATTTTTCCCAAATTATTAAATAAATTATAAAATTAAAAAATTGCTTCAAATAAATGTTTTCATACATTTGAAAAAGCAATATGGGCAATCCCCGATTATTAAAATCATACAAACAGAGAAAATTGGTTAATTCGTTGTAGTTCTATAAATAGAACGAAAACAGCAACAGAAATCAAAGTTTCTTTGAAAACCGCCGTACCAAGCATAGCTTTAACACATAATTGCATACGAAGTATGCAATGTGTAAAAGATTAAAATATGCAAAAAGAAGGCAATTGGGAAGAACTTTACAACAGGCATGACGTAGCTGAATGCGTTTACAACCATTTCAACTATCGTAGGAGTGCGAGTTCGACTCCCACTCCCGGGAGAAAAGGCTTTGAAGAGATTTACAAGGTATAATCGAAACAGCTGTCGTCTTGTCCGTCCTGATGTCACGTTGTTTAAATTTTTCCCAAATTATTAAATAAATTATAAAATTAAAAAATTGCTTCAAATAAATGTTTTCATACATTTGAAAAAGCAATATGGGCAATCCCCGATTATTAAAATCATACAAACAGACAAAATTGGTTAATTCGTTGTAGTTCTATAAATAGAACGAAAACAGCAACAGAAACCAAAGTTTCTTTGAAAACCGCCGTACCAAGCATAGCTTTAACACATAATTGCATACGAAGTATGCAATGTGTAAAAGATTAAAATATGCAAAAAGAAGGCAATTGGGAAGAACTTTACAACAGGCATGACGTAGCTGAATGCGTTTACAACCATTTCAACTATCGTAGGAGTGCGAGTTCGACTCCCACTCCCGGGAGAAAAGGCTTTGAAGAGATTTACAAGGTATAATCGAAACAGCTGCCGTCTTGTCCGTCCTGATGTCACGTTGTTTAAATTTTTCCCAAATTATTAAATAAATTATAAAATTAAAAAATTGCTTCAAATAAATGTTTTCATACATTTGAAAAAGCAATATGGGCAATCCCCGATTATTAAAATCATACAAACAGACAAAATTGGTTAATTCGTTGTAGTTCTATAAATAGAACGAAAACAGCAACAGAAACCAAAGTTTCTTTGAAACCGCCGTACCAAGCATAGCTTTAACACATAATTGCATACGAAGTATGCAATGTGTAAAAGATTAAAATATGCAAAAAGAAGGCAATTGGGAAGAACTTTACAACAGGCATGACGTAGCTGAATGCGTTTACAACCATTTCAGCTATCGTAGGAGTGCGAGTTCGACTCCCACTCCCGGGAGAAAAGGCTTTGAAGAGATTTACAAGGTATAATCGAAACAGCTGTCGTCTTGTCCGTCCTGATGTCACGTTGTTTAAATTTTTCCCAAATTATTAAATAAATTATAAAATTAAAAAATTGCTTCAAATAAATGTTTTCATACATTTGAAAAAGCAATATGGGCAATCCCCGATTATTAAAATCATACAAACAGACAAAATTGGTTAATTCGTTGTAGTTCTATAAATAGAACGAAAACAGCAACAGAAACCAAAGTTTCTTTGAAAACCGCCGTACCAAGCATAGCTTTAACACATAATTGCATACGAAGTATGCAATGTGTAAAAGATTAAAATATGCAAAAAGAAGGCAATTGGGAAGAACTTTACAACAGGCATGACGTAGCTGAATGCGTTTACAACCATTTCAACTATCGTAGGAGTGCGAGTTCGACTCCCACTCCCGGTAGAAAAGGCTTTGAAGAGATTTACAAGGTATAATCGAAACAGCTGTCGTCTTGTCCGTCCTGATGTCACGTTGTTTAAGTTTTTCCCAAATTATTAAATAAATTATAAAACTAGTTTTAAATTGGGAATCTTGCAATCGATTTTTAATTAACTTCCTGGACATCTAGAGACTTGAAGCCTGAAATATAACTAGTTTAAAACTCGGTGACAGTGCAATGTTTGATCAAAAAAGTTGAGCTACGTAACGCACAAGTCGAACTATTTAGAAGATTAGGCCATACTTTATGGCTAGCCTCCTGAGTGTTGTAGGCGTTGTAGAATTCCACCTCGTTGAAAGTCCAACTCAATGCACGTCCTTGCATACTTTTAGGCGTACGCGACTTTCACCACGATTTTTTTAGACTTTCAGGCGTATGCGATTTTTACCGCGTATGCGAATTCACCGCGACTTAAATTACTAATCAAAGTTGCAATGCCGTTTTGTAGGCAGTACTAAAAATTTGAAAATAAAAAGATGATAAAAAAGTTTTAAGGACTACCTTTATATAAATGGACAAAAAAATAGAAGGCAATTTTTCCTTTAATACAGACATAGTCGGGTTGAATTTTGATTAAAAAACTTTAACAATAGCTCTTGTAAAAGAATTTTGGGATTTAAAATTATAAAGGAAGAGCGCTTGTTTAAATTTTAAATAATCAATTAGTTAATCCCAAGTACATGGCTTGCCTTAAATTGAAAGATTGCGCTCCACCTTTATAGTTTTAAATCCCAAAATTCTTTTACAAGAGCTATTGTTAAAGTTTTTTTAGTCAAAATTCAACAAGACTATGTCTGTATTAAAGGAAAAATTGCCTTCTATTTTTTGGTCCATTTATATAAAGATAGTCCTTAAAATTTTTTTATCATCTTTTTATTTATATTTTTGTTTAAGGAGCTCCATACCAAAACGTTATAATTACATTTGCAAAGTTTGTACAACGTCTTAGATCAAATTCGAAATTTTAATGAAAAATCTAAGTAAGTTAGACCAGTTTGCTATATTTCCACTCACTGCTTGACTATTAACGCATTTTTGCACTACCCCCAACACTGGATGCATAGACTGAGTTGAAAAAAATACAAGTTGGTCGAATTTCGACCACAGGCGATACTAGTTATTAGCCGTGTTTTTTTTTACACGCGTATACGTTTCGTTTGCGCGTGAAAAAAACGCCTATCCTCACTTAGATAATGCTTAGGAGACCCATCTAGCGGCTCTGGTTAAACAAATAGCTACAGCAACAGGGTGTACCGAAAAGTGGAGACACAACGCTCTGATGGCCATAGGATATAACATATAGCTGAATCAGTTGCGATGAATTGTGGACACACATAAAATACATAGAATTAGTGTAGAGGGTGAAACAAAGACACATATTTCAGTTACATCCGAGTATAATGCGTATTGAAATTTAAGCCCCCATTACTGATACTTAGCATATACTTGACTTGACTTGGCGTAAACTTGGCAACTTGCCACGATTATACTCCACTTGGCGCATAAAATCTGGCATCATAATCAGTGTTGAAATTTATTTTTAAATAAATGTCAATTTGTATGACAAAATGTCAAAATGAAATGGAAACAAACAAATGGCATCTCAAAATGTAAACGTCACTTAGAACTTACATAGAAAATCAAAATTCAACAGACTTCTAAGTCAAGTTAAGTGTTGCTAAGTTTTGAGTAATCAGTAACATGCAATGTTCATTTAACAGAACTGTAAGTGACAGTTCTCAAGCCAAGTCAAGTCTATGCTGAGTATCAGTAATGGGGCCTTTAGTAGGACAAAACTTATGCGCAACAATTCCAGAGGTGTATTTAAAGTTTGTCGCTTAGCAGTCCATATCAAGTTTAAGCGTAAACGGATATACGCGTGTTAAAAAACACGGCTATTATTATTATATCAAAATAAAAGTGCCCCTAGTGTAAAAATTGGGGGAACTCCTGGGTAAAAGTGTAGGACAGGGGTCGACTGCTGATACGCGTCCACAAATATCGCGAGAGGTGTTAAAAGACGCGTATAAAATTATCTCTGAGATATTTGCGGTTGAAGTTGGAAATTTTCATGTGGTTGTTGTAATGATGTTGTGCACTGAAAACAAATTTTGTGTACAAAGGGATTTTGCCCGCATTTTGATCCCACCCCATCGGTGGATCGGGCAGGATAAGTTTTTATTAACGCGGCCGAAGGCCGCCAACGCAAAAACATTGTCTGCGCAAAAATACTATGGATACCACCCCCGATTTCGGATGGACCCGGGGTAATTTTTCGGTTTCTCGTTCATGTCTTTTAAGACTTGAAATTTTTATTTTCCGCCATCGGATTATTAATACTGATGTCAAGACGCGTCGTTTGAAACCTCTCCCGACATTTTGGACGCGTATTAGCAGTCGACCCCTGCTCAAGACTATTACCAACTCCTGTTTACCTTTTGCATTGGTGAATTACCTACTAGCGATTTGATGTATTACTTTTTGACATTTCTCGCGGTATTGAAACTTCTTTATACGTTTGTTTTCTCTGGTTTTAACCTACTTATATAAATTTATTCTAACTTCCCATTGTTTTAATAGATTTAAAACAACTTTGAACCTTCGACTTCATATGCGTACACATACCGGTGAAAGACCATACACATGCAAATACTGTACAAAGTCGTTTGCTCAATTAGGTGGACTGAATTGTCATTTACGTAAACATCTGGGTGAAAATATTCATAGATGCGAGTTGTGCCCCCTAGCTTTTCCTTTAGCATCGGAGCTACGTTTACATTTAACTACGCATAAAAACGAAGATCCAGAGACGAGTCAGCGAAATATGGAGGCCTTAGAGGAAGAAGAAGCTAAACTAAAACAGCAAGCATCGAAGACCAAATTTAGAACGTAAGTTTGTCAATATATTGATGCCTTGTTATCTACATACATACATATACAGCTGAATTCAGTAAGCCGTCCCTAGTCACTATACGACATTTTGGGCTGAAAATAAGTTTTGACACATTTTGCTCTTCTGGTGACAGCACGGGACAGCTGATTGTATACTTTTTTATTTGATTTGATACATCAACTTCCGGCGCAGTATGATTTTGACATCGTATTTACAAAAACAACGTACATGGAACCTTTATTTATGTTTGTACGTATGTCACCATGCTGCCACCTTGTATAGTTCCGTCATGGCTCTTCTGTAAAGACTTGGTTTCCTCGAAAGCGGTGCCGCTATTTAGCGGCCGTTACATAACGGTAGAATATGTTGTCAAAATGTTTGCAGTGTAAAAGTAATTATGTGTAAAATAAGAAGACGGTGAAGTTCACCGTAACGTAATATAGCAGCAGGCATAAAATATTACGGCCGTCATGACGGTAGAAACTCGTTCATCACAGTTTTTTGCCACCGCTATTGTCAAAGCGGTATTTATAAAATAAACAACATTTTTGAATTTAAATTTTTTTGAACATGTTTTATTTTTGTATGTGCAGTTAAAAAAATAAGTGGAAAAACTAAAAAAAAAGGAAAAAGTTAAATAAAATTTTGTGGATCGTCTGCCGCAAGTGTTCGTAGTTTCCAACAAAGCGGTGCCGCTGAAAACGGTGAGTATACCGGCCGTTTTTTAGCGGTCGTAATAAAGCGGCACCGCTTTCCGAGGAAACCAAGCCTTAAGCTTTCTCGGGGTCTCTCAAAACCGGTCACTAATTCGTGAGCTGGGCCGGGGCAGATCACAAATATTAAAATTGAAATAGAGTATGAAAATTATTTGCTAAGAACGTTTCATAGATAATTACTTCATTCTTAAAATTTTAAATTAGGAAATAAAAATTAAAAAACAAAAACCAAACAAAAAATGCAGTTTTATATTGTTAGTTCAATGTAAATTGTCTTTTTTGGTTTTAATGGTTGATAAGTTTTTTGTGACTTTCGCTTACTGAATATCAAAATCATGTCAAGTCACAAAAATTGTCTCTAACGCCCCGATTCTAGTGTGGTAACAACATTCTTCACCACGGTAACGAAATCATGTGGCAACTTTTACACCCTTTTGGTATTCTACCCGCGAAAGTAGCCGGATAATTTTTTACCCACAAAAGTAAATAAATAACCACACAACAGCTGTTGTTTAGAAAAAGGCAAAACGGAAAGATAAATAATTGTAAGCGCAAATAAATAATAAGTAATAATAGTAAAAAAGTGTTGCCTCTTGCTATACATATTTGTTTACATTACGTACTTTCACAGAATAAATTACAATATACCATGTGGGAACTTATCATGCATACCCTGCAAAAATTGTTGGATTACGTGTTCCATTTTCTTCATGTTGGAGTACTCTAACAATACTCCTTTGCAATGCGTTTGCAGACCACCATCAGCCGATCATTGCTCGTTTTTTAACGACAGTGATCACGACACGATGACGATCGAACAGAGTTCCCAAAAGTAAAATATCGCATGCAAATAACTAATAATAAAATTTTACTTTGGCAACTCTGATAAAATGCAACAGCGCACTGGTTTTATGTATACATACTATAGTATGTATAGAGAAATATTAGTTTCTTTATTCACGCAAATGCTAAATAACATAAGAATATTCGTAGTATAAAATATAAAAGTTGTATTGTCCCTCTTCATTTACTTTCATTTTAAATTAAATTCACTTCGATAATTCTTTCCGACACAATTCCTCTTTAGTACTTTGGCATATGATCCTCTGTGGGTGCTCCATGGAGTACTACAGTGAAAGTACTTTGGAAAGTACTCTCACGTATGTACTCTATGGAATACTCACAAACAAAGCGAGAGTGGGATCACCTACTACTCTCCTAGGACATCGCAATGTTAATTGGAGCACATTTTTTGTATGAATACAGATTAGATTTGGAGCAGTCCTATACTTCCAAAGGTATATTCCTTACATTATTTATAGAGTACTCGCGTTTTTTGAAGGGTATACACATCGTCCCGTTTATTCGTTAACCTCGTATCTACAAGTGAGACATTTTCGGTAAAGCGAACACGGTTGCCATGTTTTCATTTGGGACCAAAATTCATCGAAAAAAGGACCAAATTTTTGTTTTATTTTATTAGTATAAAATACAAAATTTTAGGATATTTCCATTTAAAATTTTACTAAACATAGTGAAGACTTTCCTTTAATTCAAGCTGAACAAACAAATATATGTGCATGCAACCAAAAATGGTACTATATTTTGACATGGGATAAGTCTATGTCTTTCACCAACCAAACGTTATGAACCTAATTTTGGTCACAAAGATCTTGGTTCTAGCATTATGTTGTTGATTGCAATGAGATAAAATGTATAATGCAGTTAGGTTTTAGTAAGAAACGGTTCACAATTTTCGTTCTGGTGTTGGCGAACTATGTATGTATGTGGAAAACTCAGTAAATCATAAACGAAACTAGGCAATTTTGTTAGTGTTATTTTTATATTTATATAAACTTCATATCAGAGCCTAGATTCAGTAAGTGTGAGTTTTGATCCCAGGCCTCAGGGGTTCTGCTGGCATCTACGAGAATAATTTTATACAAAACATTTCTTCCGAAATCAAATCTCTTCTGCATTTGCTTCCTTCTGTCTTCGAGTTAAAATATTTCTTGTGCCAAGGTACTTAGTTTTCAATTACCTAGCGTGGCTTAACACCACAATAGTCCTGGAATTTCTGGAACTCATTGAGCTGTGAGAAAGATTTAAATATCAACGTGCCAAACGAGAATTAATGCATAGAATTTCTTTGTATAAGTTTTGAAAGTGTTAGGCTGACGGCAGAGTGCGTGGCTTAACACTACAATAGTCCTGGAATTGCTGGAACTCATTGAGCTGTGAGAAAGATTTAAATATCAACGTGCCAAACGAGAAGTAATGCAAAAAATTTCTTTGTATTAGTCTCGAAAGTGTTAGGCTGACGGCAGAGTGCTCGCTTTAAGCTATGCGCTAGGCGAGAAGCAATTTTTATTTTCATATATTTTACCTAGTGTTGTATAACCGATCGAAATATCTAGCCGTTATTAATATTATTATAAAACAAGAGTTTTTTTGATAATCGGTTATTTCATCAACAATTAACGACAATGTGTTTGCCAACACTTTTCTTTTTAATGCCCGGCATAAATTATATCCTAGGTGAAATGTTATCGTTCTGGTATATTTTATTGACTAAGCAATATTTTATGGTGAGAGTTCCATTGAAGTAAATTCAAAGTTATATGGGGGCTAACGCAAGTGTGGCGAATTTCTGGGTAATATTGTGAATTTTTACCTGAGTGAAAAAGAAAGAAAAGTACCAATCGTGGTTACTGCCTAAAAAGGACCAAAATTGAATAAATGGTGCCAGCGGACCAAATGGGGTTGGAAGGGACCATTTTTGGTCCAAATGGACCAAAGTGGCAACCGTGAAAGCGAAAAAAACTACCTTTCAAATTTCTCCACAGACACTGGTGCGTTTTTCACAGCGTTACCACTTGGGCCAGAATCGCGGATAAAATAACTGGTAATGATATTTGGTTACATACTGTTCTGGGTACTATTTTACCGGTAACGCTCAGAATCGGGGCGTAATGGAAAATCTCAAGTTTAAAGACTTGAAATGAGACTGTATTACAGAATTCAGATGTTAACGTATATAGTGGGGTCGTGTTATCGCAAACGCAACATCGCATATATTTCTAATATCAGAGAACGTTGGTTAGTCTCTGTACTTATATGACAGAGACTAACCAACAACGAACGTGAGAAAAAGTTATCAAATCGCTGGTAGACAAATTGCCATATTATAAATAAATAAGTAATAGCAAAAACCAGTATTTTATTTAAATTAAAAGAAGTTAGTCTCAAAACATAATTTATAAAGGGATGACGGAAAATCGTTCCAATACACATCAAAGTTTAGGTGTGATTATTAAAATAGTTAAATTGTGATTAATCTATCTATAAATTTTATAAAATAAAGTCGCTAATGCCATGTATGCACATAACTTCACACAGAATACTCCGATTTTAAAACGGTTTTTTGCATTTGAAAGCTTAGCTATGTGAGATGGTACAGTTAATATAATTTGAAGATATATATTATAGGGGCGTGGCAAATTGCCAAAATGTAGCAAAAAATCATAAAATTTTTGTTTACACAGCTATAACTCATAAACGGATGGATGGATTTCAAAAATTCTACTTTTCACTAAAACTTTGAAATATTTACCTTCGATCTGCATCAAAAAAAAAAAATACTTAATTCCTTTCTTATATCAGCCAAATTGTTTAAACAAAAGTAACATTTTTATCAAAAAATGCGTATGTGTGTTTGTTCGCTGGGAACTGTCCGCGCTAATTGCTTTTGAGTGAGGCTTGATGCGACACATACATACGTACATATATAGCATTCGCTGCGTTATTTAACTTCGGGCGTAGGTTTATAGGTATGCATGGATGTACATCACTACATAGTATAAAACAGAGCAGGCCACACAAATACAAAAACAATTGCATAAGTGTGTGTAAAAATTGAGTGACATCTCCCCACAGTGTGCTAAAAGAAAATTTGGACTGTGAAGTTCGAAATTAAAAAGGATCCTGGTTATTTGATTTCAAGCTAATCCTAACAATATTTACTTATATTCACATAACTAAGAACGCGGAGGTCGAGCTAGTCAGATAAATTAATTTAATTTAATTAATTTATAAAAGAAGGTATGGTGTTTTTTAATGCAAAATTGTCTTAAAAAAATCACTTTTTCATTAAGAAAGAACTATAAAACAAAGTAAATGTAAAGATAGAAATATATATTTTCAAAACATAAAGTTATTCAATAAAACAAAAAAAAGGTATAAAAATTAATAAAACTGAGTAGAACGTATAAAAAGTTACTTATATTAAATTGTCAATATTTATTAATAATTAATTAATAATTATTAATTATTAATATTTAAATTGTCAATATTAATATGTATGTTCAAAGGAACCTAATAATACTAACTAAAACGTATTAAAAGTCACTTTAACATTGCAGCATATTGTTTTTATTATGTGCCCAAAAAGTAGCATAGACTTCTCCTTTTGCATTCACTGTTGATTTTAGTGAGTGACAAGCGAAAGCAAACGATCGTGATCGCACATCGTTAGTGTCTGTGTGAAAATACGAACTCAAATTGCACAATGTGCAACTTTTGGCCGGCTCTGGTATAAAACAAAGTCGCTTTTTCTGTCCCTATGTCCCTTTGAATGCTTAAACCTTTAAAAATACGCAACAGATTTTGATGCGCTTTTTTTTAATAGATAAAGAGTGATTGAAGAGGAAGTAACGGATGAACATATTTGGCTGAAAATTGGTGGAGGGGTAGCTTAGAACCAGGAGACAGGCATAGGCAAATTTTTATCCCGTTCTGGATTGGGTCTTGAGATCAAAACGTGGACGTGGGTAATCCTGGGATATGTTTGTACAATATGGGTATCGAATGAGTACTTTGATACGGGGTATTTTTCGTACCCGCGGGTAACTAGGGTCTCGAGATATAAGCGAAAACGTGGACGCAGGTACCCCTAGAATGTGTTTATAGAATATGGAAAACGAATGAAAGCTGTTGATGAGTGCTTTAGTACAGGGTAGTTTTCATACCTATTGGTGGCTAGGGTTTCGAGATTGAGGCCAAAACGTGGACCCGGGTACCCCTAGAAAGTGTTTATACAATATGGATAACAAATGAAAGCTGTTGATGAGTGCTTTACTACAGGGTAGTTTTCATACCTATTTGTGAAGGGTCTCGAAATATAGGCCAAAACGTGCATCAGGGTAACACTAGGATGTGTTTTTACATTATGGGTATCAAATTGAAGCTGTTGATGAGTGCTTTAGTACAGAGTAATTTTTATACCGCTGGGTGACTAGGGTCTAAAGATATGGGCAAAACCTGGAACCGGATACCCCTAGAATGTGTGTGTAATATGGATATCAAATGAAAGTTGTTGCTGAGAGCGTTAAAGTAATTTTCATTGTGATATTCGATTTAGTTGCATTAACCTGGCAAAACTGATAAATGTGCATGTGAAACCGAAATAAAGACATGAATTAATAATACCCACATAACTATTTACATATGTACGTCCTATTCGATTTGCCTGGCAATAAGGGATGTAGAAGAATGGGAAAAACTTTAGAGAAGAGAAAAGAGAGAAGGAGACTGAGAAAGAGATAGAGTGAGACGAAAATAGAGATAGATGTAGCGAAAATACGGAGGGAGTAGTGAATAAAAGGATTAAGAAAAAGTGAGGAGGGGGCAGAGCTAGACCGAAAAAGCTTATTAAAATGTATGGAGATAGACCAAATTTAGGGCAGAACAACGTCTGACGGGTCTGCTAGTATCTATATAAAAATAATAAAAAAATAAAATCGTTCGTTATTCTCTAAAACTCTACGTTCTCCACATACGAGTATGTATATACTTTTTACGAGATATATACATGCATCAAGTTGTAGATATAGTCGAGTATATAAAATCTGCATTTTTATAATTACCAATAGCCCCTTAAAACTCTGAATTAAGAGGCTAAAAGCCCCTTTTTCATATATTGAGGCAAATAAATATTAGCTTAAAAGTTTTTTTATGTTTAGTCTGCGAACAAAGCTTGTATATGATCGGAAAGTGGAAATTTGTTCCCTTTGAACGGTGTACAAATTTTTAATTTGTCTTTAGAAATGTCAGAGAAATTTTAGAATATACATTGAAAACCTAAAATATATGTGCACCGAAAATTTCAATATTAACTTCATATTTAATAACGGTTTTCTTAACTATTTTGCAAGGCGAATTCGGTACCAGTAGTGGAATTAACTAACTTATAGCGATGCGATTTGTCGAGATTTTAATTGACGATTTTGTCGCTTGCCTAATCGATTGTACTATTCACTAACTTAGTTTTAACGACTCGAAATAAATGACATTTAAATTTCGTCTTAATAGCAGAAAGGTGTCAGCACAGCTTAACGAAACCTAAAAAATGCGAAAAGCACAAAAGGAATGCCAAAAATAAATTAATTCCGTATACCAACTGCTTTTAGAAGTCATTATTGTGCAAGTTTTTACATATCCATCAAGTTGAGAAATAATATCATGAGCCAAGTCTCGGGTTAGTCGGTACAGCTTTCGAAAGTCCGTTGCATTCAAGTGGAATGGGTTATCTACTTCTCTCGGAAGGTATCTGTCCACTGGCGATCGACTTAGTAATTCGTCATCTTGTGATAAAACGTACGCCAAGTACCCAAATGTCATGTGATTTATAAAGCAGCCTTTCGTGTTTGAAAGTATTTAATTAAAGTTCCGATTTTCTTTTTTAACTAAAATTGTCAGAAATATTAATTTCGTGATTTTTAACGCAGCCAATTTACTTACCGTTTATTTAACAACACAGCTGATCGTCGATAAACAAATATCGATACAAAATAGTTACTGAATAACGAAATCGTTATAGTTAACGATTCGCAAAAAAGCGATGGCAAATGTGGTAAAAAATTTAGTGAATTCCACTATAGGTGTTGTTATCCCAACAGCTGACTCCTTCTTGATTATTTTCCATGCAAAGCCTTGTACAACAATATGTCATTTAATCGAAATCAATAAAAATTTTCTTTTGATTTGACATTCTTCTGCACGGCGAATTGGTGGAATTCGTTTTGACATCGCCTATTATAGATTCGCCTTGACTATTTTGTTTACAGAGGAATATTCGTTAAGAAGTCGTAGTCAACTTTGTGTTCAAAAGCCTACAGTAGAAACAAATCTATTAAACGTATGATGTATTTCACTTTGACCCCGTCTTAACCTCAAATATTTGTACTACATCGAGCAATTTCAAAATATAAAGATAAAAGCACTGCTTTTTTATTGTATTTTTATAAGAAAATGTTGACTACAAAAAAGATATTTTAGGTTCACACCTCATCAAAAAAAGAATTTACGAGGAACTCCTCCTAAATAATCGAATATTTAACAATTAGAGTTTTTTTGCAACCATAAAGTTATGCTTAAAGTAAGCTATTGCGCTGGCTTGCTTCACATGCCCCCAACATGTGCCATACATGAAAGTCCTGTTTCCCATGATTATGGAATTTGTGCGATATGATATCCAGAAATAGCAGACATAGTGTCAGCAGAAAATGCGTTGCGGTTGCAGGAGTCATTGTTGACTTCTGCTGTGTTAACTTATACATTGGTTTAAAAAATATATAGTCGAGAAACGGTTACTCAAAATGAAAACTTCTAGGAACGCTCATAATTTAGGAATCCGATATGAGTCCGAAATGTTCGAAAAATATGATGATGTAGGATCCTTTTATGACTCAAATCATTGTGAACACATACAAGTGAAATTTCCACAAGACAGGTACTCGTTACCTAATCGATTACTTAATCGTCACCCATAACTTGGTCACCAATTATGGTCTTAATCACTTTTACATTGATGTCGTGAAAAAAGTAACGCACGCGCTCTCTCAAAATAGTGTACGTGTGACTCGCTTTCTCGCTCTTACCAATTACGTTTTCGACATTCCTTCTCGCTCGATGTTATTTACATTTTGAAGTTACTTCTACAGGTATGTTTTCGTTATCGCTCACCAAAACATATGCAACAACAACAACACGGGTAACGGACTTGCCGGTTACCCGTACCGGTTACCTTCTGTCAAATCGCTTTTTCCATGAATGAAACGCGTCCTTTATGTTCAGATAATATTTAATTATAAATAATTCATATATACAATGTTTTTTACAATTTAAATTATTCCCCTATTACTCTAGTGAACTTTACATATGTGTATATTGATATGCACAAGCTAATTAAGTACATTAACGTCCATTTATAGCTGTGCCCTTTCTGACACTTTCGAAGCTCAGTGATGTTGCCCAATTTTTCCTGCGCTGGTGGTGTTGTTCAACATCAGTTTGCTGAACCATATGAGTTTTTTAGGCATAATACCGGAAGCCCCAATTCGTGCTATCAAAGTCGATTTACAGGTGATATTGAGCCTTTGGTCTTGACCCTTTCCCATAGTATGCTTGTTAGCGCCTTATATGTGGTACTAAGAAGGCGGAGGGATAGTTGTCGCAGTTTCTTATAATTTGAGCAAATTTATGTTCTTCCTTCAGCCACAGCTGGAATATTTGGAATATTGCTATGCGCACATCGTCAAAATCAAATTACCTAGAATGAGAAAGAAACTAATATCAGTAAGGATAGATAAAAGTTTTTAATATGTTTAACCCGAAAAGTTTTATATAAACAGGGTTGCTAAAACTGCTTTCCCCGAGTAACCCGGGAACGAATTGATATGACTACGCCTATCCTTCTTTAGCAGCAGGGTCTAGCACCAGTTCCCTGTTGGACAGGAAAATAAACGTTTGGTTGTCTCCAAGTTGATCATATGCTATTACAGAATATACTCGTGTGCTGCATCCGACCAGTACATCCAATTTTCCCAGATTTTCTGGGCTCAGCAAGGGTATCCTCCTGAATGGTGCATTTGTTGCACGCTGCTGCCTGGCCGCTCACCCAACAACACCAGTCACGACGGAACTTGCCTTGGGACACCCAAGGCCACTCACGCTTCTCATGGCTACAGCGGGTTAGGAGGCTTAGAGTATACCCGCGGTAGGTATGCCTGTCGTTAGAGGCGATTAAAATACCAAATTGATTCAAGGGGTTGTGTAGCGCAACCCTTTCAATGGGCTGCCAGCATATAGCTTCTCCAACCCAATTGTTAACCTCACCTACCCTTGGCGAATCCTGTTTCTTTAACAGCCGAGGCTCTGGTGACCCCATGCTCCTTATGGATCTACATTTGAAGGCGCTTAGTTCGCTGACATCGCTTACTTAACCGGTTGATTCTAAAGTGAAAAACAAAATATAGGTTAGGTTGAACTAGCCGGTTCATGAGGACCTCACATATACTGAATGAGTCCATCGTGTTACCAGAAGTTTGTTTTAACCACCAAGCTTAAAACCCTATCAACAACCAGGACCTATGTTATAAAATAACTCCGCCCTCTTGACAAATACTAGAAGCTTCCTAGGATTTAAGCCACTTGCTGCTTCTAGATCTGACAACTGTATTACACCTAATAGCTGGAGTCTTAGCCTGGCAAGCGCAGGACACGAGCACAGAATGTGCTCGATCGTTTCCTCCTCCAACCCGCACTTCCTACATCTGCTATCACTGACCAAGCCTAATTTAAAGGCATGGGACGCCAGAAGGCAGTGTCCAGTCAGAATACCCGTTATGAGTCTACAGTCCTCTCTTTTTAATGATAATGAACATATAAGAATCAGTGTTTTTGAATAACATATTTAAAGTAATCTCTTACAACCTGATCGGTGGCTACAACCCCATGTAGGTAGTGCGGTGTTCCACCTTATATAAACGTAGGTGCTGTATGTGCTCAACCGTGCAAATTGACATTAGCAGTAACATTATTTACATAAACATTGCTTGGTATTTGTGCAGGCATCAATATAGCATACATTGGTCCAGTTCGGTGTGCACGAGCCACTGGTACAAACACTTTTGAATGCATAACTTTAATATAGATTGGATGTCCAGCAGTGCTCCGGTTGTGCCAATATGTAATGGGCTGCTCCGTCTCTTGGTACGGCTGTATAAGTATGGGCGTGTGCAATGTATTACTAGTCTGCTCAAGATCGTATGGTACATAGTTGACTCGAAGACGCCAGAGGGCATTGGTCTTCGGACCCAGAGCCAAAATATCAGTACCTCTAAAAGCACATCCGTTATAAGTTAGTGCGCTAAGCTGAACCTTGGCGCTGATACTACAATGAAACAATTGCCATACTTAGTCAGACAGTCAGGCCCCACTAAAGGCAATTGCGGCGTTCGAAATAAAGTCAGCACTGGTCCTTAAGTGCGTAGAAAATCTGAATCAATTAGGAGCACACAACGCACACAACGTAGTACTGAGCAGGCGGACTCAGTGTTTAGTTTGTTGCGTCCCTCCCACAAATTGACATCCTCTCCAGCAGATCCTTGCAGGGTCTGCGCTATACTCTCCTCCTCCGGGAAGGTATCGAACCCAATCCGGGTCCTTCTCCTGACCCCGGTCCTGAGAAATGGTTTTGCTGCGTTTGCTGGAAAAGAATCTTTCTAGGACGGTTATACTCTTGTCAGTGTGTCACGAGCAAGGGATCAACCATTTCACAGGTTGCTCTGGGCTAGATCCCAAAACCCGACGTCCTCGTAACTTTTATAAATCTTTGGTGGCTCCTTGTTCATGCAATCATTACATTATGAGGAAATACGGCACCTGAGAACACAGACGTATGAAGCAAAAAAACATAAGCAGGTCCTCATTGAACTCCACAAACAGGCGTCGGACCTCTATGCCAGGAATTGCCCGGTGAATCCTGTACTCAAAAAACAAAACTAGCAGAGGAGGAACGCACTCTCCCTAGGGAAACGCGAGTCACTCTAGCTCAACTTCGATCTGGATACTGTAACAGGTTAAACTCTTACTTATCCAGAATCAACCCCGACATACAATACATATGTCCTGCTTGTAAGGTGTCCCCACATGACATATCTTCAAATGTATTGTGGAACCAACGCCTCTAACACCCCTCTCATTATGGTCCACCCCTGTTGAAACAGAAAGTTTCCTTGGACATTGATGACAATTTGTGATCGGTTGCACCTATTGGATGTGGCGAAGCACTGCTATAACAACAACAGCAGGCGGACAACCCGGAAAGAGAGGCAGCAACTGGGCGGACAGTAGGGGTGAGATGTTGGCGGATCAGATAGAAGAAACGACGTTCTGCGCAATAAAGGGAGACGCCCCCACACGTATGGTAGGAACCTTTCACCGGATATATCAATCGTGAGCGCACAACTCGTAAACTGCGTCAATTGGCAGCCGATGGTTACATTTGCATCCGACCACCTGTCTATACTTATTTCGCTCGAGCGTACCGCCGACTTCATCGTCACAGAAAAACGCACTTTCATAAACTTTAAAAAAGTAAAATGGGACGAATACAAATCCTTTACAGACAACCGCTTTGCTGCCCTCCCTGTTCCGACTGATGCCCGCCAAGGGGAGCGTGATTTCCGCAAGGTCATTGAATCCGCCTCGGCTCGCTTCATTCCCGCCAGTAGAATTCCCGAAATTCGGTCCACGTTCCGGCGGAGACGCCAAATTTAGCGAGAGAACGTGACCTTATAAGACAGCTCGACCCCAGCGACCCCCAAATAAGGGATATAAACCAACGCTTCAGGTTGCTTGTGGATGAACACAAGCGGGCGAAATGGGAAGAGCACCTAAGCGGTTGTAACCTCTCTGCCGGTGTTGGTAAACTTTGGTCCACCGTAAAGTCCCTATCGAATCCGTCTAGGCACAATGACAAAGTTTCCATCGCCTTTGGCGATAAAGTGCTGTCGTATGCGAAGAAATGCGCAAGCGCTTTCTGCCGACAATATACAATGCATTCCACGGTCGACAAAAATAGACGGAGGGCCAACAGACACGCACATAAATATAAATTCAGCGCGTCACCAATTACCATCACCGCCAAAGTGGTCATGCTAAACCATCCAAAGCAGTCGGCCCAGACGGTATAGCCATGCCGATGCTTAAAAGCCTAGGGAAAGAGGGTTTAAAATATTTAGCACATGCCTTCAACCTGTCTCTTTCCACTTTTGTCATACCCGAAAAATGGAAAATGGCCAAGGTGGTCTCGCTACTAAAGCCTGGAAAACCAGCTAACATAGGAGAGTCATATCGCCCGATATCTCTCCTATCGACAGTAGCCAAGACGCTTGAAGCCATTTTGCTCCCCTACTTCAAAGCAAATTTGCAGCTAGCCTGTCATCAGCATGGCTTCAGAAAACTCCATAGCACCACCACCGCGCTAAATGCCATCATCACCCAGATAAATTGCGGTTTAAATCAAAACCCCCACCATAGAACAGTACTCGTTGCGCTAGACCTATCAAAAGCTTTTAATACGGTCAACCATGCCTCAGGGTGGTGTCCTATCCCCACTTTTGTTTAATTTCTACATATCTAAACTACCTTCGGCACCAGAAGGAGTTACTATCGACTGCACAATAATGGCCACAGGCCCAGGCCCACAGATCGATGAGCTTTGCAACAGAATAAACGGCTACCTTCCTGATCTCTCCAGTTTTTTCGCCTCGCGAAACCTGTGCATCCCAACAGACATCTGATTGATGAGCCAACACCGCCTAGAGACTTAAGGAGTCATCTCCGTAAGCATTTTGAGGGAATACGGCACCTGAGAACTCAGCCGTATGAAGCAAAAAAAAAAAAAAACAAGCAGGTCCTTGGTGAACTCCACAAACAGGCGTCGGACCTTTATGCCAGGAATTTCCCGGTGAATCCAGTACTCAAAGAACAGTACCCAAAACTTGCGGAAGAGGAACGCATACTCCCCAGGGAAACGCGAGTCACTCTGGCTCAACTTCGTTCTGGACACTGTAACAGGTTAAACTCTTACCTATCCAGAATCAACCCCGACATAGAAAATGTATGCCCCGCTTGCAATGTGTCCCAACATGACACCAACCATCTCTTTAATTGTAATGTGGAACCAACGCTTCTAACACGCCTTTCGTTATGGTCCACCCCTGTTGAAACAGCAAGTTTCCTTGGACTCACGTTAGAGGATATTGATGACAATTTGTGATCGGTCGCAACCATTAGGTGGGGCCAAGCACTGCTACAACAACAACAACAACACAGGCAGCAACTGCATCGCCCATCGATCTCGAGCCGTTCCTGCCAGTTGGCTCACAGGGGCATTTATTAGTAGAAGGGAGGGAAAAGAGAGAAGAACACTGGAGCAATACGCCAGGTTTCAAACAATCTAAGATACTGTTTGGAGGTTATAGCACAAGTCGCTACAGGGCAATAATAGACCTGTCGCAATATAACCTAAGAATCCCAAGAGCTGTTCTTACAGGGCATTATAGACTGAACAGCCGTATGCAGAACCTGGGCATACTATCGAATAACACATGCCGATTTTGTGATCGATCAGCAGACGGCCATATCCTCCCAGAATGCGACGCAATCTTAAGACGTAGGGGTAAGTTCATGGGCTCACCATGACCAGAGAGTTCCCACATTTAATCCCTCAAGCCAAGAACACTGCTAGGGTCCTTCAAGGAAGTCGACTAGGATGAGGTGCTGTGAAGGAGATGTGCAATCCTCAATAAATTATCTACCTATCTACGTTCCGGTAACAAGCACCATTGAGGTACTAGCCCGATCATCTCGGGAACTATTGATATGACTACATTAAACCTTCTAGGGATTGAATATTAATAATGAACGCAATGCGAAAGTCTGCTAAAATTTACCATTCTCCATGGAATGCTCGATATATAACTTTCCACGTTTTGAATCAGTAATGAAAAGAGCAAAATTTACTAAAATTTTAACTGGCTGTGGGTAATAAGGTGATGATGTCCTCTCTTAACGCAATGTAATGACAACGGTGACGCAGGGAAAATGACAAAAATCTTGTAAATCTACTGATCATAATTAATTAATTCCTCCCCTTCTATGCAGTTCTATGCATACATACATATGTATTTTACTCTCCAAACGCTAATTAAAGAAATCAATTGGTATTTACATGAACTTCGAACTCTTTGGTATTTGCTTTCTTCAGTTGATTATCAACCAAAGCATGACAAATTATCACTCACAAATTCATACATGTTGTTTATATATTTAAAATGGTTTGCAATTTCCTTACCCTTTCTGGTGCGATGATTCCTGGACAATCGGGTCTGACTAGACGCGATTTATTTTGCCTTAGAGCGTGCTTAATGCGAACCATATCATGTTAGGGCACACATTTGGTGATGCAAACTGATGCTTACCGAATCAATTAAGATAGAAAAAATTTGCAATTTTATATGTCTGTAGGTTAGATACCAATTTATTTGTTCTGATGATCACGTGTTGATTGTTTGCTGGTTCGAATGAAAAGGAAAGCGAGTAAGCTAATAACGAATTTACAGAGTACAATGATATGCAACAATTTGGTATAAAGCAAATGAACTGTATATGTAAAGAATATAATGAAAATGAACGTTTGCATGAGTGGGTGTAGGTGTGCTCTGATATGTAGTCGAAACCTTTGACAGTGAGTACTCGCTCAAATGTGGGGTTGCCAACTATGTTCGTTATGGTGTGTTCGTGTACCATTCCTGATCATGCCGGGCCGCGCTGAAAATATGATTTCAGGATAAGGGTAGTACTGCAACCTTCGATATGGGGCGAGTTAATTCGCCCTGAGCGGCCTTGACCTTGATGACTCTAACCAATCCGTCCTTACCGGGATACACCTCCTCTACCCATTGGCCATGTGGCTGGCGGAGTGTTGGGTTCCTTGAGGAGCACAATATCACCTACGGTTACATTTGGATGTCGACGGCACCATTTCGGGCGGTTTTGGAGTGACGTTAAATATTCGCGATGCCAACGCTTCCAAAATCCTTGGTACATATTTTGAACGTGTTGCCAGTAATCAAGTCGGTTGATGGCAATTTGGCTAAGATCTCCTTCGGGTACCATAGTGTAAGGCCTGCCTATAAGAAAGTGAGATGGAGACAAATAATTAGTATTAGTGTCTGGTGCAACTCCAAGTGGCCGTGAATTAACGACTGCCTCGATCTGCGCCAGAAGGGTATGCATTTGTTCACATGTAAGAATGGTGTTACCAATCACCCTACGCAAATGGAGTTTGACCGATCGTATTGCAGATTCCCACATCCAACCCCAATGAGGAGCATGTGGTGGTATGAAATTCCATTGAATCTGTTCCTTGGCGAGTGTCTGAGCGATTGTAGAGTTATGCTGCTGTGAATACAAAAGTTGGTGCATTTCATTCATTGCGCGGGCAGCTCCGATGAAGTTTCGCCCATTGTCGCTGAAAATCTTGCTGCATTTCCCTCTGCGAGAAGTGAATCGTCTAAATGCAGCCAGGAACCCATCTGTGCTCAAATCTGATACGAGCTCCAAGTGAATGGCAGATGTGACGAGGCATACAAATAGACATATATATCCTTTGGTCATTCTTGAATTGCGTCCTCGATATAGCCTCAATGTTAGCGGCCCCGCGTAGTCTACTCCGACATGTTGAGAAGGGTATGCTTGACAAACTCGTACTGCTGGTAAATCTGCCATGAATTGCTGTGTGACGTTGCGTTTATACATTTGATACAATTGTGAGTTACCTTTCGGATCAAATTTCTCGCACCTAAAATCCAATACCTTTGACGCACAATCACAAACAACGCTGATACCACTGGATGCAAGTTACGAACGTGTTCATCTCTTAGTAAAAGCTCGGTGACGCGATGCTGTTTTGGAAGGATGATGGGGTGCTGAGTAGCACTCGGTAATTCTGAGTTTCGAATTCGTCCGCCCACTCGGAGTAGGCCGCACTCGTCCACGAAGGGGTTCAACTGTATAAGGTTGGAGTGTTGAGTCGCCTCCTTTTTCCCGTTTAGCTGTCGAATATCTCCTCGAAAGCAAAACTGAGCATGTTGTAAGAAGAGTATGCGTGCCTCCTTTATTTCATCGAATGTGAGCGATAATCCAACATTAGTGCGCTTCTCCCTTCGAAGATTATGGGTAAAGCGTAAAATGTAGGCAGTGATTCGTAGAAGCCTCTGCCATGACGATACCCGCTTTAAAAGTTCGTCGAATACACTGTTTGATTGACTTTCCGTAGCAAGAAGATTCATCACGCTATTTTTCATCTCAAGATTGGCCTCTAGAATAGGATAATCCTCTGGATAGCTGACGTCCGTTAACATCCTACGAGTGTGCTCTGCATCGCAGAGCCATTCTGGACCCTTCCACCAGAGGTTGAAACTCGACAAAATATCGGCAGACATTCCCCTAGAAGCACAATCGGCCGGGTTTTCCTTCGATGCCACGTCGCTCCAAACCCTGCGTGGTAGAGTTTCTAATATTTCAGACGTTCGATTTGCAATGAAAGTCTTAAGTCTGGCCGGGGGCTGCGACAACCATGCCAAAACTACTGTGGAATCGCACCAGGCGTATGTTGCTACAGATTTATGAGGAAGTTCAGCTATGATTGTTTTCAATAGTCTGGTAAGCAATAAGGCGCCGCACAACTCTAAACGCGGAAACGATATTTGCTTTAGTGGTGCAACTCTAGTCTTGGCAGCTATTAAGGAAGTAGTAAATCTATTATCTGAATTTTTGACGCGGATATACACCACAGCAGCGTACGCCTTTATGGACGCATCCGAGAATCCGTGTAGTTCAATATGAGTCGTAGAGTTCATGGTAAAACGAGGCAATTCGATGCATGAAATGGCTTGATACTTCACCCACCGCTCGGCCAATTGCGTTGGCAACGAGTCGTCCCAGCCTAATTTGAGTAGCCACAACTCCTGAAAAAGAATTTTGAATTGCACTGTTACTGGCGCAAGTAGCCCTAGAGGGTCGAAAATGCGAAAGGCATTAGACAGTATCTGCCTTTTGGTAGTAGTGCTTGCCCTATTGAGGCATGTCTGATATGTTAGTATATCGTCATGCGCTCTCCATAGTAACCCAAGAACCTTTGCAGTATCTTGACCCAGCGTGTGCTGCGCGTTAGCATCCCAGCATATACGTTGACAGTTGGACACCCACTTCCTGAGCTCGAGTCCAGCGCCTGCTAACATTTGTACAAGCTCGTCGCGTATTTCAATTAGTTCGCGTTCGGAGCAAGCACCTGTGAGGACATCGTCCACATAAAAATTCTTAAGTACGATGGCGCTGGCCCGTGGAAACTTGTGCTTACAGTCCTGTGCTAACTGTGTCAGAACTCGCACCGATAAAAAAGGCGCACATGCAGTTCCATATGTAACTGTGCATAGCTGATAATGACATACAGGGTCAGTGGGGTTTTCTCTCCAAACAATGCGTTGGTAGTTTCGGTGATGATCAGCGACCCATATCTGACGAAACATTTTAACGATGTCAGCAGAGAATACATGTCGATGCAATCTGAATCGTAATAAAACTGAAAACAAGTTACGTTGAATGCTAGGGCCAATATGCAATACATTATTAATGGCCACCCCATTTATATCTGTGAAGGATCCATCGAACACCACCCGTAGCTTTTGCCCAACTACTGGATGGTGTGGCAGGTAGAATACGTGTCCATTAGTTACGTCGATTTCGTCTGGCGTTAGCCGTCGCATGTGGCCCAGAGACTCATATTCTCTCATAAAACTAACGCACTGTTGACGAAGTTTTTCGTTCTTCTGCAAGCGCCGCTCTACGGTGTGAAACCGTGAGAGAGCACCCGATAGGGTATCAGCGAACTGTGGCAAATCTTTTTTAAAGGGTAACTCTACAATGTATTTTCCATCGGGATGCCGCGCATGTGTGAGTCGAAAATGATTTTCTACAATTTCGTCATTTGGGTCTAGGTAAGGAGGCTGGCAGGTTTCCCCGATTTCCCAAAAATTTCGTAAAAAGTTATCAATATCAGCAATCGTATGCAGGGATGGTGTTATAACCATTCCACTGTCCTTCTCAGTAACTACCCAACCAAAAATCGACGAAACTGCTAGTGGATTGCCCTGTGAATCCAACATCTTGTTACAGGTGAACACTTTCCACACATGTGCCGCCCCTAACAGAATATCTATAGTTGCCGGTGTATGAAAGGTAGGGTCTGCAAGCGTAACGTTTTTCAGGTTATCCATGTCCAGTGCATTAATGACTTTTGTAGGAAGAGCCGAGGTGATGTTTTTAAGTATATACGCAGAAACATTCAATGCATTGTTCGATACGAGGGACTTGAGCAATAATGTGCAACTGCCCCTCGTGGTTTCGCATCGTGAAGACGATATGCCTGATACAGCGATGCGACCAGATGAGCGCGGTATACCAAGTCTCTGAACACAGCCTTCAGTTATATATGATAGCTCTGAGGCAGTGTCTAGGAGTACACGGCATTTTATAAAACCACCCTGGGCGGTTTGAACATTAACTATTGCTGTAGGCAACAAGGCTGTGGCTCCAGGGTTGACTGCAGGCAGTTTCCTTGACTGAGTGTTATTTGGGGCTGACGTCAATGACAGTGCAATATTCGAGACAGCCCATGGAGAACTATTGTCTGATGGAGCGGAACCAGATGCGTTTCCATGACCTATTTGGGAGCCCGTGCCAGCGGCTGGAGTTGAAACGTGGAGAAGAGTGTGGTGACGGCGATTGCATACCTTACAGTTAAATTTTGAGCTGCATGTTGAAGATGAGTGCCCCGACTTAAAGCAGTTAAAGCACAGTGATTTACCCTTGACCACGGCGCGACGATCTTCAATATTCAATGATAAAAATTGTGAACACTTCATAAGGGAGTGGTCTATACCATTACATTTAGGACAGGCTGCCCTCGAAGTAGACCCATTGGCTAAAACTAAGGCGCGTGTCGCGAAATGGCGAGGTCGCGAAGTAGAAGTCTTATGGTGTGCTAATTCAAGTTCTTCGCAATCAGAGTCAAGAAAATCGCAAAACTCGGTAATGGTGGGTGCCTGTTTATCTTTGCTGATTTCAACCCATCTGCGTCGAGATTCTGAGTCGAGCTTTGCTAATAGCAAATGGATAAGCCAGCAGTCCCGTTCGTCGTGTGATATGGCATTTAGACCCCTAATTACCTCATTGGCCCCGTCTGATATCTTGCGAAGAACTGTTGGATTTTCCCCTGATGCGACAGGGAGTGCAATAAAATTTTCAATAAAGGAGGTGACTATTTGACGTGGCCGATCGAATCGATCTTTTAATCGGTTCCACGCTGTATCATATGATGCTTCAGTTACGGGGATGTGCTTTATGATTTGCGCCGCATCATCCCTTAACAATGATTTAAGATGGTGAAACTTTTGTGTATTGCTAAGGTTAGGTTTTAACCCAATCGCACTGGTGAATAAATCCTTAAATGGAGGCCAATCTTTGTAAACTCCAGTAAAAGGTGTAATGATAATTTTCGGTAGGTCGTCACCCCTAATCTGTGGTAATGGAACCGAGCTATTTGAAAACTGATTAAAAAATGCGGATTGTTGCTCAGCTAGTCGACATATGGTGTCATCTAAACTTGCATTTTGTGGGGTATTCGATGGAGTATCATTTAGCGTGCGAAGTAAACTACGCGCAGTTAAAACCTTTTCATCGTAAACAGCATAGTCATCGTCAGGATCTGAATACTCAGGGAGTTCACTAAACTTGTACATGGCGTTCGTCGCAGACACAAATTCCTCCCACGATTCCCTTAAGCGTTCCATACGAGTAACTACGTCATTTTGCCCATAGTCCGATGGGGGATTTTGCGCAAAGCCGAGAACCCTTGTTATTGCCGCCTTGGTGCGCTTGCGAATTTGTACCAAGTCCTTCCAGCTGTCTGCCATCCCTGCCTACTGAATCCGGCTCAAAAAGGACCACTTTGATGCTTACCGTATCAATTAAGATAGAAAAAAATTGCTATTTTATATGTCTGTAGGTTAGATACCAATTTATTTGTTCTGATGATCACGTGTTGATTGTTTGCTGGTTCGAATGAAAAGGAAAGCGAGTAAGCTAATAACGAATTTACAGAGTACAATGATATGCAACAATTTGGTATAAAGCAAATGAACTGTATATGTAAAGAATATAATGAAAATGAACGTTTGCATGAGTGGATGTAGGTGTGCTCTGATATGTAGTCGAAACCTTTTGACAGTGAGTACTCGCTCAAATGTGGGGTTGCCAACTATGTTCGTTATGGTGTGTTCGTGTACCATTCCTGATCACAAACAATCAAAGAAATTTCTGCTTCTAAGGCTTCTAGGATAGCAGCAGCAGCTCCCGGTGGCGGCGCATAAATAACAGTTGCATGCGGAACACTTGCCTTTTTTGATGTCCTCTTTGTGCTTCGGCTTTATCTACTATTGCAATTTTTAATCAGTACAAATGTAATTTACCGAAGCAAATACTGGCAAACCAAGATGCGTAGTTCCACCCTTTTTTGGAGAAATACATCCAACTAGTTTGGTACCGTATTCCAAAGCATGTTGGTGGTGGAAAGTACCTTGTTTACCGGTAAATCCTTGGCAAATAACACGTGAATCTGCATTCAATTGTAGGTTTCCCCTTGTTTTGGCATATTCTGAGCTGAATCGCACCCCGGCAGAGATGTTATCTATTAGAATAATATAACATTTTTTTATTATTTAAAAATGCACATACGTATGAATGAAAAGCAGAAAGTAAATAATGTTGTTGTTGTACCGATGACACCTCGTTATGGGCTTTGTTGGTCCTTTGCCGGATGCAGATCGGGTACGTTCCGGGAACAAGTACCATTAAAGTACTAGCCCGACCATCTCGGGAGCGATTAAGTATGACCACATGAAACCTTCTAGGCCATTCCGTTGAGTCTACACAACTTAATATTATTTTGGGCGAAAGCCGCCAACGCAGAAAAGTGTTCTGTGGAACAAAATTTTTAATTTCCGCTTTCGGATTCTAAAAACGGAGCTCGACACGCGTCTTTTGATACCACCTTTGTTTAGTTTAGTTTAGTTACCTTTTTTTGATTTTGGAAATCGAATCTTCCAATTCCAATTGGTGGCAAGAGGACTTGGTTGCCTCTGGTTAAAGCGCCAGGTTAACATATAAAGGTAATATACTTACAACATTTAGAAGTGCCTAAACAGCTAACACATGTCACAACTAAAAGCACAGGAATTTTTCCTTTTTACACACCAGGTTAAACGAGAGCTTGTAAGAGTTTTATTAACATCTCAACAATTATATTTTTTCTTCGTTTTAATGTTTTCCGGAATCATAGTACAGTACCTTTACAATGTCCGGAATAATTAATGAACTGTCATTTCGATGACAGCCGTTAAAGCATGACAAAAATCAAAAAAATCATGAAATCATTCGCTAAATCTAATACATGTTTCTAAAAGAGAATTTTCCAGGGATCAAGAATATACAACTCTTTTTTCGCAGAAAATTATAGTTTGCCAGGTAGAGCCGCTCAAAGTTGACCAATTTTCAACATTGGGAAAAATTTGAATTTTTCTTCTTTTTCGTTGTATTTAAAATGGTTTTGTGAGTAAATAAGGCGGCCGTTTGTCGTTTTCTTGTATAGCAATTAAAGATAATTTAATTTGGGATTGAAAAAAAAAAAAAATTGTTTGTTTTTTTTGTTAAAAGTTGGCGGATATACCTGTTTTTCGAAATGCCTATTTTTAGGCCCTTTTTAAAACTTTGATGGAAAAAAATAAAAAATTTTAAAATATGTGATCCGTCAAATTAACATTCGTTATTTGTGAAATATTTAGTTACCAAAATTCATAAAGTCTATCGGCGTCCAGCTGCAACTTCACTTTTTACATCAAATAAAGTTAAACAACCTTGGGCATAAATACACACCTGAGCAGGTATATATAATTCAGTACGGCCGTAAGGTCGTTTTTGTTATTGTAACTTGTTAACAACATACATTTTTTTAGTTACCAATTGTATACCTGAAATTCATTTTAATAATTTGAGTAGGTATATAAAGCTACCCATCATACAATGCACATTATCATTCGTCTTTTGGAGATTAAGGAACTAAGTATTCTGTTTACTTAAATAAATATAGTTCATAGTTTAATATTTAGTCAGATACACTCGAAGCCAATTCTAATATGTATCTAGAAAACTCGAAACCATTTGCGGTGTTTAAATCTACAAAGTCAAGACGGGACTTCGTTGAGGCTATTATGAGAGAATTAGCGAGTGAAACAAGCATTAAAGAAAAGAAAGGCCTGGAAGAAAAAATTGGTTTACAATACATTATGATAGAAAGAAAATGGAAGGACGTCTATTGTAACAATTCAAAATTTCTAAGTAAGCATGAAAAGTGGCTAGCTGATAAACTTTTTTGGACGAAGAAACGTCTAGCACGTCAACCAATCCAACTAGAGGGAGACCAACAAAACCCATAGAAGAGTGTTCTACCTACACAAGGAAAGGGAAGCTGTCTGATACCACAAAAGCTATGGCCATGACTCATCTTTCAGAAGCACTGGCTATTAAATATAAAAAAGACGAAGAAAACGTGAAGTCTCATATAACAGAAGCAGTTGCGGTAGCAAGTCCAGTGCGACTGATGGGGATCAAAAACAGCATTCCCACACCACCAAATGCGCTACCTAGGAAATACACTCCCGAAGAAGCTTTGGCGCTGTTTATAGATCTCGGTTTAACGAAGAAAAGATATATCATATTGCGTAAATCATTATTGCAACGTAATGCCGATATTTTACCTGGATACAAAAAAATTACTCAAGCCAAGAAAGAAGCAGTTCCTCTAAGTCCCAAAATAACCGAAGTATCAGCTGAAGTTGAGCTACAAAACCTAATGGATCATACGTCTACACGACTCCTTCAAAGTTTTACTGAAGAAAAGTTGACATCACTGCCAAAGGAGCTAGCATTGATAACTAAGTGGGGCTGTGATGGATCATCAGGACAAAGCGCATATAAACAAAGAATAAATGTAGACGATGAAACAATTACAGATAGTAATATGTTTATGGCTTCTATTGTTCCATTACGACTAAAAGATGAAGCTTCAGAATATTGGAAAAATCCACGTCCGTCATCAACTATATTGTGCCGCCCGATATTATTTAAATACGAGAAGGAGTCTTCGGAACTCATAAAAGCTACAGTGAGTGATATAAAAAATCAAATTGCCAAATTAGAACCAACAATAATTGAAATTGAAGAGGGGAATGTCATTACAATAAAGCATGCTTTTCTTCTAACAATGGTCGATGGAAAAGTTTCGAACATAATAACAAATACGACATCTACAATGAAATGTCCAATTTGTAAAAAGAGCCAAAAGGACTTTGAAAATCTTGATGATTCAATAACTGACGAACTAAATTATGAGTATGGAATATCTCCTTTGCATGCTAGGATAAGATGTATGGAATTTGTTTTGAAGCTGGCTTATACACTACCACAACAAGGAGATGTTTTCGACGACAATACAACATGTAAGAAGAAACAAAACAGGAGAAAAAAATAATTCAGGATGCATTCTATAAAGAGATTGGCCGTAGAGTTGACTGTCCAAAGTAAGGATACGGAAATACAAATGATGGTAACTCCTCAAGAAGATTTTTTGAAAACGATGAAGTGACTGCTCGCATAACAGGAGTTGATAGAGATATTGTGAAAAGACTGGGAGTAATTTTAAATATTTTAAACTGCCATGAACCAGTTAATGGACGCAAATTTGGAGAATATGCATCTAAAACTACAGAGTTGCTCCATCAAAAGTATCCTGAGAAGAAACTTACACCAACGGTACATAAAATTTTAGCACATGGAAAAGATTTAATAGAGTACCAGTGCTTGCCATTAGCAGAATTGTCTGAAGAAGCTCAAGAATCTAAGAACAAGGACTACAAAAGATATAGATGTATGATCATCTGCAAAGTATCACGAGTTAGACAAAACGAAGACCTTTCCAACATGTTAGCTATCTCTTCTGATCCAGTCATATCATCTATGAGGTATGTAAGAACACAAAAAGATCTTACAGATGCGTATAGCTCAGAAATGGTTGCTTTATTAGATATATGTTCCAGTGACGATGACTATGTTAAGATAAAATAAGTTTATCAAAACAATGAAAAAGAGGTTTACTAATCAATTTTGTTACTTTATTGAAAAATAAGATATCTATGTACAGGTTAATTTTTTATTTCAAATAAAAGAATTAATTAATTTAGTACTTTATAAATATATACTTTTCGTTATTGCATTTCTCTAAAGTTTATCAAATTTATTTTAAAGCTTAGGCATTTCGCCTTCAAACGAGTATTAAATTTTTATAGAAATGAATACGTCTATCGAGTTTTTAGCATAAATGGGCAGTGCCACTCCCCTTTTCCAAAATTCGTTGGCTGTTTAATCTTTAGATCAAATAAAATTTCATTGAACCACTTTCAATAACTTTTAGTTATTAATAAAATACATATTTGGCTTTTAAATAAAAAAAAAAAACCAGTAACATTTTGCGATGAATTTTGAAGCACCTTGTTATTGTGGCACCAAAAACGGATATTTGAGTTTTATAAGAGTATTGCCATTTAAAAGAAACAATACGTCTATCGAGCTTGGTAGTTATTGATTACGTGACTACTTAGATACAACTTTTTATCATAAGTGGGCAGTGCCACGCTATCTTATAAAAATCATTAGTTTATCTTATTTAATGCTTAAATACGTCATTATAAGACAAATGTCATTTTTTTTTTTTATTTTTTACTAAAAACATTTTGTTTTTGCATTTTTCTAAAAAATTTCGACTTTGACGAATTTTTTTGAAGCACCCTCTATCTGTGACATTCTGAGCTTTCACAAATAATTGGCTTTCATTTGCATTTAAAATTTTTAAAATATCTTCATTGATTCAAAAGTTATGATTTTTGCAAAGAAAAAACTCAAAAGGCGCCACTGTGCGTCGATGTGTTAGTGGAGAGCGAAAAAAGCTTTGAATGTGTGGGTGAAGTAGTCACCTCTGGCTTGTAGGGATATTCCTTCATTGCCATACCTACAAATAATAGCTGACAGGGGGAACGGATTTCGCGAATGGCCAGAGAATGGAAGAAAGGTTTGTTTTTTGCTCGCGGTTATTCAATTGAAGTCCCATGAATTGCCCATTTGTGTTTCTAATCAGCTTTTCTTTTAAATGTGTATACAGAAAATCAGACTACATATTAATATTAATTTCTAAAATCTAGTTAATATATTAAATGTGAGCAGCCAGTTAAGCAAACATTTTAAAATATGTAAATGTCGTTTTGTTTGAAAAACACTATTGAGCAAATGATTTAAGTAATCGAACAGCGATTGAACACGTGATCGAGGCTGTTTACTATTGTGACCGTTTTTGTCAAGCATTGGCCACTTGTATGAATTCACAATGTATTTCGCAATGCTAGGCAGCTTCGGAATAGAAATTAAAAAACTTTCATTTCAGACGTTTCATTTTAAATAAAACTTCAATAATAATGGACTTCCTTGCTTCGCTGTTACTTTTATGTATATATTGGCATCTACGCTTTTAAGTTTATTGCGGCTGGAGGTCTCTGCATCTTATTGCTGTAAGTATTTTGGACATTTTGTGATTGTGACCTCCACGATGTTCGTTGGCTGGCATGTCGAATCTTCTGTCTCAAATTAGCCCTGACTGCACTGAAATCTGTATGTCTCACTTATGGAGAAAGCGAACATACTGCTTTCTTATTACGTTTATTTTAAGGGTTTCCTCTCAAATATGGTTTTCACCATTGTGAATACATACCAGTGAAAAATCTTCCTAGTCCTCCATTGCCATACCTACCTGTCAAATAATAGCTGACAGGGAGAACGGCTGTCGCGAATGGCCAGAGAATGGAAGAAAGGTTTGTTTTTTGCTCGCGGTTATAAAATTGAAGTCCCATGAATTGCCCATTTGTGTTTCAAATCAGCTTTTATTTTAAATTTGTATACAGAAAATCAGACTACATATTAATATTAATTTCTAAAATTTAGTTAATAGTTTAAATGTAGCCAGTTAAGCCAACATTTTAAAATATTTAAATAATGCAATATACCAGTCGTTTACAAAAATATTTCAAAAACACTATTGAGCAAATGCTTTAAGTAATCGAACAGCGATTGAACAGGTGATCGGGGCTGTTTACTATTGTGAACGTTTTTATCAAACCTTCGCCACTTGTATGAATTCACAATGTATTTCGCAATGCTAGGCAGCTTCGGAATAGAAATTAAAAAACTTTCATTTCAGACGTTAAAAAGGCAAAACTATTGCAATAGTCGAATCTGTCGCCAATCGAAAACAAACAACTAGTCGATTAGTGATAATCGAAATAACTGTTGCTTATCGACTAATCCATTAATCAAATATCAAAAGCTCTAGGCTCCTAACTTCAGATTTCGTGGTGTATTATAAATTTTTAGTGTGCAGTTTTTATATAATCGACTAGACCTACAACATGAGGTAGTCTGTCAGCGTTATTAATTGAAACTATTGGACAATTCACAAGGGTATCGTATTCATGTAAAATTTTAAGATTATAGTTGTTCCAATGGTCTCCAATGTAAAATTTGTTTAAAGCGTAGCACGTACGGCGAATAGGAGACCTTGTGAATTGCCTGTATGCGCTTTATGTTTAAACAATAAATCAATAAATTTTATAAAATATAGTTTTTTTTATTAACAAACATTTATTTCAAACAAAATTGTTATCTTTTTAATTTCCCCTTTTGCTGCATTGCCCAGCGCTGATTCCTGTTAGGAGTGCACAACCACCATCTGACTCCAGATCAGTGAAGCACTGCATCTCCCTACTCCGCCGAAAAGCCAGAAGGAAGCACAAAGCCAACCTTCAGGCCTATTTAAATTTTCGGCTCAACTAAAAAAGCCCGACAAATTGCAGTTGAGCCGAGGATGACGCGCACGACCACTCCGACTAAACGACTAGAACGGAATGTGTTCGTACGATTTTAAGTATCTCGATCGGCGCACGGAAGCATTGTGAATCAAACTAAGTGTGATATCTTATCTGTCAACTGCCTGACAGGATGTTCAATATGGCTACTTTTTAGCGTTTTCACAGGGTGTTCAATATGGCGGCGCATAGGTCCGGCTATCTTCAGCGGATGATAGAAAGAGATACAGAATGAGACAGCGATAGTCAATTACAAATCAGGTGATCCAATCACTTTGGAATTTTGACGTCTATGCAGAAGATATCACACTTAGTTTGATTCACAATGCACGGAAGTTCATAAAAATTGATCTAAATACTCGAAATCTTATATAAATTTTGTGCTACACTTAGCGAAAGTTTAGTGTATTTTAAATTTTGGGTCTCTAGTCTAGCTCGTCTAGCGACAGCTTTTTCGAAAGATCCCCCAATTATGGGATGAACACTAAACGGATCTAATATAAATTAAATAAAAAATATGTTAATTCCCCACATTACAAAATCGTTACCGCGAACCCCTTTATATGTCAACGCTTTATTATTGACCATTTTGAATTTTTTACATATTAGTCCACTTTTGTTTATATTTTTTTACATTTGTTCAAAATATAGTAAGTTCTTTGCTCAAGAACTTGATGATTGTTTTAGTGTTTCTAAAAGATTTAAGGTTCCTCAAGTTTTACCAAATACATATTTATTCCAAGGCAAAACAAAAAGTTTACCAGTTAGTAAACTAACAACCTCAAATTAAAAGGGACTTTCAGTAGTGTGCCAACAAATAAAAATTAAAAGAGTAAAAACGTAAATGTGATACAAAGCTAAAACATATCTGAATATTTTTTTTATACATTTTTTTATTTTACTCACGTGTGACAATAATCAAAAAACATCTGTCATCCATGATTTTAAAAATGTCTTCTCCCTTTAAGTATATTCCTATCAAAAAATAACAAGACATGTGTATAAATTGTAGGTTGCTACACCCATTGTAAAGGTTAAAAAGTAGGAATAAACAAACAAGAACAAGCATTTTGATCAGGTGAGCGTAGCTGTGTGTGTGTGCTGATGGATGCTATTTGGCACTACTGTACTTCTTAGGTCCAAAAAAAGTGTAGTAGCCGCTAACGCAAACTGCGCTAAATTTAATTGTAAAATTACAAAGAAATACCCTTATTTATTATCAAACGAGCACTTAATTACATCTCTCTTTAAAATCCATATGTTTTGGATAACCAAAACCGCCGGGGGAGGCTTTAAAAGACGCGTTTTGGCCACGGTTTCTATAATCCGCACACGTGATTATTGATACTAGGACAAAACGCGCCTTCTCATCCCTCTTTCCACATTGTTGGTAATGTTCCGGTAGCCGATCCCGGTTTTAAACTGTTTTCGCGGAGAGCTGTTGAACGGGTAGACAAATTTAGCACCCGTGCTTTTATTCTTAATGTTGGCATAAGTACGCTTCTTCAGATACCCCATTCGAATACTTTTGTATAATTTTCTGTAGGTCCCATATAGATGCACTTTACATTTTCATACTAAATTTGTTCAAAAAAAAGTACGCATCACAGCATCCCATATCTGATATTCCGCTCCTTTTTTGTTTCCCTGCGTCGATGTCGATGACAGCAACCCCGGTAATTTTGACACTTCGTTCAGTGTTAAACTCATGTTCCGTGCAAGTTCCACCATTGTGGATAAAACAAGTCTTATCCGTCAACTGCCTGACAGGATGTTCAATATGGCTACTATTTAGCATTTTTGCAGCGTTTTGACAGGGTGTTCAAAATGGCGGCGGATAGGGCCAGCTATCTTCAGCGGTTGATAGAAAGAGATCCAGAATGAGACAGCGATACTCAATTAAAAATCAGCTGATCCACTCTATTTGTAGTTTTGACGTCAATGTAGAAGTTATCACACTTGTTTTATCCACAATGGGTTCCACGCTAGTTTGACACTTCGGTCAGTGTCGAACGGCAGTGTGTTAGAAAGAGAAGGAAACAAACATATCCTACTTGTAAACCTGCCATACCTTCCCCCGAATTCAAACTTTCGCTAACTCTAGAACACAATCGCCAAATGGCCTTAGTTTACTACTTATGCATAGGACTTAGACGGTTATTATTTATTTATTATTCCTTATAACCATATTTTACTAAATGTTCCATACTTTTCTGCGAACTTATTACTGTTTTATAATATTTAGCGATAACGCTTTATACTATGTACAAACACACCAAATTGGCAATTTATTCCATTTGGGCAATTTATCATATAATAAATTGTAATAATAAATTGCCAATTTAAAAAAAAAAATGCGTAATAAATTGTTTCAAACTGCAAATGCAACCTTGTAAAGTGTGTTTATTGAGTAGATTTAAACGTCAGTTACGCATGGTTCAACTATATGGTTTTCTCATCTCATCAGCTCATTTGATTTTTTTCATCTCACTGGATTAGGGATTGTCAAAAGAAGATGGCAAACTCATAATTAAACCAAAACATTGAACACATTTTCTTACAACACACAAAAATTTCAAAGTTTTATGTGTTGATTCCATTCCATTCGCCTAATACTAACACGCACATTTTGACAATCTGAACAAAGGTATGTTGTTGCTGTAGGGATGGGCCAACCAGCTATCAAATTGCATTATGTAAGCTAAATTGAGTTGTATGAACACCATTCAATTTAAATCGAAATTGCGTCAATTTATTTTTCTATTTGAACATAGTATTAGCTTTAGTGAAGGTTGGAATTCGGCCGCTTGTATATTGTAATGATTGAACATATACTGGAGAATGAAATTTAACTGAAATCTTGTGTTTCGAGATTAAATTTTGTATGATAAAACTATCAGGATTTAATGATTAATCTCTTCAGGGGCTTAACTATCAAATAAAGTCTAAGTGGAAATTTGATTTCAATTTAATTATTATTTTAAATACATTAGATATGAAATATGGTATCAATATCAAAAAACAAATTCATTTCTTTAATTATCTTGATAACCTGGGTTTTTTATTTAATTCAGATCCAAAGAAATCTCTGACCCGTGCAATATTTGTAAAAAGCGGTAAGTTATCATAAAAATCTAGTCCTAATATATTTATCTAAAATTATTCCAACTTTTCATTCTGCCTTTATTGAATAGATTTAATACTAATTGGGTTCTACGCAGACATATGCGTGTTCATACCTGTGAAAAAACCATATAAAGGCAAATACTGTGAACTATCCTTTGCGAATTGAGATGCACTAAATCTGCAATTACGTACGCATCTGGGTGATAACATTTATAGATGCCATTTGTGTCCCTTAACGTTTCCTTTAGCTTCGAAACAACGTTTACACTTAACTACGCATAACAACGAATATTCAAAGATGCGTCGGCGAAATATGAAGGCGAAGCTAAAAGGAGAAGAAGCTAAAATTAAGAAGGAGCAAGCATTGAAAATCAATGTTTTAACGTAAGAATATAGATAACAAGACATTAGTGTAGTCATTACAAGAGTGTGCATCGGCATAATTTATGTGTGTAATATTCCAACAATATAATAAAATACTTGGCGAAAACTCGTATGCCTAAATTTCATGTATAGCAGGTTTGCTACTGTTTGACTGTTTTTAAACGGTTTTATTTAGGTTGACTTGACAGGCTGGTTGGACAGCACTTGAAATTTAAGTAACTTCCCGATATAACTTGGAATATAGTTCAGAACCCGATGGAAATGCAATAATAAGAAAAAAAACTCCGGTAGGTGGCGCATGGATCGAAATATTTAAAAAAATCGTATTTGTGGTCCGATTTAGCTCATATTTGGAACACATAGATTCAAGAATAGAAAGCGACCTATGAAATAAAATAAATAAAAAAAATTTTTAAGTTAAACGGTTTTATTGAAAGCAATACTTACATTAAGTAATAATAATACTAAAAAAAAAGAAAATAAAATAATAAAAAAAAATGTTTAAGTTAAACGGTTTTATTGAAAACAATACTTACATTAAGTAATAATAATATTAAAAGATAGAAAATAAGTAGGTAGGTCCTAAGTACTCATCACACTCCTCATCAATCTAGAGCGTTGATCATACAATTAAATAAAAGCGTTGAAGTAGTATTATTATTACTTCGTGTAGGTATTGTTTTCAATAAAACCGTTTAACCAAAATTTTTTTAATTATTTTATTTTAAACTATATTATGCGGGTACTCTTTAGAAACATGACTTATGACACCACATAGGAGTCCCGAAGAAGGCTCTAACCAGAAGAAATTTAATGAAATCCATTCAAAGTGTCTCAACATTATTTAAAAAACTAATGGCGTTCTGAAAAGTCGATGGAGGTGTCTTCTTGATGCAAGGGAATTGCTTTACACTCTAAAAAAATCAGAAAAAATTGTAAACGTGTGCTGCGTGTTGCATTGTACATTTCCAGGCATACACGGATATGCAGAAGTACACTCCGCATAAGAGCAGGCAACTCAGAATGGAAATCCAGATTTAATCCCCTTGACTTAGCCTCAGCATTTGAACACAGCGCAAAATATATGCAACAACATTGATAACTTGCTCTAAATTTGTATAAATGAAAACACATATCTTGAGTGTAATATTTTATTCTCTCTTTTAAATAAATTTTTTATGCATTTGAATTCAGGTATCACAATTTAGTACATTATACTTATTTCCTACTAAATAGTTTCAGCCTCATCTTTATATCAAGAAATAGAAATATCACAAATTTGCGTTTTTTTGCTCGTCATAATACAGTCCGAAATTAAGTCGATTATAGTCTACAAAATAAAAATAGTGTATCTAAGCTTGGATAATGATATTAATACTGTAATGAAATAAATTAGTTCATAATTAAAAAACTAACTAGTGTAATGTTTAAATAAATATTAAAAAGTGTCATGCGACCAGGTATTTTTCAATTATTTTTGTAGTTGGCGACTTTCCATTGCTAATTTGTGCCCTTCAATTTTCCTATTCCTCTCATTTTAGTTTTTCCATTTCTTTATAATGTTTTTTATTTAATATTTTTTTAAAATGAGATGATATATGTATATATGTATGCTTGTATGTCCTACTTTAGCCACTTGATGTACTTTTGTTTTTGCAAAAATTTTGTTTGGGTGCTTTAAAATATTGTTTATATTTTTGTATGATTTTTTGTCTCCAACATTCTTAATTTTCGCACATATGGTTAGTCTGTATAACATACTCAAATGTGTAAGTGGTATTTTTTTATGCTGGATTTTTTGAAAATGTTTTAATTATTCTTTTTGTTTCACAGTCCTGATGATGACTTCAGACTGAAGTCGAAATATCGAATACAAAATATAAATACAAATATAAAATATTTATACTGCATTTTTATTTCGATAAGGCCTCGAGCTCATAAAAAAGTTTAATAAGATTTTTATTTAAAAAATAAACGAAAGGCGCGATAACCACCGAAGAGATTTAAGGCCGAGCTTCTCTTCCAATTTGCGTCGTGCTCCTTTTAATTCTTCTTACAAATTGGTGGGACGGGATCTACTTGTTTTATGCCGACCCCGAACGGCATCTGCAAGACAGATGAGTTTTCACTGAAAGCTTTTCATGGCAGTAATACACTCGGAGTGCTTGCCAAATACTGCCGAGTGGCGATCCCGCTTAGAAAAATTTTCTTCTAATTGAAAAAACTTGTTCGTAAAATTTTGATGTTGCTTTGCCCGGGGCGTGAACCCAGTATCCTCGGTGTGGTAATCGAAGCACGGTACCATCACACCGCGGCGGCGTCATACATTTGCTACATCGCCCTATACATTTTTTCAATATTTTCTTTTGGCTGCAGGGAATCTGACACTGCACCTTTTATGGCATCACAGAGCTCGCGTTGAATTGACAATTCTTCTTGAATAATGTCAGAGGAGGATCTCTTTGATGTCACTCTTTTTGAGGAAGTGGGCATTAGGGGTTTTGGGGGCTGTCATTCACACAAACAGTATCAACTGGGTTGTCATACCTCACACTCAATCACTACCGCAGTCTCACTCACTCCTCACATCCGTTCGCTACCCCACACTCATTCTTTCCCTACTTGTACTACCATCCGTTTTGGGCGTTAATCAATTAAATTTTGAATCAATTAATTGATTCAAAAATTAACTGTAACATAAATTCAAATAAACATACAATTACATTGTTTTTGTAATTCACTGAATAATTTTAATTTAATATATTAAAAGGGAAGAGAATGCGTTTTTAATTTAACAAAATAATGTCACGCTGGCTAATATTTGGAACTAAAATTTTTATGTACGAGAAGTCTTCTCTTCTATTCTCTTCTCTTCTCTCCTCTTCTCTTCTCTTCTCTTCTCTTCTCTTCTCTTCTCTTCTCTTCTCTTCTCTTCTCTTCTCTCCTCTTCTCTTCTCTTCTCATCTCTTCTCTTCTCTTATATTCTCTTCTCTTCTCTTATATTCTCTTCCCTTCGCCTCCCCTCTATTCTCTTCTCTTCCCTATTATTTTCTCTTCCCTTCTCTTCTCCTCTATTCTCTTCTGTACTCTTCTCTTCCCCTCCATTCTCTTCTTTACTTTTCTCCTCTATTCTGTTATCTTCTCTTATCTTCTCTTATCTTCTCTTCTCCTCTATTCTCTTCTCTTCTTTATTCTATTCTATAATTTTTTGAATTTAATGTATTAAAAGAGAAGAGAATACGTTTTTAATTTATCAAAATAATGTGACGCTGGCAAATATTTGGAACTTCAATTTTTATTTAAGAGCAGTCTTCTTTTCTCCTCTTTTCTTCTATTCTCTTCTCTTCTATTCTCTTCTCTTCCCTTCTCTTCTCATCTCTTCTCTTCCTTCTCTTCTCTTCTCTTCACTTCTCTTCTCCTATTTATATTCTATTCTCCTCTATTCTATTCTATACTCTTCTCTTCTCTCTACTCTGCTCTTCTCTATTCTATTATCTTATCTTATCTTCCATTCCCTTCTCTTCTCCTCTATTCTCTTCTCTTCCCTACTCTTCTCTTCCCTTTTCTTCTCTTCCCTTCTCTTCTCTTCTCCTGTATTCTATTCTCTTCTCTTCTCTTCCCTTCCCTTCTCTTCTCCTGTATTCTATTCTCTTCCCTTTCCTTTCCTTCTCTTCTCTTCCTTTCGCTTCCATCGCGCAATTTTTTATTCCAAATTTTCATCTGCGGCACTTTTTTGAATACAAATTCCAGAGCTTCAAAAAAGGGGACATTTTTTTTTTAAAGAAATACCAGAGCTTTAAAAAAAATTTAATATGGAATAAAAAATCGCGCGAAGTAAAAATTTCAAATAACAAATATACAATATGCAATACGTATCGGAAAATATGAAAATTTGGATCATTTTCGTTTGGTTTTAATTTCGCCCAATTATTTATTCCAAATTTGCACCTTCGACGCTTTGTTTCGATAAAATGACAACGTATCTTCTCTTCTGCGGAAAATATTGAACTGCTAACCGTTCAGACAGTTACAAAAACAAAATACATAGAGTGTAATTGTTTATCTCTATTTATCACCTTCCATAATTCTGACTTGAGAAAAACAAGAGTAATTTCTTGTTCAATTGATTTTTATTATTGCTCATCTGGCAGCACTGTTCATGATCAGGAGTTTTTCTTCAACAACGAATCAAGTGATTAGAGTGTATTTTCTGTATTTTTTTACCTTGCTGCATATTAATTAGGGAAATAAGACAATTTTTCTTTCATTAGTTCGTGAATATCAGATCGTATAATTCTATCGAAAAACAAAACACGATGTGATTTGTGCGCTTAAAAGATTGTAAATGTGCGGGAACAATATATGCCAGACAAACCAGTTTTTCGCGTATAACTTTTAAACGGGTGAAAAAAGTTAACCTCCGCTTTCAGATTCTTAATCTATACATAAATACGGGTCTTTTGGCAAAATTTAGGGTGGACCCCTAAATTGTACAATTAGTTTTTAAACTTTAAAGTTTTTTATTTAAAAAATAAACGAAAGGCGCGATAACCACCGAAGAGATTTAAGGCCGAGCTTCTCTTCCAATTTGCGTCGTGCTCCTTTTAATTCTTCCTACAAATTGGTGGGACGGGATCTACTTGTTTTATGCCGACCCCGAACGGCATCTGCAAGACAGATGAGTTTTCACTGAAAGCTTTTCATGGCAGTAATACACTCGGAGTGCTTGCCAAATACTGCCGAGGGGCGATCCCGCTTAGAAAAATTTTCTTCTAATTGAAAAAACTTGTTCGTAAAATTTTGATGTTGCTTTGCACGGGGCGTGAACCCAGTATCCTCGGTGTGGTAATCGAAGCACGGTACCATCACACCGCGGCGGCCGTCATACATTTGCTACATCGCCCTATACATTTTTTCAATATTTTCTTTTGGCTGCAGGGAATCTGACACTGCACCTTTTATGGCATCACAGAGCTCGCGTTGAATTGACAATTCTTCTTGAATAATGTCAGAGGAGGATCTCTTTGATGTCACTCTTTTTGAGGAAGTGGGCATTAGGGGTTTTGGGGGCTGTCATTCACACAAACAGTATCAACTGGGTCCTCATACCTCACACTCAATCACTACCGCAGTCTCACTCACTACCTCACATCCGTTCGCTACCCCACACTTATTCTTTCCCTACTTGTACTACCATCCGTTTTGGGCGTTAATCAATTAAATTTTGAATCAATTAATTGATTCAAAAATTAACTGTAACATAAATTCAAATAAACATACAATTACATTGTTTTTGTAATTCACTGAATAATTTTAATTTAATATATTAAAAGGGATGAGAATGCGTTTTTAATTTAACAAAATAATGTCACGCTGGCTAATATTTGGAACTTAAATTTTTATGTAGGAGAAGTCTTCTCTTCTATTCTCTTCTCTCCTCTTCTCTTCTCTTCTCTTATATTCTCTTCCCTTCGCCTCCCCTCTATTCTCTTCTCTTCCCTATTATTTTCTCTTCCCTTCTCTTCTCTATTCTCTTCTGTACTCTTCTCTTCCTCTCTATTCTCTTCTTTACTTTTCTCCTCTATTCTGTTATCTTCTCTTATCTTCTCTTCTCCTCTATTCTCTTCTCTTCTTTATTCTATTCTATAATAATTTGAATTTAATATATTAAAAGAGAAGATAATACGTTTTTAATTTATCAAAATATGTGACGCTGGCAAATATTTGGAACTTTAATTTTTATTTAAGAGCAGTCTTCTTTTCTCTTCTCTTCTCTTCTCTTCTCTTCTCTTCTCTTCTCTTCTCTTCTCTTCTCTTCTCTTCTCCTCTCTTCTCTTCTCTTCTCTTCTCTTCTCTTCTCTTCTCTTCTCTTATCTTATCTTCTCTTCGCCTCCCCTCTATTCTCTTCTCCTCTCCTCTATTATCTTCCCTTCTCTTCTCCTCTATTTTCTTCTCCTATATTTCATTCTATTCTATTCTGTTCTCTCTCCTCTATTCTCTTCTGTATTCTCTTCCCCTCTATTCTCTTATTTACTTTTCTCTTCTCCTCTATACTCTTCTCTTCTATATTCTATTCTATAATAATTTGAATTTAATATATTAAAAGAGAAGAGAATACGTTTTGAATTTATCAAAATAATGTGACGCTGGCAAATATTTGGAACTTTAATTTTTATTTAAGAGCAGTCTTCTTTTCTCCTCTTTTCTTCTATTCTCTTCTGTTCCATTCTCTTCTCTTCTCTTCCCTTCCCTTCCCTTCTCTTCTCTTCTCTTCTCTTCTCTTCTCTTCTCTTCTCTTCTCTTCTCTTCTCTTCTCTTCTCTTCTCTTCTCTTCTCTTCTCTTCTCTTCTCTTCTCTTCACTTCTCTTCACTTCTCTTCTCCTATTTATATTCTATTCTCCTCTATTCTATTCTATACTCTTCTCTTCTCTATTCTATTACCTTATCTTATCTTCCCTTCCCTTCTCTTCTCCTCTATTCTCTTCTCTTCCCTACTCTTCTCTTCTCTTCCCTTTTCTTCTCCTCCATTCTCTTCTCTTCTCCTGTATTCTATTCTCTTCTCTCCTCTTCCCTTCCCTTCTCTTCTCCTGTATTCTATTCTCTTCCCTTTACTTTCCTTCTCTTCTCTTCCCTTCGCTTCCATCGCGCAATTTTTTATTCCAAATTTTCATCTGCGGCACTTTTTTGAATACAAATTCCAGAGCTTCAAAAAAGGGGACATTTTTTTCAAAAGAAATACCAGAGCTTTAAAAAAAATTTAATATGGAATAAAAAATCGCGCGAAGTGAAAATTTCAAATAACAAATATACAATATGCAATACGTATCGGAAAATATGAAAATTTGGATCATTTTTGTTTGGTTTTAATTTCCCCCAATTATTTATTCCAAATTTGCACCTTCGACGCTTTGTTTCGATAAAATGACAACGTATCTTCTCTTCTCCGGAAAATATTGAACTGCTAACCGTTCAGACAGTTACAAAAACAAAATACATAGAGTGTAATTGTTTATCTCTATTTATCACCTTCCATAATTCTGACTTGAGAAAAACAAGAGTAATTTCTTGTTCAATTAATTTTTATTATTGCTCATCTGGCAGCACTGTTCATGATCAGGAGTTTTTCTTCAACAACGAATCAAGTGATTAGAGTGTATTTTCTGTATTTTTTTTACCTTGCTGCATATTAATTAGGGAAATAAGACAATTTTTCTTTCATTAGTTCGTGAATATCAGATCGTATAATTCTATCGAAAAACAAAACACGATGTGATTTGTGCGCTTAAAAGATT